>NC_092806.1:158840327-160040327 GCF_040954645.1 Diabrotica undecimpunctata | reverse complement strand
CACAATCTTAAAATCTTCAATGGAAAATCCTTTCTTATTGAGCAAATACCACAACATATGCTTTCTCAACCAATGAGCGTTTGTCTCTTCGTGTCACTAAGTAGTTTCATGGCTCTGTGGTTTGTGCATCAAGTGCTTCAACCACGCCTCGTTTATTATTTTGGTGAGCCTTACTGTTACTTCCTCCATTAACTCAACTAATTCTGTGTCAAATTTTTCATTTAATAAACCGCCAAAATATCTTTTCCATCGACTTTTGAATCCTTTTTTTGTACCATTATTTTTGCTTTATGTATATATCATTGTTTTTTTTTATTTGTTTCGTCTTGTCTGGCATCAAGTTTATCATAAAGATTTGTATAACTTCTGCAATTTGTTTCGATAATTTGTTATATATGCCTGTAAATCATTTGTTGTATATCCCCTACGTATTGGACTATCAGGACCATAATTATGTCACCTGCAAGTAGTTAATTGTTGGTAGGTGTATTTAATACACTTCTAATTCATCCTGGGCTATTTCTTCTGAATATATTATGTTAAAATAACCTTTCAAGCAGTCCCCGTATATAACCTTTAAAACCACTTTTTGTCTTCTTCATGCACATAAAGAACGCTGTTTACTTTAAAATTAATAATCTGTTCCAGTACACAATTCTTAACAAGACTTTTACATACCTTCGTTGATATCTAAAAAATGCGGAAAGCAACACACGGTTTACAGGTATGCGGAACTTATTTATTATATTTATATAAAATTCTTCGCGAGAGCTCTGAGAGCTACAGAAATAAATTCACAGTAACGGATCAAGCTGCATTACCCGAGGAGATTTTACCTTATATGGTGTCATATTTAGTCGGAAGTTTTATATCTTTGGAATTTTTAGTCTATATGAATTCTGAAAGCACAAAATTTAAAAGAAAGGTTTATTTTATCAAATTAAATCATTTACCTATTAAAAAATTTATGTTAAATATTGTAAAATAGGTTTAAAAAAGTACTGTGATTTACATTTAAAATAACTCAGGTGCATTAACTAGGAAGTTTATTTTTTAATTCAAAATGTTGGTATTTTTCCACGATTTTAGAACCCGAGCCACCTTTTTTCAAAAATTCACCGGAGCTTTGTTTATAAACATTAATAAATTTAAATACACCGTTTAAAAGATTAAAGGTATAAGTTTTGACAAAAAAAGCGCAATGGTGCGCCAAAGATTAAGTTTTTAAAAGCCAAGCGATTTGCACTCTCTGGATTTCACTATTTCAAAAACCGAATATAACTTCAAATTTATAAAAGTAGCGTAATTCTAGTTTAACAATTCATTTGTTGGGAAAGCTCGAGTTTTGTATTATATTCCGATCACCAAATTCTCAGCCAATATTTTAAGATCAACAAACTTTCAAAAAAGTTAAAAATTAAATTGTCAGATGTTGGTAGTTCAGATTTCTTTCCCAGGTGGCGTAGTTACCCTACCGGACAATCAGTGTGACTTATCGTCCGAGCTTTTTATATAGATAGATAGTTATAAATAATATCTGTTAATAAAAAAATTTTTTAATTGCAAATCTGTGTTAATTTTTCTTGAATTGTGCTTATTATTTCTACAATTACTTTTTTTGACTTAAAAACATTACAAATATATTTTAAACAAATTAATTGTTATAAACTTTGTACAATTATAAATAAAAATAGTAAAATTAAGTTTTGTGTATAATTATACAAAGTTTATAACAATTAATAGGTTCCCTGGTCTAAAAATCGAAATAAGATAACCGCGGTATCAACATATCTATTTTGTGTATACTATAAAAATATTGATTAGCATTATTTTTCTTATTCTTCAATTTTATACCTCATTTAGTACCTTTTTTGTTACAGTTGGTCTGTAGAAGCATCTTGCCTTATGTACCCGGAGCAACTTTCTAAGTAAGTAGCTTTCTTAATTTATATTTTACTTAAATTATACTATTGAGGTGATATAGGAATTGGTACCGATCCATCTTTTCCGAAGGGTGTTGGCTGAACTGAGTAGGCCGCTAATCTCGGTTACAATGGTGGACACGACACATTCTTCTACCCCACCAACCCGTCTGGCCAGCGTGGTGGGATATGGCCAAAACCTCCAAAACCAAACATGTCGAATGCAACAGAAACACGGAAGGTACCCCAGGTGGGTAGGAATTCTATTCCACAGTCCCACACCGTAACAGCGGTGTGCCCCGAGGATTCTGGGGGGGGGGGGGGGCAAGTCGACATTGAAAAAGAAGAAGAACAAACAACTCCATATAGCAACATACAACATCCGCTCCATGGCAAAAGATGAAAAACTCTACGAACTAGAAGAGGAATTGGGGAACTTGAATTGGGACATAATGGGACTGTCAGAAGTTAAAAGAAGAGGTGAAGGATATGTGGACTTAAATTCAGGCAACAGACTCTGTTATAAAGGCAGGGAAGACTACACATACGGTGGAGTAGGTTTCTTAATCAACAAGAAGAGAAAATCTCAAATTCAAATAATTGATAGCATATCAGACAGGGTTACATACATGGTCTTATAAAACTAAGTTTAAAAACTAAAATAAAGATCGCGCAAGTTTATGCTCCAACTGAAAAAGCAACCGATGAGGAAATAAATTCTTTTTACGAAGACCTTAAAAAGGCTACAGACAACAACAAAGAATCCAAAATAATAGTAATGGGAGACTTTAATGGTTAAATAAGACAAAAATGGAAGGAGAACTTAATAGAGCGAGTCATTGAAAACAACAGAGGCTTAAAATGTCTAAGACCCACACTGGGAATTCAAAAAATCATCAAAATTAAAGACGCCAACAATAAGGAAGAGAAGGACAAATATAAAATAACAAATATTGTCGAAGACTTCTACACATCCTTGTACAGCTCGCAAGGCCAGCCTCATTAAACAACAACAGAGAATTCAAAAGAAAAATAAAAAAACGTGGGATCAGAAGTACTACCAAATATAAAGGGATTCGAAATAGAAAGAGCTTTAAAAGAGCTAAAAAATAATAAAGCTCCAGGACAGGACGGTATAATTGCCGAGCTCTTGAAAACAAGCAAGACATTAAGAATCCCTGTACTAACAGAGCTATTTAATAGATGTCTCCATAATAGCAAAATCCCTAAATACTGGAACGAGAGTCTAGTAATACTCTTACACAAAAAAGGAGACAAATGTGATCTACAGAATTATAGACCTATATCGTTGCTCAGTCAAGTATACAAACTATTTATGAGAGTTATTAACAACCGGTTAACCTACAAAATGGACAATTACCAACCGGTTGAACAGGCTATCTTCCGCAAAGGATATAGTACATCAGACCATCTGCTGACAATGAGAACATTGATAGAGAAGGCAAATGAATACCAACTACCCGTATTTCTTGCCTTCGTCGACTATGAAAAGGCGTTTGATAGTATCGAGATGTGGGCCATAGAACAAGCTATTAATAATTGTAGAATATATTCGAGATATAGACAACTAATATATAATATACAGATTGAACGAATTTAAAACGGAACATACAATTTAATATATGTCTGTTTGAACTGCATTTGAAATAGTGGACCAATATAAAACTTGGACAAAAATAAATCCATACCCGGTGATAGACATTGTATAAAATATCGTTCAACTGTCTGTCTCCTTTAAAGGAAAGAGGAGCTTGCCTAATAGTCGGAGAGATAGAGCTGAAATTTTGAACTGATCAGTAATATGACATTTCTCTATTGGAATATATTCATTGTAACTGGGTTAAGACTTTGCCTTACAGGCAGACGCCTCTCGTGGTATAGGGGGTGGCTATACAGGGATGAAGTTGTAATTTTTTTCGGAAAAATTAACGATCGATAATATGGCTGAAAATTTACCCAGAGTAAGATCTTGGTATAACTAGACGAAATCCCAAAGGGCGGACGCGAGAGTGGATACATAAGGGGTGGCGGACAGGAGTGAAGTTGCAATTTTTTGGGGAAAAATTAACGATAAGTAATATGTCCGCCATTTTTATGGCTCATTATTTAGCCCCTAAAATCTTTAAATCCATAAGGGCGGACAGCTGGGTTGGTACAGAGAGCCATAAAACGGGGTCAAATGTACCACTTGCCTGCGCATTTTAGGTCTCGGTAACAATTTTCAAACTGATTTTATTATGATATTTTTATACCGATTGATTTGAAAATTTGTATGCTCACTTCTATTACTATTCTGAAAAGCGTCAAGTAGAGTTTTCCTCAAAATTTTCCAAAAAAATTTCCGTAAATGAAAATTTTCGTAATTTTTTTAGGTAAAATCTAATTTGTAGAATCCTTTCGATTTTCTGTCAGTTATACCATGATTTTTTTTTTAAATTTTCAAACGATTTTTCCGATAAAAAAAAAATTTAGAAAAACTTTGAAAATTTCGTCATTTTTCTCAATCTCATTGATGTCATCATTCATCATCTTCGTCACTTTCACTTTCAATAATATCACATTCATTATCTGCTTCATTTTCAATCACTACTTCTCGAACTGATTCTGGCATCTGAGGTCCACTAAATCATTTGAATTTATATGTTTCATCTTCAAACTCCCAACCATGTTCTTCAACAATCAATTCTGTTGGTACTTTTTTATGAGCATTTGTCCTAATATTTGAAATATAATGAGCTCGCAGTAGATGTTGGTGTAATTCATCTTGACATAGTGGTAAGCTTGAAGCATCGAAATTTTTTAGTTTTTTTTTTAAGGCTCGTTCACATCATGCAACTTATACTGCCGGTTAAATAGTGAAAATCTGACATCGTTTACTTTTCTTTTTGGAATTGTTCTCGTCAGTCTTGTTCCATATAAGTGACATATGAAAGTTTCTAAGGTTTCAAAAACTTCATTACAATCGAAGTCAGTTTCACCAAGTTGGATAAAAGCATCTTGATACTTATTACATTTAGCGCATGCGTCTAGAATTACTGATCTAAATGGAACGCGCATCATTATTATTTTAATATTTTATAATAATAATGATGCAAAATTAATGTCCAAACAGAATTTGTAAAATTATAATCAACTAATGAAAAAATAATTCAATCAATTTGAAAGTTAAAAAAAATTGAAAATATGTATCTACAAAGTAAATTTCAAAACTTAAAAAATTGATAATTCCACTATTAAATTGATTTTTATTAATAATTATTTGTAAAATGTTAAAGGAATTCTACAAATTGAATTTTACATATTGACAAATAGAAATAATATATTTTGTATTTGATTATTAATGTAATAATAAGTCAAATTTTTCTTATATCTGAACAACCATTATTTATGCAATATAAATTTAAAAACCTTTTTATTGTAATAAAAAATAAGTAAAATTACTATTTGTTATACCAAAAATATTTAATAGTTAACATTATAAAATTAGTTTAATTTAATAAAATATCAAATATCAAACATTTATTTAATTAAAAATTAATTCGTAAAATATTTATATTTAAGAAAAAAATGTGATTTGTAAAGTAAATATGACTTCAGTTTGAAAAAAAAACATTATCATAATATCATTTTAAAACTACAAAATATTCTATAAAAGATTCAGACGATGACGTAGAGTTTTATCAAATGTTTTAGAAAAGTTTTTCTAAATTTTTTTTCTTATCGGAAAAATCGTTTGAAAATTTTTGGAAAAAAATCATGGTATAACTGACAGAAAATCGAAAGGATTCTACAAATTAGATTTTACCTCAAAAAATTACGAAAATTTTCATTTACGGAAATTTTTTTGGAAAATTTTGAGGAAAACTCTACTTGACGCTTCTCAGAATCGTAACAGAAGTGAGCATACAAATTTTCAAATCAATCGGTATAAAAATATCATAATAAAATCAGTTTGAAAATTGTTACCGAGACCTAAAATGCGCAGGCAAGTGGTACATTTGACCCCGTTTTGTGGCTCTCTGTACCAACCCAGCTGTCCGCCCTTATGGATTTAAAGATTTTAGGGGCTAAATAATGAGCCATGAAAATGGCAGACATATTACTTATCGTTAATTTTTCCCCAAAAAATTGCAATTTCACCCCTGTCCGCCACCCCTTATGTATCCACTCTCGCGTCCGCCCTTTGGGATTTCGTCTAGTTATACCAGATAGAATATATTCCAATAGAGAAATGTCATATTACTGATCAGTTCAAAATTTCGGCTCTATCTCTTGGACTATAAGGAAGCGATAAGTGGTTTGACAGCATAATAACTGCTTGTGTAGTCTAGTTTTCACAGTGGTTCTAGGCAACCTATTTGGGTGGAGTTTTGACTTGTTCTTGAATGAGTTCCGAATCCAGCAGCCCGCTGAAGTATTGGATTTTTATGATATAATTATTTGACAACCTTTTGTTGGCCAACCACCTAGAGCGGAGTTGAGCCGAAATACATTGATTTCGTATGTTCCGTTTTAAATTCGTTCAATCTGTATATGAAAATGCAACTATGATAGTACAACTAGACGAAAATACAAATCCCATCCCCATTAAGAGTGGAGTGAGACAAGGACACGTAATATCGCCAAAGCTTTTCAACCTAGCCCTAGAAGACGTCTTCAAAACTACAAATTGGTCGACATATGGCATTATCGTTAATGGCAACAAGTTAAACCACCTCAGATTCGCTGACGACATAGTGATTATAGCGAGCACATTCGAGGAACTGCAAATTATGATGGGGGAACTAGCAGCCAGCTCCCAATACGTCGGCCTAAAAATAAATATGAAAAAACAAAAATAATGACAAACACAGATGACCCCAGACGTATAACTATAAATCGCAGTGAGATAGAACAAATCCAGGAATATATCTACCTAGGCCAAATCCTGAGACTTGACAAAGAGAACCAAAGTGCGGAAATTACTAGAAGAGCAAGACTAGTATGAGCAGGATTTGGAAAACTTAGTTGGATACTTAAGAACCGCAAAATACCCCAATACTTGAGGAGCAAAGTGTTCAACTAATGCATCCTTCCTATCATGACATATGGATGTCAAACCTGGACGCTAACCAAGGCAAACATGAATAAACTAGCCACAACAGAAAGAACAATGGAAAGAGCAATGTTAGGTATACGACTGTCAGATAAAAAGAGGAACGACTGGGTAAGATCCAAAACAAAAGTCGAGGACATAGCAACAAAAATTGTCAAACTTAAATGGAGCTTTGCGGGCCACACTGCTAGACAAAAAGACCAACGTTGGAATACTACAATACAACATTGGAGACCTTACGAAAGTAAACGACCAAGAGGAAGACCACAGATGAGATGGGTTGATGACATTAAAAGAATAGCCGGAACAAATTGGAAATATATTGCTCAGGATAGAGACCGATGGAAGGAGTTGGGAGAGGCCTATGTCCAAACATGGACGACAGAAGTCTAAGAAGAAGAAGAAGAAGATACTATTGAGCATCTTCTTACTCCAAATTCCTTCGTTTCATTGCCTTCCTGATATTTCCAGGACAGTGTTGGTCATCCTCTTTTACACCTTTTTTCTTTTCTCTTCTGTCTATTGAGACATATTTAATCTATCGCTAATAGCCTTGGTAAATCTAATAAACTAAAAAAAGTATTATTCATATACATTACGTAGTTAGTAGTATTTGAAACAATTCAAATATTGAGCCGATGGAATTCTTTCTTCTTCTTCAGATGCAAATCCACTAATGGATGTTAGAGATCACATTTTCCATTAATTCTCTATTTCTTGCAATATGTATCAGAGATTGTATGTCGTTAATTCCTGTCCATTGCCTTATGTTTCGGAGCCAGGACATTTTCTTGCGTCCCATTCCTCTCTTGCCTTCAATTTTACCCTCGATTATAAGTTGGAGGAACTGGTATTTTTCATTTCGCATGATGTGACCTAGATACGCCGTTTTGTTTTTCTTGATGGTTTCGAAAAATTTGACGTTCTTGGTTTATTCTTTTAAGGACATCTATATTTGTGATTTTCGCTGTCCATGGTATTTTTAGGATACGGCAATAGAGCCACATTTCGAAAGCTTCTAATCTGTTTATATCCCTCGTTTTGAGTGTCCAGCCCTCTACGCCATATAGCAGCACTGACCACACGTAGCACTTAGTAAACCTTAGTCTCAGTTGAAGATCGAACTCTGAACAAGTCAGTACCTTCTTGAATTTTACGAAAGCTTGTCGAGCTTGCTCAATGCGACATTTTACTTCCCTGTCCGATGCCGTCTTCAAAAAGCCACGATCCCAGGTATTTAAATTTACTCACTCTTTCAATGGACTTAGTATTCAGTGTTATGGTGGAGTTTTCAAGTGCATCCAAGTTTCTGGAGATGATCATAAATTTGGTTTTTTTGGTATTAATCTCTAATCCCATTTGCTTACTGTATTCTCCGATTATAGTGACAAGTTGTTGAAGATCGACTATGTTGTCACAAATTAAGACACCATCATCAGCATATCGTATTACCGATGGAATTAGACAAACAATTTAGTATCACTTAGACAAAAACAAGTAGTTACAGTGTATTTGCTAGAAGAAGAAAGTCTACAACAATCTTCAAAAGTATATTCGTTTATTTTTTACTTTGTTTAGATGTTTATCTTGGTAACTTCGTTTTTAGTCGCTATCCCCCTTCTTTCTCAAATATATTATAATTGTTTTATTTCCTGTAAGATATTTGATAAAAAGCGAAATAATCAAAAGAAATTATCAATTATTCTATCCATTATCAATTATTTACAACAATTTATTGTAAATTCAAGAGTAAATGATATATTCTTGTTTTCCAGGAATATATCGTACTTAAAAACGCCCTTAAAAATTGTTTAAATAATGTACATGGTTAATTTAACATTAAATTTATCAACAAAAGCTATACTCGTTATGTACGTAAAGGGTACATTCTTCTTTTTAGGGTGCCTGTCCGTTCCGAACGTTGGCGATCATTCTGGCTATGATGACTTTGTTGGTTGCTATACGGAATAGCTTTGTTGAGGTCTTTCTATACCATGCTCTCAGGTTAGCAAGCCAGGATATTCTTCTTCGTCCTGGGGCCCTTTTTCCTTCAATTTTACCTTGCAAAATGCGTTGGAGTAGCTCATATCTGCCTTGATTTCTCATTATATGTCTCAAGTACTGCAGCTTACGGCCCTTCACGATGTTGACCAAATCCGCGGTTGTGTTCATCCTCCGTAGTACTTCTTCATTGGTTATTTTGTCTGTCCATGGTATCTTCAGGATCCTTCTCTATAAACATAGCTCAAAAGCCTGAAGTTTTGATAGAGTTTCCGCATTTAATGTTCACGTTTCCACTCAGTACAGAAGCACTGAGTACACGTAACATTTAAGGAGACTTATTCTTGTTTCTATTGTCCCACGACTCATTGATTATATTTCCCAAGTAGTTGTACTGTGAGACACGTTCAATTCTCATTTGGTTTACATACAGATTTGGTCCAGTTATGTTTTCTTTGCTGATGATCATTAGTTTGGTTTTGATGGTGTTTATATCCAGTCCATATGTTCTACGTGTCTCTAAGTTTTGCAGTCCTTCTATGGTACTGGAAAACACTATTGTATCATCTGCTTACCGCAGGTTATTGAGGTTGACTCCATTTATTGAGATGCCTTCATCAATATCTTTTAGAGACTCTTTAAAAATGTGCTCCGAGTACAGATTGAATATCGGTGGTGAAATTATGCACCCCTGTCTCACTCCCCTTAAAATTTTGACCTGATATGTATATTCTCCATCTTTTCGAAGCACTTTTCGATACTCCTCTATTTCTTGACATTGTTCTGTTTTTTATTTCTCTTTGGCTTCTCTTATCTTTCTCTGACGATAGCATGTATTCTCTTATATTCTTGGAGATTTTCTTTGTTTTTTTTTCTCTGATCCATAAGTTCAAGTATTTCATCGGTCATCCACGATTTCCGTTTCTCTGTATATTTCTTCAGGTATTGTTCTTTTATTTCCCTCACTGTTTCTTGTATGATAGTCAGACTTTCTTCTCTAGTTCCTGCATTTCTGCATTTGAGCACCTTTGTATTGAGGTTTTCACTAACTTTCAGTCGAACATTGGGATCTTTCAGTTTTTAACATCATACTTCATCGACTTACTTGTAACCTTCTTCATTCTGACTTACCTACAACTGGTACATGATCAGAATTTATGTCTGACCCGGTTATGTTATGACAGATGTACGGGGATGTAAAGGGTACATACAAATTAAAAAAAGATTCGGCAAAATCTATCAATAGGAATCGGAGATATAGTTTATGTCTCGAATTTGAAGTTTATATTTCATTTTTGATAGCACGGATTTTAAAGTTTTCCTTCACGACTCCAAACTGACCGAATTGGAACTTAAACGCAGATAATTAGGTTTCATAATTGTTATAAATAAGCCGGAGAATGCTTAAGATCCCGTGGACTGACCGAGTCACAAATGAGGAGGTCCTCAGAAGAATGAATAAGAATCGAGAAGTACTGACCACCATCAAATCCCGAAAGTTACAGTTCTTCGGACATATCATGCGAAATGAATCCAGATATGCTCTCCTTCAAGCCATCCTGCAAGGAAAAATATTTGGAAAACGAGGTCCAGGAAGAAGAAGAACATCTTGGTTAAAGAACCTCAGAATCTGGTTCAATACAACATCTGTTCAGCTTTTCCGCGCTGCTGCAGATAAGATAAAGATTGCCATGATGATCGCCAACATTCGTAACGGATAGGCACATCAAGAAAAAGAATAAATAAGCCAGCTATGAGTTTTTTCGGCTCAATCCTGTATGGATACAGGATGCAACTTGTAAATACAGTACATTTTGGAGACGGCTTTCGCCGTATTCCCGTTCTCCTCCGTTAATCCTCCCGGTCCAAGGCATGCTCCTCCTCCAAACCTCTCGATTCCATCGCTCTTCTAATTCCTTCATTCCATGAGCATCGAGGTCTATCTTTTTTTCTTCTTCAAGGGGGCTTCCATCTGTGAAGTTTTTGGGGCCAACGTTCGTCAGACATTCTCAATAGGTGTCCAAACCATTTTAAACCTCTTCTATTCTATTCTGTCAACGACAGTTTCTGTAGCATTCATGTTATTTCTTATAGATTCATTGGTCTTCCTTTCCAGCCTTGATGTTCTAGCACTTCTTAAATAATCCATCTCAACTGCCAACAATCTTCTCTTCAGGTCTGCATTAATTGCCCATACTTCAGAGCCATAACAAAGAACTGATTCAACCATGGTTTGACCTATTCTTTTTTTGTTCCTTTTGGAAATGTTGCGATCCCACCATAAGGAGTTCCTACAATTTTACGTTCCTGATTAATTCGGTGTTTAATTTCGGTTTCTTCCAAGCCGTTCTTATCAATAAGTGCACCTAAATATTTAAATTTTTCCACTTGTTTGATTTCCACGTCCTTGTCTATCAACACCTCAAACCTTGCATTGAATTGATAACTAAATATTCTGTTTTCTTCGTGCTGACTTGTAACCCCCATTTTACATATTCTCTGTATAGACGCTTTATCATAAATTCTAGATCATAAGAATCTTGAGCTAGGACGACTTGGTCATCCGCAAAGTTCAGGGAGAACAGTACGATATGACGTACTGAATTGAAAACACAATTGAAAAATCAACATATTCATATGGATTCTGTCCCTACAATAATATACATAAAATATACTTGGCACCAGGACAAAAGACAATGAAAATCACTAAAGAGTAAATTATTAAAAGATTAAAATAATAAACAGGGGTATAGAATGCTAAAAAACTGAATTTTTGTTTAATACAATAGGAATAGGAATAAACAATAAAAAGAAGTACTTATATTGCAAGACGTATTTGTAATCGAAATATTTTTTAAAATAAAAAATCATTAGTCCGTTCGTACGAATGTTTCGATGCATAAACCGAACCAGATATTTTTGTACTAGAGGTGTGTCAGGAAATAACAAAAATAAACGTTTAAAAAAGTGACAGCACATTCTTTGCAAGATTAATCATAGAGAAGTAAAAAAAAAACAAAAAAAAACAGCATATTGATGAATGATGATTTCAACTCTTGGAACTCTGCATGCAAGGTTATCCAGTTTGGTCTGTTTTTGTTCTTTCTTTGTAATTATTTTTACGAGTTATAATTATAGGGTTATTAGTCACCAAGACATATCTTGGGTGGTCTCGAAATATGCGTAAATTTGTGTTCATCGTATCAAGAAGAAATATATAGTGGTGGTAACGTCGCAAAGAAGGTACTGCGATTGCGTTGGTTCAACTTTAATGATGTGACATTGAAATGTTAGGACAATTGTTGATTGATTATAGACTTAGTTTAAACACATAAACAGGCAAATAAAAAGTTATTGGCTCTAGTAAGCGAGAAGAGAAGTAAATAAATCTTAGATGACAGAGGAGAGTATCGTGATTCTTTTCCTAGTTAACATTCTCCTAACCTAACTTGGCTGAACCGTACTGATGACCAAATACACTATATATGTATATATGTAATAATATGTATACCCCAGTCAATGAAGAAAAAAAGCTGAAAAAATCTTATACAGATATTTGAAGGTTCTAACAGATATATGAGGGGTAGCTGATAAAAAATCAATATTTTGTGTAACAATCTTAATAAGTGAATTTTTTGCCTATAAAAAAATTATGCGTTCTAGAGAAAAATGTTTCAAATAAAAGTTCTAGATAATAAAAAGTTCTTTATTTTAAGAGTTATAAAAGTAGTGAAATGTCGATAGCAGTTAAAGTAAGCTGTATACCCAATAGACTAGGCGGGATCTGTAGAAATTCAGACCATAATGGACATTTTCCATAGGAAGCACGATATGCGCCAGTCGCAAACCCTGTGCTAAATTTTCTATTTAACAAAATCTGAAAACAATTGAAAATTTCTCATTTTTTTGCTCCTATTTTCGTTTATAATTCGGAAAATATTGATCCTAGAGAAAAAATGATAGGAAGTTAAAAGTTTCGTTATTCAATTTTACACAATATTTCGTTAGCTAGAAATTGAAAATTTAATGTTTATTGTTGAAAAAATAGCAATAATTGGAAAAAAAGTACAAAAAAATGAAGTTAATCCTTCAAATGTTTTCGACTTTCTAAACTTGACTTACAAGCTTCATATTTCGCCTAGAAAAACCTTTTAATATGTTTAAAACGTGTGCTAAATTTTGTTAAGATCGATCGGATAGGTTTTGCATAATAATTTTGCAATCCAGCCTACTGGAAAAAAATCGCAAATTTTCAAATTTATAGTAGGCCCTAAATAAGGCCCTCAGATAGTTGCAAATTTTTTTACACTTAAAGGACGGCTCAAACTTTCAAACACTTTTTGTAAAATTCAAATCGGTTCACTAGGAGAGCCTAGAAATTTTTTTAAGTTTTAAACATTTTTTAGGCTTATAAACAAATTGAATAACTTTAGGAGCTTTAAACATATCCTTCTAAAAAAAGAAAAAGACTTTAAAAAAATTATTGAAGATAGAGTCAAAATAAAGTTTATTTATGAAAAAAAATTTTTTTCGTTCGCCTATGTTTTAACAATGTAAATTATTTATTAACAATTTATAAATACATATTTGTTTAATAAAAGTACCAATTTACTTCAATGTATAAATTGCAAGCTCAAAAAAAATGCATAAAGAAAAAATGCAATTACTTGTTTAACATACAATTGTTTATTGCAAATTTCCCAATTTGCAATTAAATATGGTATTTGAAAATATGATATTTGAAATCCTTGTCGTCCGAGACAGCGATTCAAAAAAAAAGAGCAAAATTGGTTAACAAGAAGCCGAGATAATGCAATTTTTAGCGCGCGCTATGATTTTGAACTCGCCGATTCACATTTTGAGTGAATGTCCCTCACCACCACCTCTCATGCATTCCGAGCGACATTTTACGCGAAAACGGTTTTTTATTTGTCTTTTTTATGGATGTTGCCATGAAGCGCATTACGTAAAACTTTTGATATAAAAAGTACTTGACAAGACGAGGGTATTTGTTTAAAAACGAGCCCTCTATCACTTATGGTTACACGGCAAATGTATGCCAACTTTGACCTTCAATATCTCGGCAACCAGTAAGCCGAATGTATCTTTTTTTTTAAAGAAGCGTCTTTTAATGTTCTTTAAGTGTATAAATTTTGAAATTGAAATGTTTAAAGCTCGTAAAGTTATTCAATTTGTTTATAAGCCTAATATATATAAAAAATGTTTAAAACTTTAGAAAAATTTCTAGGCTCTCCTAGTGAACCGATTTGAATTTTACAAAAAGCGTTTGAAAGTGTGAGCCTTCCTTTAAGTGTAAAACAATTTGCATCTATCTGAGGGCCTTATTTGGGGCCTACTATAAATTTGAAAATTTGTGATTTTTTTCCAGTAGGCTGGATTGCAAAATTATTATGCAAAACCTATCAGACCGATCTTAACAAAATTTAACACACATTTTAAACATATTAAAAGGTTTTTCTAGGCGAAATATGGAGCTTGTAAGTCAAGTTTAGAAAGTCGAAAACATTTAAAGGATTAACTTTATTTTGTTCTACTTTTTTTTTCCAATTATTGCTATTTTTTCAACAATAAACATTAAATTGTCAATTTATAGCTAACGAAATATTGTGTAAAATTGAATAACGAAACTTTTAACTTCTTATAATTTTTTCTCTAGGATCAATATTTTCCGAATTATAAACGAAAATAGGAGCAAAAAAATGAGAAATTTTCAGTTGTTTTCAGATTTGGTTAAATAAAAAATTTAGCACAGGGTTTGCGACTGGCGCATATCGTGATTATCGATATTGGGCACATCCTGAAGGGATTCCAGCAAAAAAATAGCTTCCTATGGAAAATGTCCAATCCAAAACAGATCCCGCCTAGACTACAAGCTTAATCAAGCCATTCAGAGCGATGCTGGGAATATTTTTATTCCACTTTGCATCATTTCACTTCATCTTTCCTCACTAGAGGTCACTAGTGTCGCATACTCTGGTAATTATTTTTCCTATAATTGCCATACTGGTTTGAGTCTTTTTACAAGTCTCTCTGATGACGGGTAGACCCAGAAACACGTATTCGAGAATGGTAAGAGACTTTAAGAGTAAATTAAATCCAAACGCAACCGTCTACGTTATTTAGTTATAAAAGTGTTATATAAGAGTCTAAAATAAAATACATAAATAATTGGCTGAGATAATTATAAAAAATACTTTTTTTGTAATATTTTATAAATGTTAACCTAGTATTATTATAATACACTACAGTACAGTAATGCTTTGGTTAGTGATCAGTGTAGTAGTGTCTGGGTGCTCGGGAGACTGAGATCTCGGAAGCCCTGAAGAAGACATCGAAGAGGATGTCGAAAGCTCGAACGTGTTAACTCTTTAAGAGTGGTTTACGTTGTAAACCGTTAAATGGAAAACTAAAAACAAAAACAAACTGAAACACAATGATAACTAACACATTAAAAGAGTTTTGGTGTACTAAATCATACCATTTGTAAATTAAATAGATCAAAATGGAAATTTAATTTAAAAGTGAGTTAGAAGAAGTTTTAGAACCATAGTGAAGATCGATATAACAATCTTGTTCTTATCTGCAGTTGCTTTAAACAGTCGGTGTGTTTTGTGTGTGAAATTCTAAACCATTCCTCTTCTTCATAAAACAAACTTTTCTTCTTTGACTACTTTTAAATTTACTTTTCTTATTTTCTTTTTTGAATACGCAAGCTCTAAGAGAATAAAAAAAATGAGAATATTGCGGATTACTATTATGAGGAACTATAAAATAATATTGTAAAGATAGTAATTAAAATAAACAATAAATGTTTTAAACAAATTTCTTGTTCGCCTACGACTTTTTGGGAAGGTAAATCAGTCAAATTAAAACACTAGACCTTGGTAAATCAGCATTAATTAAGAAATTTATGCAAATAACATAATCTTCTTTAATTTAACTTTGCCGTGTCATTGATGTTTGAAAATTTTAGCGATCCCACAAAATTGATAAAACCCCAAATTAATTTGTTAATTCTTTCAATGTCGTTTCAATGGGGACTCCGTTATACCGGATTTTAAATGGACAGGGTCATAAATTAGAAAAGCTGTATAAATTTACATGGCAGGCAAAATTTTGCTTACAAAATGATAATACAACAGAAAAAAATACCGCCCGCTTACAAGTCTTTAACGAACAGCAATGGACGGAATACTATTTTGTCTTTTAAAACATGTAACAAGCGTCAAAATGTCATATTCTAAAATCTCAAAATTAATTTGTTGCTACGAAAACAGCAAAAAAAGTAAACATTTTCAATTCAAGCAACGTCGATAAAAACGTCGATAAAAAGTGGTCAAAACCAACTGCCAATAAAAGAGACGACGGAGTACGGTTACTTTCGACATGGAGACTTTTCACAAAGAAAATATCCGGTCCACCCGTCAATCAAGATCCTGTCAGAAATGTTCGCGCCAACTCTCGCACCAATCTCCGCGATAATTCCCATACTAACCCCCACGCCAACTTCCGCCCAAACCACGTTACCATCGACGGTATAAATGAACCGCTCGCTGTTTTTTCAGCCTCCAAGATGCTCCACAGCACACGCCATGACATCTTGCCCAGTGCTATTTCAGTGCTGTTCGGCCTTGTACTGTGCTAATCCGACAACATTCAAAGCAAACCTGAAGAGAATTACAGGATTCTAAAAGGGGACTTCATGATCAATTCTATTCGTAATAAAGAATCCTATCTTAATCCACAAATGAACATTGAAGCTAAGGTGTTCCCAGTAGCAGTAATGCTTTGATTAGTGATCAGTGTAGAAGTGTCTGGGGCTCAGGAGACTGAGACCTCGGAAGCACTGAAAGAGACATCAAAGAGGATGTCGATGCCGCGTCGATTATCAACGATTATCATCCGGGAAGACTGTTGAGTATAATATTAATTCTTGTAATAGTATTAATTTTAGTTCAAGGTTTAATTGTACTAACCGCGGTATATATATATATATATATATATATATATATATATATATATATATATATATATGTATATATATATATATATATATATATATATATATATATATATATATATATATATGGTAGACCAAATAAAAATGAATAGACAGAACAAACGACAAAAAGTGAAAAGTTGATCGAAAGAATAATGAGCAATGGATAAAAGATTGTCGACTTTAAAACTTAAATTTCGACTATTGACAACTAAATAGTTTAATTATTTGGTATATTTTTTTATATCATGGACAAATTGGGTTTAAATGCCTTGATAATTGATAAATAGAATGGTCCCAATTACCCTTTTGGACTGTAATTACTTTTGTTCAATATCACACCCCATAAAGAGGTGGTAAAAAGTTTGTCTAATCCTTTAAGTAAGATTAAAATAATAGATTAGTTGATTAAGTGCAGGTTTAATTATCCCAAAACAACAAACATCTTCTTAAGGCGCCCTCTCCATTACTGAAGGTTGGCTACAACTACAGCAAATTGCTCTCTTCTTGTGCTGTTCTTAGTAGGTATCGAATGTGTGTTCATGCCTGTTCAGTCTCTTACATTTTTCAGCCAGGAGCATTTCCTTCTTCCTGGACCTCTTCTTCCTTCCACTTTCCCTTCCATTATCAGTCGTAGGAAGTTGTATTTTTCTCCTCTGTAAATATGTCCTAGATAACTCGTTTTTCTGGTTTTTACAATATTTAGGAGTTCTCTCTCAGTCCCCATTCTTCTCAGTACCTCGTTGTTGGTCACGTGCTCTGTCCAAGAGATCTTCAGCATCCTCCAGCAAGATCGTTTGTTATTCTCCGTTGATTTTTATTCCTTCTTCAATATTTTCGAGGGCATTGTGGAAGATCTTTTCGGAATATATATTAATCAATAGTGGAGAAAGTTCACAGCCCTGGCGAACTCCTCTTTTTATTGACATTTCTGCTGTCGTACGATTGTCTATTTTAATCGACGCCATTTGATCCCAATATAGGTTTTTAATAACGGCCACCGTGGTATGGTCTATACCATGTTGTGTTAGGGTTTCTATGAGTTCTGTGTGTTTTACTCGATCAAACGTTTTTTCGTAGTCGATAAAACAGAGAAACACGTCTTTTCGTTGATCTCGGCATTTTTGTAGTAATAACTGGAAGCCAAATAATGCCTCCCTCGTACCAAGCCCCATACGAAATCCAAATTGATTGTCGCTCAGATTTCTTTCGCATTCTCTGTATATACGTTGATGTATAATTTTGAGTAAAATTTTCAGAAAATGGCTCATCAGGCTAATTAATCTGAACTGTGAGCATCTATTTGCTTTATTTTTCTTGGGTATAGGTATAAATGTCGATCTAAGCCAGTCTTCTGGGAAGATTCCAGTGGTAAATATTTTGTTAAAAATAGTAGTGTTAAGGACTGAAGATTTTCTTCATGGATAAGTTTTATCATCTCTACATATATCTCATCTGGACCTGAGGCTTTTCGTGGCTTTGCCATATTGATTGCTTTTGGAACTTCCGATGTTAATATATCTGACTTAGACACAAGTATTGTGTCTTGTACTATATTCATTTGTGATTCTGTTCTCTCGTCATCAAACAGATCTTCAATGTATTTTTCCCATATATTTCCTACATTTTCTGGGCTAGATACTATTTGGTTGTTATCATCTACTAGAGTTGTTTTAGTGAATTTTTTCTTCATATTTGTGACTGCCTTAATCTTTTTGTATGCATTGAAGTAGTAATGTTTTTTAGTAATTCCCTCAGCTCCTCACATCTGCTGTTCATCCATTCTTCTTTGGCTTTCCTGATTTTGTTTCGGATGGTTCTCTGGGTTTCTTTATATTTTACTTCATTGCGGTTTTGGTAAGATCTTCTTACGTCCATCAGTTCTAGGATTTCTTCGGTCATCCATGTATTCTTTGTTTTTCTCGTGTTGTCTTGTAGTTGTTCTATTTGTATAGTTGTGATTGTTGTTTTAAAGGTGTGAGAAATACTTTCTACTGATTCTTGTGCTACCGCGGGTGCTTCACTGAATTTTTCTTTGAGTGTATCATTGAGTATTTTCTCTATCTCTGCCTGTGCTGCTGGATCTGTAAGTTTTTCGAGGATAGCTTTTATCTTCTCTCTGCGTTTGATTTTCTTCAGTTTAATTGAGATTTTACCGATAACAGGATTGTGGTCGGGATAACGCTTGTCAGTTAATATATAATCAATCTGGTTTCTTATTATGTGGTTTTAATTATCTACAGGTGCTTTCTATGTATATAATCTTTTTGGTAGTTTAAACCAGATGTTTGCGATCATTAGATTTTCTTCTTGGCAAAATTGGACCAGTATTTCGCATCTATCATTTCTTTGGCCCAAACCAAAGATTCCGACTATGTCTTCGGTCCGCCCTTCACCTACTTTGGCATTAAAATCTCCCCTAATAATGTTTCCAGCATTTTTCTTTGCTATCTTCATTAGTTGTTTGATCTCTTGGTAGCATTCTCGTATTTCTCTTTCTAGTTTTTCTCCTATAGGAGCATATACTTGTATAAAGTTAATATTTCGAGGAGTGGTATTAATTTGTAGCACAGCTACTCTATCAGATATATGTATAAAGTTCTTTACACATTTACTGCTTCTCGTCAACTATAAATGCCACTCCGTTATAATGATGAGGATCGTCATTACCAGCATAGTATATCACATGGTTATCGATGTTTGTCTGTCCAGATCCAGGCCACCTAACTTCACTGACTCCGAAGAATGTTGACTCCTATTCTTTTCATTTCTCTCACGATATGTTATGAGATTTTCCTGGCATAAAGAGGGATTTTGCATTCTAGGTTCCAATTGTCAATGTGTCATTTTTGTTTTCCACTTTCGGGTGGTTCCTAGTATTGAACGTGGAGATTCTTAGCACCCCTTGACCATTTAAGCCCTGCCACGGACTAGGGACCTTTTGTTTTCCATAACTTGCCATAGTCGTAATATCTTGATAATATTTAGTGTATTGGTTTCTTCTTGCCTTATACACCATAGTATTACAACCGATTAAATCAATATCTGAAACAACAAGCTTATAAAATTTAAAATATTAAACTAAAAAAGAAAACCTATCTACTAAATTTATTAATATTACTAACTTAGTTAAATTAAAAGTCTATTGATCATCAGATAAGTTGAGAGTCTATGGATGTAAAACTCTTTTAAAATGTTTATTAAAAAGTTCTGTTATATCTACCAGTCGTATTGTACATCACGATGGCTGGTGATCACTGGCTATTCCTCGAACTCGAAACAAATCTGCTGTGGTCTTGAAACTTTGGGCCACGGCCCACTAGCCTACTACACAAATCAGCAGTCTTTTTAGCACTTTTATAATTTAGCGGTGTAATCACTTTGTCAAAAGGCCTTTGACAAAGTACAACATGAACCACTAAGACAAATTCTAATAAAGAAAAATATACAGCCGAGATATTCGAATTATATGCAACCTATATTGGAATCAAACAGCAAATGTGAAGGTTGAGGGTAGGCTAACAGAAGAAATTCAAATCTTGTCAGGGCAGTGTCAGGCAGGGATGCATCTTGTCGCCACTTTTATTTAATCTGTATAGTAAAGCTATTTGTGAACAAGCACTCGAGGAAGAAGATCTTGGTCTGATAATAAATGGTGAGACGATCAACAATATAAGGTATGCTGACGATACGGTTCTCCCAACGGGAACGCTAGTAGAACTACAACATCTCGTTCAAAGTCTCAATATATACTGTAACAGTTACGGCTTGAAAATTAATTTGAAAAAAACTAAATTTATGGTAATCACGAAATCAAAGAACATCAGAGCTAATCTTGTAATAGACAATACAACGATTGAGCGTGTGTCCTGTTATAAATATCTAGGTGCTTGGATCACAGACGATACTGATCAAACAAAAGAGATTAGATGTAGAATAGAAATCGCTAGATCAGTCTTTAATAGAATGCGCAAACTCTTTTGCAATCGTGATATCAATATAAAGTTACGAATACGAATGCTGCGGTGTTATGTCTTTTCTACCCTGTTGTATGGAGTAGAGGCTTGGACACTAAAACAGTTGACCACAAAAAACATCGAAGCTTTCGAGATGTGGTGCTATAGGCGCATTCTCAGAATATCATGGATGGACCGCGTCACTAACACGCAAGTACTCCAAACTTTAGACAAAAGATGCGAAATTCTAAATGAGATAAAAACTAGAAACATGGAATACTTGGGGCACATTGTGAGAGGTGAAAAGTACGAACTTTTAAGAAATATCATGCAGGGCAAAAGAAGTGTGGGAAGAAGAAAAATATCGTGGCTTCGTAATCTACGTGAATGGTTCGGGTGTAGTTCGATTGAACTTTTTAGGCGCGCTGCTAACAAAGTCGCAGTGGCCATGATGATTTCCAATCTCCGCTAGGAGTGGCACGAGAAGAAGAAGAAGGTGTAATCACTAAACAAATAGATCCCAATGATCTATGCTAAATTATACACTTTGGTGACAATTTTCTTAACTCACTCTTATATAAATTAAATGGAGTTAAGGTACAATTATTTTAACCAACACTTCAAATAACAAACTTTTTACATGTGGTTGATAAATTTTGCAACACAAGTGTGTACAACTCAAACTGAGCGAAGGTACGAAATATAGTTTGGTAGAAATATACGAACCCATTGTTGCATTAATGTTATTAGTTAAAAGTATATTTTAGAACAGGTAATTTTTCTTCGTACAAAATCACGTGACGTAATAACCTCAAATAATTTCTAATTTTAATGTATACAGTATTGCATACGTTGTACATACCTAGACTGAAATTATACATCATACACACCTTTAAAATGTCGCCCGTTGTTAATATAAGGTAACTTGCACGTGTTCGCGGTATTCTGAATCAACCACTTCTCTGAACCAATTCCACCATCCCAATGTCGTACAAAAAGTTGTTGGATGAGGATTTTACCTGAATTTAGATGGTTTTTTGGTGTAGATCAACAGTACAATAAGCAAAAATCGTACAAATTACAGAATAAAAATTGTTTTGTAACTTACACTAATTGAGATTAGTTGTTATAGAGTTAAGAAACTGGAATAAACAACTCATCTGGCTCCTACAAATAATGGCGAAAACTATCCAAAAAATTGTTTGTTTTAAAAAACGTTTTTACACAAAACACATTGAAAAAACTTTTACAGACATTTAAGTAAAATTATGTTATAAAATCATCACAGATCATAAATCATCGACCATAAGCTCCAGTATAAATATACATTTGAAAACTCCAGGGGGCACAAATCTATGATTGATTTTATAGTCACTAATAGAGAAATCTAACCAAAGCAGATTCTAAATATCCGAACCTTAAACTCAGCAGACGCAGGGAGTGAACACAAACTAGTACTAGCAAAAATATGAATGAAAATAACACCAAAAAATTTTCTACAGGAAATCACCGAGGAAAAATTCAATGTAGAATCACTGTGGAACGACTCTACAAGAGAAATGTACCAAAGGAGGCTAGCATAGAAGATACAGCTGAAACAAATAGACGACATGGAAGATATAAACTCTAGCTGGGAGAAAATTAAAAACAACATTGAAGAAGCAGCAGCAGAAGCTCTAGGAAAACGCAAAGTCATACTGAACAAAAGAAACAACAACAATACACCATGGTTCAGAAAATAAATAAAAGAGAAATGTAAAGAGAAACGAGAGGTCTACACGAAGTACAAAACATCAAATACTCCAGAATCCCGAGACACTTATAGAAGAATACGAAATGAAACAAAGCAGTTGGTAAGAAGACCAAAAAATGATCACTGGGAACCACATCTTCAATACAACAGCCAAGAAATACAATATGATAATATCAGCACAAAAAAACCAAATATATGACATCTAAATACCCACTACGATGTAAAATCGCAATTGATGGGAAACAAAGCAGGAAGCAAGGTTTAGATATCTGTGGATAGATATTACTAGTTACGGAGATGTTGAAGAAGTACGACAACAAGGCTTAAGACCAAGTAAAGCGGCGGGATCTCTTAATGACATAATCTGGAAGAACAAACACCTAAGACAAGACACAAAAACAATAATCTATAAAGCAGCCATTAGACCTATATTAACATACACGGCGGAGACAAGACCTGACATATCTAAAACGAGACCACTATTAGAAATAACAGAGATGAAAATACTCCGACGAATATCAGTGAAAAGTCTGTTGGATAGAGAGAGAAGGGAAAACATAGGAAGAGCATGCAATATAGAAGACATAATTGGATGGGTAACAAAACGGAAACAGGAGTGGAACAAACACATAAGTAGAATGGCAGAGGATAGGATAGTACCAATAGCACGAGATAAGTAACCAAATGGACGAAGAAGTCTTGGCAGACCAAGAAAAAGATGGTGCGATAATTTAAACAATTTAGGAGGCTAATATTGAAGAAGAAACAGGCTTTAAAGCCTACATACAAGGAGGAAGAAGAAGAAGAAGAAATCATCACAGAAAATGTAGTCATATTGTAAAAATTCTGTGATCCACTTCATCCATGTTTAATCTTACTTAAGAATATGTAACGAAATATAAAGAAAGGAAAGCTGAGAATAAAAGGTGGGCAAATAATCGTCTATGTAGACGGTATTGGTATTATTGCAAACAACAGAAATATACTGAAAGGAATCCTAGAAGAAATAAAAGAGAGATGAAAGGGAGTGGGGCGAGTGGTTTAATCAAGAAAAGACAAAAATATTACGATTCGGTAAAAACACAATAAAAGTAACAATTAAAATAGGGAGTTCAGATTTTAAAGAAGTAGATCACTTCTAAGTATTATTATACGCAGCAAAAACAATGACAATTACTAAAAAAGATAAAGAAGACTTACGAATAGTCGAAAGAAAGATCATGAGAACCTTTACCGGGACCAATTAAAACAGATAAAGATGAGTTTAGAAGCAGAACAAATGCAGAGATTAAGAAAGTACTGAAAGAAGATATCGTGACCATAATATAAAGCAATGTTCATATCTGGCGAGCAAAAGATGAAGCAGGACCTACGCGATGGTAGAATAAAATCCAGGAGGAAAAAAAGGGGAAGACCAAGATCAAAGTGGCTGCAAGAAGTTGAAGAAAACTTACAAAAGGCAACCGTAAGAGAATAGCAGAGAAGAAGTAGAGTCAGGAAAAAATAGAGAGAGGTCGTTAAGAAGATAATATAAGCAAAAGGGACTGATCCTCCCAAGAAATGGGATCTAGAAAGTTTTTGCAGCTTAACTCCACAGACCACAACAAAGTCGAGTAGACTATAGATATGATAAAACATAAAGGAACAGCATTCTATTAAACTCTTTGACTTTATGGATAAACACAGGAGTGATATCGGACAGACAGTTCGGCTTCATTAACGCAGTTGGTACCAGAGAGGCACTTTTCAGAGTACAGGTACTGATTCAAAGATGCAGGGACGTTAACTGCGACGTATACGCGTGCTTGATCGACTATGAAAAGGCATTTGACAGAGTTCAACATCAAAAGATGATAAACATTTTAAAAGAAGCAGACTTGGATGACAAAGACCTCAGAATAATTTCAGAACTATACTGGAATCAGACCGCATACATGAAAATTAACGGAGAAGAAACAGATCACATAAAAATACTACGTGGAGTTAGACAGGGATGTATCCTATCGCCGTTGATATTTAATATTATGTACTCAGAGAAAATTTTTAACGAGGCTCTATACGGAATAGACGAAGGCATCCTTCTAAATGGTGAAAGAGTAAACAATGTTAGATATGCCGACGACACCATGGTGATAGCAGATAGTTTAGAGGGACTTCAGAGGCTAATGGACAGAATAAACGAGTACAGTCAACAGTACGGACTAAACATTAATACCCACAAAACGAAACAAATGATTATCAGCAAGGAGAATATAAATGGAGCTCATCTATACATTAATGGGACGCAGATAGAGCGAGTAAAACAGTATTGCTACCTGGGAACTATTATAAACGAACAGTGGAGCAATGTACAGGAAATAAAGTGCCGCATAGGAAAGGCAAGAACGGTCTTTAACAAAATGAGCGCCATCTTCAAAAGTCACAACATATCCCTAGATACAAAAATGAGACATTTGAGATGCTATGTTTTCTCTGTGTTGTTGTACGGAACGGAGGCATGGACGCTTACAGACACCACTATTAAAAAACTTGAAGCATTTGGAAGGAAGGAAGGAAGGAAGTTCTAGAAAAAATGAAGAAGGAACCAGAGATTGTGTTTACGATCAAACGCATAAAATTGCAATATCTGGGACACGTTATGAGAAATCAGCACCGTTACTCCTTGCTGCAGTCTATATTGCAAGGTAAAGTCAAAGGTAAGCGAGGACCCGGTAGAAGCAGAATATCATGGCTGCGGAATTTAAGAACATGGTTTAAGAAAACCTCAACGGAGCTGTTTCGAGCCGCAGCGAGCAAGGTCATGATTGCCAATATGATTTCCAACATCCGAAACGGATAGGAACCAGAAGAAGAAGAAGAAGACAGGAGTGATCGAGGAATTAGACAGTTCGAAACCGTCTCCCCCAAACTATTCATAGCAGTTCTGGAATATGCATTTAACACGGCGACTTTCTTGTTTCATCGCATGTCATGTTATCTTATATTTTTACCCTGAATTCATATTTAACTGTATTTGTCACAGTTTTAGTTTTACTAAAATTGACCCGCAACCTCTTTCTTCAGCTTGGCTAAAATTATTCAACCGTCACTTTTAAATCTTTTTTGCATCAGCTATCGAGATGGCGTATATTGTACGCCCATGTAATATATGAATAATGTTTCTCAAGAGCAAGAGCCCATTAAAACGGCGACAAACGACACAAAATGGCCGCTGGCGGCTAACACTACGCATATTTTATGGCCTAAGAATCAAACTTTACCTTTAGGAAAGGTAAAGCCAAGGTGAGACATGCCGTTCTCGATATTTGCAGTCGTTAGCGGTTAGTCTACTAAGTAATCTTTGTGCATTTTAGAAATAATTGATAATAAAATTGTGGCTGGCGGCGAAGCAATATATTTTGCGTGTTGTATTGCTAGTTGCGGATATTAAATATTCCGACGTTTGAAACGAATCAGAAATTGAGACAACGAAGAATGGTAGATGATAAATACATCCCCGGCAAAAAAACAATCGATTGGAAACATTTATATTATCTCTAGAAAATATCGATATGACTCTGTACCGAAAATCTTGTGACATAATCGCGTAAATATTGGTAATTCATCTTGGAGGCAGTTGAATTGTTGATTTCACTATAAAAAACTCTGAGGAGAAGTCTGGAAAAAGCATTAATATAACTCGCAACCGAAACGAAAAAAAAGAGCGTCAGAAATCTCTCGAAGAAAAACAAAATGTTCACTGATCCCGACGATGAGACGGAAATTTGCTAACGGAGAAAATTTTTGTAGTATTCTGTTAAATATAATTTTGTTAGTAAAACAATCATATGTTGGTTTTTTTCCTAATCTTTAGGGAATGATATATATATATATATATATATATATATATATATATATATATATATATATATAAGGATTTCCACAGTTTTCACTGTATTTCTTCACTCAGTCCCCTTCCTGTAGGTTTCTTCTACTCATTGCTTCGTCCACTTCATCTCTGAAAGATCTTCGGGGTCTGCCTCTCTTTCTTCTTCATATCGGGCTCCACTCTGTTATTCTATTTATCCACCGATTTTGGTCTGCTCTTCTGACATGTCCGTACCAGGTTCATCTCCATGTTATTTATTCTATCTCTTCTTGTTACTCTGCAGCTTCTCCTTAGGAATTCCATCTCTGTTGCTCTTATTTTGTTTTTGGTTTTCTTATTTATTGTCCAATTTTCACACCCACAAGTGAGGATACTTCTTGTCATGGTATTATATATTTTTTTCTTTGTTTTCATGCTGATGTTCTTATCCCATAGTACCGGGTTCAATTTTCGTATGCAGTCTCTTGTTTGTCCTAGTCTATTTTTTATATCTTCCTCCGTTGTTCCTTTGTTTGATATTATGAAACCTAAATACTTATACTTGTCTGTTCCTTTGATTTGTTTACCTTCGTCTATTTCCAGCTGTTTTATTTCTGTATTCTCCGTTGTTAGGTATTCAGTTTTCTTTAGGTTTATTTCCATCCCATTCTTTGTATATTCCTGCTCCAGTTTTCTCATCATAAAACTGAGGTCATCCTCGTCTTGTGCGATCACTATTTGGTCGTCGGCAAAACTTAGCATATATAGATATTCGTTCCTTACTGGTATACTTATTCCTTCGCACTTTCTTTTCCATGGTTTCAGGGTTTTTTCCAGGAATATTTTGAACAGGGTGGGGGATGTGGAGCAACCCTGTAGTAGTCCCTTTGTCGTCTTAAATGGACTGCATATTCTATTGCCCGTTGTGATAGCTACTTCGTTATTCTTGTAGAGTGCTTTTACCGCGTTTATTAATCTTCGTGGAACTTCGATGTCTTTCATTGCTTCCCATAGCTTGGTTCTAGGTATTGAGTCATATGCTTTCTTGGCAGGGAATGATGACCTTTGTAATAAAAAGGTTAAAATAATAGACACAGTATTTTAATAAACTATCATTTAATGGAATAGACTAGAGAAATAAGAAAATAAAAGCCATTTATTGTTACACTCTTTGATACATGTATCTAACTACTGCTTTTGATAAATTTTGTGATAAAAATATGCAATAAACAAAATATGCAAAAGATTAAACGTCATTTTTTACTTATAAATAATTTGTAAAGTTGTGTTTGTTAATTTTTTAAACTTCAAATTTGTAAAAGTTGCAATATCTCCGGTTCTAATCAACGAAAATTGATGAATTGATGAACCAAAATAATTTTACCCTTTTCAACTTCTAGGTTCTTTATTTTCACTTGGAACTCATCACATTTACTGGATGTGTCTTTCCTGAGATACCCAAATGACAAATTAAATTCGGTTGAGAAAAATTTTCTGTAAGTTTCTCGTAAGTTTCGTAAGACAGTGTTAAATTTGGATATTTTTCAATATACATTTTGTGCATTTTATTAATAATTAGCTCCTCTGGTAAGTATATTTTGAAAGATTCTGCCAAGTTGTAATGACCTTTTCTGCCTTTCAACGAACTAATGTGGCTCGTTACTGCTTCTCTTTATTCTTTAGGGAGTTTCCTAGGTCTTGAAGAATGCTTTCCTCTTTGATCCCTTGGAAACATGCCAAATTCTTCTTTCTTTCTCTCCATCTTTTTCTTGGTTATACTATGGGTGGCCATAAAAGCTTTAAAGCAAACCTGAACTTCTTTTATTGTATTCTCATCATTTATAATCTATATAACTATATACGGCATCTTTAAATTTAGCGTCCTCTTCCATTTGACGTGAACGTCGGTTTTGAATGTGTTGTTTGGTAATTATACCACATAAATATGAGTTTTGTTCATTAACAGAACACATTAAATTAAATTGCTTTAAAATACTGTTCCTACAGCCTTCAGAAACATTTTGAAAACATTCCAATCTTTTACAGTGACAGTCAGGCCCTGGAACATGGTTGTGTAACCCAAGTTTTTTACTTACATTAGTCATGCGGCCAAATGATTTTCTTTTCTTACTTAATTTTACATTTACTGAACGACTTACATCCATATCACTTATTTCTTCATCACTTGGCATAGTAAAATGATTTTGTATTAGTAACTTAAAGAAACTAACCTCAAATATTACACCTCGAAGAACACACGAAAACAATGAGTAACAATAAAAGCATCTTAAATTGTTTCTGCGTGAGATTCACAACTGAAATTCCCCCTTTTTAATCGGTAACATCTTGACATTCCCCTTTCTTCTTCTGTATAGGTATTTTATTATTCGTGTTCTCTTTTATTTCAATCTTATATTCTATCAATTTTAACCAATATTATTTACGTCCAGTGAAGTACAAAATATAACCTATCTAATGAATTATTAAAACAAAAAATGAAAATTTCTGACATTCCTCCTTTTTTCCCTGTACCCTTCATATGGAAATGTATTTCATGAATTTCTGAAATTTTATTCAATAATACTTTGGATAGCGTATCTCGTATATTCATTTCAAACATTTCACAAAAATTCAACTCGTTATTGCTAGTGGATCCCTTCCTACGGAACGGATATACAAACAAAAGACAAATTCGATAAAATTAATAAACTGTCCTGTTGTTCTAGTGCTAAACCACCATCACCGTCATCGTTGTCGCCATTCGCCCCCCACCCGCCTCGTTTCCGTAGGATGCCCACAACACCAACAACTGTGCATTCCGACCAGGGGGTGAGCTGATCTCGAAGAAAATGGCCACCGACATGCGGTCTCCGAACGTCTCCGTCACCCCCATAAACGTGGAGCCCTATCCGCCTCCCGGAGAGCCTCCGCAAAGGACCAGAAGCGCTCCCCATCCAGCAGCTCTCATTTCAAATGGTAAGGTTTTTCATAAAGAATTCCAGACATTTTAAGCAATTTGTAGTACTTACTAGTTACGAAGAATCGTTTTGCTAAGAATATTTACTTTCTCGGCAGTACATATTCCAGTTAAACGTTCTTTGTTGATGTTTCAGGCACTGTGGACGTTCTGGACAGCTCGGACGCCGAGGTAGCGAGAATAGATTTCCAGTCTGTAAACATGCGGTCCAAAATAAAGAGGGAAGACATTCCAAGGCCGATGAGTTGGGAGGGGGAACTGTCAGACGGTGAAAGAGAAGGGATGTGCATCGACGAAGAAAATTCGGCGCCGGTAAGTGGTTATACTGTTATATTGGTAACCATTCTGGAAATAATATACATAAGTCCGGTTTAATAACCTCTAGCAACTGTTTTATTTAGAACGAGGGTTATGAACGTCCACAGTAGGCAGACAGTAGGATGTCCACAGGCCCAGAGGCAGCACAAATATTTTCTCCTTAGCGAAAAGCTTGCAATGTTGAGAATGACAATGCTACAAGTTCATCAGCTGAGCATTAGCTGTTTTTTTGCTTGTGCAGTGTTTATTAATGAACGGAATAGTGATAATTCCTACCTTTGTATTAAGTCATCTGCAAACTAATGGTTTTTAGAATTTAAAATTATCAAAAGCTTTATAGTAATGAAGATTAAGAGGAGACCCTCAAAATGATGGTACTCTTATATTCTTGGATAAATGTATTCGTGCATTCACATAACCTAACAATATTGTTTTTTAGGTACCTGAAAATCTGTCACTTCCCCCTTCGAAGCCGCCTTATATTAACGACTCGAAAGAAAGTCCCGTTCTTAGACTGAAGCAGCCACCTATGGGAAACTATTCGTTACATAGTACGCCTAGCAACTCACCTCTACTTAGCCAACGACACCCTATAACAGGTTGGTACTTTAAAACTCCTATGAAGTTTGTTCGTGTTTGCTTCTCTCTAATATAATGTTTATCTTTTCGTCAGCAAATTCGTTGAATCATAATTGTAGTAAATCATTCTAGGGGTGCCGATTATCAGCCATAAAGATCTCATGATGCACAAAGGTCTCAACGTTCCCCCGACGCCTTCGCCCGATTCAGCCGTCCACTCTGCTTACAGTGTCTTCAGTTCGCCCACTCAGTCGCCTCTAACGCAGCGCCACGTAACCTTCACGCCCAATCTCAGCAGAAACAACAGCGATGCCTCGCACTCGAGTTGCTGCAGCTACAGCAGCGTTTCCGTTTCTGTCTCGCCTACGCAACAGTTCTCGCCCACGCACAGCCCAATACAGGTAAGATTTTTGTTTTGAATTTTACTACTTTATATATTTATATGTGTGTATATAAATTTAATATTGCGTTCTTATCCAGACCTTAACTGTGTTTCAAGACTCAAGCTAATCGAGAAGTCTGTTTAAAATCGAGACAGATACAGGTTAAAATAAAAGTGATTTCTTCGTAGTGTTATGTTTTTCTGTATGTTCAGAGACTAAGTGAAGAAAACATGGTCTAACTAACTTTATTTTAACTCCAAAAACACACTTAATTACAAATATCATTAAATTTTAATTGCATTAATAATTATCGATTACAATTCACACTGATATCGCTTACAAAGCAATGCGCCAATACTTATAATCAAAGGCCTCCTCTGCGGACTTATATAAAGAGAACTACCTATCTGGAAAACCCCACGCGTCGTTTACCGGGTGCCGAGAACATCTCTGCATCGATAGTAAGAGTGCCTGGAATATTTGCGGTGAAAAGAGTATTCTCGACTTCGCTAAAGAACAGGGCAGAATTTAGGGTATGTAACACAACAATGTTTAGGGTATGTACACCTGGAAATCTCCACAGGATTCTGTGGGAAGGATTGTAAGAAATCAGATTGATTACATGCTAGTAAATAAGAGGTATAGGAACAGCTGTACATATGTCAAAACATACCCGGGGGCAGACATAAAGTCTGATCATGTACCAGTTGTAGGTAACTTCAAAGACAGAATGAAGAAGGTTACAAGTAAGTCGATGAAGAAGTATGATGTTAGAAAACTGAAAGATCCCAATGTTCGACTGAAGGTGAGTGAAAACCTCAATAGAAAGCTGTTAAAATGCAGAAATACAGGAAATATAGAGGAAAGTCTGATCATCATACAAGAAATAGTGCGAAAAATAAAAGAACAACACCTGAAGAACGATACAGAGAAACGTAAGCCGTGGATGATCGATGAAGTACTTGAACTTATGGATCAGAGAAAAAAAACAAAGAAAATCTCCAAGAATATAAGAGAATACATGCTATCGTCAGAAGAAAGATAAGAGAAACCGAAGAGAAACAAAAAACAGAACAATGTCAAGAAATAGAGGAGTATCAGAGTCGATATGATAACTTCAATGTCCATCGAAATGTGAAGGAAATAGCTGAAAACTGAACACCGGAAAAATAACAGATGATGAAGGCAATCTAGCCATAACCAAAGAAGATAAAAAGAAAGTATGGGAAGAATACTTGGAGAAACTTTTCCACGACCTTAGAACAATACAAGAACCCACCATTGAAGAAAAAAAAAGGTCCGGACATCCCACCAGAAGAAATAACGGCAGCCGTCAGACAAACGAAGGATGGAACAGCACCGGGACTTGATGAAATTCCTGCAGAACTGCTGAAGCTATAACAAATAAAAATAATAACTGAAATATTTATTGAAATATACAAGGCAAGAAAATGACCAGTAGAGTGTCTGAAATTGGAGTTTGTACCATTGCCCAAAAAAAGATGAGCAACAGCTTGTGAAGACTATAGGATCATAAGCCTAATGAGCCATCTGCTGGATTTGCGCTTTATGAGCTTTATTTACGTGCAGGTATTGTTTCAGAAATGTAGAGAAGTCAGCGCTGATGTTTGTGCATGCCTGATTGACTACAAGAAGGCTTTCGATAGAGTCAGGCATAAACAAATGATGGAAGTGCTGAAGAGGACAGGGATTGACGGAAGAGACCTAAAAATACTTGCTAACCTGTATTGGAATCAATCAGTGGTCCAAAGAGATGAAGAATATACAGATCAGGTCAAAATCTTAAGGGAAATGAGACAGGGGTACATAATTTCACCACTGATATTCAATCTGTTCCCGGAGCACATTTTTGAAGATGCTCTAAAAGATATTGATGAAGGCATCTCAATAAATGGAGTCAAGCGGCATGCAGATGATACAATAGTGTTTTCCAATACCATAGAAGGGCAGCAAAACTTAATGAACAAAATAACGGAAACAAGTAGAATATATGGACTGGATATAGCAAAACTAGCAAAACAAAGCTAATGATCATCAGCAAGGAAAACATAACGAGTAAATCTGCATGTGAACCATATAAGAATTAAACGTGTCTGAATGCATTTTGCAAGGTAAAATTGAAAGAAAAAGGGCTCCAGGACGAAGAAAAATTTCCTAGCTTGCTAACCTGAGAGCACGGTTTAGAAAGACCTCAACACAGCCATTCCGTATAGCAACCAAGAAAGTCATCATAGCCAGAATTATCGCCAACGTTCGGAACGGGCAGACATCATAAGAAGAACACAAAAATAAGATAAATGTATTTGCTACATTTGATGTATTTATACACAACGAAAACGTTGAACTGCACGTGCTTTTTGTTCTTAAAGCGCCGTGCATTTCTGCATAGGTGCCCGCCGTACATTGTCACGTGAGATTTTGGACAGTCAGGATTACATTATTGAGCATATATTGAAGATTCTGTAGATTCCTGTCCATTGTATTGAACATATGTATTCCTACACGTACAAAGCTGACGAGAGAACTGTTCTGTCAGAGTTCTTGAATTTTCTTCACAAACACTTGATGTATCCATTAATTTTACTCAAAACAACACATACCATTAATAAAAAAATTATTTTATTGTCTAAAACAAAAATAGGACTTAAATAAAGGTACATAAGTAAATATTTGTAAATTAAATGTATACTAAAACAGTTCGATGTTATCGGAAATAGTCCGTATCAACACCATGCTGCATCCTTATACTGTACGGAACGTTATGGATAGAGTTTCCGGTATTGATCACTTTTTTATTCAAAATATCTCGAATTAGCCTTTTCTTGTACTTCTTAAACTTTTGTTCGTGGACAAAGCGTTTGAAGATTTCTTGAGTGTTCGGGATGTGCATATCCAAAAATTGAGTTACTCTAAAACAAAGTGTATAAACTTCACGAAATTAATCGACTACTTAGGAAAAGGACAAACAGTAAATAGAGATTGTAAACATCCGTGATTTCAATTTCGAAAATTTATGAATTTAATTTTGAGTAAGTAGTGCTTTCCCCCATGTTTCATTCCCAGATATTGTTTCTAAACCTAAAGAAATGGCGCGCGTGGTCAATTATTATAGTGATGTGTCGGCGCGGTCAATCATTATAGTGAGGTGTCGGCGCGCAGGTTTAAAAACGACATTAAGTAAGTCGTGGTAATGAAACAATGGCGGGCGCTACTCTGTTTGAATAAGGGTGTCTGATAGGTAAAAGAAATAATAATTTGATAAAATTGATTGTAAAACATATTTATAATATCAAGCAACAAATGCTTGATAGCTCCCGGTAAGATGTTGAAGGGTTTCTTGGTTTTGACATCCATCTCTACATAGTCATTTCGGTCCTGAGTATCGCCAAGTGCTCGGTCAGAGTGACCAATGAGCACTCTTGGCGTGCCTTCCTTCCTTTCCCAATTTTGTCATTGGTCTTTTGGCTTGGAATCTTGTAAAATGTAAAAATACAATCTTGTATTATGTATAAATATTAGTTGATTTTCAAATTTCAAGCCAAAGTGAGTCCATCTCGATCTCTCCTAGAGCCCTAAACTCTAGGGAGCCGATCAGCGGAGCTCTGCTCCACCTACCTGCCTTAGACTATGTGGCTTTGCTTTTGTGTTCTACGATAATTGTCGTTTTATTTTCATTCTTCGATACAATTCAGCATCCCGACCTAAAGAGTGATAAGTGCCTAACATATTTCGTACACTAATTCACGAATATCCTAGAGCAGAGCGTACGGTGTGGGACGTCAAGTTTACTCCTCTCCCAGACGATATGAGGATATATTCAGATAGTTTTGGTTGGAATTACCTGACCCTGAATGTTAAATAAGAATTTTCTGTTTCGGGAAACATCTGTCCTTGTGTTAATCAATAATTCGACAATATATCGTCGAAATAGTCCTGGCTGACTTAGCTTGCTGCCCATGCAAAGGCTTCTCTATCCAGGTGCACATTTTTCCTTCTTACGTAGATGACGTGTGTGTCTTTATTGTTCCTTTAATTCAAGCACACGCTGACATCGTTTTTGCCGCTCATCCGCAGTTATGTAATAAAAATCCTCTTTACCCAAACTTTTAGTATCGCTCAGTTTGAACATTACCTTCTTTTGGGTCACATTGTCTCTATTATGAGCCCTAATTGACGATTGACGACGTATTGAGAAAGAAATGGAATAGTGTGACAATAGTCATTCAGTAATTCATCAAATTTGTATGAAACACACTACGGAAATTATTTAATTTCTTTCTACTGAAATATTTCATTGTCTTCAAATATTTAATTCGCCAATTGTTAGTAGCTAGTGTCAATTCGGTTCTTGAATAATAAACTAAGCAAGATGTAAATGGAGCAATCAGAGTAACGCGATAGAAGTGCTAGTAGAGTTAGGAAGAGAAGTTCCGTGTTGGTATGTGACTGTGCCGAAGGAAGGAGTAAGTAGGTGGATATCACTTGAGAACATATCTTTGCACTCGACAAGATTAGTGTGAAATTATCTGACATGACGTGGAACGTGACATTTGAGGTGCGATGTGAAGTTCAACGTGAAATGTGGCATTTTACGTTAAATTTTACATGATATTTGACGAATAATGAGACGTTTACGTGACAATTGACGTGGCATGTGACATTTTAGGTTAGAAGTCAAGCGAAACGTGTCTTTTTGACATTTTACGTGTCGTTGTGAGATAAACGTGACATTCGGTGTAAAATGTAAGATTTTATAAGAAATGTGACAAGAAAATGCCATGTTTCACATCAAATGCCCCGTTTCATGTAAGATGTAGTCGAACTGCATGTTTTGTGTGAAAACGTCACGTATTATGTCAAATGTCACATATCACCTCGACGTCATGACTTATGTCAACCGTTCTATGTTGATGACAAAAATTATACTGACGCTGTTCCAAAGCTTATTATTTTTCTGAATGTATTTAAAAAGTAATTGAATCTTTATTGAATCAACCTTATGTTGCATTTGAAGTGTCAATCTTACCAGCATTTTTATTAATTTGTTTATTAGTTCGTTTTTTGTGCATAGGGTAAGATATTTATACGGCAAACATTTGTCAAAAAAGTCGTTTTTTCTTTGTTAGACTATAGTTATCGAAAAACTGACGAAACGAGAGTTAGCTTAAAAACTTCTAATAGACATACACGTCTCAAAAAAACTGTACCTGGTCCACACTTCATCTTTATTATTTCGTAGAATCCAGTAACGGGGCAACAAAAGACAAGTAACGGGCGTCATCGCTACGATTCTTCTTCGCTCGAATTTTTCCCCGATACTAAAGCACGCGCCTGGCAAATATTCACATACCTTCATAAAATGTGTTTCTTCTTTACATTCGACTTTTCGGTTTCTGTGAATGTGTAGTTCTCTCGAAAACGTTTCTGAAAGCATTGATGACATTTCTGAGTCCTGCAAACATTTGAGAGTTACATATACTATTCATGCCATATATAGTTTAGAGTTGAGCTTATCGTGTAACAAATTTAAAAATGAATACATGATGAACTTAAACGTGAAAGAAATATAAATACATGGACTGAAAGTATACAGTTATCCAGTATAGCATACAGTAAATGATAATAATTAGAATGGATAATGATAGATGACACAAAATATATAAGTAATGATGGTTTATGACTGATGACAGGTAGAAGGTGACGTGACAAGGAACAGGTAACTGGTGATATGTCATACATGACAGATGACAAGTGAAGTAGATGGATGCTAGTGACGCATGGCAGATAACAAGTGCTGCCTGAAAAAGTTTCTCAGGATGAAGCAACAAAAGTAGCAATTAGGGATAATACAGTCATGTAAATTAACAAACAAGAAAGCCCTAGGATCCCATACAACAGAAAGGAAAAACTTACTTGCTGCACATTTTGCGACTTCATCATTTGGTGCACCACCAAAGGTATGGATGAGTATTTTCTGAAGTCTCTAGAGGCTTTGGTTACTCGACTGGGAGATCTTGTAAAAATGTACATATCTTCGTACGGCACGTAATCGAAGTGAATTTCTGACGGAATGCGATTGTCATCGGATCCCATATATTTTCGATATTTATGAAAGATCTGCGTGATAGTAGATAGTCTGTCAGCAGATATTTCTTGCGGTAACTGAAGCGTGTATACGTCTACACCGGTAGCGTTGCATTTATGGACTTGGATGTTTTCGATCAGACAAGCAGAACCTGAAAGTAGAAAAAGCTTGTTTGGATCCGATATTAGAACATAACAAGAGAGTAATAATTAGAAACGGGTCAAAAGAAGCATGAGTATTTCAGTGAGCCCCTAAGTGAAGTCAAAATATTACCAGAAGAGGCACAAAATATAAACCCCAATGTCAACAAACTAAGAATCAACACCAATGAACCAACAACGCAAGAAATAGAAATGGACATAGAAAAACTGAAAGCGCAAAGCAGCCGTACCTGACAATATTTCATCATTTTCATCATCATCATATAACGGGGGTCCTACGGCGATTGCCGCTTCCCGCATTTCAGCCTCCTTCTTTTCCTATCTCTCCAATCTCCCTCTTCTAAGCCTCTAGATTGCATTGTTTTTGTAATTTCTCTTCTCCAGGAATTTGGTGGTCTTCCCCTTTTCCTTCTTTCTGGCGGAACATACATTAAGGCTTTTTTTGGCCACCGCTCCTCCTCCATTCTCATCACGTGACCTTACCATTGTAATTGCCTTCCTTGTATTCTATCTGAAAGAGTATCTCTAATTCCTGTACGGTTTCGTATTTCCTCATTCCTGATTCTTTCCATTCTCGATACTCGACATGACCTTCTAAGATAATCCATTTCCACAACGTCTACTTTATCTCGTTCATTCTTTGTCATCGTCCAACATTCGGCACCATATGTGGTAATTGGTTCTACAATTGCTCTGTATACGCGAAGTTTGGTATGCATCTTTATTTTATTAGACCACAGTAATGAATTCAGTATTCGGATGCATTTTTTCCCTTGGGTTATTCGGTTTTGTACATCTATCTTAACTCTGCCATCTGCTGATATGATGCTTCCTAGATATTTATACTGGTTGCAGCCTTTTATGACTGCGTTTTCAAGCCTCAGATCTGTGGTATTTCCTCCAATTTTTAAATATTCTGTTTTGCTTATGTTTACAGTAAGCCCCCATTTGGCATATTCCTCAAATAATTTTCGATTCATATAATCTATATCTTCCTCATCGGTTGCAACCACCACCTGATCATCTGCAAACAACAATGTATACAGAGTTTCTTGTCCCACTTCGATGACCATAAATCTACATTTATTTCTCCAATTCCTCAATGCTTCTTGGACGTATATTTTAAAGAGTGTCGGTGATAAACAGCATCCTTGCTTTAGGCCTTTAGTGACTTTAAATTCATTTGAGGTTCTGGTTCCAATTTTAACACAACTAACTGCATTTTCGTACAATTTATATATCGCTCGGATATACGTCGAATCCAATCCGGACCTTTTGAGGACCTCAAACATTTGCTTTAACGGGACACTATCATATGCTTTCTCAAGGTCTATAAATACCAAATGGGTCTCTCTACTTCTTTCGACACGCTTTTCAATTATTTGTCGTAGGATAAATATATTATCAAGGCAGGATCTCCCGGTACGAAAGCCGCTTTGTTCTTCAATATCTTGTATCTGTCTTTCAACCCTCTTCTTTAATATTCTGCCGTACAACCGGCCCACAGAGCTCGTCACACTAATACCTCTATAATTGGAACAGTCTCTTTTATTCCCTCTCTTATATATGGAGCTTATATAAGATTTATTCCAATCTTTAGGAATTTCCTGGTCTCCACACATACATTTATTGAAAATTTTGAATAAAATCCTTTGTATAAAAAGGTATATAAAAAAACCCAGTTGGGCTATGTTAAATTGGCAAAACGTTTTCGGAATAAGTATTCCATCATCAGTACCAAGTTAATACATGGATGTAGCCACTAAATATGGGGTTACAAACCCTTTAAAAATTGCTAATTGAAATTTAGTTTACATAATGTCTGTTTTACAATTTAGATGGTAAAGTTACCGTTGGATTGGTAACATGGCGACATATGACTCTGCAATAAGTTGCAAGTCCTGAGACGGTATCATACCGTCTCAGGACTTGCAACTTATTGCAGAGTCATATGTCGCCATGTTACCAATCCAACGGTAACTTTACCATCTAAATTGTAAAACAGACATTATGTAAACTAAATTTCAATTAGCAATTTTTAAAGGGTTTGTAACCCCATATTTAGTGGCTACATCCATGTATTAACTTGGTACTGATGATGGAATACTTATTCCGAAAACGTTTTGCCAATTTAACATAGCCCAACTGGGTTTTTTTTTTTTTTTTTTTTTTTTTTTTTTTTTTTATATACCTTTTTATACAAAGGATTTTATTCAAAATTTTTAATATATGGTATACAGCCAAACACAGGAACTTAGTTTCCTTGTGGATTTATTGAAAAGGTCTACTATTAATTCTAAAAGTGCAGTGGGCCCATATTTAACCAGCTCTATGGGAATGTCTCCAGGCCCTGCGGCTTTTCCGTTTTTAACCTCTTTTAAGGTTTCCGTCAATTCAGATAATGTTATTATAGGGATTTCCTGTCTTTCGTTTCTGTTGTCTATTAATTCCCTTATCTTTTCCCATCTGTACTCTGCTCTATCCTCTTTCAGCAGTTTCGTATAATATTCTTCCCATTCATTTAACTTTATGAGAGAAATGTTGTCTTCATTTTTCTCATTTTTCCTAAACTGTTTTCCAAGCTTGCGCCACTTTTGTTCCACCCATAAATCTGTCCAGTTCATCACACTTAGCCTCCCAGTTTATATTTTTCGCCTTATCCACGTCTTTTTTAACTTCTCTATTCCATTTAGCGTATATTTCTCTGTCTTGAGGATCTTTGGATTGAAGCCATATGTGATATGCTTGTTTTTTCTTGAGAACTTTCTCTTCTAGTTCCGTTGACAACCATTCAGGTTTTCCTTTTTTCCGATTTTCAACTTTTCCCAGTGCTTCATTTGCCGCTTTATGAATATATTTTTTAATTACCTCATACAGACTTTCAGGGTCTAAGTCCTTTGTTTCTATATTTTTTATTTTCTGAGCTATTCTAATTTTATATTACATTAGGAAACAACATTATATCGTAAAAAATTTGGACTTTTTGATACCCTCCATTCCTTTCTTTTACAGTCAAGACCTGTCCCATGTCGACGCCGCAATTGCAACTCATGATCCCCGTTTTCAGTGATTTTTAAAAAAATTCAATGTTAGCTCTCCACTTTTCATATGCTTTTTCGACTTCAAGAGAGCCTTCAACACGCTCACACATTATGGCTATATGGAAAACACTACAGGAAATAGGAATATCAGAAAAAATAATAAATCTCATCAAAGTGATACAGAAAGCAAAATCCTACACAACGGTATAACATCTGACCCAATAGCTGTACTAATCGGAGTAAAACAGGGCTGTGTTTTGTCTCCCTTACTATTTAACATTGTACTGGACTCAGTATTACCAAAGGTAAACTCTAGTAGATGAATAATAGTAGAAATCCAAAGATTTATTACTTGGCGAAAGTAAAATTCAGCTATTTGTCTACTGCGCTTTCTACAATACACAAAGCAGACAGATTGATGAATTAATCGACAAGGGGAATCTACTATTTGCATTCCACAACTTGTCGATCCACCACGGCAAATATATTCTGAGGAAACCTAATAAGGTCGAAATACGTATAAGCGGATGGCAGGATCCCTGCATTGAAATTAAATCTCAACCGTCTTTATGCTCTAGTAGAGAAATTTACCTTTCATCTACACTTTTTTACCATCTATATCCTTACCCACCCCTAATGAAGCTCCCAAACCGAGCAACTTGGTCTTCGTTCAGTATTGTGAACGAAGTATAGTGTTGTATAGTGTTAGTTCAAATATACTAAAATTGATGAATGTTAGGGAAAAGGGTTTTCTACTCACAATCCGTGTTAAGTTGTAGGTATTTATTAAGACAAAGATTTAATTTATAAAAGGAAAAAGACAGTTAAGATTTGATTTCACGTACAGTGCGTCTGTGTATCCGCCTTATACATATTTCGCCTTATTTTCCCACGAACGAAACCAATTCGTTAAGGATTCTTGCTTAGTTGAGGAGATATGTTGTGGAATGCAATTTTTAGATTCCCCATGTCTCTAATAACATCTATATCAACGTCTGTTTTGCCTTGCAATTCTTAGAAGGCACAGATTAAAGCAAAAATCTGAATTTGGTTTCGAAAATTAGTTTACGGATTTTAATATCAGATGTCGCTATTTGCGTCTATACGAAGCCATGAGTTGCTTCCTAAGACAGATGGTATATAAACCAATATATATACAACCAAAAAATCATTTAAAGTGGTACTAAGAATATATAGCAATTAGTTTATAGTCAGTTAGATAAAAGTATACTGGAAGATCTAGATTACGCTGCTGATATATGCCTCTTAGCACATACAAAACAGGACATGCAACTCCAAGTAAAAACTTTAGAAAAGGGAAATGAAGAAACGCCGAAGCTTTGATTAAGATATTTACCTTTCGTGATGAAGTGTACGTACGGCGGTGATCCGATTTCGTCTCCCAAAATTATTTCATCGGCATTGTACGTCTTAATTTTGGTTAGGATACTGGCTTCCTTTTTGGTCATCGAATCCCAGTTCTTAAAATAAGTGAATTTATCTAGTATTATCCGTATTTGATTCCAGTCTGTTATAAAAAAAAACAATGCTTTAGATGTTTAAGAAATTACACTACAGAAACTATATTAGAAAGTGATTTACACTATTTATAACATGACATATATACTATAACTTCTACAATATTTGCGACAAAATAATTACTTTTAGACTGCTATTTTCTTGAAAAAGAAAACTTCTTTTTCAAAACGTCCACAAAATTTATCATAAATTCTTATCACTACAGCTGTTTCGGCAGCGTGCCTTTCTTAAGTGATCTTGGCATCTATTAATATGCATACTGTAAATAAAAAAATTATTCTCCGCTACTGACACTCTTCTTGGGGGAACTTATAGGGACAGTTAAATAATACAATAACTTTTGTCTCATTTCATTTTTTATTTGCTGGGGTATAAGTTATTTCTATTTACAAAAATTGAAGGTATTTCCGAAATTTCAAGAAAACTAAAAATATCTTGGAAGCAATGAGTATATATGTATAGGAAATGCTTCATAAAAATGAAAGGGTATCATAAATGCAATCTTTTGAAAAAATAAAATAGAGGGTTGTATGTTTAAAAATTTGAGAAAATCGCAATTTTCATTTTTAGTTCACCCTAAATACAAATATTTGTCAATGATTTCCGTTAAACTTAATTTGAAAATCGTATTATGTAAAATGAATACTGATTTAATTATTCCTTCCTTATATACAGTGTGTTTTCGTCGAAGCGATTTTGATTGATGGTTAAATACCGTGTATAGTAGTGTCCAACCCATATTCTAAGAACAGGGATTATGAGAGGAACCTAAATATGAGAAAATATACAGGGTGTCCTATTTAAAAGTTGTATGTTTACTTTATAGTTTATTTTTATGAACGAGAGAGTAATTAGCATAATTTTAACTGGTACCTCCGACCACTCCATGGGCGTGCTCAAGATTAATTGAAAAATTACTTTGAATAATTGTAAAAAATAAATGAATTATTTCAGTGTTATAAAGTGTTATGTGTATGTAAACAAAAGTGACCTCTTTTATCACACACTATATTAGAACTGACTGGCCTACATTAAAAAGGGTTTTAAAAAATTCACATTTTTTTTAATTTTTAAAAATTACAAAAGAGAAAAAGAGTTTTTAAAACCGTCTAAGGTATGTTAAATAGATGAATAAAAATATTAATATAAAACTTACAGCTACTTGTTACAAATCCAAATCAGATTCAGAAGATGAACTTTCAGAACCAAGATTTATAATAACTGGCTCGATCATTTTATCAGTAATATTGTCCAGCTTCCACATTTTTTCCTCTTCTTTAATAGTGTGATTTACTGCCTTTTCCCAGTTTTCAGGTTTTACATTATTTACGGCCTCCAAAAACAACTGTTTAACATCATGAATTTTAAAAGTGGTATTTTTTCTTGAAACTTCACTCTTTATCTGTGCCCATACCAGTTCAATCGGGTTTAATTCACAATGATATGGTGGGGATCTAAGTACTGTCATTCCACGATTTTTGGCAATTTCATCAATTTCGTATTTTTTAAATTTTTCTTTATGAAGGGCACACAACGAATAAAGTTCCTTTCTTATAGATCCGGGATGGTACGTAATATTTTTTGAACTCAGCCAATTCTGCAAGTCTTTTTTTAACCACTTGGTTGTGGGCAGTCCTTCTATAAGTCTGGAGTGATAACTTGCATTATCCATTACTATTACACAGTTCTTAGGAAGAAGATCTATCATTTGTTCGAACCATTCTTGAAAGACATCAGCGTTCATGTCTTCATGGTAGTCACCGGTACGAGTTGATTCAAAAGTTAATAAACCACCTTCAACAAAACCGTCTGAACTGCCAATGTGTACTATTATCAGCCTGCGTCCCTTTCCTGATGGTGGGTTTAAACCAGTAGATAAGTTATTTACAAAAGCGTGCCTTTGACTTGTAACAGTTTCATCCTGCCAAAATTTATTTGGTGTATGACCCTCGTTGATCCATGTTTCATCAAGATAAAATATTTTTCTTTTTTGGTTTCTCATTTCCTTTATGGTTCTTAGAAAATGTCTTCTCCATATGACAATATCGCTTCTTTCTAATAAAATAGACTTTCTGGGATTCTTTTTCCAGCGGAAGCCTATTTTAAAAGTTTCCATAACGTACTTCGACTCATTTTTGGGTAATCCTTATCATCTCGAACTGAGACAAGAACTTTATCCAATGTTGGAAATTCTTGTCTAAAGAAGAATTCATGCACTTTCCGTCGAAGTCCTTCTTTAAAATGATATTCTATTTGAAATTTTGGTTTCCCTGGAGCATTACGTGGCATTTGAAAACTACCACATTTCTCTTCTTTAATAACTCTGTAAATCGTAGATTTCCCAACACCAAGTGTACTGCTAACTAACTCAACGGTCTCATCAACACTTTCACATAAACGTTTGTCTGTAAATGATTTAAAACAATTAAATATTAATGTTTTTTCATTAACTGTTAAAGGACCAATTTTTCGGCGTTTACACGGCACTTCCAAATTTTCCATAACACTAGTATACACAATAAACTGCACCTTGCAACTGAAGTACCTACTTTTAGTGAACTGTTAAGAATTTTGAATACGCCACTTGGACCTTCCTACAAAATGGAAAAACCCACTATCACATTTTCTGTGGAATAAGTTTAAAAGGTAATTATCTAGTCAATTACTGTCGTTGATTCCTGGAATTAAAGAATTAAATGTTTGATTGTTGAAACCCTTACTTCGTGGAATGCACTCATTTCAGATAAACGTTTTATTTTATCTAAAGAATTAAACTTTATTTTGCAAATAGGTAGGTACTTATTAAACTTTTATTGGTTATATATAACCAATAAAATAAACATCTTACATTTCTTGCAAATTCATTAGTACCTGTTAACCTCCATCGCTCCGACACTGGCAACCTTATTTAGGGATTAGTAACCTTCACAACTATTGTATTCTATTCTGCTCCAACCTTTATACCTGGTGGTCATAGTCAATTTAAAATTGTTTTCCTATATACTTCTGTAAACTTGTTGACAAATATCTGTTTTTCATTGAGTCACCCGTATCAACAGTTTAGGGATTTGCATACATAATTTATTGTTTTATTACTCTCTCATACATAAAAATACACTATAGCACGTAGTTATTAATCACCCTGTAGAATTCCACATATTTTCCAAGTATGGAGAATATCATTGCCTACATTTTTTCTAAATAACTTTTTTTGATATTTTGTACCACAACGGAATTATCGACCATTCGCACTAAAAACTCACCCTGTACATATGGGTAGATGTACAGGGTGAGTTTTTAGTGCTAGTAGTATTTAGCTCGCTATCAAGTAGTAAAAATACCTTATATAATATACCCATTCTTAAAAATTAACTTAAATATTAGGAAACTGTACCTTCTAACACAGAATCCCTAATAATTGAATGAAAATCGTCTTTCTTGATCACCAAAAGTTCACAGTGGGTTGCAGTTATATACGTAGCCATCCTTTTGATATTGTGAAGTAAGCTGACTTCCCCAAAAGTCGTTCCTGGACCTAATACTCCGGTATTTTCGGGAATCCACTCCTTTAGAAATTTGTCGTAGTGGGATACTACTACGCTAGCTTCGCCAGATAATAAGAAGTACATAGCTACAATATATCTATAGTTAGACTCGGCAATAGTACGATGTGATTCAATGAAACGGTACGATTTCAAACAAACAAAAAAAAACTGAAAAAATTTCTTTTTATTAAATGAGTAAGTGAAGAAATATTCAGTTTTTGAAGATGATATTGGAAAAGTGGCCTCCATTTTGTTCGACACATTCTTGCAGCCGTGGTACGAAGCTGTTAACGACATTGAGTAACATTTCTTGAGGTATTGCTTCCACTTCTTCGCGCATCCGTTCTTTCAAAGCCTCGATAGTTCTTGGGGGTTACTTAAATCACTTTCGACTTTATATACCCCCAAAGAAACTTGTCACATAGGGAGAGATCCGGACTACGAGGTGTCAAAGGAATATCGCCGTTTTTTACTTATAGAATGGCCGGGGAACGATCCTCTTAGTAAATCCATTGATACTCGTGATGTGTGACATTTTGCACCATCGCATCCAATTGAAAGGTCGTGTGTTCACTTCTGTAATTCTTAATTGTCGGAAGAAAAAAAATATTCAACGTGTGCACGTAGCGATCAGAGTTTACTGTTACTGCGTGCCCATTCTCGTCCTTAAAAAAATCAGGTAGGGTGATCCATAACGAACAAATTTCACACCACAGACGACACGGTTACCTTTTCGGAATAAAGGGTTTTTTGTGTAATTGTCGCGGATTACTGTCAGACCAATAGCGGAAATTTTGTTTGTTTACATATCCACTTAGATGAAACTGGATCTCATCACTCATCCAAAGATTATACAGCAAGTTGTCGTTTTAATTAATATTCTCCAACATTTGTTCACAAAGCCCTAGACGGGTGGGATAATCTAGAACGTTAAGGGCTTGCACAATCTGGATTTTGTATGGATGAGACTGGAGATCTTTATGCAAAATTCTGCTCGGAGTTGAATAGCTTAATCCCAGATGTATGCTTCGTCGTCACAGGGATCTTCGAGGACTCGCGTGTAATGAGTTTTGCACCACTTCAATATTCTGTGGTGTACGAGTAATTCTGACACTGTCACCTCTTTTCTGTGATGTTAAACCACTACTTTCAAAGTTCCTAACCCACGTCTGAGTAGGCTTGTTAGACGAAACTGAAGCGCGGGAAGGCAAATGATAGTGTAAACGAAACGTTGGTTGTACACACACAAAACTTTCACACGCACATCAAATGCGCGTTGTTCTCCGACCACTTCTCCATGATAACTAAACTTCTCATTATCTAGATTTACAACGTTTACATCGCAAGCCCGCGGCTCCTCTAGTTTGTCGCCAGCAGTGTTGCCAAATAGTGCCGTTTCACTGAATCACCTTGTATAAATGTTCAAAATATTCCAATAAAACTAATTTTAACGGCATGCAACGCAATAATCGTCTCCATGCAATCGTCTCACTCTCCTTTGGTTAATATGATTTGTTTAAAGTCATTATCAAAATATTTTTTATTTTAACAAACTTTACCTGGGAAATTCTCAAAATAAACAATAGTTTCCAAACAGAAAATTAATGGTACTGTACATCCCAGTCTTCTGCAAAAGCTCAACCGGGATAGAATTAAAAAATTCACACCACAACGCAATCTCAGCGCTAAAAATTCCCCCACGGATTAGTAGTGTTCCATTTAAATCTGAATACTTTGATCGGCGCGCTATGTACGAGTACTTCGATTCTGACTATAACAAACTTTCGTTAGAATATTTGAAAGACGTATATTAAAACCTTATGGAATATGAAAAGAATGGAATTTGAAATACGTGAATTAAAACTTCACACAGAACGGAATTTAAAAATGATAATTATCACAATTTAAACTGACACTTATTTTATGGAAAAGCTATTTGTGCTCTTACCTGTTGGCTCATGATTTTGCCTGATAAGAGTCCGACCGGGAGGATAGTACTCGAAAAAAGTAACGGCAGCAAGAGCGGCTTTGACTTCCGGTGGATATTTCCTGAAATATTTGAGACCACCGATCACTTTGTTCAAGTGGTTTCTTTCTTCTTCTGTTCGCAGTTCGGTCGGCTTTCGTAAGATAGACTTTTCGTACATAGTAAGAGAACTTAAAATTTTCGTTTTCTTCGTCAATAATAAAATATTTCTTTTGACGTTTTCACCTGTTGAAAGGAGACGTAAATATATGTAGGAAAACGTTAAACGTTTTAAAATGAAGTAAATTGTTAATTGATTTTTGTAAAAATTTGTTTATTTAAAAATTTGCGAAAAAAATAAACAAAAAAAAAATAAACAATTTTTTGCAACGCTATAGACAGAAAATAATAATAGAAGGATTATACCACGTTTAAATGAAAGAAGAAGAGTTGTTCTGTTAAATAGAGTCCTGAAAATAACGTAAAAGTATTTTTGAACCATATTTAAAATTAATTATTCTTCTTTGCAAAATTTAATTATTGTTAAGCTAATAAAAAGTTTTTTTTGTGTTGGAATATAGAGTTTCCAATTTTTTTATTCAAAAAGCTGGTATTCTAAAGCGAATTTGAAAGTTGTATAAGGAATTAACAAAATCATTTAATAATTTAACTTTTAAAGTTTAATACCATAAATTGCAAAAGAACTCCTATTAAAATAAACCCTTGCCAAAGTTTTAAACGTAAAAGGTTATTGAGCGAGCCTCTGGGAGAATAGTAGTGGAATGTTTTTTTTTTTTTTTTTTTTTTTTTTTTTTTTTTTTTTTTTTTTTTTTTTTTTTTTTTTTTTTTTTTTTTTTTAATTTTTATTAGATTTTCATGTAGTAGTAGATTTTCAAATATGCAGTTAATTTTTTGGTTAAATTGCATAATATCAAAGACCTCTATTTCGAAGAGCATTCGAAAACGGCATTCTACAAATGGTTTAAACTTTGACTGGAGCGGTACATATCTCAAAGAATAACGCTTGTGGCCTAAGACCAGCCCAGCTAAGACAGAAAGCTCGTATAGAAAAAAAGGGGAAAAGTTAGCGTGACACTGATGTTCAGCACGCGCATAGAATGCGAAAGCACGACTGTAGATCCTTTTGGTTTGAAGAGTTTTCAACAAGAGGTGTCAGAAAAGTTATCACAGGGATAATTGGCTTGTGATGACCAAGCGTTCATAGCGACGTCGCTTTTTAATCCTTCAATGTCGGCTCTTCCTATAATTGCGAAGCAGAATTTGCCAAGCGTTGGATTGTTCAGTCATAGACAGGAAATCTGATTTAGATTTAAACCGTCGTGCGACTGGTTAGTTTTACCCTACTGATGACTCGTCGTTGTGGTAGTAATCCTGCTCAGGACGAGAGGAACCGCAGGTTCAGAGCTTTGGTTCACGCACTTACGTTTTTAGTCAAATGCGGCAACGATATCTTCTGAGAGTTCTGAGAAGGCAATCATAGTACGCTACATTATAGCACGATCCCTTATTTCTACTTAGATTATCGGTTTGCGGTGGGATCGATCCTTGCCAGTAGACTAGATCTTTAAACGGACGAACATAAGTATTATAATCCTTTCGATGTTGAAACTGACGACTACAGACGTACCTGGCAGGGTGTTATAACTGGTAGAGCAGTTTCCAGGCTACGATCTATTAAAACTCAGTTCTCAGCTTGGAGATTCGTCTTGCTGATAGACGAGACCCTTGGTATATACTAAAAATAGTCAAATGATATATTAGAAACAGTGTTCAGTCTAGGAAATATGGAAAACGTAGAAAGGAAAGAGATATGGGTGGAAATCGGGAAATCGGACACTTAAAATGAAATATAAAACAGGATACACAAACAGGAACTGCAATATACCTATATATGCAGATACTCAACAGTTAATAAAAACGTTGCATAAACTGTTGAACAAGATATAGGATAACGAAGAATTAAATGGAATGTGGAATTAATAACACAGCCCAAAAAAAATTGTCTTGCTGCCGAAAAAAATCAACCGATTTTAGTTAATTCATCTGTGCTGATTCCAAAAATACAAACCTTTTCTTTGTATCAGCTCTAGTTTTCGAGATATAACATAATTTAAACATATAGGGTAATTTATAACATGAATTACCCTATATGTTAAACATATGATCTGCTGTCGTATTTTTTGAAAACGATCTTATGGAGCAAATCTGGAGGCATTTTTGGATTCAGCAGACCCAAATTACCTAGAAACAGTAAAAAAATTTCCGGCAGCAAACTCTGTGTTTACCAGTGTAATAGATTACCAGTTATAAATACCGAAAAATGAAGATGCTATTACTAGTTTAGGTACCTTTAAGTGACGTATTTGAAGCAATGATCAAAATCATATTGGAAAAACTGCAGTTGAAATTAGATAAGAAACTGACAAGCAAACCAGAATCTTTCCACAGTGCCAAATTCTCTACTTTTGCCCTTAACCTGTAACTTGAACAGTATGCCTTCGCTCTCGGATTAATAATATAAAAGCATTTAAAGCCTTACATTTCAAATCTGTATTGAAAAATCTTACTTAATTGAATCTCTTCAAACTCTCCCAACCAATATCTATTATCATACACTTCTCGAATTAGAGCTCTGAATCGTCTTCTAGCTATTTTGCGTCTTTCTATTTCTTGCGCCGGCGTGAGAGATATACGTGGCGGTTTTGATGACATTGTAGTCTAAGAAGTAAAAACCCGTAAGTGTTTGTTCTCGATTTAACAAAAACTGCTAGTAAATATAATGAATTATTTTGACATTCGTTTTTGGCACTTAATAGATCTCTATGACAATGAATAAGTAACCAAGTAACCAGGATAAAAGCTTCGTTTATGCTATGTTTATGATTTTGGCTGATAGTTTTCATTTACTACGCTATTTTCCATTCCTCTTTAATAACTAAGTGACGTTTTAATGTTATTTTTGCAAAGTTACTTATTCTCTCGAATATGTTTTCCATTTCTTACGTAGTTTTTGCATTCTTAACTAAATCCAAGGGATTGTCTGTTAAATATTGTACTATGATGAATCTACCTTTGGAATCGTTGAGTTTAAATTCCGCTTTCTTTTTTACTTCACCATAAACTTGCTCTGTTTTCTCCAATACAATTTCTTCCAGTAGTATACCTACTCTGACTTTCCAATTGTTAAATTTTGTTACCTTCACAATTTCATTAGCCATTTTATTTTTATGTTTCACACATTTCTTTTTGATTTCTTATTTGTGCCTTGGCCCATAACCTGTTAAAATTTGTTCTCCAATTATGGCCATTAAGAGTTCGCAGTTAATTAGTGCGAACACATAGGCATAACAGGCAATGAAATAGTGGATGTCTCGCCATAGCCATCCATAACAAGAGACAAATAATTGTGGAAAATTTAGCAGAAATTAGACTTTGTTTAAGAGAAACACGATGAAAAATCTGTGCTTATAAAGAAAAATAAGCTATTTAAGAGAAATTCGAAAACTGGTAAGGTACTAATATTTGTTATCTAGGTGAAATATGAATTAATGAAGGACATTTTGTAAGACAAGATTGACAAGACAAACATTACACATTTTACGTGAATTTCTTCACATCAGGACAAGAAAGTCCAACACTGTAGACCAACCAAGTTGCTGCATTCACAACGGCAATCAATAGCATAATGATAATGAAAATAATTAATTATATTTTATACACTTCAGCGACTTTCCTATTTCTTAATGCTCATATAATTGTTGCAACCAGTTCAGGTTATTACAATTACGGTGATGTGTATCTAACAAATCTATAATGCTGTTTGTTAATAACAGGATATTAAATAATGATAATTTCATCTCTAGGATCACCGGGAGTTAATTGGTTCTTTTTTGTGTAAAGACGAAGGCCAGCAGATATTGTAATTAGTGGCTGATATCTTTGTAAATCTTTCTTGATTCATTTTAATTTTTGTAACATATACAATATTAAGAAACGAATGTTATCGTAGCGTAAAAAGGATTATAGACATTTCATTAAGACTCATAATTTATATCTAACTCTACAGTTAAGTCTGCACACTTTGTATCCACATCAAATTTTCAATAGTAGACAGATTTATAGCAAATTGGGAATAAAGTCTGTTTGATTGAGCTCCTACGTGGAACAGATCAAGAGGAAATAATTAAAAATACTGAAAGCTGAGAGAAATTAACGGAAAAGAAGTATATATTAACGATATGGACAAAACTGAACGTATGATATAGGTAAAAATCAGAAAGACAAAAAAATTTAATCGGAAGGAAAAAATGACAAGGTAGGATTCATGAAAATAAATGATAAGGTCTGGATATGGAATACAGACCAGCAACAACTTAAAAAACAGATAACCAAAAACAAATAATAGAGGTAAACGAAACAAAATTAACAGAGGCAATGGACAAAGCGATGATTTGGATTAAAGACAAAAAGAAAATTAAAACTAAACATGGGGAAAACAGATTGTTAGGAACAGGTTTAATGATACAGAAAAGATGGAAATACAATGTGTACTGTCCGATTCAAAGCAGATCAACGAAATATAAGCATAATAAATGTTCATGCACCAATAGAAGATGTCACAGAAGAAGATAAAGATGAATTATACGAATAACTAGAACTAAAATATGAAAAATTAACGGAACAAACAGTACACAACGGAAAAAACAGTACACAAGTATACAGTACAAAACAGACATGTCCTGCCTCAGCGTCTTCCCCTAGGTCTTTTTTGGTCTTCCGCTTCTACTACTTCCAAGAATCCACAGATCGGCAATTCTTCGTATTGGTTGATTAACGTCTCTACGTTGAACATCACCAAACCATCGAAACCTATGCTCTCTCATCTTAGCAACAATTGTTGCCACCCCTAGACTTCCCCTAATAGACTCATTCCTGATTTCATCCTTTTTTGTCACTCCACTTATCCATCTAAGCATTCTGATTTCCGCCACATGCATTCGTTGTTCCTCTTTCTTTTTAACTACCCAACATTCAGCTTCATTGGAATTTTTCTGTCACACAACAAACCACTCGCTTCCTTCCACTTCATCCATCCAACCCTAATTCTACTGCATGCATCTCCATCTATTCCCCCATTACTATGTACCACCAATCCTAGGTACTTAAAACTATTACTTTTCACAATCATTTTACCATCCAAATATATCATTATATTTGTGCTAACTCTATCTTTGAATGAACATTTCAAATACTCTGTTTTTGCACTACTAAGTTTTAAAACTTTTTCCTCAAGAGCTTATCTCCACTGTTCCAGTTTTTGTTCTAAGTCGCTTGCACTATTCCCTAGCATATAATAAGCATATATTATGTACATTTATGTACCTTCAATAAAAACCAATATTTTAACTATATACAGATCGGGTAAGGGTGACTTTAACTTGTTTTTGGTAAATTTTGAGAATCTCATAACGTCCTTGCTTAGTAAAGCAGACAAACTGATCATACTTGGCGATTTTAATATAAATTTTAAAATTGAATCTGACCCTTTTTTTGAAATTCAAAATCTATTAACATCTTTTGGTCTAAAAGTAACTATAAACGATTATACTAGAATCACATCCCATGTGTCCAGTAGTTGCATCGACAACATTATGACAATTTTTCTGAAAATAACTACAGTGTGGGCGCATTTGAACCTTGTTTTTCTGACCATCGAACTCAATTTTTATTTATTCGCTCTGAGCATATTATAACAATTTAATATTAAAGCATTTTCCACTAAAAAAAGTATGACAAACTGATGAAAAAATATCCGTGCAATGGTTTAATAATGAATTAAGGTCTTACAGATCTAATCTTTCTCTTATTAAACATATTGCAGATGCCACTAAGCATCCCCATTTGTTCAAAGTATATAAACAACAACAATTTGAATATAATCGGCAATTACATATTGCTAAAAAGTCAGCTTACTGTAATTTTATTACTAATTCCAATAATAAACCTAGAGACTGCTGGTGGACATTCCTTGTAGCCAATATCATTTTCCTTTTCCGTTCCATTAGTCGTCTTTGTTTTGATCCATCCTTTGTATTCCGAGGCTTTTGGTCGAAATTTTATATATATTTTGTATATATGTATTTAATATAATGAGTAAAAAGTATTTAAATAATTATTTTTGGGGTTATAAAGTAAACAAGATCGCCGAACTCTCGACACATTATCAAAATCAATCGTACGTTTCATAAAGCTGATTTTAAGAGTATATAGAAAATTCATTTATGAAAATAAATGTTTATTATGGTCGATGTCAGCATTTTAATATGTCTTGTTGATTAATTTTTTTCTAAAATTCTTCCTTAAGCTTATTTTTAAGCTTATCTACTTACTCTGCTAATATTAAAAACAATTTGTTTCATGTTTATTCTTTTTTCCAGGGTCGACATATGCCGAACTTTCACAGCAGCCCACTACATCAACACAGTTACATATACAGAAGTTTGCAGGATGAAAATTTACAGTATTCTACAGAACAAGACACCTTGGATGAAACTGAAGATAAGTCTGGTATAATACATGCATCTCTTCCAGCCCAGCCAGGAATATCTAGGCAACAGGTATGTGGATATTTTGTTTTTTTTTACTTTATTTTTTTTAAATTATATCAGTTCAGTATCAGTCTATTTATATTACCTTATTTTTATACATTTTTATCATCCCCATTCTCTTTGATTTTATTCCTATTTAGAGTCTACTTACGTAATTACGTTTCTCGATAAGTTTCACCCCCAGTTGGTCAAGGCGCCGCCTCCAGGTTTTCTTTAGTCTTCGTCTAGATCTCCATCACACCTTTAAGTCCCGTGTGTGTCACTGAGTCCTGATTCTTTATGTCTTTCTCTATGTTCTTTGTGTCTTAAATAAAATTCCTCTGATAATTCCTAGGATTTCTGTTCTAATCATCAATCTCTTCATCTGTCCATTGAATGCTCTATATTCTGTCTGCCTTTTTTATGTATTTACATACTTTTTTGCAGCTTATCAACAGCCCTTGTCCAATCTGCGGCGACAAAATTTCAGGCTTCCACTACGGCATCTTCAGTTGCGAATCCTGCAAAGGTTTCTTTAAGAGGACGGTCCAAAACAGAAAAAACTACGTTTGTTTAAGAGGCGCCCAATGTCCCGTAACCGTAGCAACGAGGAAAAAATGTCCCGCTTGTCGATTCGAAAAGTGTCTACAGTGCGGGATGAAACTAGAAGCCATAAGAGAGGACAGAACGAGAGGCGGTAGATCGACGTATCAGTGCAGTTACTCGCTGCCGCCTTCACTTGCCAACCATTCCGAATTGAGAGCCAGTACGACGGATCTGCGACAAATGGGCGAAGGTCATCAGAGTCTAACGGTCAAGTTGGAACCGCCCGATCCTCAGGTGGCTTCTGCTAAGAGGAGCATGTTTCCTGGATCTAAAGGTGTTCCTCCATTATTACAGGTAACTTTTTTTGTATTATACATGCATTAAATCTGTTTGACTATCAGTACCTACACGGGTATCAAAAATTAAATATAAAATTTGACATATAATGTCTTAACATGTCTACATTGTAACGAAATTTATTTTATTTATTTATTTATTTATTTCAACGATAGAACCATTTACAATAAAATACAACAACTAGTCAAAAGTAAAGATCATCTACAATAAACAATAACAAAGAAACAAGTAAACAGTTAAAATTTGTACATTAAAACAGTATATCAAATCACAAAAGTTAAAAAATTTATCACATATTTAGATAATTAGATTCTTAAGTTGCCTTTTGAAAACATTAATGTTTGGACAGAATGGATCCAATAGGAGGTCATTGTAAGAGCTGAGCATTGTTGACAAGGGAAAATGACGAGCATAATCAGTCATATGAAAAGGAATATAAAGGAGTGTAATTTTATAAAAATAAAAAATTTTAAACAAAAATAACATATCAGCTCTCAACGAGAGCTTCGGTTTCTGCGATTCTTCAGTGTAGAAATCTTAAATTGAGACATTATTACAGAATAATCTATGAAATAACAGTATTTCTTATATTAATATGTGCTTTAAAAGCTAAAGATCTTAGAAACTTCCGCTGAACGGTCTCCAATCCATCAATGTAGACTTGATGAAATGGAGACCAAACAACAGAGCAGTATTCAAGACACCTATTGTATTTTAATACAATAGGTAAGAGATCATAACTGTTACGATAAATAAAACCAAGATTACGAAATCCTGTTTCCTTAATTTTAAGAAAATGGCTTCTAAATGTCAATGCACAATCCAATAATACACCCAAATCTCTAATCTCAGTAACTGAATCCGGGAGTACATCATTAAGAACATATCTATTAGCTATTAGATTATTTATACGGCCAAATGAAATACAAGAACATTTAGTTGGATTTAAGCTTAAACCATTTTGTTTTGACCATAAACATAATATTATTTACATCATCTTGCAGGAGATCTCTATCCGATTTATTATGTATACAACGAAATAACTTAAGATCATCAGCAAATAGCAGGAACTGTGAGTTTTTAATAGCCTTACCAATATCGTTAATGAACAAGTTAAAAAACAAGGGACCACAATGAGACCCTTGTGGGACACCAGAACAACAATGGAATTATTTTGAAATATAATTGTTAATACGAACTTGCTGTGTACGTCTCATCAGAAAGCTTTTAATCCAATTAATAATGGGCTCACCAAAGCCAAAGGCATGAAGTTTGTGGACCAAAAGGTCATGATTTACCTGGTCAAAGGCCTTTGAGAAATCAGTGTAAATGTTGTCGACCTGAATTTTATTCTCAAATGTACCCAATAAGTATTGTTGGTAATTAACAAGGTTTGTTGCTGTTGACTTCCCGTTAGAAAATCCATGTTGTTCATCAATAATTATTATGTTGCTGCAAGCCCAGGTGAGATTTATCGATTCCAATTTATCAAGAAGTTTCGGGATTGCTGATTGAATAGTTATACCTCTATAATTGTTAACACACTCACGATTGCCAGATTTATAGATAGGTGTAAGAAAATTATTTTTCCAATATTGTGGAAATACAGATGATGACAATGATAAATTGAAAATTTGTTGTAAAGGTTTACAAAGAGAAAAAATACAGTTCTTAATAAGTGCTGCAGGTATACCATCAGGCCCTAAAGAATAGTTTTTAAACTCATAATCCCCTCGAAAACATCAGTCTAAATTTCAGAATCTGGAAATCCACAGTATAGTCCAATTCAAAATTAGGTAAATTATACTCACTATCATTGTATGTACCTGAAAAATAACTGTCAAATAGATTATGACTATTTCATCACTATTTTGAGCTATTACATCCCCATCATTATTATACATTACATTAGGATAAGCACTAGGCTCACGTGTAGCACTAACGTGCCTTCAAAAAGAGCGGGCATTACTTGAAAGATTTGCTTGAATATTCTCTAAATAGTTCTTATAACCTACTGCTTGTAATGATTTACATTTTTCCCTTAACACCGAAAGTTCCTCATATGAGTTGCCTGATACTTTAAAATTCCTGTGAGCTATTTTTTTTTCTGTATGGCAAGCTCAATTAATTCTCACGAAAACCAAACTGGAAAGTTGAATGATTTAAACCGTTTGATAGGAACAAACCTATTGATGGCATCATATAAAATAGGGTAAAAATTTTCTATGCAGCAATTAATATCTGATTCATCTAATACCTTGTTCCAAGGAATTGAGGCTAAATATTCATTTAAAACTTGATAATTACATTTTTTTAAATCATGATAGAAGACATCATATTTAAGAAACAAATTTAAATTGGCTGCATGTAACAATATAGTATAAGCTGAATAATGTTGCGAAGTATTCAATATAATATCAGTTGAAATTGACACAACTGCATTCCTCTGAGTACAGAAAACTAGATCTAAACATTTATTATTAAAGTTAGGCAAAGCATTTACCTACTTGTGTTTTTTTTTAATTGTAGCAAGTACAAATTGTTGCGTTCTGCACATACGATGACCTCAATATAACAATTTTGGTCATCCTGAAGGGGGAGGGAGTGATATTCTGTTCAATCTAGAACTCGCTGGTTTCCCCCTTTCGGATTGGGTATGTATATTCAAATAAAGAAAAGAAATGAAACCAGTGGACTGTATAAAACTCTATTTTAAACAAGAAGGTGAAATTAAACATAAATACACATAACCCAATATACAACTATAAATAAGGAAGAATATATTACTTAAAAGAAGAAGAATATATGTAGTACAAACTTAAATATTAATCAATACGTAACGACACACAAAAAGAGAACCATAAACAAAACAAAACTGTCGATTGTATATATACCACGTTATAGGTAGAAATAATATTATACAAAAAAAAATAAAAATATGAATATATATGTCGTATAAAAACAAATTAATAAACTCAATTCAAAAGTATACTCATAATACACATTATGAGTTAATATTAGGTAATAAAATACACAACCCTGTGATATACATACAAAAAGAAAAGAATGAAATTATTACAATATGAAAAATATACAAATCTACGTAAAAGTAATAACGTTAAATGTTCTGAATAAAGTTCAAAAGTTCAAAATCGCGACACAATATGTAATAATTGGGCACCAAACAAACGTACTTAGCCCATGCAGCAACAAAATTATGGTATTGTTCCTTACCTAATGAGAAGATGGCACTCCGGCCACCGCAAAAAATATGTCTTCACCGACGAATAACAGGAACCACAAAATTCCTAATGTAACTTTTCTGCATCAAAACGACTTCCTCGGTCAAAGGACCGATGCTAAGTGTCTTAGTCTTAAGGTACTTTTAACCCAAACGCACACACATGTGTGTGGTTTGAGAGATAAAACTCGACTCTGATTGTGTAGATGCATCGCTTATCTCCAATACACATCTGTGTCATTTTGCAGATTGCCCGTCTCGTAGCATGTAGTTTTTAACCCAGATGCACCCTTATACATGAAATCTTGATATACGGGGAGAATCAAAACTACCATAAAGTCGTAATATTTAATAAATGTTTATTAACAGTTGCGAAACTGCAACACAAATAATATTTGCTGGAGAGTGATGCGGACACTCAACTGTAACACCATCATTAAGATTATCCCAGGATGTCTCAGGCAGGTTGTAGTCACCACAAATACAGAATTCACAATCACTGAATCTATCCGCTAAGTCCAACATACAGGTGGAATGCTCCTCATATACTGACCCAGATGACCGTGGAGGAAAGTACACACCACTAATGACTGAAATTGGGCAGATCTTATGAAATTTGATCTGGAAGAGCTAAGTATTACTAGAGTGGCATCTTTTTTCCCAGTCAAAGACACATGAAGAGCTTTATCAAGATTTAAGAGAAGCGTGACAAGCTTTCGAACATACTCTTAAAACGTATAGGTGGTCTTCAGAAGCAGAGTGGGCTTACAAGATATTGGAAGGTTCAGTCATGAAATCTGTGATATTGTTAATTTTTTAATAAATTCTAATCTGAAGAATTTTGATTGTAGTATTGAATTTTTTATATTAAATACAATATAGAATTTTATTTTAAAAATTTCATTTTGAAGGAAATAATGGAAGTCGAACACTTATGGCACTACAACGAATCCGAGCTGAACAAGCTGTACACCGACGGCCATCTGGGCAAAGAAGGTTCGAGCGGGGCGGTTCACAATCTCTCCACTCACCCCCTTTTGGCCGGGACTGCACTGGCTGGTTCGGCGGACACGAGTCCCGACTTCGTGGCGAACCTCTGCAATATAGCCGATCACCGGCTCTACAAAATCGTCAAATGGTGCAAGAGTCTTCCTTTGTTCAAGAATATTTCGGTGAGTATGCAGTTGCTCTATTTTATCAAAACTGTGGTATATTTCTTGAGAAAATATCAAAAATAGAATATTTATACATTTTATTTCAGATTGACGATCAAATATGTCTTCTGATCAACTCCTGGTGCGAATTACTCCTGTTCTCGTGTTGTTTTCGGTCGATGTCCACACCTGGAGAAATCAGAATATCCCTCGGGAAGAGTATAACGTTGGCTCAGTCGCGAGAAATGGGTATGCAGGCGTGTATAGAGCGAATGCTTAATTTTACTGAGCAGCTGCGAAGATTGCGGGTGGATCAATATGAGTATATCGCTATGAAGGTTATAGTACTACTTACTTCAGGTAAGACTGATTTTTTTTTTACAAAATACCAGATATTATAGATTATGCGATATTTCTCATTAAAATAATAAGCTATTGAAAGCCAGTGTTAGGAATCATACTATAATTTTAAAGTAGACATACTATAATTACACTACTTTTACTATGTACTATCACGCCTTTACAATAATCATTAAATCTACTATAATTTTGATATGCCGTATTTTTAAACCAAAAAGACCGTTTTTTTTTTCATTTGGCTCATAAATTATGACTGTTGATATATTTATTTGTTTGTCATTTTTATGTTTGTTTTTATGCTTTCGTTACAGATACTTCCGAGTTAAGGGAAGCTGAGAAAGTCAGGTTGTCCCAAGAAAAGGCCCTAAAAGCCTTGCAAGATTATACTTTATCTCATTACCCGGAAAGTCCGGCTAAATTTGGCGAACTACTTTTAAGGATTCCCGAACTACAAAGAACATGCCAGGTAATAAAGATTCTATAATATGTGAATACGGAGATTGTTGGATATTGGCCAATATATAAAAAAAAACGGGTGTGGCAGTAAAGTGGGACTGCCGGTGGAAGTTACACTTCTATACACGCATTCGCCGTTACAAATTTATTTGGGAGTCAATCTGCACAATCATTACATATGTAATTCTATAGGTAAGACATATCAGAAAGAGAAACAGAATTAATAACAACTTACTAACAATGAAGGATTGAATCAATATTTTGATGAAAATGTATATTTTTATTTTCATATATACGTATGAAAGGAGTTGAATGCAATTTTTTTTACACATACTCTGCAGTAAAATTCATTGTTTATTTTGTTATTAATATAATAATACAATTGTGTTTTCAACTTGTTCAGCATTTGTGTTTGGGCATAAAATGTTATGAGTATTATTGTAGATATGCTTTTCTCGATTTGAACTGTCTTTTAGCAAAGCAAGTTCCATATACGAGCTAGGCTTTTGCTTATATTTAGTACAAGTTTGTTTTTCGTTGTTAGAAAAGTCTTCTAATTTTATTTTAGAAAACGGTAAAATGATATTTAAAATACCAAAATTTAGACCTAAAATAATACAATATAAATTAAACTGCCATATTAATAAGTATTTAAAAATGACAATAATATACATAAAAAAATACACTACAATACAGTACAACATAATTCCATATAATAATACAATACAAATTAAAATGCAATATCCATAAGTATTTAAAAATGACAGTAATGTAATAATATTAACAAAAAAGTCCTCCCCGACTGGGAATCGAACCCCGGTCTCCCGCGCGACAGGCGGGGATACTGACTACTACACTACCGAGGACATAACACAAATGTATTTCAAAATTGACAGTTCTGGATCATACAGTGATTTATTGAGATTATTATTTTGAAATACAAAAGACTAATATAATTCTGAACATTTAATAAATAATACAAAACATATCACATAAATAATAATATTAATAAATATTTTATTATATGTATAATATTATGTGTATATATATCTTTATATAATATATATAGTATTAAATTATATATACAAAAGGAACATTTTTTTTATTCGAGAGAGGAAGAGAGAGAAAATATATCTTCTGTCTCTCTCTTACTCGTTATCTTACATATGTAATGATTTGACAGATTTACTCCCATACAAATTTCCAACTTGGAGCGCGCGTATAGAAGTATAACTTCAAAAACGTTTCGTAAATGTTCTGAAAGACGTACAAATTTTTTGATGTAAAATTAACAAAATATATACAAAAAAAGCTATTCGAATTTACTCAAATATTCATATACGAGCCCCTTCTCATATAACCTAGGCATAATCTCAGGCATTTTTTTTTTGAATTTCAAGTTTGTTTAGATGTGTATTGGCCGCTGATCCAAATAATTGACAGTTATAATCTAAAATCGGCCTGATCATGTTACGGTAAAACATCAAAGCAATATTTGGGTCTGCTCCCCAATTTGTTTTACAGAAAGCTCTTAAAAAGTCATTTGGTTAGTAAAATTCATGTTACTGTCAGATTTTTCTCAAATGGCATGTAATAATTCTCGACATGCCCAAAACACGACTGAAAGAAGTCCTCGACTTATCCGGACAATACGGCAACTCTGTGCGAAAATGTTTACGTCATAATTGAATGCCGTGCAATTAATTTTAAAGGAAATCATATATAATACTGCAATAAAGTTTAGTAAAACGAAATCTGTTCACACCATCATATGTTTCTAAGTCGATTTCATTTTTTTCGATGCGGCAACGTCGCGGTGTCTGCATATGTGTCATATTATGCGAAGATTAAGAAGTCACCAAAAGGGTCTCAAGGCGACAGCATACAAGATACGAGAATCGAGGTCGGCGGTTAGCGAGCGGAACATAAAACTTATTAGCGGTCATTATATTCATGTATTGTGTTAATTCAAAATAAAGTCTTTTTTCACAGAGTTTGACTATTTACCAGCGGCACATTCGAAGTGCAAATCTAGTTACATTCAAAATTTTCTCTCGAAAATGTTCACGACTTGATCTCAATTATTGTTTACTGTAAAATGATACTGTAATTGAACAACTAAATAAATATTGTTATATTTTGAAACTTTTCATTCATAGCACAAATGTCGAACTTTAGATTTTTATGTCAATCGTCTACAGTGTTGCCACTTCCCGAAATTAAAGAAGTAACCCTCTTTAATGCTACACAAATTTATGCAAGCTTAAATTTTTTTGTTTTGATTAACAAACCAATTTTATGTTGTAGGTCGGTAAAGAATTATTGACGATAAAATCAAAAGACGGAGATGGACCCAGTTTCAACCTCCTGATGGAGCTCCTTAGGGGGGACCACTGAAAATGTGCCTTATAAGCTTGGGTGGCGGGCTCTCGTATACTACAGACAGTATTTTTTGCTTAATCACTACTTAGCTTTAAGTGAAACTCTACGTACTTAGAAAACCGTGCTGGACACTTTAAAAAAATGTCGGTAGTTTGGATTTTTTCAAACGACTCCCTCACAGAGCATCGTATCAAAATAAAACTGAATAAGCGAATAGAAAAACTTTCTTTTTTTCTCTTACGAAAAAAACGTTCGAAGTTTTTGTATTTAAGTCAAAATAAGTTTTTTTTTTAATTGAAATATTTGAGTAATTTAGCTATATCATAGAAAATTTAGCGTAATTTCAAATATTTAAGACTGTTACTTAAAAAAATTCCTCTGGGTTGTTGGTTGTTCTATTTTATTAATTATATATTTTTCATAAGACTGTAAATGTGTCTGTTTTGTTTAAAAATATTTATTCAAGCTCTTGACTGGAGGTCTACAAATAATAAATATGATCATTTTCTTACAAATATCTCATGTCACATGTACTAATTAAAAATTAGTAATTTGTAACTATCGATGCTCTTTAATTTTCGGTCTTACCAGAAAACTTCTCGATTTAATCGTTAAAAATTCTCATAGATGGCGCTGTCAGAAATAAAATTAATGTTTGCTTTGTTGAGTTAAAATTAATGTGTTCCTAAAGTAAATAATGATTGCGAATGCCATTACGCATATAGTTTGTTTAGTAGAGCTGTTAAAATAAGCGTATTTGTGCTAATAAAATGAACAATCATTTCTTGGTAAAAAATTTGTCGTAAAATTAGTGAAAGGAATCTAAACTTTCGTCACGAACAGTAGAAAAAGGCAGATGGGTTTATACTTAATCGGTAGGATGATGCACATATACAACAAGACAGCAACTTCTGAAGTAAATAGTGGAGAAATACCAAGATTGAAGATAAATTCAGGAGTTTTGTGTATGAAATCTTCAATTTTTTTTTCCTATTTACCTTCTCTTTTAATTTTACCATCCACAAATTTTAAATTGAGTGAAGAAGAGAAATTGGTGCCTTCGTTTACCTTTTTCCGCGATTATTAAACAGCGAATGCTTTCTAGATAGAATTTCTTGGGTGGATCCGTCCCTTTTATATATGTTATCGTCTTGACGATATATCTCCATTTTTTCCTGTCTCTAGTTCTTCCTCTCCATTCTCTGACTCCTGCCCTTTGGAGGTATTCTTCAACTTCTTGCAACCACTTTGATCTCGGTCTTCCCCTTCTCTTTCTTCCTCCTGGATTCCATTCTATCATTGCGTATGTCATTGCCTCATCTCCTGCTCGCCAAATGTGACCATCTAACTCTGCATTGCTTTATATTAGTCACGATGTCTTCCTTAAGTTCTTCCTTGTTCTCTGCATTTGATCTGCTTCTATATTCATTCTGATTAGTTCTAGTATGGTTCTCGTAATCTTTCTCTCCGCTATTCTTAAGTCTTCTTCATCTTTTTCTATTTCTATTCTTTTTACTATTTCACACAAAATTCTTATCATATTTGATTATTTTTGGAATATTTATCATTAGAAATTAAATATATACATTTTGTACGGATACAGCTGTCAGTTGTTCTTTAATATGTTAATTGTGCTGACAAATGTTATTTGTCAAGTTTTTGAGTTGCCAAATAACATTAATATTCCACTTCTAGAAAACTGTAGATTTCTAATCAATTATTCTTAGATTTACATTGAATTGGCAGAAAATTTGTTCTAATATTTGCATTTTTCTTTTGTAAAGCCTGATTTTCGCTAGAAGAGGTGCTTTACAAATGGAAATTGAATGTTTCGAAACTCATTAAAAGGATAAATGTTTTCATAATGGCGGATGTCACTGTCAATTGTACTTTTTAAACTGTCAATGCCATTTGTCATTTTTTAAACTGTCAGATAATGTTTAGGCACAATCTTTACAAAAACTGTAGTTTTCGTAAGAAACATTCTTTGATTTACATTAAATTGATAAAAAGTAAATTCCTTTTTCTTCTATGAAAAAGGTTCTTTATAAAAGAATATTAAATGTTTTAAAAGTGATTAATATTAGTAATGGTCTCCCAAGATGGCTACTCTATATATTTATTCGGTCTGACGTCACAATGAGCGGGGCTTAGAAAACCATTCCAAACAAATCTGTTTTACATGTATTTCTTCCATAAGAAGTTGAAAATATTCAGATATTGTTAGGTTTGTAAAGTCGCAAAGACTAAACTGGCTTGGTCATCTAGAAAGAATTCCAGATAATCGAGCTGTAAAACTAGTCTAGAGATGGAAGCCCAAGGAAACAGAACAAGAGGAAGGTCCCGTAAAAGATGGAAAGGTAGAGAGGGATCTGAAAACCATGAACATCAGGCAGTGGCGAAGGAAAGTATCCGACAGGGCAGAATGGAAGAACATTGTTAAGTAGGCCAAGACTCACAAAGGGTTGTAGCGCCATTAGAAGAAGAAGAAGAAGAACATACAAATAGCACAATTACATTTTAAATTATCTTTATAATCATGACAGATACATAGTATACATCTGAAAAGACAATCACAGAATATCTTAAATATAAGCAATATTAAAACAAACTAACAACTACTTTTACCTCATGAGATTTATCCACTTCTGTCTCTCTGAAATTTTAGAAGGGAATACAAAAAACTTACATGTTTTTTTCTGTAACTTACTGTACTTCACTGTAATGTTTACATATTGGAGCAAAGCACATTAACATTCCTTATTCACCTCTTAAAGTCCTTATTAACTACAAAACGAATATCTTTAGTCTTTTTATGGGATAAAATTACTGGCACCCAAAAAAGAATAAAACATTAATTTAAATATTTTTCAACTTCTTAAATAAATTCAATGCTTTATTGATTAATTTTGAAATAACCCTGATAAAAACAACAACAAAATAATATAATAGTCTCCCGTTTTATACCGCTTCGCGGCTTTGGGAGTATAGCAGGGTAGTCTGCTATATCTAGGGCCTACGGTATACAAGGAAGGTAACATGGCCAGTGCTACGCTTCAACCGCCTATTATTACCCCTGGTTTTACCCAAGGTACTCATTTTATTCAGGCTGAGTCGACCTGGGGCCTATAGACATTTTTAAAAATGTCTAGTTATTCTTGCCGGCGGTAGGATTCGAACTCCGGACCACCGGCATGCGAGGCAAGCATCCTACCGCTTGCGCTACGCAGGCCCACAACAACAAAATACCTTGAAATAAAGAAAAAACAATTAAGTTTTAATCAAAACATAACATAACTTTAAAATATGAACTTTGAGAGTAAATATTTTAATACTTTGATATTCTTACCTCACAAATTCACGAACAAATAATACCATTCGCACAGAATGAATGTTCATAACCAAGAGTCCTTATTTATTCCTTAAACAATTTAAAAAAACAATATTTCCAACTTCCTATGGGAGAAATGCACGTAAAACATATTTGTTTTTAAAGAGTTTTAAAAACCCCGCCCATTGTGACGTCAGAGCTCAGGTAGTCCTTTGGTCATCTATCAATTTCACTATTAAATGCTTTTTTTGAACTGTCAGATAACGGTAGGGCGCCAATTTAAAAAACTGTAGTTATCTTATGAATCCTTTTTGAATTTACATCAAATTGACAAAAAATATATTTGTAGACGTCTAAAATATTGTTATGAAAAGTATTTGCGTAATTTCATATCACGGGTCGTTTGAGAAAATCCACAAAAACTTTTTTACAACCGAAATGTATATATATTTTAAGTTAAGTTTATATTTTGATATTTTTTATTATATACAATGAGGCTATTAACTCGCTATCGTTGACGTTTTTTTATATATTTATATACAGGGTGGTTTCCGATGTTCCTCTAACAAATACATTATGTAACGCGCCCTGTATGGATTAGTATTAGTTCATATAGAGAGTTCAATGCTCAGTTGCGTTCGTATCTGATACGAATTTGGGCGTTTTATTGAAAGGTAAGAAAAATTCTCAAGCAGCTACAGATAAACTTAAAGTTTTTCTATAAAAATTGCAATATTATCGTACTATTTTGTATAATTCAATAACAAAGATAGGAAAAGGGTTATTTGGTGGCACTGGCATTCAAGTAAATACAATAAATAAACTATTATAAAGGATGCAATTCAGTTTGAGACAAGATATTCCAATGCTTTTGATACCATAAACTGAAAATTGGCAACCATGTTATTGCTTTGGTGACTTTTTTAAACTATAACGACTTTTTGGTTCTTTAATATACAATTTAAGTATAATTTACAATATTTACATAATATAATATGAATGTAACTGACCTCAAAAAAACGTATCTGTAGTACTGGTTGCCTAGCTCTAAGGAAACAAAATAACAATCTATCTTTTATAAAGCTCTTTGAGAATTTTTCGCAAAACCTTGCTCCATTCCAGTGTTTCGAATAAACATATTTTTTGAGAATATACATACTTAACATTTCGACTCAAATTGACCAGTTATATGAGAGATGTTGAAAAAAAAAATAAAGATCTGTTTTACGAAATGTCATTTATTTCTCTGATAACCATTTTTGACGCTTCACAACAAACAAAGCGAAGATATTGATGAGAAGTATCTTTCAGTTAATATGTTGTATACATGGGATCGATAGAAACATCGATAGACAAAAAAAAAATGTGAAATATAAATTTCTATAAAAAATCACTTTAAAAAATCGAATCATCATTTTTTTAGTCCGTCATGACATTTATTAAGTACGATGTGGCCAAAACTCTTAAAATTTTGGAACAAAACTTCATCAAGTCATCTATTCCAGTTCGTACCTTGTAATTAACCTTTTTGTTACCAATCAATTTTGATTATCTATATCTCGCTTCTTAAGCAAGCTTTAATGTAATGTAAACTTAACCTAACCTAACCAAATATTAACAAAACTTCCCCAAATCGCTTAATTATAATCGCTTCCTCCTGATAAATATTGTTTTCTGTGAAATAATTAATTTTATGTTTCATGCAGGCAGTTCTCCGTGACATCACATTATATTCCCAACCAAAAACTAATTTTTCCATAAATTCAAACACGCCATGTTATAAAAGTCATTTAAACCTTCAAAATAAAAGGTGAAGACCACGTAGGGACATTAAAAACATAATTTACAGTCGAAATCCATTACCCTAATAATTTGTTTACAATATTCCCTTCCCATCTACAATTTTACACATATTTTTAATAAAATAATATCTAAAACGTTGAAAATTAGTGTTTACTTGCATCGTGACTCTCGTCTTGCACTTTGATCCAATGTTTCAGTCACTTTCTCTCTTTTTTTAGGCTTCAGTATTAGTTTTATTAGTTTCAGTGAAGTCCAGATTTGAACCCAAGGGATTGTAATATTTTATGACACAAAAATCCATTTTTTTCCAAAGACATTAGATGAAAATTAAAGGAAAAGAATCCAGGAAGCTGTTTTTTATGTCCTATAAGAAAAACCTTGGTTAAAACTTAATTTATGGTAGTAATTTGTAGAAAAATAAAAGTAAAATAATTTAAAAGAATTTTAAATACGAAACACTTTTAGCAAACCGTTTACAGAAATATATAAACTCTACAAAGTGTATGAAAATAATGGAAAGCTTTGTATGTAGTTGTATTACTTCAAAAAAGAACATAAATACTATGGAAGCTATTTATAGGGGACGTGTTTTTCTTAGTTTTATTAAGAAATAACACAAAATTCGCCACATACGTAAGAAGCTATGACAATATACAAATTTTAACCGTTATTCCACAATTCCTTGGACATTTTTTCTATTAACACTATAAATACGAATGTATTTTATTTTCTATTGTATTTACAATGAACATTTCTTATTGTACTGGTCAGTTTAAGTCAAAAAATATATAGAATTTTTCCTGCTATATCCATTTTACAGTTCGAATATTTAAATTTATGTTATCTATATTATATAACGTTAACAAAATCGTCTCAAAAAATCGTATAAAACAAAAAACTAAATAGTTATATCATACTTACATCGTTGTCAAATCGTCAGAAAAGTAGTAAAATGTTTGAAATGTCTAAAAAATAGACACAACAGGTAAAAAAACATTTTTTTTATTTAAAAAATAGAAAAACTAAGTTTGAATTGAAATATAAATTGCTTAAATTACAGGACAATTACTTAAACGTCAAATTTGACGTTTACGTTTCATGTACATCGCATTTCTAGCGGGAATCCGTACCGATTATGGTCACCATAACCGCTTGCTAGTTCTATGACGGTATATTTTTGTCACTGATCATGTAAGATGAATTTAGTAGGAAAAAGTCATTGAATTTGCGTATTAGTGTATTATTAGTAGTTAAAAACTACGATTTTGTCAATTTTGATCAATTTTTCTTGAAACTATTGTTATAAATAGTTTGATTATTTTTTATTTATTGTTTAAGTCGACCAGGAATTTAATTTTTGTGCCAACGATATGTTTGATGGGATTGTGTGAATGATTTCTTTTTGTTGCCATATTGATTGGTTGGTTTTATAGAATTTATGCTCGAAAAATCGCTAGATACAAATAATTTAAATAAAATTGTACTTTAAAATTTATGAGAGGAAATTTGAGGTTATCATGAGTATGTGCGGCTCTAAGGCAACCGATGATAGTTAAATAAATGCCAACACTACTAAGAACATAATAAACAGTGGATCTAAAGTATCTACACTTCCTTCCTCCCAACTATTTTCTGAATCATAAAACTTGATATACAGTCCATCTAGTTTACAAACCGTTGCACGTCATCGGCGTCATAGCCCGTGACGTCACATGATACCAACACGAAATATTTAGGCGGTAGGTGTGTACTTTTTTAGAATCACTTTGCCGAGTACACTGGCATTACAGCCACTAGACATATTTTATTATATACGCGTAGAACTAATATTTAAAGATTTCTATTAATGTTAACTTAAAGAAATAGACAACAATATGTTTCATTTAATTTGTATAAATGCATTATAAAGCGTTTTTATGAAGAACATTTGTTCGGAACACACTGTAACTGTAATTGAACGAAGGTGACATTTTGGCATACATTGGTAACACTTATTTTGCGTTGCGGTGTTGACACTTTTTGTACTTTATTATTTTGAATTTTAAAGTGAATACCTCTTGTTTTATATTTTTACCTATTTAATAAAATCTGTTCTGTTTAGAACAAAATTAGTGTGTTTTATTTCAAAAATGTCACGTAAGAATTTAAATAGTCGTTGTAAAGAGTATAATAATAATTATGTGACCTATTTGATTTAAAATGGATTCAGGATTTTTTTATACTTTGGCAACTATGTCAACTTCGATCTCTGACGTAGATAATGACGTGCAACGGTTTGTAAATTAGATGGACTGTATGTTTGTGCACTGTTTCAAGGTTTTATGTCGTTTTAATGACGTAATCATTCAAAATGGCGGAAGGGCGATATTTGGTAAGGTAATTTATAATGGAATCATTTGGCAAGTAATAAATCATATGAAAAATTTTCTGTTAATTAATACATTGCTAGATATTTTTGCATTTTGTCGCGCCGTTTCAAAATGGCGACAGAATCTGGAAAAAAGTATGGACTATCCTTAATAATTTGGTAGCCTTCAGCTTTTATGGAAATCATCCTTATAAGTCGATTTATTGTTCTCGTTTCCTATATTTTGATATGCTTTTTTATTGACAGCTGTCAAAAATATGACGTTATCGATTTTTTTCGTAAATGTCGTCAAATGTCGCAAATAAATTGAATCCATCAAAAAGCTTTTACTCAAATTGGAATTTTTCTTTTAGAGAAAGCTGAAACAGTATAAAAGGCTCAAATAATAATTTGAAAAATAAAAAATAATTCCGAATAATTAAAATTTTTACCGTCAAAGCTGTTAAAAATGTCAAATTGGCCTAATCGTAACAAATCTAAGTAAAAAATATCAATAATTTATACTGTTGTATAGTGTTAAAACATATATTGTTTATTTTAACACTTTATCTGCCTCACGAAATATTTAATAATGAAAAAACTTACAAGTTTAAAATTTCCACGTTATACAACAATTACCACAAGTATTGTACAACACAGTCGGTAATTATTGTAAAAGGCTTTCTAAAACTTGCCAAATTAATTTGAAGCTCTGAAAACTACAAAATGGAGGTAAAATTATTAAGTATTGTAATTAAAAATTATTTATAAGTTTTGTAAAATCAACCTACTCCTTTGATATGACGTCAAAGTTGTCGACCCGTTGGGTCTTGTGGTGCTTTACAGACCTTCAAAATTTCAAATCGATCTATCAATTATTTTACAAGTTATTCCACTTGTTGATAAAAAATCATTCATGAAAATAATCTCTTATCTGGTATTAATTATTAATAACATATTGAAAACCTATTAGGCACATTTGAACGAAAAATCCTTAGACACATATATAAGGGGGTAAAGGAAAATGACATGGCGCAGAAGATATAACTTTGAACTGTACACAGCATACAATGAACCCGAGATCATAACATCCATAAAGATCGGACGTCTGCGCTGGATGGGCCATGTTGAACGAATGTTGGAGACTGAAACACCAAAACATATTATGAAGCAAACACCAGTAGGAAGAAGGTCAAAGGGAAGACCCAAACTTAGATACATGGAACAAGTGGAAGAAGATCTGAAAACACTTAAGATTACCAACTGGAAAACAAAGCAAGGAACAGAACAGAATGGCGGAAAATCCTAGAACAAGCCAGGACCCAGAAAGGGTTGTCGAGCTACTGATGATGATGATGAACATATTGCAATTTTTAATTGTGTCATTCTTTTATTTGGCTCTTTTTGTCTGAAATTGTTGTCTCTTTCCTTTTTTTTATGTTTTTTATAATACCTTTTGAAGCACTTTCTCTTGGCAAGCTCTCAGTCGAGTTTTTTTGTTGTTACTACGTCTTTATATAGTAAAATCCTTATATGATTAAAACAGCACATCTGTGAAGGTACAATAAGAGATACAGGCCTAAAGTACCAAAGAATGGACCTACTTGTAACGATTTAATTTGCCTACCACATTGGGTATCACTTATAGGGGGTTGAAAGTGAAGACTGGGCAATTATTGGGCTGGAGATAGGGTAAGCAAACAAACCGAAACGTTTGCGAACGGCCACTCTTGTTTTAGTTGGAATCGCCGTCTTACAAATCCCTCACATAGGGCACAGCACAAACAATCGGTGATTAACTCAACAAAAACTGCCAAATAGCATCTTGAGCTCAAATTCACCCCTCAACTTAAAAAAATTGCCGGCTTTAAGCTACACGCCGAAAGCTATCTTTTCCAAATCTAAATCTCCTCTGTTTTTCTTCGTCTCCGATTTATTCGACCTTTCTCAACCCCCCGTCCAGTTTTCGCTGCCAACAAATAGGAACTTTTTTTAATGACTTTTTTATTCGATTATGGACCTTAAGAGTGTTGGGCTTTCAAAATTGTAGGAATTTATTTAATTAAAACTTAAATGTTATCTACCCAGTTAAAATTTCTTAGATGTCTCGCAAAACATTGCTAGGGTAAACAAACTTCAAGGATTTTTTATACATAACAGCCAGGGGCGTATCAAATAAATTTGTATACATTAAATATTCGATAGTTATAAGGAAATTATTTATGCTACAACATGACTCTGTATAATATGGAAAAATAACTGTACAACTGTTATTTTGTGTAGAGCATCCTTTAAATCATCATTACTAACTCGATATCCCTTTTTGTGTTTTGGCATGTTGCAGGATTCTTTTTCATTCTGAACTGCTTTATGATGCTGATAATATCAATATTGTTGGGGGAACGGAAAACGCAGCACGAGAGGCGTACGTAGCACTAAAGGAAGCGGCTACAAAAAATATGAAAATAGGTACGCAACCACAAATACCACGGCCACTTGTTATAGAAAACGACGTCATCGAAGCAGTTAACGAATTTTTATACCTGGGAAGGCTCGTCAATACTGAAAATGACACTACCGCAGAGATAAACCGCAGAATTTGCACGGCTAATAGATGCTATTTTGGGCTTAATCTCCTTTTTAAATCTACAGTTATATCAAGAAATACAAAAGTAAAACTCCACAAAACAATTATACGCCTAGTTCTAACATATGGTTCAGAAGCCTGGACTTTAACAAAAAGCAATGAAAACATTTTCATGTTGTTTCGAAAGAAAAATACTAAGGCGAATCAATGGATCACATGGCGAATCACATTAAGATAGGACGTCTGAGGTGGGTAGGCCATGTAATGCGGATGAAGCAAACCGACCCAGCTAGAAAAACGCTCCTTGATAGACCTATTGGTCAAAGAAGAAGAGGAAGACCCAGAACAAGATTCCTTGATAACATAGACCAAGATATGAGAAATATGGAAATACGTGCTTGGCGGAGGAAGGCGATGGATAGGGACGGCTGGAAAAAAATTCTTGGGGAGGCTAGGACCCACACAGGATTGTAAAGCCAAAATGATGATGATGAACTGCTTTATGATTTTCTCTTTTTTTATTTTTAAGTATCATGTTTTATTTGTTAGATGTATCTCAGCTTCAATTCCTCTTGTTCTTTTTCATACTGGCACTTGTTTGATTATTATTTTGCCTTTTCCTTCTTTTATTATAAAAACTGACATGTAGAGAATGCAATTGGTCAGTTTTGTGTTAAATTTTTAAATTTCTTAGATATTAAAAACTACACACATATACTTTTTGGACTACTTTTTCTGTAAATGAATTTGACACGTAGTAAAGTCCGTAGCTGTGACGTCATGGCATACTTACTTTAAATCATCTATAAGTAAGAACATCAACGTAAAATTATTCACTTCTAAAATATACTACACAGTAATTTAAACATATTTTTTATCAAATATCTTGTTAATGTTTAAAACGTTTTAAATTATTTGTATCTAACAAAAAGAAACAAATCAAAAAGAAAATTTTGTTAAAAACTCTTACTCAGTGGCGAAATGAATATCTGGAAAACGAATATTATCATGTTTGAAGCTGTTACATTTCTTCATTTATTGTCAAAACTGGTAAACTGTCTTAACAATATTCCCTCATAATTGTTTGGTGGTTTAAATCAGAAGTGAATTCTGTCAAAAAGCAAGATTCGTGTTTTAGAACATTTTAATGATCACTAGATTTGTATAGACAAGGTGACAATTTAAAAACTTGTCCCCTAAGTGCTCTAAAAGCTCTTAATGTCTATTTGAAAGACTCTGCAAGTTAGTACAATACCTTTCGTACATTTTTTACTATTCCATAATTATGTTTCTTAGCATTTAAAATAGGAGTACCACAAAGAAGCATTTAGTACCATCTTGACGTTGAAATGGATTACAAAACTGTATGTTTACTACATTTTCGGATGAGTATAAATACAAACTTAAACCAATACTATTGGTAGTTACGAAGAAACTTCGAACTATCAATAGATAGGAAGATCCAGACCATGGTAAACATTCTATTTAAACCATTAAACCTATACATAGTATTAAAAGTTATTGAAATGATTTTTATGTTCTCGAAGTAACTAAAAAAATCGTAATATAAAGGACAATCTGTTTTTACGTACTACGAATGTGTTCTGATGGCATTTTATTTGTTTTGTAATATATAAAACAGTTATCTAGATACAAATTTGTTACTTTTGTGTCTCGCTTTTCAGAAAATTCAAAATATTTTATATGAACAAAATAAATGAATTTTGTTTCGAAGTTTTTATTAAATTAAAACTATTCTATTGCAAAATTAACTCTTTATGAAGAATATTACTTCATTTTGGAGAAGCACAATAAAAATCAAGTATTTACCTAGTTATACAGTCTCACTAAACCATGCGAAAATTCGACAACTTTATTAGTCTCATCCATTGTCGTCATTATTAAAATGACAGCTGTCAAGGGAATAGGTAGTAAAGGATACTTGACAAGTGACAAAACATTTGATATAACTATGAGCGGTAAACGGGTGGAAATATTCCTATAAGCTCTATAATTGACGTTAAAATTAATTCATGTAAATTATTAGTTATGAAAATATCTGGGTCTATGTCTCACCTGAGGGTACGCGTCAAAAATGTCCAATTTTTTGTAGACTTAGCTGAAAAAGTAAAGAAAAGCTCAAATTTTAATGTTTTCTGTTTTGGAAACTAGTAACTAAATTGCACAAATTTACGTTGCACAACCACAGAATAAATAACAATCAGAATGCCCACTCTCAGATGCCGCCTTTAAAGTTTGTCAGCATGCGATCGTCATATTTTAAACGGAAACATAGACTCGAATTGAGAAATTTGTGGCAAGCTACGACAGAACTGTAATTTAAAATTTTAGAGATTAATAATTTAGTGACAGAAAGTCACCAGGAGAAGATCAAATACCAAATGAACTCTTAAAATATGGAGGTGATCATCTTGTACAACAACTACAACTTCTTATTAATAAAATAATCACCACGAACAGAATACCAGATGAATGGAGGAGAGCGATCATGGTGATGTTCTTCAAAAAAGGAGATAAGAAAGACCCCAATAATTATCGAGCAATAAATCTATTAAATACAACACTCAAATTGACAACAAGAATAATAGCGACAAAAATAAACGAACGAATATCTCTGCAAGAAGAACAGCAAGGATTTCGGACAGGAAGATCATGCACGGATGCAGTTTTTGTAATAAGACAAATAAAAGAAAAGTCGCTGGAATACAACAAACCAGCATATATGTGTCTGATAGATTTGAAGAAAGCGTTTGATAGAGTGAGAATTCGGGACGCGATACATTTATTATATGAAAAGGGAATATCACTGGATTTAGTAAAAACCATTGAGAATATATATAAAGATAACATAGCTATGGTAAGATGTAAAGGAAAACTATCGCAACCTATCAAATATGAAACTGGCATTAGACAAGGAGATTCGCTGATCCCATTAATATTTAATCTGATAATGGATGAAATCATAAAGAAAGTTAAAAAAAGAAGAGGATATAGAATGGGAGAAAAGGAAATAAGGATAATATCCTACGCCGACGACGCCATAATAACAGCCGAAAATGAAGATGACCTACAAAGATTAATTAAAGAATTCGAAGATACGGCGCTCATATACAATATGGAGATCTCAACAGAGAAAACTAAAGCGATAGTGATATCAGCGGAACCGAGAAGATGTAAACTAGTCGTAAATAACAAAATAATCCAACAAGTGATGGAAACTGAATACTTGGAAATAAAACTGTCAAGCTACGGAAAAGTGGAAGAAGTACAAAAACAAGTGAACATGGCAAACGGAGCAGCAGGATGTCTCAACAACACAATCTGGAGAAACAAATACCTCACAACGGAAACGAAAACCAGGATATATAAATCAACAATAAGACCGATAACGACGTACACAGCGGAAACAAGAGCAGATACGGCGAAAACACAAAGACTACTGGAAACAACAGAAATGAAAGTCTTACGAAAAATAACAAACCAAACTCTAAGAGACAGAGTAAGAAGTGAGGAAATACGAGCGAGATGTGGTATAGAGGAAATAAACGCGTGGACCAAAAGAAGAAAAGAGGAATGGAATCAACACATCGAAAGAATGACAGAAAATAGAATAGTACGAATAGCAAGAGACAAATCGCCAAATGGAAGAAGATCATTGGGACGACCGAGGAAAAGATGGTCAGACAACGTCAATTGAGGCTAAAAACGGAAGTAAAACAGGCATTTTGCCTATTTATAAAGTATGAAGAAGAAGAAGAATAATTTAGTACATTTGAAATAATTTAATCTATTCTTCAACTAAAAGTACGAATAAAATAGTGCATATTATGTCTATAGTTGCCGTAAATAAATTAAATCGGGTTAATTTTTCTATGCACACCAGATAAAATGTCACCGAACAGCACTGGTTCCGTTTAAAACATGGCTGATTCCGTCTGCGCGAACGAGATGCGCGTGCTTATTTTTCAAGCAGAGTGGGCATTCTGATTGTTTATTATTCTGTGGCACAACAGTTGCTGTGGAAACATTTTTATGCGTTTTTTTCTTTTGCGATCATATGTCACAGGACATCATGTATTTTCACTCACATTCATGGGTTACCCAATTGAAAACTTCTAGCTATTTATTTCTCTCCAAATAGATGCAATTAGAACTTGTCTACACTGAGATAAATGATTGTGAAGTTATGCAAGTAAAATTATTTTATTTGAGATGAAATGCAAAATAATAATAATGCATTGTTAAAAAAATAATTAAAAAAGAATCTTTGCGTTAATTAAATACAAAAAACAGATAGTCTTCTCGTTCAAAAACATTCTAAAATAGCATTTTTAAGATAATTAATGTTCAACAAATTTGAGAAAATATAAAATAGTGTTTTTCTTTTCTGAAAATCATCCGAATCAGTATGGTAACAAATTTGTTTAAAGTACACTGGCTAAATTTTACGATGTAACTGCAATTTTAAAGATCTTTTGAGTATAAATTTGGTCCACTGTACTTTATTAATATAAATAAGATGTTCATCTACAAAAACAATAACTAAAGACTAAAAGAGGCCTTTTCCAAGCTGCATCTAATGCGGTTCTAGCCCTAAAATACTTTTTGTACTCACTTTTTTACTGTCGTTTATATAAAACACTTGTATTGAAGAAATATAATAATATACATCCTAGTGTTACATTTTTTTTTCACCTGTGTAATCCGAGAAGAAGTTTAAAAATGGTTCTATGGCATCCTGTTTATAAAATGAAATATCTTGTGCGCGCATACGATGTCTACCCTCGAATGACAGCCTGCACACTACAGTACATTCAACCAACTTAAATGCTTAATGTGTTTAGGATCTTTGTAAGCGGTTATATTATATTACGAGGTCTGGCTACTAAATAACGAGACTTTAAATAAAAGACACATCATTCTTTATGTAGGAGGGAAAGAAGGCTTTATAGAAAATCAAAATCTGCTGATTACCTGCTGAAAACTTCTACACCTCTTGGCAATTTTTTGCATGTGTATCAGGCATAATGATATATGCACTTTATCATAAAAAGGTATGTTATCTCACTGTTCAATAGTGTGACGACTGAATGATTACCTCTGAACATAACATCGGCACCATAAGATTCAAATTCTAACATGTTGCATTTGTAAGTTATGCCTTTCTCAGTAAAATATTCAATGATTTTACCATGCCATGCTGAGAATGTAAATAATTTCTTATATTCCTTGATTTTAGTGGCTTTGTTAGGCCAAAATAGCATATGTTAGCAAGTAGGATTCATCTCCCGATTTCATTGTTCATATAATTTTTAAGTTTTACATCTTCCTTTGAGAAATTGCTGGTACTGTCATATACAGGTAGTACAGTAACCTTCAAAAACTATGAAACTTTTAATAATCATCGAGAAAAAAATCACCATACATTCTGTTGAAAAAAAAAACAACAAAATTGATGTTATATACTCTTTATTGTACATATGAACAACCGTTTATGAAAAAAAAAATTAATTACAAACTTATCATAATTCTTATATACAAGATGCAAATAAAAATCGATACAATTCGATTTTTCACATCAAAAACTTAACCACAAATATTTATTTTATTTGAAAATACTAAAAAACAACTTCCTCCATTCTCTACCATCTCAAATGCGGCTTAAACTGAATGATATGTCTGAAACAATAATGTTGAATGTAAAATATGGTAAAAATATAAACCATTATGGAACAAAAAAAAAATCAGTTGAGCAGGCATTAATAACAGTTTTTTGAATAAAATCCTTTATAAAAAGGTATATAAAAAACCCAGTTGGGCTATGTTGCATTGACAAAACGTTTTCGGAATAAATATTCCATCATCAGTGTCAAGTTAATACATGGATGTAGCCACTAAATATGTGGGTAAAAACCCTTTAAAAATTATTAAATAAGATTTGATTTACATTATGTCTAATTTACAGTTAAGATGTTAAAGTTACCGTTGGATTGGTAACATGGCGACATATGACTCTACATTAGTTGCGAGTCCTGAGACGGTATGTCTACGAGGACTTTGTCAAAGCAACTTTTTGTTTTTTATATACCTTTTTATAAAGGATTTTATTCAAAATTTTTTAATATATGGTATACAGCCAAATACAGGAACTTTGTTTCCTTGTGGATAATAACAGTTTGTTTACATTAAAATGTAAAGTCTTCTAGGTACAGCTATACAGGTCTAGGGTTCCAGAATTCTAGAATGGCTATCATGAATGAATAGAATATATTCAATAAGCCAACTGGCTCTAGTATGACTGGTTTACAGCAGACAGCTTAACAAAATAGGTTTCATCATCAGCATCCCTTCAGTAACTTGCATTTTCTTACAGGTAAATTGAAGATTACCTCATTTTGACAAAATATGCATTCAAGCACCTTTCGAAACTTACATAATTTACTTAAAAATCAAGAAAATAATCAAGGCTTTTACTTACTTATCTAACTTTTCCCAGAAGATCATAAGAGCAGCCCTATCCAAATGCCGTTTCGTTCTCGACAGCTGTATAACTGTCACAGCCCATTTCTCCACATTGGGGTCGATTTTAATTTCATCATACTTTAAATGGAAAGCAGCAACTAAAAAAAAATATGAATTAAAAAGTTAACAAACAAAATTCTAACTTATACAAATGGTGGTCTCCACAACTACCAGTTCACTTACTTTTATCAAAAATTTCAACGGGAGTATCCCAAGGGTACCCCTTGAATTGCCAGGCAGGTCCCATCACCCACACTGCTACAACTCTGTCCCAATCGCTAGGGCTTAACTTTGCTGGATTATCCACCACTCTGTAAGGCACTGTTTGTCCATTTCTATGCCTCTGAATTAGAACCTCGTTGTCCCTTTTACCTCCTGCGGCTCTCTTCTGTTCTGTGGTTACAAATCTGGAAGAATAAGAAGGTTAATCAAAGCCATCAAAAAAATAGCAATTAGAGCAGGCCTTGAAATGAGCCTTACTTCTGCATCAATATGCTTTGTTTTAAGTAGCATTCTCTCTCTTCGATCCTAACCCCCCGGAGGGAGTTTAGTGGTTATTGTGTATTTGTTATTATCATGTATTATCTGTCTCCAAAGATCTCTGTCTCTGGTTATTTCCTTTAGCTCTTACATAGGTTTTTTACATTCCTGTAATTTGGTCGATCCATTTTTTTGAGAATCTTCCTTGTGATCTTTGGCATACCAATCGTTGGATAATAAGACTATCCATGTTTTTTTCTGTTTCCAAAAAACATGGAACGCAGCATTAAACAGTATTAAATTCATACTTGTGTCCATTTTGTCAAAAATGTGCACACAAGATAGAAAAACTTGACAATACTACAAAAACTGTTGAAAATGTTATCCATTTATGTCTAAACACACCTTACCTTAAGTCTTGGAGCATATCCTTGACATTATACATAGTTATCAATGAATTGGTGCCAGCAGGTATGATAATGATGGGGGTTCTTGAAACTTTTTTCTGTCCACCTGAAGGTGGTCTGGCTGCACTTATAGGAAGAGGTGCTGTTGGTTGAACAGGGATTGGACGATTTGCTTTCGCTGATCCTTCAGTGACAGATTTCAAAGACATACCATGGTATGTGCCCATAGTATTGATTTCAAAACCTTCAGTTTCTGTTGTAAAAAGAACAAAAAAACATAAGTAACTTATAATATAAATACTAGTTGAGAATTTCCTTCAAAGCTTCACTGTTATTGAAAATAATGAACTGAGAACCAGAAGAATATGATATCTTATTCAAAAATAATGAAGGTTGATTACCTTCTTTTTGTCTGTTGAATCTTTCCTGATCGTATCTGTTGTATACAGAAGGCTGTGCTGTAGCTCTAATAGGTGTAGCTCTAGGTGTAACTTGAGGAGGCTGTTGTGGTGGTCTGTGCCGACCTTCTTCTCTAGCCCTAATACTTGCCAACATGGCATTTATATTTTTAAAAAAAGTCTATAAATACAAAAGTTTTGTGATTAATTATGATCTTTTAATTGTGTAAAGAAACATATAGTGATTATAAAAATTGCTAAAATTTGGAAGTGCATCTTAATAAATACCCATATCATGATTTAAATTGTTTTAACTAAAGGCTCAAGAAAGCAGGGCGAGTTTACCAGCTACTCGGTAGCTTTTTCATAAGCTGCTCTTAAACTAGACCAGTGTGCTTGATGCACTTGCTCTGCTAGCTGCTTGTAAAGATGCCAGCAACTTTACACACTACTCTCTGGATTTTGAGCGAACTAGCTTGTAAACTAGTCATGTGTATTCATAGTAGCTTGTACACAAGCAGTAGCAAAGTAAGATATCTGAGATGGTTCCAGCACGAGTTATAGTGGAACTTACATGATTAAAAACAAATTAATTAGATGCAAAAATGTGAAACGAAAAGTGTATAAGAGAAATGTGTGGGTGAAACCGTAGATAGGACAATGTACTGATTATGGTACATCAAATACTTTACTGAAAGAACTAAAGAACGAAGATCCTGCAGCTTATAGAAATATTTTGTTTGATGAACTACTGGGAATGGTAGATAAAATGTTGTCAAAAAAGGACACAACAATGAGGATGGTAATTCCAGTAACTACAAAATTAGACAAAACATTACACTGCAGATCATTAGCAATTGGTGATTAATTTAAATCTCTGGAGTACCTGTTTCAAGTTTCCAAGACAACAATATCGAGGTTCCTACAACATGTACTTATGTGAATTTGTTATGTTCTTGGACCATTCATTGAGGTGAGTGTAAATAATTTATTGTAGTTGTGTAGAATTTTTCATTTGAAAAATCAGTTGGGGAAGCTTGATTGACTAATTGACTGTTGGACTGATGCATCCAATTAGTCCAACTTAACATGATTTATACAATTTTGAATATCCTGCTGTAACAAGATGGCTTCTTGCTTTTGTAACTGATGAAATACACTTGCTACATACTTGCCAAAGAAATGCTAGCTTGTTAACTCACCTAGTGTACTTGAGCCTAAATAAAGAATGTTTTATATGTATTTACCTTGCCAGTTGATTGCAATATAGTGGTCCTGGTTCTCCACTGCCTCTCTCTACTAATAATATCCTTAGTAATATCTACATCTAAATCCAAAATAGCACTAATGTCATACTCCTGGCCAATATCATCATTCCCTTTAATAGTTGTTCTCTTTTTTGCGAGACGTTTTGCCTTAATAGCGGCAATTTTCTCAACAGACATAGCATCCGAGAGAGATCTAAAAATAATATAAAATGGTGATTACACAGCAAATATAATATGTAAAATTAAACTCACTTTATATTGTCCACAGTCACTGAAGCTTCTTTCGGCCCATCTAGCTTAGCAGCTAGCTTTTCTCTGACTTTCTGTACATGTGTGTCTTCAAATCTTGGCTTTTTTGCCAGACTTTCTGGGCCATCATAATCAGCAGATCTTTTAACTTGCGTGGGTATTTCTAAAGGAGCACTTTTATCAATGGCAGGGCAACTAGCGGTTTCTCCATTTAAATAAGCCAATAGTTCTTTACGATCTGGTCTTCTTACAACAGGTATCGTTTCTGCAGCCGTTTGTCGTACGTATACAGGATGGCTTAATGTAATATTTTTTAAAAAGAACAATAGACATTCCAATGTGTAATATTCCTTCGGTGTTCCATCTTTTCCTGACCTAAAAATCCATATAGGCAATGTTATATTTGGAACTGTTTAAATTTCATGTAGAATATTCAATGGTAATTGTTTAGAAGAAATACTTACCCCCAAATAAGATAATTGGTTTTAACATTCTTAGGCCAAGAAAACTCCCCAAATATAATTTGTCCATCTCTTTCGATAATTTCCTTTTTATTTACGTTATATTGACGCAATAAACTTAGTGGATCTGCCATTGTCTTTTATATTTAACACTAATAACAAATACTTCTATAAGTAAGTTAACGGATTTCTCCGTTTATAAACTAAAAATACTTCTTTTTGTTTACTGTACTTTAACTCGAACACTACAGCATATGCAAAAATTTTTCACTAAACGCCATTTTCACAACTTTAATATAAAGCATAAACTGACATCTGACTGACATTCGCTGTCAAATTTACGTTTCTTCTTTTTTGGTACAAAAACTAACCAGTTAATGTTTTCATACAAGAATACTTTTTTAAATGTCCAGTGAATTTTTCCTGATGAACTCGATTCAGTGATTCCTGTCTAAACTGCTAAACTTAATAATTAATTTTTGCTACGTTGGTTAAATTTTTACCGACTGATAACAGGTATTCAGATGATTTTTTTTACAAGGTGCAACTTATTTTTAAAAGGTTTAACACTTTCATAAGAATAGAGTTATATGGAAAAAATCGTGGATGCCTGAATTCTCCAGAGAAATTTCTTTATAATGATGTACCACACATTGTATATTCCCTATTTAATATTAAACGTTTTATTACTCGAACGGTGAGGGTTGACAAAAATGACAATCGTGTATATCATTATAAGACATCCCCTTTGAAATAAGAATCGACCTGTTTTAGCATTTTCGGAAAGGAAATTACAGTAGATCAAATTTTTTCAACTGAGTGTATTGTTGTTGTGTATATGTAAAGTTTGATCCTTAAGTCCAGTTGAATATTTTTCAATTCGACTTCTCTCTCAAAACTAATTATACAATGAAAATATGTCGGGGATAATAATATAAATGCGGATATTGATATAAATTTATTGAAATTAACTTATTTTCTACAGCTATATTACATATTTACAACTGAACTTTATATTATATATTTTATAATAACTTAATCACTCTAGATGTCCTTTATTATAACTAAAAAACAATATATTCTCTACAAAAATTTTCAAAAATTCACTTATGACTAGACCTTACCACATTTGTTACAATTATTAATAAATTATGTACAATAATATTGTATCTTTCAAAGTGTACAATTTGGTATAGAACAGTCAACAAGTATCAAAAAAAAACCTTCAAACTTTTTAATCCTCAGAAACCGGCCTGATTTTGAAGATCTTTGTAATGTTTTGCTTTATCCATTATTTTAAAATGTGCACAATTAATATTTGATTTTTTTAAAGAATGGTGTCACCGTAGAACTTTTACAAAATCGATTTGTGTTATACTAAAAGATGCCTAGAGCACTCTAAAATCGGAGGAAACAATTTTATTCTCTAAAAAATAACCAAATCCGTTAATTAAGGCGAGAAACTTCATCAGGAATGTTACAATCCCTTAAACCTATACAGTAATACCTCCAAAGTACATGTTTTGACTTTTCGCACGAAATCAGCACATTTATTTTGTATTAGGTATTTCTTATCTACAGTTGTGTCTACGGAGTGTGTTACTTTTATAGGATTTTTATTTTATATCTACTGAAGACTTGAAAGAACAATGATGTCATCCAAACGAAGTAAAACTGATCCTTCTGTAGTAAATAAGAAAAGAAAAACGTTATCTTTGGAATGTAAACTTAACGTAATTACAGATTTTGAATCAAAAATGAAATTCTGTGAACTATCAAAGAAGTTTGATCTATCGGAATCAATGGTCAGAAGAATTATAAAGAGCAAGGAAAAAATTCTCGAAGCTGTGAAAAGTGCACAATCTTTAAATTCCACCATCGTACGTAAACGTCATGGTATTATCGCCGAAATGGAGAAAATGTTAAAATTATGGTGCGATAATGAGGTAAATGTGAAAAATTGTCCTATTGATCAGAATACAGTGTGCTCCCAAGCTAAGCTAATTTTTGAGAGATTGAAAGAGGATGCTAGAGAAATCGCTAAGGATGAACAGTTTAAAGCTAATAACGGTTGGTTCAGCCGATTCAAAAGTCGCTGTAATTGGCATAGCATTGCAGAAAGCGGTAAGTACTGATAAAGAGACTGCGTCTTGTTATCTACAGAAATTAAAAGCCATAATAGATGAATGTGGCTACACCAAACAAACCATATTCAATGTAGATGAGACGCCTATTTTGGAAGAAGATACCTAAGAGAACTTTTATCGCACTTGAAGAGAAAACCTTTCCACGTTTTAAGGCTGCCAAAGGTCGATTGACAGTGATGGTGGGGTCAAATGCAGCTGGTGATTGCAAGTTAAAACCACTCTTAGTTTATCGCTCAGAAAATCCAAGAGCACTAAAAAATACACCTAAATCTGGCTTGCCTGTAATTTGGACGTCTAATCGTAAAGCTTGGGTGACAGTTTCCCTTTTTGAGGATTGGTTTGGTCATCATTTCATACCTGAAGTCGAACGTTATTGTCAATCTAAACAAATTCTATTTAAAGTTATGCTAATTATCGATAACGCTCCACGTCATCCTCCTGCAACTTTAACTAGTTTTGACCCACGTGTGAAAGTTGAATTTTTGCCACCTAATACAACCAGTTTACTTCAGTCGATGGATCAGGAAGTCATTAAAACATTCAAGGCTTATTACACCAGACGATAATTTGCACATCTCCATGAAGTTAGAAGAAAAAACGACAAGCTCTCTCTTAAAGACTTTTGGAAACAATTCAACAGTTAGATGCAGTGACAATCATTGGACAATCTTGGAATGAAGTTTCACAAAAAAACGTTGAATAGCGTCTGGAAAAAACTGTGTCCTTTTTTTTCATCACTGACACTGAAATGGAATTACTGCCAGGGCATGATGAAGTTAGTAATAACATTTAAGTTGTTGTTGATGCAAATAAATTTAGAAGTTGCTAGTGATGACGTTCAAGAACTATTGAATTCCCACAATCAGGAGATGACAATAGATGACCTCATAGAAATGCAAGAGGAAAAACAAGACATTGAAGAGCTTGAGTATTTGGATCAAGTTCAATCTGAGAATCAAATGACGATTGGAAACTTGACTGAAGGCCTCAGTTTGATTGAAAAGGGATTAAAAATTTTAGAAAATATAGACCACAACGAAGAGCGCATTTCTTCTACCAAACAAGGGATAAAAAAAAATCTTAGCCTGCTATGAAGAAATTTTGCGGGAGAAAAAATCTGCGGGAGTCGTCAAAACTACTTTGTTAGATTTTATAAAGCCTATTACATCAAAATAAATTGAATTGCCAATTTTATATTTGTATATCCTAAGATTTTAATAAAAATGTTTTGTGTAAATTGCTATTTTTTCTTATCTTCCGCTCCCAATTAAAATAATTTACATACATACAGTGGCGCACACAGGGTATAGCCCCCCCCCCCCCGACCCTATTCCGACACTGTTACTCACACATTTTAAGGACTCAAAATGGAGGTAGCACCATAAAAAAAATTTCGGTGAACAACCAAAACCCCCCCCCCCAGAAGCAAATTCTAGGTGCGCTACTGCATACATACACATACGAAATTATACCCAGACTTACGCGAATTCGACTTAAGCGATTATCGCTCGATCCCACCTATCGCGTAAGTTCGGAGTATTACTGTACTTATATCCCTAGGTGCGGTATCGCTTTTCACAAACATTCCTCTTAACCTGATCATACAATTTTAGAATAAAAGTGGCACTTAGTAGAACCAAATACCACACTAAACCGTATTCATTTTACAAATTCCCAATTGTCAATAGAAGCACGTGAAAGCCAAACAGGGTCGTACTGATGTGTATCATATGATTTTTAAAAATATTTACTTTTGAAACTGTTAGTGTAAGAATTTCTTAAAATTTAATCATTATATCACAATTACACTAAACTCTAAAAAATAACACGACCAGTAAATAACTTAACAATAACTATAACATAAATATAACACAATACATTAACTTAAAAATCAACACGATACAATTTGAATTTAAAATGCTGGCAAGTTTGGATCTGTAACATGAGAATCTGTCTGGCTTAAGGTAATAAATTATATTTAATAGCCTCTTGACGAATGAGACGGCGAATATCAACACGTGCTCATATTTACAGATGGGAATTTGCTAAATGAATGTACTTTAAGTAATAATTTCTTCACGCTGATAGATTTTTTCTAATACAGTAGACTCCCTCTATAACGAGAATTGAAATGACAGACTAATTACCTCGTTATAAGCCGATCTCGTTATATCAGACAACAATAATACTGTACATATATAAATGAATATGTAGTTTTCTAAAACGTTAACTTACTATAGTGAAGCCATTCGGAGCAATATAAGATGCTAATAAATATTGTTTGAATGGCGTATTTGAAAAAAAGTTGTTTACTTTTATTGCCAATGAAATACGTTAAAACAAAAAAGAGTTGTTTATTTTTATTGTCAATGATATACGTTAAAGCAAAAAATCTGCACTTACAGTTTTTTCCAACTACATAATGTATAAAGCGTATTTTGAAGGATAACATAAACTATTGCTTCTGCAATTGGAAGAAGTCTGTCATTTTAGACTGCTTTAAATTGTCCGCTATCATATTTTCTAAAGATGTGAAACAGTTGTATTTATTGTAAAGAAGTTTATTGCGGGCGGCAGTTAAGTTTATTGCGGAGCAGTTAAAAAGGGTATTTATTTATAACCACAGCCGGGCCAAAAACGTAAAAAAATACGTTTTTTGATTTTATTTTCTCTCGTTATATCCAAATTTGCCTCGCTATAGAGGGTTGTTCAACAGAAATTTCACGGGACATCTAATATACCCCGTTGTAAGCGAAACCTCGTAATAACCGTGTTTGTTATAGAGGGAGTATACTGTATATACTTTGCCATTGGAGGAACTTTTTACTCACAAATCTTTGGCACCGCCATGAGCTCTCCGATCATACCATTCTAGCCAACATAGTTTTAGATCATCTATTCAATATAGTAATTCCACGACTACCGTTCAAGTTACCGCACATATACAAATATGTGGATGATGTGATGAGTGCCATCTCTGAGAACGGCATTCAAACTGCACTGGACATCTTCAATAGATTTCACAAACACCTACAATTTACCGTTGAGATTAAGCAAGAACAAAGTGTTCCTTTTTTAGACACTAAGGTGATAAGAACATCAAAGAATAAGATCATCTATTATAGGATTGGTATCAGAAACTAACTGAGAATCTGCTGAAACTAACTCAGCAATCAAAAAGCCAAACATAACACCTGATGAAAAACAGATTTGAGAGGGAGGATAAGTAATTTATTACTACTAAAATTATCACACAACTTTTTCTGCAAAAATCCGAATGCCACCTCTCGCATCCTCCCCAAAACGACCTGCAGCATGGTCTAACGCCTATGAAAACACCTGCAGCATCCCCACTTTGTAGAAGAATAAGTGTATAATTAGTGTCATCCGTGTAAAAACCTTTTATTTTAGACTTCTACAGTGGTACTATCCTTTAAACAAGATTCAATTAGGTAATGAAAGAATGTAGTAAATACTTTACATAAATAACATATCCTATGTAAAACGTAAAGAAAATAAATAAATTTGTAATTTTTTTGACAATTTTTGCGTTATTTGAAATTTTTATGACCCTGAAGTAAAAAAAAACAAAAATTTTAGTTTGAAATTTTACAAAAAAAAATAAAAATTTAACAGGTATACCAAATATTACATATAGAAGTATTTAACCTATGGTGTGGCTATTAAATAACGAGACTGAATCTGATGCCGAAGAGAAGTACACGTGCGTGAAACGACCTACTCAGTAACTAGTGATGGGAAATACCGATCTTTTAAAGATCCGGATCAACTGGTCTGGATCACTTAACAGACTCGGCTCTCGGATTATTTGGATCTTTACTGATTAAATTACCGTCTTAAAATAAAGTTGATTGTCAACGAATAACCAGATAGTAGATTTTCCACCATAACCTTAAAAGTGTGATAGTAGAACCACAGTATAGACAACTATACTGTATTAGAACAACAGTACTATACAGTTGTTGTCTATACTGTGGTAGAACAACAAATTTTTGTTACATGAAACTTAGAAAAAAAACGCTACTGAAACTTATAATTTACTGAAATAACTATATGACAATGAATGTTTATTGAGTATAGGTACTGTGTGGTGACCTAAATGTTTTCAAGATAGCTGAGAAAAAGTTTTTCAATAAAACTCAAGCAATAATGCCCATCGTCGCTCTCACGATTGGACGAGTCCTTGATACTCCTTCGAAGCTAACCCTTCCAACACCGCTGGTGGTCCGCTACGTTTGCCTTGAGGTGCATCCTCATCTTGAGGAATAACAAAAAACCATAGGGGGCTATAAGGTGGATGCAGAAATAATGGAATGTCTTTTATCGCCAAAAACTCTTGCACAATTCTCTTGAACGAGTTGTGGACCGGCACAATGTCATTGTGCAAAAACCAGCTATACTGAGTAAGTTCGGGTCCAGTCATTTATTATCTGAAGAATTATGTCACATATATCAAAAAAACGATCCACATTGCTTTCAATCGCGACATTCTCTTTTGTTGGTCGCTTCCCACCCTTTCACATCCTCTGCTGACTTTGTTTACAGTTCTCGGGTCATACTAAAATATGTAGTGACTGACTCATGCAATCTCTAAATATGGAACAACAAATTCTCACAGAATGATTTTCGCGATGTGTTTCCGTTCATTGGTGAGGTTTTTTTTGGCCTTAAGTTCAAGACCTATTTAGTTAGACAGTGAGAAGTTTTATAGTCGGTTCGCTATATTTACGCGGGTTTCGGATTAACAAAATTATGCTAATGACTCATTGATAACCAGTTGCAGTAAACGACTTCCCAGAAAATTAGGTAACAACTGCATTAATGGTCATATTTTAAAATACATTAAAATAACATTAGGGTAGGTATAAATTTGTTACAATATTGCAGTTGAATTGATTCTTTGCCAGTGTTGACATTGTATGTTTGGTGGAAATATTTAAAAATGCCTAGACGTGTGTTAGATGTAGATAGTCTAATTTGTAGTGTACATAAGTATTTTACGGATGAAAAAGAAAATGGCGGTCCTTTAAAATCGGTAATGTCTGTTCAACAACGCGTATGTGATGCTCTAGGAATTAGTGAAACCAAACTAAGAGGAGTATTACAAAATCGCAATAATGAACGACCGAAAGAAGATCACCGAAAAACTCGCCTATCATTGAAAACGAAAGATATTCCAGATGGAAAAAAATTTAAAATTCGTGATACCATTTATCGAATGCGAGCCAACAAGGAACATGTGACCTTAAATACAATTCTCTCGGAATTAAAAGATAGAAAATTTGACGAAATTGGCAGAACAAGTCTATGGCAAGTGATACATAATTTGGGTTTCAAATTTCAAAAGGAGGATAACAGAAAAGCCATTTGTGAAAGAAGTTCTGTTGTGCATAAAAGAATTAACTTTCTAAGAAAATATTCTAAATTAAAAGAAGAAAGGGCAAATTTTTTATATATTTAGACGAAACATGGATATTTTCTAGGGGTGTAACCAAAAGAATATGGCAAGATGATAACGTAAAGTCTATCAAACATACTGATGGAGAAGGGAAGCGACACATAATTTTACATGCAGGAGGGAAATCGGGTTTTATAGAAGGTGCTGATTTAATATTTTCATCTAAATCAAAATCAAGTGACTATCACGATAATATGAACACAGAAATGTTTGTAAAATGGTTACATGAAAAACTTCTCCCAGGTTTAAGTGAGCCCAGCGTTACTATTTTAGACAATGCACCTTACCATTCTGAAGTATTAAACAAAAGTCCAACGAATTCTTGGACTGTTAATAAAATTAAAGAATGGTTGACAAAGGAACATATACCATTTACACAACATATTTTAAAATCAGAATTATTACGCTTGGCAAATATCCACGCAAAACCAAAAACCTTTGTTGTGGATCAGATTATTGAAAGTTACGGTCATCAAGTTTTACGTCTGCCACCGTATCATTGCCAGTTTAATCCCATCGAATATATATGGGGAATAGCAAAACAATATTATGACAACCATATTGGGCCTAACGGTTATAGCGACGACGCAGTTCGGGAAACTTGGCGAAAGGCACTTTCAATTGTAACTCCAGAAGTGTGGTGCAACTGTATATTCAAGTTCGAGAAACTAATAGAAGATTGGTGGACTCGTGAAAATAAAATAAACGAAATAAGTCCAATCATAATAACAATTAATGGTGATGACAGTAATGATGATATGACGATTATGATATTTTTGATGATAATGACTGATTTTCAAGTTAAATTTTTTTATTTTTCATTAGAAATTCTCTCCATGGAACAAATATACATAGACCATATTTTCTGTGTGAAGTGTAATATAAAATTATTATTAGGTTTATATTAGCCACATTAGACTCCATTAATGAAGTAATTCTCCTTATTATACTGTCAATTATAAAAAAGATTTTCCATTATTATTTAATTAAAAAAAGTTATGGATTATTTTTCATTTCATTTGACCAGTTGATATTTCCCCAAAGAGCAGGTAATTAAAACTGGGTACTTACAATAAAATTTTTAATCCGAAACCCGCGTAAATATAGCGAACCGACTATAGTACCATCTTTGCATATGTTCAAATTCACGTGTAACATCTTGCAAATGGTTTCTTTATTGATGTTTAACAGATAATTTTTGACAGATAATGCACAGATGCTTATCCACATATCAAAGGTGATCAGCACAGGCATACGGTCGACATTCACGTCGGTACAAGAGGTGACTGGAGCTCTTCGCGCGAATTATAATCTTCTACTTGAACACCATTCAAATACACAACACCACCTGCAACATTCGAGAGATTTCCGAGACTTTTTCGGTAGATTTCGTTGAAAATTTAATCACACCACGTCGATTATAACGTGAGTTGTTTATTTTTACGACGGCAGTAAAAAAGTTCTTTAGAAAAATATGCATAAAACACAAAACAAATATGTTGGGAGTTTCAAACTTTCACCAAAACTAAAGAAAGGTTCAATTTTGCAGACATATATTTAGGAATGACACAGTGTTGTTAGTTACTGAGTTATAACTTAATCCCCTGAACTTATCGTACTTATGTTTCCTGAAGTAAAATCTGCATTAAAAAGAAACAAGACAAAGGAGTGTGTGTGTTTGTATGTGCATTGAAGATAAGTAAATGATCAAAATAAAATGTTTTACAGCACCAGTCTTGATATTTACTAGCCACACCTCGTCCTGTTTGAAATGAAGCCAGTGTATATAACATTTGTGCCATTGGCTCTATCCCGATTCTAGTCATATAACCTCAAGCAAATGTTCCCTATTGTTACATACAAATCATTGATTTCGTAATTTATTTAAGAACTTTTTTTGTTAATTTATCATCTTTTTTCATAGAAGGACCCTTCGGAGGCGTTCTAAGCGGATCATGTATCCTTTGCAAGTGTCTCTTTAAATTACAATCAGAAATAAAATTTCTATCACATATGTTACAGACTGCTCGATAGTCACTTGGTGGGGGTTGTACAGATTTGCCGCAACTTGTAAACTGATGGCATTTTAGACTAAAATATTGCTTACAGGCCAGACATTGGTAAGGATCTTTGAGTGTGTTCACGTTGACGTGGTTGTCGAAAATTTCTTTCTTCTTAAATTGCACCTGGCACACATCGCATTGATTTAAAATAGGTTCTATCGATGTTATATGTTTCAAAATATGTTCTTGCCACTTTTCCTTTTTGTAATAGAACATTAAGCAGTATTGACATTTAAATGGACGATTCTTAGGCATGTTAATAGACGGGTGATTAGATATATGCACACTCAAAGCTTCCGGATTCTCGAAAAATTTAGGGCACTGTTGGCAAGTATACTTCACACCGTCTGACTGCTTATTAATGCAAGTGAGCCCTCTATAATGATTATCCAATTGATACTTGTGCCTGAACGGCTTTGTGCACAATTTACATTTATATAACGGAACTGTGTTCACCACAAATTTTTTAGCTTTGCCATTTTCATCATTCACGAAATGTGCAAACATAATATGTTCAGCTAGTTGGAATTTTGATCGTACTTTTTTAAGACACATGTCACATTTGTACAGTTCTAAATTTCGTCGTTTTATGAAGTGCCGTGAATAGTGAAGTAAATAGGAGATTTGTTTGGCAAATATTTGACCACAATGGTAGCATGTCACCAGATTTTTGCCAAAGTGTTTTGTAAGATGTATTTTTCTTAATAACATTGTTGGAAACTCTGGAAATAAAAAAATAGTGTCAGATTTATATCAATACATACAAGATGTTTGTTGTACTTGCCACCCCGTCAATGATCAATTTTAAAAAGCATATTTTGCACATGAAATATTGGACATACACATTTTTGACTTCATCAAAGGTGACATTTGATAGGGTTTAGTTAGTTAAAGATAACCCAGCCAGTGAAATGGGCTACAGTAGGTGAGATAGATTAGGTTTTATTGTGTGATTTTTTAATAGTATTCTATGGGGGTGAAGCTACCATGCTGTGTAACAGAAATTTATCAAAGGAATAACTTACTTTTCTTACAGACAGGGCAATAATACAGGTTTTTTCGTTTATTTTTTTCTTTATTTCTTCTATTTGTCATAAGACTTGGAACATGCCTACTGCTACTAGGTTGTAAATATTCTTTTGTATGGTCAATTTCTATATCGCATTGTGCTGAAAAAAATTCAAACGTGGGATCAATAATAGCTTCTCGTTTGATTTTACTTAATTCACTATCTGATATATAAAAGCTTTTATCTTCCATTGGGCAAAATTCATCTATTTGTATAGGTGGTATCTCTAAATCATTGCTGTGCATATAATTTAGTCCAAAAGTGGGCCTACTACACTCTTCTTCAACGTTAACAGATGGGACAATGGTCAACGAGGTATGTTCCATTTCAAGTAATGTCGAAAATTAAGATTCAACGAGTTCTTTTTTAATTTGTGCTTATATAAATTGTTTTATTTTGTAGTCTAACAAATTTTCCCGTATAAGAGATAGGTACAAGACATTCTAAATTCTTGAATACACTTAATTTATTTATTTATTTTGACAAATGACATGTTGACTTTGACCAATACCAATACTCTTCTTCTTGAGTTGATCATTTTTACACACTTCACTTAAAGTGTATTCAAGTAAGGTTTACTCATATTATGTAATTTCTACGAAATTTATTGTTTTCTATTTGTAAATAAAATTCCCAATAGAATATTTTCACAATGTATATGTTATGTGCTTCAAAAACAAAGAGAAATCTTTTAAAAAGTACATTTTTATTATATTATTTTATTGATTCTACAATTTTGTAATTTATATAAAACACAAATGAATTATTATTTGTTTCTTTTAATATTAATTGCAGTTAATTAGAATTTTTTTTGGCAATTGCCGTTTGATAGGTTAGCGGATAGATTTGGCAATAGAGTCAGAACCATCAAACAATCAGTTGCCAGATCGCAATAGATGTCTTTAACTTTATTATTTATACCGATATTTTACTATTTACTTTTAAAAACTGTTTTAAAACTATTTACTTTTTCTTTTTTTGTTAATTGTTAAGTATTAGTTTTTAAATTTCTTATTGCTTTTGATTGCGTATGTTTCATTTTTGTAATGTAAATTTCAACACTGCCAAACACTAAAATTTTATTTTGTCAAACCCATTTGATGCTATCTTTACTGGGCCCATTTGTGAAAAATACAAGTATTTGTATACAATACAAGTCATAAAACTGTTGTCAAAGAAATTTCGCAATTAAATTTATGCAACTTATATTACAGTGAAAAGCAATAAATATCGTCTACTTTTAACTAAATTTTCCTATAACGGTCATCTAAAATCTAAAACTTGTTTGTATAAAGAACCTTGGCATCCTATTTTACATTATTTTCTTTTTGAATTTTTTAGTGGTCATAAAAAAAATATAAATCAATTCTATATAAACATTTTACAAAACCAGGCTACAATAACTCAGTTACAATATTTTAAAAAATTTATTTTTATATTAAGGTAAATATAAAAATTAAGGATGTCCCATAATTTTATTATATCAAAAATTAGTAATATGGAATATAAAGAAAAATCACCAGTAAGTATAATATATGGCAAATTAGAGACAAAATTCGGAAAATCTGTTCTGGCATTCTTAGAAAACAAGATTTGTTTTGTGTCTTTTGGTGATGAATTTAATTCGGGGATCGGAATTTTAAAAACCACTTTTCAAAACGCTCACTTTACCTGTGATGATAGTATAGCAACAAATAAAATACACTATTTTGATCCAAATACCACAGACGATATTAAATTGATCCTAAAGGGAACAGAGTTTGAAATTATGGTTTGGGAATATCTACTCCAAATAAAGAAGGGAACAACAGTACCATATGAGGAAGTAGCTAAAGGAATCGGCAAACCAAAAGCTATAAGAGCTGTGGCAAATGCAATAGCAAAAAATAATATAGCATTTTTTATTCCCTGTCATAGAGTTGTTAGCAAAAATGGAGATCCTGGTAAATATGGATGGGGAAGAGATCGAAAATTGAAAATGTTGGCTGATGAAAACGTTTTTTTCTAACATTTATTCCTGTTACAAATTTATATATTTTTTTAAGAAATAAATCAATCAAAGTCTGATTTTGGGTCTCATTTAAGGTTTAGAAAATAGTTTTTTTCTGAAGTCTACTTACTGTCCACCTTAAATTTTGATATGCTTATATTATAAAATGATGTACTGTAGTATTCCTTCAAAAAGTGTATATGATGAATATTTCATGTTATATGTATAAAGCGCTTGAGTTTTAGTTTGAAACTACTGTAACCATTTTAAAAACATTTTGATTGATATGAAATCAGCTATATTCAGATATTTGTCGCATAAAAAATAAGTTTTGAATTTAGATTGCACAGAATTTTATTAAAGATCACAAAAAAACAATTGAATAGTTTATATAAATAACAATTTCATTGATACTTTATTTACATATAATTTAAGTTATAATACTTTAAATGAATATAAAATCCAAAGGAACAAGATCTAGTAAAAGGAAAAACCATGCCATATATTATTTCTTAATGGATATTACTCACAAACTTCATTATTATCATAAAAGTAGAAGTATTACCAAACTTACAAACTTTTCTTTCCACTTTTTATTATAACTGGCGTAATCATATGTAACAACTTATGGTTTTCTAGACTGCTCTTCTGTCAAAATGACCTTGAACAAACATCACAGTTAAATGGGGATACACCATGTATAACTAAATGAGCCTTTAGTACATGTTTTAACTTAAACTCTTTTGAACACAACCTGCATTTAAAAAGTTTTTCAACACTATGTATAAGTATATGGCTTTGCAAAGCATCACTACTTGCAAATTGCTTCTCACAATACTTGCATTTATATGATAAGGCACCTAGAAGTGAAAGCAAATGTGATTTCAAAGAACGTTTTTCCTTGAACCTTTTCACACAAGTCACACTTAAAGGGTTTTTCACCAGTATGTGTCAGAATATGTTGGTCTAGAGTGAACTTTCTAATAAAATATTTATCACATATATTACATTTGAATGCTGGTTCCTTAGCATGAAGCCGCAGGTGAAGCTTTAAGCTCCGTTTGTGAAAATAACACTTCAAACAAATTTGACAAGTAAATGATTTAAGATCTGTACCAGTATCCAGTATTGTTTTAAAAGTGTTTGTACTCAATTTGCTCTTTAATGATGATTCTGCTAATAAAGATCCATTTGTGCTATCATTAAATTCTTCTTTAATTTCAATTGATTCAGTATCTGAAAGATCAAATATTTTATCCTCTACTTGACTAAATTCATCCAAGTAGACATCGTTCCGGCTTATTACACTAGTACCATTATCCCTATGTATATAATCCAGTTCAGACTTAAGCTCACTATACTCTTCTTTAATGTGAATGGACAATGCAGTATTTGGTGGTTTGTTCAGTTTTGGTTGGTGGTCCTTCAAAGTCATCCCTGTGAATATAATTCTGTTCATACTTCAATTCACTACACTCTTCTTTAATGTGAATGGAAAATGGAAGATACATCAAACATTGATTCTGGTTCCGATTTTAACTAGTGCTAGCGCCAAATCATCCCTAAGCATAAGCATACATATAATTCAGTTCAGACTCGTGTTCATTATACTCTTCTTTAATATGAACAGATGGGAAAGCAGTCAATGATTCTTGATCCATTTCACGTTTTTAGATAATAAACTTTGAGAGGTGAGAATTTCCAACTATATATTCACTAGAAATATTTGGAATAAGGTTTTTTGTTTACATCAACACAGATTGGTTATTGGTTTAACGTATAACTGGTTGCCGACATTGTCGTTCGATTTGACAATCGCTAATCGCTGCGATTTTTTTTAAACTCCATTCGCTTAGCTGGGGCATATTTTGACAGATTCATTGTCGGAAACCTACAACACAACAATTCCTACTTCTCAGTATTAATAGCTGAAGTATCCTACTATTACAGACTTCTTTCTTTAAAAAAAGAAGAATTATTCTAAATAGTCGAAGTGTATACTAAACCCATCAAATTTTGGGTAGTATATATTTAAAAAATATATATTTAGTTGTTATAATTTAACATAACTATTTATTATATGGTGCAGATAAATAAATATTGATTGTCAGTAATTCGCAAAGTTCTATTTTATTTACTATTTAGTTTGTTTACTATTAATATTGGCTATGAGTACGGGTGCTTGGTTGTATAGTAATTTCCAGACACTTTTAGTCTGTCAAAAAGTAACTAACTTCGCAAAAAAATAATTACTAAATTCACTAGACAGTTCGGACTGGGATTAGCGAACCGAGTTTAACCGCTAGATAGTGGTAAAAACGTCAAATTGCGTCAAATGATGTAGCCATATTATTCTACTGTCAAAATTGTCATAAGTCACTGCCAATAAAACGCTTTCTTCGAAGCCGGTTGTAGTTTTATTTTTTATTTTGTTTAATTTTTCTGTATTGTAAAATACAAACAAGGTGGAGGTAAAAAATTTCCTTCGCTTGCAGCCGATATCCACCCAACCATGGATAAAATCAAAATCGAAGAACAGGATAGACCCCGGCCATTTCAGACGAGTATTAGAATGGAAGAATCAAACCAATTACCTTATAAAAATAGTAGATTGCAGCAAGAAAGCTTAGGACTGTTTAGTTCTGGAATTGGAGACAGAAAATCAATCCAGGATGTATATGTAAATACTAGTAGCTCAGTTAAACTACAAGAATATACGGAAAGCGAAAAAAGATATAACCCATTCGCAAGTAATGATTTCTACCACTTACTAGATCAACCTTGTAGTAGCAAACAAGCCGATTTCATTTTAAAGCAATATGAAGATGTTACTGTGGAGAAAGTGAAGAAAATCAAGAAACGGTTTCAATGTCCAATATGCAAAATAGGTAAGTCATTTAAAAGCTTTTTAAACAGAAAAATTACAGTTTGTCTTGTTATCCTAAAGAAAATTAACGAAAGCCAATGATTGGCACTACAGTTATTTGTATTTGGCACTAATTATTAATTTTATACATAATTGACAAGCTATTTTGTATCTGTAGGGAAGCAAATTGATTAAATTTTTATGAAATGTTGGTATAAATAGTTTTGTTACACTACACATTTTAACTAAGACTTTTCTTTGAATTGCTGCAGTTTAAAAGTTCGGATAAAAATCAGAAAAGCATGTAATTCAATTACTAAACAACTACAAGTTAATCCTAAATACAACTCCTTGTTTTATAATAATCCTTTTTGGAAAAGATTTCCAGATTGGAGATCGAATCTCAAAAGAAATGTAAAATGTAATTTATATTCAAATCAGTTGTGCTTTAATCCCGTATAAATACAATATTTAATTTGATATTGATAGAAAAAGAACAGCAAATAAAAAGATATGTGGGGTTGATGTTCTTATATGGTTTGAACTACAGACTTTATCTGGGATGTTGGGTTATTAGATTGCAAATTATCAGTAATAAAATTTAATTTTTAAAATAATCTTTGAATAGTACTTTGGATTTACCAGCGAATATGAAAAAAACACATTTATGGTTTCATTAATGAAAAACAAAGTATGTTAATAGCTTTTGTTATTTAGCTTTTTGTGTGAGCCCATCACACATTAAAATAAAAGCAGAACATTACGTAGTTCTATTAAAAAATCATAAATTCTAATTAAATAAAAACACATATCAGTTTGAGTTAAAATATTTTAAAATTGAAATTTCGATATTCCTCAGTACTATAAAATACATTTTTTATTAAAATTCCTTAATTTTACTTTTAAACTGAGTTTTGGAAAGATCCTTTAAGTTATCAGGCAATTTGTTATAAAATATAATTGTCCAATACCCTGATCCAGTTTGACACCTCTTTAGCCTCCAGTAGACTGAAACAAGATCACATCTGTGTCTAGTGTTATGATCATGCACCTCTTCATGGGTCCCAAAGCGCCCCACACTTCTCTTGACAGCATAAGGTTCTCATAGATATACAAGGAGTGCACAATAAGAATTCCCAGAGTGTCATAGGCCAATCTGCAATCATCCCTAAACCCAAGGCCTGTAAGAACTCTATAGCCTTATGTTGCAAACCAAAGACTCTCTGCATTCCTGCCTAATGCCCCCAGACCAAGATTGCATATGTCAGATGAGAGTAAAAATTGGCATAATAAGCTGTTTGCAAGACTTTGTGTGAAACGCCCTGTTTTTTAAACAACCTATTTATAATATTGTAATCATAGTTATGTTACCAACCTGCGACTGGCTCCCGCATATTACATCTCTCCACTCTGTGTTATAGACCAGTGTGAAGTTGCCTTCCAGCATGTGAAGACCGGGTCCTGGTGTATTAGCGCTCCCGTAAAAAGTACGTGAGTTGTAGATGTCAATGTGTGGAACCGTGTTTTGTGTTAAATCATATACCAGTTTCGTTTCTCTGAATACTCTGTATCTTCGTTACTCCCCCCTAGCACTGTAAAGCTAATGATATTTGTATAACTCTTGTCACTATCAGAATTGAGGTAATTATCAATGTATTGAATCAGCCCTTAACTTCACTATCAATAAATCTAAAGGAAAAACTGTCACTAAAATGTGGAAAGTTTGGTAATAAGTTTATCCTCTCAACCATTTCTGGTCTTTGGATATTGTTTATCGCATTTCTGCTCTGATTTATCTTCATAAATCCATTATTAATTTTCTGTCATTTAATTTTTTTCCTGTTAAAAATAAAATAAATCTCATTACAAGTGCTTTCAGGCAAAATAAAACCTTCTATAATATACAGTAAACAATCTCACAGTACATGGAACATTTAGGAACGTGTTAGGTGAAAGCTTATCTCAACATTCTTAGACAGCAATTAAAGTTGTGCTGTCATCAAGTGAAAAGTGGTGTGACTATGGATTTTTTATGATTCAATTTGATTCCGTGAGTCTGTTCCAAGATATTTGTTAATCACGCGTTCAGGGACATTCAAAAGTTCATACTCATATTTTTAGTGTACAGGGCGAGTTTAATTTCGCGGCACTCGTACAGAGGATCACAGTGTGGACATTATTTTCCGAGACTCTTATTTATTATACAGGGTGGACTAAGCTGTGTTTTAGACTCTTAAATTTTTTATTCCTCATGCATTCTCTCAGAACTTTAAATATCTCGCAAGGATTACAATACATCTCTATCCGCAATGGATCAATTGAAGAAACAATGTAAACCGTTTAAAGCAAAGATATCTTAAGATAAGATAAGAAAGGATTCCTTGCAATTCCAACTCCCAGGTCTTCCTCTTCTTCTCTGACCAATGGGTCAGAGAAGAACTCAGGAACTCACGAATTGCTTTGTCAAATATGATGACCTAATGGATCAGATTGAGGAACTAGACGAAGTAAACTCTGAAGAACGCGATAGGGAAGAAGTTGAAGAAAAATACTTTTCAATTCTAGCAGATCTTCAACATAGAATGGAGATGCCCCAACCTCTTGCACACCAGCCTAGTTCCACTTCTCCACATTTAGCTAGTGCTAAAGTGACTCTTCCCGAAATTAGAATTCAAACCTTCTCTATTTTAGACAACATAACTTGTAGGCTCCCCCAGGTATCCATAAACAGAAGATAATTTAACATCCTCTCTACAGTTACTCTCGCAGATCCCTCCTACTCTGTCCCTGGAAATATAGATCTTCTTCTTGCCAGTGACATATATAGCGAGTTGTTATCAGATGGTTTGATACATTTAGGTAAAGGACTCCCTGTTGTCCAGAACACACACTTAGGGTACATTATGTTTGGTGCTTTACCCCCTTACTCACTTCCTAAAGGAATTTATCTCTCACAGTTATCCCCTACACAACAACTGTGTCTTTATTTGTCCAGTCCGCATCTGAGGAAGATAAGCTCGATAATTCCACAATTCTGTGAAGTTAAAGAAGTGACCCCCTCTGTTAAGGCCACCTCCTCTGAGGATCTGACTGAACAAATACTCACTATAAAGTATAAATACACAAAAAGGGAAGTACTCCCTATTAAGGCTCAAATTTCTGATCCACAAGGGCTCATTAATCCCGTATTTGTACTTGCTAAAATTATTATGCAAAAAATTTGTATTTCCAAAATTAGTTGGAATGATTCCGTGGATTCAAATATTTTAAATGAATAATTGAAATTTATAACTGATCTCTCTGCTCTCAAGGACATAAGCATACCCAGATGTCTTTTCTCATGTCATGAAATTTCTTCTATTAAAATCCACTCCTTTTCTGACGCAAGTTTGAAAGCAAAGCAAATTGAAGCCGTACTTAATTCTCGGCCCATTTGTTTCCTTTCTAATGATCCCTCCGATTTCACATATCTTACCTCCTGCTCACTTCTTAATCGGAAAGTGTCTCACCTCGTTCCCCGACCAGGAGTATATATCTATCACGAAAATACAGTTAGCATCTGGCAAAATCTCTCTAAACTCCAACAACTTTTTTGGAGAAGGTGGTCAATTGATTATCTGAATAGACTTCAAAATTTTGTCCAAAGAACTAAGGTCAAGGCTATATCAGTTCCCTAGAAGACTACAGAACTAAATGTGATCTAGTTTTTATCTATTAATTTATTGACCATACTACTGACTGTTTTGATTTATTACGTCTTATCAACTTTAGGTATAGTACTAGAATTCTTAGAGACATGCATTTGATTTCTATAACACACTACCACACAAACTATGGCGAATTCTCTCCTATTAACAGAATTCAGATACTGGGAAATGACTTTCATCAATCTTATGATCTAATATATATAAAGTCTATAAGATTCAAGCACTCTTTGACTGAGTATGTTAGGGATCGAAGATGAGTAACCGAGTATTCTTTTCATTTTAATAAAATTTTCAGAAAAATTTAATTCATTTTAATTTAATCATGTGTTTAACATTATATAATAATTGTTTAATAATATTCACTTTTAGTGTTTTTGTTAAATTTTTGTAAAAATGGGGACATCCTGTGAATAAATAAATAAAAATATATAATAATAATCAGAATAACAAAATCAGAAGCTTTGGAAAAGTCAAAATAATGTTCTATTATGGGTTATTTATTATGTAATGTGATATTGTAAGTGTAACAACCAGCCAATTTCCATCCATATTTAAAATGGCAAAAGTTATTCCAATCTTCAAAAAGAATGACCCTCATGATATTTCAAATTATAGACCAGTATCTGTCCTTAGCATAATTTCAAAAGTAATAGAGAAGGTTGTATACAACAGAATGTTAAATTTTATAGAAGAATACAATTTATTAACTCCAACCCAACACGGCTTTAGATCAAAAAAGTCAACACTCACGGCTGCATGCAGCTTGTTTGAGCGTATTTATGATGAATTAGATAGTAGAAACCACGTGGCAGGACTATTTTTTGATCTATCACGTGCTTTTGACTGCTTAGACATAACATTTATTCGCAATAAATTATATAACGTTGGTTTTAGAGGGATATTTCTAGAATGGATAATAAATTTCTTAAGTGACAGGAAGAGTGTTGTTAAGATGAAAGAATCAAGCTCAGAACCATACACGACAAATAAAGGAGTACCACAGGGATCTGACCATTATTATTCCTAATTTTTATTAATGACCTACCAGATCACATAAGGGCACTCATAATATCAATGTTTGCTGATGATACCTCGTTAAAAGTCTCTGCACGTACACTAGAGGAATTAAAAATGACAATGAAGACTGTTGTTGACTGCTTTATACGCTGGTGTAATACCAACAGACTAATATTAAACATTGACAAGACGCAAATTATTTATTTTCATTCATACAACTCATCTAAATATGACTATATCTTAACCATCCACGATAGAAACAATATGTTATCTTCCACTCATTCTACAAAGTTTTTGGGTGTATTCATTGATTGTAATCTCAAATGGTCAGAGCAAGTGAATTCAGTGAACATGAAATTGAATAAAGCTTTTTATGCTATATCTAGAATTAAAAACACACTACCCATCTCGGCATTAATGAACGTTTATTATAGCCTTGCTTACAGCCACATGTGCTACAATGTAATTTTGTGGGGGAACTCAGTAGATAGTAACAAAGTGTTCATTAACCAAAAAAAAATTATCTGTAAAATTTTTAATTTGGATTATCAACAGTCTTGTAAACCAGTTTTTATTAAACATCAAATTTTAACTTTCTACTGCCTATATATCTATAAATGTTTACTTTATGTCAAAGAGGAAATCAATTCATTTCCAGTAAATTCAGACAATCATTACTACAATACAAGAAGTGCTGAATCTTTACGAGTTCCTAAACACAGAACATCCAAATTTCAAAATTGCTTCAGATATATGGGACTGACCTTATACAATCATTTGCCAAAAACTGTGAAAGAAATACCACTTATCTCTAAATTTAAAAAAAATGTTAAAGATTTACTCTTAAGAAAAGCATATTATTCTATAAATGAATATCTTGAGGACAAACTGCAATAGCTTCATATTTTACTTGTAAAAATGTTATTTTATATATTTTATGTTTTGTCAATTTTTTTTTACACTGTGAATATTGTATTATACACATTAATGTTTTTTTATACCAAATTCTGTAGTGACGTATCCTATACATTTATTTTGAATGTCTTAAAGGATCAATAAAGATGACTATGACTATGACTATATATCGCATAGTGTAAGTTGTTAATTGTTTTTCAGGTTTATCATCTTCATATGTTCGTGTGCAGCACATCGACTACCACTTCAAGTACAACCCTGTCAGTTGTTTCAGCTGTGGTAAGTTCTTCGTCAATAAGAAACGGTATTTTCTCCATAACGTCATCCATTGCGTAAAAAAAAGAAGAGCAAGGCGAGAGATACCTGTACATATAACCATACCAGAAGAGCCATTTGAAAACAATCTCGTAACGAACGGGAAGGTTACTGACGATTCCGTAATCTTCAATAAGCCCCAATTCGAGTGTGAGGTTTGCCTAGAACAGCACACTAGTTTCGACGCTCTCCAGCAACATTTAAAGAGCCACCCGAAAAGTTTTGACTGCGATCTTTGTCCCAAGACATTCACTCGAAAGTCGACACTAACACAACACAAGCTAACTCATTTAAGCCCGCAATTCAAGTGCGAAATATGTTTTAAGTTATTTAAAAGTAAGTCGAACAGAAATAGACATTTACTAACTCATTCCCAGATAAGAAATAGCTATTTCAAATGCACTATGTGTCTACAGAAGTTCTCCAAAACGATATCGTTCGTAAATCATTGGTTCGCACACCAAGAAAAGCTCCAGCAACAATGTAAAAGGTGTAATAAACGCTATATTAAGTACTACGAGTTGTTGAATCATTACAAGAAGGAGCATTTTTCGATTCCTGAAGAAATCACGTTTACTTGTTGCCCTTATTGTGAATTGAACTTTACAAAAGATTCTCTTCTGGAACATCTAGATACTAAACATGAAGAGCTCAAAGAGTGTGGTCTAAAGAAGCCTTTTACATGTCAATATTGTCCTATGTCGTTCATCTCTGAACAAGCTTTAGAAAACCACGTAGCAGTAGATAGACGACCCGTTCAATGTAATATTTGTTGTATAGAGATCTGCAATCATGACAGTTTAGTTAAGCATCTACAAGAAGCTCATATTAATTTAAAAACTCCCTTTCTTTGTGTAATATGTACTCGGGAATTTCCCGATAAAGATACTTTAGTAAGCCATTTGTTGTCCGAACAAGGCAACGACTCAGCAGAATATTTTAAGCAGTGCGAGATCTGTCGCTGGAACTTTTTCGATGAGCAAGAATTTAACTCCCATTGGAAGTCGTTGCACCATTTACAGCTTCCCGTTGAAGAAGTCGTAGAACAACAGGAAGCGATCGAGCCTGTAGTTGAAGAAACCGACGAAGCTAAAGACGAATTCGATATTGTTTATCAAGCGCTAGAGATAAAGGAGGACACTGTTGAATATAGCGGGTTTTTTGATCTTTGCTGAACGTTTTACGTATTGGAACTAAATCGACGCCTGTAGAGCTCTGTCGAAAACCTATTTGGGCTTGTGATTAACTGTACATAAATCTAGAGCGGGTGATCAAGTTATGGGAGACTTCTGGTATAGTTTTGTTGAGTCATTACGAAAATATTTCTATTTTAAACCATTAATGCCCAAAATTAAATTTTTATCAAAACGAAATCAAAACTTCAGAATGAAATAAAGAGAGGTTGTGCAAAATTTACTTTTTTTTTTCTTTGTAACTGTTTTTTTTTACGTATGATATATTATACGCTGGGCAATGAAGGACACAATATTTAATTGCTTCAATGTTGCGGTAAAGAAGCCCCTCTTCTTCTTCTTCTTCTAATGGCGCTACAACCCTTTGTGAGTCTTGGCCTGCTTAACAATGTTCTTCCATTCTGCCCTGTCGGATACTTTCCTTCGCCACTGCCTGATGTTCATGGTTTTAAGATCCCTCTCTACGTCGTCTATCCATCTTTTACGGGGCCTTCCTCTTGTTCTGTTTCCTTGGGGCTTCCATCTCTGGACTACTTTTACAGCTCGATTATCTGGCATTCTTTCTAGGTGACCAAGCCAGTTTAGTCTTTGTGATTTTACAAATCTGACAATATCTGCGCTCTGCATTAGTTCATCCAGCTCGTGGTTCATTTTAATTCTCCACGAACTATCGCTGCATTGGGTTGGTCCAAATATCTTCCTTAGTATTTTGCGCTCAAATATTCTTAGTTGATTTTCATCAGTGGTTGAGAGGGTCCACGTTTCACATCCATATGTGACCACTGGTCTAATTACTGTTTTGTAGATTCTCAGCTTAGACTCACGATTCAGTAACTTACTTTTCATTAAGTCTTTGTATGCATAAAAGCACTTATTACCGCTAAGAATCCGTGCTTGTATTTCTTGACTGATGTTGTTGTTGTCATTTATTATTGAGCCTAGGTAGGGAAAAGTGGAGGCATATTTGTAGGTATGGTTGTCTACCTTCAGATTCTCATGTTCATTCGATTTTGTGCACTCCATATATTTTGTTTTGCTTTCATTTATATATAGACCAAACGTAGCAGCTTCTCGTTTCAATTCTATGACTTTTTCGCTCAATACCCTTTTGTTGCGGCTTATTATGGCAACATCATCCGCATATGCGCATATGTATTTGCATAGCTCTTGTATTAATACAGCCGTTTACATCCAGTTTTCTAACAACAGCTTCTAAAGTTAGATTAAAAAGTGTTGTTGATAAGGCATCCCCTTGTCTAACTCCATTTTCAATATCAAAGGCCTGCGTCATATCTCCATCTATTCTCACCATAGCTTTGGAACCCTCCAGAGTCATTCGTATAAGTTTAACCAACTTATTGGGTATCCCTAACATAGATAGTTGCTTTAACATCTTTTGTCGATCTACTCCATCAAACGCCTGTTTGAAATCGATATACAAGTTGTAAATAGGTATGTTATATTCAACACATTTTTCATGTATACCTCTTAAGATATGTATTTGGTCTATAGTTGACCTCTTTGGTCTGAAGCCACATTGGTATTCACCAATAATCTCCTCCGAAAATGATTCCAGGCGGCTATATATAATTCCTGATAATATCTTGTAGATGACATTTAAAACTGTTATGCCCCTAAAATTTATGCAGAGTCGTTTGTCTCCCCCTTTGTACATAGGAAGTATGATTCCCACTTTCCAATCTTCTGGGATGTCTTCTAGTGTCCATATGCGGTCGATTAGTTTATGGATACGCCTCCATAGCGCATGTCCACCATTCTTTATCAGTTCTGCAGTTATTCCATCTGTGCCAGGTGCTTTGTTATTTTTTAGATGTTTATCGTTTCTTCCAATGTTGGTTGCTCAACTAGTTGTTCTGCTGTGTGGTGAATTATCTCTTCATCTTCGTTTTGTTCTTTTTCTGGGTTTAACAGCTCTTGAAAATGCTCCTTCCACCTTTTCATTATTTCCTCTTTCTCGCTGATAATTGCCCCATTTTTGTCCTTGCAAACTGTTGATCTTGTTTTGTATCCTTGGGTGCATTGCTTGATTTCCTTGTAAAATTTTCTAGCCTCTCTTCTGTTATTATAATCTGTAATTTGTTGTATTTTTCTATTCAACATTTCTCTCTTTTTCCTTCTGCATATTTTCTTTGCATCTTTTCTGAGTTCTTCATATGCCTTTCTATTCGATCGGGAATCCCTTTGTAGACATTTCTGTCTAGCTATATTTTTGCTATTTATTACTTGTTGGCAATCTTGGTCAAACCATTCCTCGTTTCTTTGGCTTGAGGCTTGAGGTAAAGAAGCCCCATTCAAGCAAAATCTAAGTATCGCCCAATACCATTTTTTAGATCGAATTCGAATCCTAGATAAATCTCTTAGCTTATCGAATAAGTCTACACCACCCATTCTCTTGTTATACATTTGCACAACATTTGGTTGAGGGACCGCTATATTTTTTCTGTGGGAAGTTTCACGAAATTTTTTTTTATTTTGTGTGGTTCTTTCAATCCTGTCTTCTAATTGTGCCGATACGGTGTATCTTTTGATCTCTCAACCTTGTCAGTAAAGGTAAAGATGTAAAAAAAATATCAATGTAGATAACAGATTCTTGTGGTAAAAACCATGTACACAGCTTTTCGGTTACGGAACTTCCTAACGATTTACCCTGTAATTATTTATCTCCACTTTCAGTATAGGGATGAAATTTTGCAACGCACTAGAATTTATATCCACAACGGATGTGTTTTCATCGAATAAACTGCTTCATTAAATGATGTCCATAATACGGCTCCATGGCTTCGTCCACTGAGAAACTTCCGTTCACTGGCTGAAGGTAATGATGAAAACGTTCATTTAGATGGTCAATTAGGGGTTGAACTTTGAACGCTTTATTGGTTTGTTACAGGATTGGACAGGATAGTCCATGAATTGTTCATCAAAAAATAATTTAAACACATCGATTGGCTTCAAATTTTGTTGTTTCCATTCATTTAGCATATGGGGTTCCATATTGTTTTTGAAAATATCATTTATGGTTCCTTTTTCCAGTTTTTTTCTTCCCACTTAAGATCGATTTTTTTCATAGATTGTTTTCTGTTTTCAGAATCTTGTGAAATTTCTGCAACCTCCCTTTTTCTTTTGTTACCTCATTCGCGAGTTTCAGTCACAGTTGTATTTAACAGCACTGTTTTCTCAATTGCTGTATTTTTTTGAGAAACAACTGTTATATCCATGATTTGAGATAGTGTACCTCGGGCAATACTTTGAAAAGTGTAATGGAACTGGTCTTCCTCATCACTTCCGGCATCATCTCTGTCAGAATCATTTCCGTCATTTGGATAATGCAACGTGGGTTGAACTTCGTTACACTGGTCAATTTCTTAAGCCAAAGTATCGTCATCTTCTAAAGTCTCATATATTTTTAACAATTCCTCTTCATCTTTGGGATTATTAGAATCATATTTTTTCGTCATTTTTTCTAAAAAAGAAACTGATTATGGCGTTACATCGTTGTATGTAATATAATAATGGGTTAATATGGCGTTACATTGTTTTTATACAACTGAAGTCATGTCTGGTATTGCTTTTATGATTGATCTACATAGATCATGTAGAAATTTTGTTAGAATTCGCCCAATTTTATCTCTAATAATTCGACAAAGATTCGTTGGGAGGCGATTTGTTGAGCCATTACGACGAAAATGCTATTTTAATATGGAATTACAGCGTTTTAGGTCTTTACAACTGTTGTTTTCATGTCTGGTATTGTTTTTAATAATATTTACATAGTTCAAGGTAAATATTTTACTATAATTTGCCCAATTTTACCTTCAAATCGACAACGATTCTTTGGGAATCCTTTTGTTGAGACGTTACGACTAAATTACTATTTTAATATGGTGTTACATCGTCTTAGATCTTTCCAACTGCTGCATCCATGTCTGGTTTTATTTTTAATAATATCTACATAGTTCAGAGTAAAAATTTTGCTATAATTTGTAGAATTTTACTTTCAAATCGACAACTATTATTGGGGAATCATTTTGTTGAGTCCTTACGACGAAATTGTTATTTTAGTATGGTGTTACATCGTTTTAGGTCTTTACAACTGCTGCATTCATGTCGGGTATTGTTTTTAATAATATTTACATTGTTCGGGGTAGAAATTTTGCTGTAGTTTGTCCAATTTTATCTTCAAATGGACAACGACTCTTTGGGAGTTGTTTTTTAAGTTTTTATGAGGAAATTACTATTTTAACATGGTGTTACATCGTCTTATGTATTTACAACTTCTGCATTTATGTCTGGTATTGTGTTTAATCATATCTGCATAGTTCAGGGTAAAAATTTTGCTATAATTTGCCCAATTTTTCTTTCAAATCGACAACGATTCTTTGACAGTCGTTTTTTTGAGCCGTTATAACGAAATTACTATTTTAATATGGTGTTACATCGTCTTAGGTCTTTTAACTACTCTATTCATGTCTGGTATTGTTTTGAATAATATTTACATAGTTCAGGGTAGATATTTCATTAAAATTTGCCAAATTTTACCTTCAAATCGACAACGATTCTTTGGGAATCGTTTTGTTGAGACGTTACGACGAAATTACTATTTTAATATGGTGTTACATCGTCTTAGGTCTTTACAACTTCTGCATTCATGTCTGGTATTGTTTTTTTTTATTATTATTTTGTATAGCTCAGGGTAGACATTTTGCTATATTTTGCCCAATTTTAGCTCCAAATCGATAACGATTCTTGGGAATCATCACTTAATTTGTTTCACGCCACATGTCACAATATCTTTAAGGTTTTTACTTTCTGAAGGTTGTGACGGTTTTTATGTTATATTATTGTCCTAAAACAATTTTTAGCAATCTTAAAGGTCTTCTATGCATGACATTAGATTATTTTTCAGCTTATCGATATTTTGTCGTATCCATCTTAAACCCTCCGAGGACTTGCATCCCCAAATCGTAATTCATTTAGGAAATTTACTTTATTTTTTAGTTGTAGTGATCCACGAGAATCTCTCACCCAACATCATCAATAATGATTCAAGACCTTTTCGATATTTCCAATTGTTATTGTTATACAGTCTAGATTCTCAGTATTTATTGATTTTTATTTTTTACCCTTCAATATACTATTCCTCTGCGTCACTGCACCGCTCCATGTGCTTCACTCACTATTTCATGTCCACATATTCATATTGTTGTATTTTTTAGATAACATTAATTTATTATAATTAAAAATACATAGCTTTCATTCGTTCCTACGTTTTGTAATACTCTGTAAATTTTAAAATATGCAGCTATGCTCTAGTCTACAATTTTCCTAGAATACTTTTTTCTGTACCTCCTCTATTAAAGCAGATATCAAACTCCAAGTTATAAGTCGATCACCGCCTATAAAATCGATACGTATCTGGTAATAGTTCTACACTAAAATTCAAAGAATATTTATGTACAGTGTGTCATAAGTTCAACAAACTGGTTATAAAAAATGCATGTGTCAACCTTTGCGATAATTTCTTTTCTGATAAAAATTAACAATGAATCTGTTTTATGAGATTTTAATTTCTAATTTTTAGCTATATAAAGATTTTTAGTTTTTATATTTTAGAACAAATGTAAATAATAAAAATATAGATAAATTTGTACCTATGTAATAAAAATTAATTAAAAATTATGTTTATTATTTTTTACTGTTCTTATAAAATGTTTCAGTTTGTAAGTTTTCCTTTCACGACAGGAAAAGAACAAGTGGCAGCATATTTTAGAGGTTTTTGTCACCATAGGAAGGTTGAGGTCTTGTCAATAATTAACCCATATCTTCTCCCTAGGTGTTCTGCAGGGGACTTCGACCTGCCCAATCGAAGTTTCCTCTGCGTTTCTGCCCAAATTTGGTGGGTTAGTTAATTTCTTAGAATAAAACACAGTTTGGTTGTAGAAAGGCTCAAGCAAAAGAGTCTAAAGGCGGCGATAGATATGCGGTATTTGGCAAATACTGAACAAGTGCCTTGCTATTTGCCTATTAGTGTGGACGGGTTGCTTGTTATTTGGCATTCACCAATTTTAGTATTTGTCGTGTTCCCGTACGTTGTCGGTCTTTTCAACACTTGTAAACAAATATTCGCCGTTTGAATATTTTTATTTACATCCACATATTCGTGCAAGCATAAAATATATTATATTATTATAAGTAAGTTTTTGAGTGGTTAAAGTTTATATGTTGTTATTTATACTGTGGTTTATATCGTTTATTAAAGTAGTTTAGTTATTGTCTCACAGTGTGGAAAATACTGAAAATAGTAAATATGGAGTGGACCCATGAAAGTATTTTACAATTTTTTGATGCGTATGAAAATGAACCCGTAATATGGAATGCGAATTTTTTATGGCAAGGCGCTCATTTGCTGGAATTGCATTTCTCCACTTTGTATCTTTCTTACTAATTATTGGTCCCACTTTAGAAAGTAGATAATTAAAATCTTCACTGGACATTCGACAGAAATTTTGAAACTTTCCAGATGGTTATTTTAGCAGTCTGCCAATAAGTTTGAGCCACTGTACCTAAATCCAATTATCTTGTTACTTACATGTAAATAAAATATTCTGTCATTTTAATAGCTACCGTTGTCTACTTTGATTAACTGACACCATCTTCTTCTTCTTGGCTTTTTTTTCTGCTATTTAATAATAAACTTCCACCAGACATAATGACAAAAGCAGCTGAATTTAAAATAAGCTCTGTATCACTATCCATTCGGTACCTTATTTGCTCGGTTAATCTATTTTTTGTTCCCACAGTGACTCAATACGAACGAACGAACGAACGCTTTAACAAGTACTCAAATATTTGATATTTAGCAAGCACTGTTCAGTACTTGCCAAATACCGCATATCTGGCGCCGCGCCGCCTTTAAGATGAGTGGGGAGTATAGGAGACCATATGTGGGAGCCGGAGAAAGACTAGACTGACTTAGCTTCACTTCATTGTCGTGTTGTTATGTCTCTTGATTGGTTTATTTTTCTTTGGGTTGTTTCTGTTTGTCCTGTTTTAGGTGTCTTCACCTCTTCACGACGTAGCTTGTTTTGTTGGGTGTCGGCTCTGGATCGCTGTGTTATGTCTCACTGGTGGTTTGCATCGGTGTATGTTGCTCCTGCGGAGGAGGTAGATTTCCAGGGTGGTCGGAGGTAAAAGTGTTTGAGCTAAATCGCTCATTTTCAGATATTGTTAGTATATTAATTAATTAGTGATATGAAAGAGTGAGTTTACATATAAAATGAGAAATACAATGTAATGAGTCGCGGTGAGGGCAAGCTGTGGCTGTTACATCCCTAGAGACAGGTATAATTGTGCAATGGGATGGGGAAACCACAGAAAACCGATCCCTCACTGTCCATTGCAACGCTCGAAGTGAGTTATTTAATTAATTACGGTAATGAAGTAGAGTTGCCTCCAGGATGTCCACGTATTCATCAAGAAGTTCTTTGCAGGCTAAGGTCAGCAATTTAGTGGGGAGGAAGTGGAGTTTTCTTTTAGGATGTCTCATGAATACATTGCCAAAGGATGAGCAGGTAGTTTTGGGCTCTGAAATTTTGGCGTCAGATGTTTTTGATCGTGTAACTTCTGCTCAGAGAGCAGAGCCTCTCATTTATGGGCTGGATGTTCCATAGTTAATGTATGAGGGCGGAAGGAGAGTCGGGTCGTTTGTAGTTTACTTTACGCAGGATTCTTCTTTTCAACCTCAGCAGTTGTGCGCCTTGGCTTGTGTTACTGAAGCACGCGATGACACTTGTAGTATTTATAGTATTGGTAGTAGTTGTGAGTAGTATTGGTCGCGCTACGTGAAATAACGCGATTTGACTAGGATGGGAAATATTTAAGCCGTCGTCAGCGTGAATAGCCTTCTCATCAGTTGCGACGGTTTGCGTACATTATCCCGCAATCCAATGGAGCCATTCTATTTTAATGAATGTTGCAATATCCGTATCCTAGTAATATGTTCTATGGTTCTATTCTCTGTTGCCTTTTCTTCTTAACGTAATTGTTTATATTCCTCCTTTGCTTGTCGGGTTCTGTGCCCCTGTTGCATCCCCTATGCCGTATTATATGTTTTTGAGCCAGACATATAGGTTTATTAACCTATTGCTATTGTCATTTGATTGCTCATGGAGACTGTACCTATTGTGGGTTGACATTGCTATTCTCTTCCAACTTTTGCGTTTAGATCTCCATAGATTATTTTTTTTATCATTTTTTGGACATGACTTGTATGTGGACTCTAAACTCATCATAAAACTCTTCTTTTTCCTCTCGAAGCATGAGCATCAATTAGACTATAATTGAAGAAACTTCGTTATTTAAAAAATATTTTTCTTTCATCATCAAAATGTTCCCCAAATTTGTCTTCATATTTAGGTGTCTATCCCACCATACTGAGATAAGTTGTCTGATTGCTGTTTTTGTTTGTCCTAATCTTTGTGTAATTTCTTCCTCTGTTGTTGCGTTTTTCGTGATTTTAAACCCCAAATATTTGAATTTATCCTTTCCTTTGATTGTTACGTTGTTATCAATCTGTAGATCTTCTATGTCTTCTTCACTTGTAGATAGGTACTCTGTTTTCGCGAGGTTAATATCTAGGCCAGCCTTGTTATATTCTTCTTGTAGTTTCTTCATCATGTAGCTGAGGTCGTCTTGGTCTTGTGCAATCATGTGTACAATGGAGGTGACGAGACTTGGTCAAACAAAGACTATATTATATAAGATAAAAGTATCTGCGCCTATTTTTTTTTAATTTGTATTTTATACCTTTTTTGATAATATCATGAACCCGTCATTAAAAATTTAGGCAGTTGTCCGAATTCTGGCACTACCTTCTTAAATTGATACGAGCCGCCACTGGATGAAAGTACTGACGCGCTAATTAAAACTAACCGCCTAACAAAATTGTGCTAAACGGGGTTTAATCTAAGGGGCTGAGATTTAAAATAAACACTCTGAAATCGCTTATTATTGTTATTGTTAATAACATTTGCAAAAATGATGTTACAACTTTAAATTTTGCGTCAAAATGAGGCTTTTGTAGTGGACAATATGTGATACAAATTTTAAAAGGATTCATTGAATAGTTTTAAAACAATTGAATTTGTTATATTAAATTTGCGAAAAGTAACTTTTTTTTATAACGCTATAGAACAGAAAATAATAAAATTAGAAGGGTTAAACTCTTAAATGAAAGAAGAAGAGTTTTTCTATCAAAGAGAATCGTAAAAATCAGCAATGAACGATGTTTAAAGTTAATTATGCTTCGTTGCAAAATTTCAGTAAACTAATAAATAAACTAACTTTTTTGTACTGGAACATAGTCTCTTTTTTTTTAAGCGAAGCTTCCGTACTGGCGTTGTATTACTTTTTTTCTGTATAATTAAATGCGAATGCGAGCGTCACGGAACTAGAGCCACAATATAGCGTCTTAATATATCGATTCACTACTTTCAATCAATTCGTTTCTAGTCATCATATATTTGTTTTAAGCAGGTTTAAATTAAAATGGCATTTAACCATTCCAAACCACTCTGTCAAACGCCTTCTCAAAATCAATGAAACAGGCATTTACTTCCTGACTTATATCTAGGCATCTCTGCGAAAGAACGCTCATTGCAAACAGTGCATCCCGTGTTCCCAGACCTTTCCTAAATCCCATTTGTGTATTACTTGTGCCTTCATCTAATTTCTTATATTTGATTGTGAATTAGGTACTTTTAAAAACATTTTCAAGACATGGCTCATTAAGGCTATGGTACGGTACTATGACTTTTTTGGGAAGCAGTATAAATGTCAATTTGAGCCATTCTTTAGGTATTATACCTGTTCTATATATGGTATTAAATAGATCTAAAAGAAGGTCAATAGATTCAGTATCTATAATTTTGAGTAATTCGGTAGGAACATCATCAGGCCCGGGAAACTTACCACTGTTACCACTTTTTGTTTGCTTCATTGCATATTCGATTTCTTCTCTTCATATAATATCAGGTCCAGTAACATCTTTAAATCCTTTTGGTGCTTCTGTTTTCCCTTTGTCTTTAAAAGGCTGTGCTATATATTGTGTCCATCTCTGCATTTTCTGGTTTACATCTGTTTTTATCATTTTCATTCTAGTTGCCTAGTTTGAAGTGTTTTTCTCATTCCTGTTAGTTCTATAATTCTTTTGACTAGATTGTAATGTCTCAAAAACTATTCAGTATAAATGGCTGTTTTTTTTTGTAGTATCTTTTTGTGTACTATAGAAATATGCAATCTTTTTATACATTTAGCATACTTGTAGTCCATATCTCAGTGTTCCGGCATACAGGTAAAGAAGGCCATATGGAAACTACTCAGATTTGACATCGATGGCATTTGACAGTTCACATTCCTATCATAAAAGATAAAAGAGTAAATAAAATAAAACCTGCTCCTGCATGACAGGTATAATAATTTATAGTTGTAACTGTTGTATAAAATTATTTAAAACACATTTTATTTAAATAACAATGGATATCAAAGCAGAACCTAATGATCTCGGCGTAGGAGAAATAATAGAAGCTGAATATATATTTGCTGCTCCATTAGGCGTCGTTAAAGTAGAGCCCCCCGACGAAGATGTTCCAGTGGAAGTGCCTGAGATATACGATACAGAAGTAAAAGCTGACAATTTTTTCATAACAAAAACCGACTTGGACAAAATAAATAAACCCAAACGACCCGTTACAAAAACTAAGAAACCGAGTAAACAAAGAGTTACAAAACCTGTACCGGAAAGCGTAAAATTAGTTAACATTAAAGATAATATTAATGAAGTTAAAGTTTTGTCAGTAAATATAGACGATCTCGATGATATTAAAGATGAAGTAGATGAAGTGAAGGTTAAGGTTGAGTTAGTCAGTGAAGATTATGATCTAACAAAAGCTGAAGAAACACCCAGCAGTAGCAAGCTTCAAAGACGATCGAAAGCTACTAAAAGGAAAAGAAAAGTTGAAAAATCATCGAAGAAGAAGACAAGGTATCCGTGTCCAGTTTGCAAAAAAAGTAAGTTAGTTTTTATATGATAATTAAAGTTTTAATTTGAAGCAATGATAAAGATAAAATAACATTTACATTTTCAAATGATATGATCGTGTGACGACAGTACAAAATATAAAAGCATCCAAGTTTCATGACCATATATCAGTGGACAATGGGTGTTGATATACATCCTTAATTTTATGCTGTGTGTTCCATGTCTTTTACTTTTAGCAATCTTTGCTTTTATATAGGATCTTGATACCTCGTATGTTAATAATTGCTTGTTCTTATTCTTCCGTTTACTTCTTGGTTCTTTCTTTTCTCTGAATCTTACTACAAACTTTAAAATAATTTTGAAATTCTTCCTCACTGATTTATGGCATTACATTGATTTTTATCAGCTGTGCTAGTAATAATTTTTAAATGGAGTACAATCTTTAATTTGACATCCCAATTCACACATCTATGACCTAATTTTGATTTATAGTTTATTTATTTATCAATGGGCAATCGCCCAATTAAAATATAATGTACACATTATTGATAAATTACAGAAGATTGTTAACATAACCTACTTAAATTAAATTTAAAAATTTTAATTATACAAAAAATAAAACTAGGAACAGTAAATCACAAACATTAACAAAGAATGTACAAAACACAAGGACATCAACCTTTGGGAATATTTTGGATTAGGAGAGAAGTTATGTTGAGGGACCTTTCCATATTTGAATAGTTAATTTCTTCAATCCTCTGGTTTTGTTTAAAGGCAAAAAATCATAAGAATTTGTGTTGAACTCTCTCAATAGCTTGAATATGGGTGTTATAGTGAGGAGACCAAACACATGAACAGTAATCTAGGTGGGGTCTCACAAGTGAACAATACAAAATTTTTATGGATGGGATATTTATAAAGTCTTTAGCACAACATTTGATAAACCCTAAAAGTTGAAGTGATTTTAAGACAACAGTTGAGATATGGGGATGTAGGATAAGCTGGAATCGAGCACAACACCTAAGTCTTTTATCTGAGATACAGAGTCTAAAGGGCAACCATTAATAGTATAGATATGATTTGTAGGAGTTTTGTTCCAACCACAAACCATTAAATGACACTTTTTAACATTAAGTTCCATTCCGTTGCTGTCACACCAATAGCTCAACTGATCCACATCAGACTGTAGTTTTTGATAGTCATTATTCTCAATTTTCAAATATAATTTTAAATCGTCAGCAAACATTAGGAAAGAAGCAAAGAGGAAACAGCAGACAATGTCATTAACATAGTTATTGAATAGAAGAGGTCCTAGGTGTGATCCTTGTGGTACCTGAAAGTACCTTAATCTCAAATAATTGAAATCCCTGAACATATACTATTTGTATTCTTACAGTTAGGTAGGGTAACAACCATTCTAAAAGTTCACCCTGGATACCCAGACTCCTCAACTTATTGATTAAAATCTTGTCATTTACCTGGTCAGACGCCTTTGTAAAGTCGGTGTATACAGCATGAACCTGGAAACCATATTCAAGAGGTTCTATAAGGAAATCAGTAAATATCAATAAAGTAAGTTCAGTGGAGCGGCTAGAGAGAAATCCAAATTACTGGTCGATAAAACAGCCTTTTAAAGTTGCTGACAAATAGTCACAGACAAGGCTCTCAAAAACTTTGGGAATACAACTTAGAATGCTAATAGGCTGATAATTGTTTACTTTATCTCCAGATTTTAGTATTGGGGTAATAAAGCTAGTTTTCCAGTAGACCAAGAACATCCCTGTCTTTAATGACAGGTTTCAAATGTGAAAAAGAGGTCTAGAAAGTAAAAAGCTAAAGTGTTTCAGAAAAGAAGGTGGAAGACCATCTGGATCTGGCCCCTTGTTGTTATCCAAAATGAAAAGTTTTTCATATATAGACGAAATAAAAATGCTAAATTGTGATAGGTTGATGTCTCCTGTTAAAAAGGTTTCATCCTGCAAATCAAAATCTTTATCACTACCTATAAGTTTGGGAAAAGTATTCAGCAAATAAATTGACAGTCTCCATGCCAGAAGAGCCAGAAATATTATTATAGTGCATAACAGAAGGAATATTATTCCTGTTTTTTTACTGTTAACAAATTTCCAGAAATTTTTAACATTATCTTTCAGAGAGGATTCAGTTAGAGCAACATAATCAAGATAACATTGTTCTTTCAGTTGTCTACAGTTAGCTCGTAATATAGAAAACTCATTATAGTCAGCAAGTAATTGAGATTTTAGATATTTTTATGCATTTTCTTTTTTTTTTGATTATTATTTTTTTAAGCTCTGGAGAAAACCAGACAGGAAACTTTTTTGCTGAATACTTTTTCAAGGGAACAAAAATATCAATTGCAAGGTAAATAACATCATAAAACATATTGATCTTATCAAGACTTTTATCTTTAAACAAATCATCCCAGTTAAATTGTGAAAGAAAGTTTGTTACTTCCTGTACACTCATTGAGCTAAAGTCTATAAAAGCCATCTCCAATCAAAACTGGCTCATTGAAATATTGAGATTTACAATTTAAACCCAAATGAGAGTGGAGGATGATGCCTATGCTTTGGGAGTAGGGCACTCTCAGCTCAGATTTATAGTTATCGAAATAAGTAAAGAGATTTATTTTGTTAGGTGCCCGTTATTTTGTTTATATTTAGTTTCCTTATGTTTCTGTAACTTCTTTAGTTTGATATCTATTCTGCTTCATTTATTAATTTACCTCTTTTATTGTCGTTCCTAGCTCTTGTAAATATGTTATGGAATCTATGGTGCTTCTTGCTCCTCTTTCCTCGACTATGAAGGCATATTTTTGATTTATTTGTTACTCCCATAGGCTGTTTCCTATTTTCATATAGAATTGGATCATTATATTTTGTTTATCCTAGAGATCTATTTGTTTTCAATAAAAGAAGTCAAAAAACAATGAAAATACAGTTGATTACAAACATTAATAAAGCATTTTATCAATTATTGTGTTAAGAAACAAAATCATTGTATAGACAGTCGAGGAAACTGTGTAAACCACTTATGTATGTTAACAAACCATTTATGCAGCCCAATATATAAAGATATATCTATACAGTTGTATTGTCACATTTTTTAGACCCTACATTTTTTTTTCAGGTCACAAAACTACTACTTCAACACTTCTACATATATCTTCCCACTTTAAGAAACGCCCGATAATCTGTTATTGTGGGAAAAGTTTCATTAGAAAAAATGAATTTCTATACCATTTCTCATCTCATTTAGTAAAATCTCAAAACATTTGCCGATGTAAGATCTGTAAAAAGCTCATTTCGAATATTTTAGAACTCTATATACATTCAAGAGGTCACATAAAGAAAAAACTAAAGAAGAAATTAACCAAGGAGCAATTTCCTATGAAACAGATCAAAATTGAAGAAGTAAATATTGACCTAGAAGAGGATAAGTCAGTAAAAGTTGATTATGATGATATAAATATGCAAGCTTACCAGTGCCATAAATGTTTCCAGAATTTTTCTACCAAATTCGAATTGGAAAAGCATCTTCCAGTACATGTAGGTGACAACTTATTAGAGTGTCCCACTTGCTATAAAAAATTCGCCAAGAGGCACAAGTTAAAGGCGCACATGTATACTCACAGTGAAGAAAGGCCATTTGAATGCGAGATTTGTTCGAAACCTTTCAGACTGAAGCAACATTTGGCTGCTCACATTAAAACGCATACCACAGAGAAGGTTTTTAAGTGTAACGTTTGTGCTGAACCATTTAAATCTCAGAGAGAGGTTTATAATCACGTTCTAACCACTCATAAAGGTGATAAACCTTTTAAATGTTACATTTGTTCCAAGGAATATACAGTACAAGCCACTTTAAGTAAACACTTGCAGGTTCATACTGGAGAAAAGCCGTTTCAGTGTGCTTTTTGTTCTAAACAATTTGCCTTGAAGGAATATTTGAAAACCCATATGCGTGTCCATAGCGACGCTAAAAAGTTTGCTTGTGATCTTTGCCCGAAAGAGTTCTCTAAGAAAGTAAATCTAAATTATCATATGCGCATTCACACTGGCGAGGACTTGTTCGAATGTGAAATTTGTTTTAAGAAGTTTTCAGTGAGGCAGAATTTAACAAATCACATGAAGATCCATTCTGGATATAAGCCATACACTTGCAGCTTTTGCTTAAAACCTTTCGTAACCAACTGCCATTTAAAGGAGCACGTAAAGGTCCATACTGGCGAGAAACCCTTCAAATGTGAAATATGCTCCAGAGAGTTTTCAAAGAAGGCCAGCATGATCAAGCACAAAAGCGTCCATACTGGGGAAAATAGGTTTAAATGTGAAGTGTGCCCAAAGCAGTTTACTCAGAAATGGTTCCTGAAGGACCACATGAACATTCATACTGGAGAAAAACCTTTTAAGTGTGATCTGTGTAATAAAAGTTTTGGCCAGAGGAGAAGCTTGAAGTGGCATTTGAAAGCGCACAATAACAAAAAACAGAAAAAGTTGGAAGCTTGAAGCTGAATTATTTCTTATTGTGATCGCTTTTATTTTTTTATTGTTTTCCGTACCAGGTGACCTAATAGAACGGTCCTCGATCTTATCTCTGGAACAGAGTATAATAGTGCGCCATTTTTTTTTTCTAACGCTTGTAGTAGATAATGACAAAAAGTAGTGATTGTTTCTCTTTCTAATCGCGATCTGTCAAAGTCATACTATGTAGGTGGTAATTATAAGTTAAAAAAATTAATTTATTCTTATATCAATTTTTGTTTTAAATAATTAAAATATTCTCGTATTTAAAGTGTGGTAAGTTAATCGAAAAGTTGTTTTTTTTATCCTCGTTTTGAAACATCGTGTGGAATAATTCCGTTAGCGGATTTTCGTAAAACCTTTTTTTTTTCGGTTGTAACCATGTCTTCTAAGTATGTATTATGTTTTTTGTTTCATGTGAAAATATGGATTGGTTCATTTTTAGGAGCGAAATAACTTTGCCACCCACAATTTTTTTCACGACCCACGACTTTTCCTATTATTACTATTATTTTTTGTATTAATTTGTAATACGACGATGGGGGCTTTGGTGACTGATATCGAAGGAATGTCATATTGACATCCCAGAAGCACTGTATTTAAATAATGATTGAAAGCAACGACATGATCTTGGTTTTAATGAACAATGTTAACAATAACAAAACATAAAAAAACAACTTAAATGTAACTTAACCTAAGTACGCAAATAAGAAAGAAAAACTACTAAAAAATAAATTAATACTTTGTATTGCCTCCTCTAGCCTCTATAACTGCCTTTATACGTCGGCTCATGCTGTCTATGAGGTTGTGAATATCATCTTACTGGATGTTTTGCCATTCCGCTTCTAGAGCCAAGCGAAGTTCGTTAATTGCATGTCCCAAACGTGTTCTATTGGGTTCAGATCTGGCGAACACGCTGGCCAGTTTATTTTATTAATACCATCTTCCTCTAAATATTGCGTGACACACATTGCAGAGTGGGGTCGCGCATTATCTTGCATTAATAGAAAATCATCGCCAATATATTGAGAAAAGAGTACTACGTGATTCGCTAAAATTTCCTCAATATACCGGTATGCAGTCAACGAACCCTCAATAAATGCCAAGCTAATTTTTTGTTTGCACCGCTGTTAAATGACGATCCCGCAAAGCGTTGACTCGTATAAAACGATCATCTAAAGCGATAGTTTTGCGCTTCCTGCCACTTCCCGCTTTACGCTTGTTTGTTCCAGTTCGTATAAAACGTTCCACTACCTTTTGGATGGTAGAGCGATGAGTGTATAGTACTCTAGCCACATATTCATAATTTCGCCCATCTTCAACCAGCGCAACGGCTTTCGCACAATCTTCGACACCAAGAACCATGATCAATCATAGGTAAACAAAATGTAAGTGTCAATATGACATAATGATAACAGTCACCAAAGCCACCTCGTCGTATTACAAAATAATTCCAAAATAATCATAATTAAAAAAGTCCTAAATGGTGGATGGCTCACCACTTGGATCTAAAAAATGAACCAAGGCATATTTTGACATGAAACAAAAAACACAGTGCTTAGGAGACATGGTTGTAACCGAAAAAGAAGGTTTTACGAAAATTCGTAAACGGAATTATTCCACAGGATGTCTCCCTACTACTCTGATCACTAATTAATGCATTACCGCTACTGCGAACAGCGGACGGTTTATTTTTCCGTCGATGGTGACGTGGTTTTTGTGAAGGTTTGCGTAAGGGTTAGGCGGGGATTGGCGTCGTAACCGACAGCGGGTAACCGGATGCCGTCATCTCTTTTATCGAGACAGTTTGACCTTTTTTCGATTTCTATTTCTTCTAGGATGACTCTTGGTTTATAGAAGCAGATGGGGCTTGGTTTATAGAAGCTATCAGACAATTATTTTATCATATTCTGTATTTAATGTAAAAATAAAAAATGTTTGGAAAAAACGGTTATTAATAAATTTTTTGTTAGTCATAAAACCGACCACTTTCACTCTTTAGACAGGAAAATAGGAAAACAAGTTCCGTTAGACAATATGAAAGGTTGTTTTTCCTGCTGTTAAATAAAGTATCCTGAAAAAATTAGCTGTTTATCTATGAATTTCGTTACAACCGATTTTCCGACAGGCTCGAGTCGTCAGATGTGTTGAATGACCTATATTTATCATCAGACAATTTTATTTTTGTGTCAAAGAACGGAAGTTCGAATTGGGGTCATTGTGAGTAATTCATCTTCGAATTTTTCGATTAATTTTAATATTTCCATGATGTCAGTGCCGGTGTCACCAGAACAATTCAGGCACACCGCAGAGCATTTGAGGCCTACTTTTTGACAACCACACATATTTTCACAGTTTCCCTTACATCTACAGAAAATTAATTTCAGTTGGTGTGGGAGGGTGTTGGAGTTTTGAAAGTTTTGATTGATATCCAAATTTTTCCATGCTTTTCCAGCCCCAATCTTCAAGATCACGGTGTTTCCGGGTGATAAACTCTAACACTGTAAAAACGAGCTGAATCTTGTGTTGGCGGAAGCGATAATAAATTAAATGTAATTTTGGTCACTGGCTTGGCGAATCGTTTGTATCTCATGCTGTTAGAGAATCATCTTTATTTCCACCGTATAAAGAGACGAAAAAACTCTCGCCAACGACAGTGGGGAAAGATGGCTCAGCTTCCTCACTGAGAAATAATGCTGTTCCGCTAGCTAACTCAGGATGTTTCTGTAAAATTTTGATGAATTTAAGTTTGCCGATCTTGTAAGCTACTAATGTTGTGTCGCATTCTGAAAAAGCATGGAGAAACAGCAAATTCTCTGCAATAACGTCGCCAGTCGTCTGCAATGACGTCGAAGCACAGTATAATTGATGCAACTTACACCCTTTTGAGGGTTCAAAAAAATTGGACATTTTGGACACACAACATTGGAGTGCTCCCTTCCTAATGCAGTCATCTCTTTCTACCTGCAGTGCTCCTTTCCTAATGCAGTGAGCGAGACAAGAATGTTAATGTCCTCTGCTACGACACTGACAGAATCGTAGGCTTGGAATGCAGCAAGCGCAGAATGGATGATGACTGTATCTGCATCAGATTCAGCCTGGTCCACACTAAACCCCACCTGGATTGTTTTGTTCTTTTGATTATCAAGAAATTTATCTTGAAATATTATTGGTACGGTGCTCTTATTCAATTTTATCTCTGTTCGTTGGTGATTTTTCGTGTGACGCAAGCACACGAGGTGGGGTAAGTTTCGTGATGGCGGAATGAATTGATAATAAATTAATAATAATATAAGAATGTTAGAAAAAAATTAATTCGTTTAATTTAATATGAATAAAATATATATTAGTTTTTAGTTTTCCTTTCACTTTTTAATTGTAACACTTTTTAAAAGTCACTTGTATTTTAGCTTATAGATAAAAAGAAACTGTATCTCCTATGGAGCTCTTAATATTTTTGTAAATCCTTTATAAACATTGGGAGTCTTTCGAATTTTTTGAGCAGTATGTAGTTATAGAATTTTTTAACTGTCTGGTTGCTAATTCTGTTCCATTAAAACTTCTTTCTCATCTTTCCAGGTTTTCCTTCAACTGTTCCCCTACGAAGCCACTTCAGTTCTCATTTCGGATCAGTCTGGGTCGTTTGCTATTTTTGCGGTAAGCTCTCGTTTACCAAAAACGATTTTATCCAACATTTCTTTAAACATTTCACAAAGTCACATTTGACAGAGCTCAAGCAGAAACTGCCGAGTAATTTCGCTAAAAAGAAGAAGATTGCTAACGGATTGAGAAATAAACGGAAAAAAGTGTCAGAGTATAGTAAATTGGTATTTAAATATTATATAAACTATGTTAGTAGGTTTAAGAAAAGGATATTTTCTTTTAACCAGATGTTTAAAGATCACTTTGACTTTTTTGCGAATCTCATAGCACCCCCTGAAGATCCTGAAGCTCCGGAGAAGCCTTTTAAGTGCGAAATTTGTGATAAAGGTTACACGCGAAAAGCAGCTCTTAAAAACCACGTTGCGACTCACAGTAACGAGGCTGTGTTTAGTTGTGAGTTGTGCCCCAAAAAGTTCGCCGTTAAACGACATTTGACGAAACACATCAATAACCACGCGGTGGAAAAACCGTTTAAGTGTGAGATTTGCTTGAAGTCTTTTCTATACAAGAACGAAATCATTCGCCATCATCGAGTGCATACAGGCGAAAAGCCGTTCAAATGTGACGTTTGTGGCCAAGGCTTCACGCAACAATCGCAAATACCTCGTCACATGCTCACTCATACCGGAGAAAAGTACGAGTGCAATGTTTGCTTTAAGTCGTATACGCAAAAATGTACACTAACGGCGCACATGAAACGTCACACTGGAAAAGATCTCTTCACGTGCCCCGTATGCTCGAAGCAGTTCGTTCAAAACGTCGAACTAAAACGACATTTAACCATACACAGTGCTAAAAAACCATTCGAGTGCGAGATTTGCCAAAAGGGCTTCAGTCAAAGATCCTACTTGATCTATCATATGAACCTCCACACCGGCGAAAGACCGTACAAATGCGACATCTGCGGCAAAACCTTCGCCCAGCTGCCGATCCTCACCGGTCATTTAAAAATACACACGGGAATAAAACCGTTCGAGTGCCAAACTTGTTCGAAACGATTCTTGAAGAGATCCAAACTGGTGCTGCACATGAAGACCCACACCGGCGAAAAGTCCTACAAATGCGACGATTGTGGCAAACTGTTCGCGAAGAAATCCAGTTTGAACTATCACGTTAAAATGCACACCGGGGAGAGGTCTTTCAAATGTGACTTGTGTCCAGAGTCGTTTCTTCAAAAAAGACTGCTAAAAACTCACTTGAAAAAACATTCTACCTTTATTAAAGTCGAACCCGTGTCATAAGTATTTTTAGTAATAGAAAAATCAGACGGAGACGGAAATTGTCCAAGGTTTTTATGATAACCGCATTTCTCTTTCACATTGACACGTCCAATGCATTTATCAAATTCATTTTTTTATCGTTTGTGACAGTTAAAGTTAGTAATTAAGAAACGGGAATTTAGTGATTATTCGGGAACTGGTAAGACTGCGCCATTTATACACTTATGACTTAGTTCGAGTCAAAAAGTTTGAAAATGAGCGCATATTTGGTTGGTACTTTATGGATATTTATCAGAACTTTCCTGGTATTAAAAATCTGATCTATTGTTGATCTTTCTGATCGAACGCCTGGTAGTCTCTTTGCAGTTCTGCAGAATTTATCGTTTAATTACCATGTAATTTAAAAATATTTGTCCGATTCTATCTGCATTTAGTGTTGTAACTCATTTTCTATTCTATTTTTCCCTTATGCATTCAGTTTATCACTTTTTAACATGCACATTAAATTTTTGATTTTTTTTGTTATTTTAATTTTCTTAATCCCAATATCTTAATCGTATTAATATCTTAATTGTTTTATTTTCGATACGGTGTGACATGATAAAAACATGACAAAGATTTTATTGTTAGCTAGGTTGATTGAAAAGTTAAAATGTTTTTAATTTATAACCGCAAAAGTAATTATGGAATCTCTAAAATTGTATATATTAACCAACTTTTTAATTTATATTATTAGTAGTCTAAGAACGCGATAAATATCATATATTTACAAAACGAATGAAACATTTAGCAATTTAATACATGAACAAATATTTTGTCAAATAGATATAAAGAAATAAGAATAAAATTTACTCATAATCAATTTATTCTACCACTAACGACCGGTTTCGCATGCTATAATTTGCTATGCATCTTCAGTTCAACGGTACGTTGTATTAAGGGGAGTAAAAGTATCTGCCCAGAAGAAAAACTAGCGATATTTTTAAGGTACGTAATTTTATTTTTAAAACTCAGACAGATCTACTATCGTAGCATCACTGTATACAGATTGTACTGGCGATAGTGTACAATCAGTAGGCTGTGGTCTGCTGGCATTACTGTATACATATTGTACTGGCGATAGTGCACTATCAGTAGACTGTGGTCTGATAAAATAGCCCTGGGATTGATAGTGACTAGCACCAGATGTTTGTATATAGGCTGACCACTCATAAGTTGACTGGCCAACTCTCCTATGTTTAATATTTTGTAGTAGGTTTATCACCCATGATTGGAATTGCATTTGGTCATCATCAAGCAAAGCCAAGGACGGCAAAATACCTTTGAAGAACGATAAATTGCGATCATCCTGCTCAATTTTCTTCGGTTTTATCTGATAGTCAATGTAGGACATCATTTTGGTATCAATTGCATTAAAACTTATTTTGGCTGGTGCTCTGCGTTTTGGCAGGGGAGCTAGATTTTGTTTGTCCTTTGTCAAGTTGTGTCATTGTAGTCACACTGTCATCTTCGTTTGTAGGTTCATTCGATGTCGTGGTGTCATCTTCGGTGTGTTCTTCAGTTTGTTTAGCAGAGACGCTTTCGTGCGTTTCACCAGCAGCAACTACTTGTTTCAAAAACAGCATCTGATTATGGTATTTGTAGATCTTCGTGTTTGAGACAGCGGAACCAGAGGTCTTGCAATTCTTTTTATCTTTTAGTGTTCTCATCCAGGCATCTCTCATCTGTCTCCACTTTTTCATAACAAGTTTTACACGCCGATACAAGGATTATTATTTAATCTTTGACTAAACCTAGTTAAAACTGTTATAGTAAACTGGTGAAGGGTGATCAGCGGTTTTATTGTAATTAACAAATAGAGGGAAAGTTCTTGAGGGAAGAAAAGATATTAACAACTAAACTAGGAAAGTAGGTGTTGTGTAGATTGTTTGTTGAAATAAATGTGATGTGTTATATTATTTAAAAGATATTTATATTTATTCAAGAGGTATATTTTGAAAATGTGTGTTAATTTATTGAAATTATTTATTTAGAACAGACAGCGCTATGATAATATATAAAAAGGTAGATGTTCTAGTTTTTGATATAAGTTTTGGGTGTGCAATAACTCCAACTTGTAATTATCAAATTATGATGAACCGATTTGATCTGTAATTTGGGCAGAAATTGTTGTGATGTCAAGTAAATTTAAAATTAAAAAAATCGGTTGCCTGTAAAGTCGGTTTTACGGGCGAAGATTTTACGTGACAACGTCTTTTTCTCGGTAGAATATTTATTGATATGAATATTATTAAATTTCACAATAGGAACAAGGAATTGAATGAAAATAAGAATTGCACAAATTTTAACTATAGAAATATATTTTGTTTACTAAAACATTGTACATGTAAACTTAAACTTAACTAATTTCTATTTGAGTGATTTTGTTGAGGATAGGACGATGATAGGAGAAATAGCATCGCACCAGCGGACCGATCATGTTTGAGTGGGAGAGAGACGCAAGGCATTCGCCGGTCCGGCGGGCCTCTCTCTCGTTCGGTGACTCATCGTAACAGACGTGAGCGAGCGTTACACTTTTTCATGAGTGACTCCGAGCCACAACCTAATTTAAGACGTTGTCACGTCAAAAACACTTAGGGACAAACAGAACACATTCAAAAAGACACAAAACGGACATTTAATTTAAAAGGGGGCACTTAGTTACACTACATCACTTTTAAGGAGAGGAACTGGTAAAAAGGACTAGTTTTTTGTTATCTAATAAAATTTGAGAGGTAAAAATTGACAAGTTGAAGTAGTTGTAGGGTAAAGTGTGACAGTAATGATACATACCAATTCCATTCCTAGTGTTACTTTTCGCTACATACGACAATGTGTATCCTTCACCTAGTTCTTTCGCCCTTTTTCCTTTCCACCTAGTATCTTGAACGCAAGCAATTTGTACTCTACTTTTAAGTGCATGTACCAACTCCACATTCTACCCGTAAGACTTTGAAGATTCCGAAACGCTACCCTGATTTTCCTAACCTGTAATGGTGTTTCTCTTGATTTTGGATTTAAAAAAAAATGTAATGATTGTTTGATATTTGTATTATTTTTATAACACTAATGTGAGACAATTTTTATAACACTAATGTGAGACAATTTTTACAATCCTGCATATGAATATTTTTGGAAGACATACAAAAGCTGTGTTTCAACACAGTACAGAAAGAAATACACTTTTCTTTTTCCTTGTATCTATGTGTGTTCATGTATTAAACTTGCTAAACAGTTCTTTTCCTTTCCTAAATAGATTGCCGAAGGTAGATCTTAATCGCGATCTTATAGTATTGTAGCTTTTTGTACTATTAGCATAAAATATTTTTGTAAATTTAAATATGTCTTTAAAAGTGGGTATAATAAATAAATTCGAAATGTGGAAGTTTTATTTACCTGTGCACTCTATATCGACAAAGCTCTGCTTTAAATTTTGAGGTGAAAAACAGAATTGACTTACCAAAAAATGGTCATTCCCTGCAGTGCTTATAACTGTACTAAGCTGTTAATTTTCACAGGTAATATTTTATATTTACTGTGTTATTTTATATTAAATTGATTGTGCCTATAGTTTCCCTTTGAAGGATGCAGTACTTTTAAAAGCTTGGGATATTCCAATCAAAAGAATACACCTCACACCGACCAAGTATTCCAGATTATGTAGTGAACATTTTAACGAAGTTAATTACTTGGACAGGTAAGCATAAAAAAATTCATATTTCCAATGTTTCAGAACATGATTTTAGTGCCTATTATGTAACACCAATTTAACAAAAAAATGCTCATTTGCCTACCTATAAATATTAATATATAAATCAGTGGCGCACCCAGAATTTGTCTTAGGGGGGGGTTTGACATTTTTTTATGCTACCTCCATGTTGAGTCCCTACAATTTGGGTTTTAGTTTAATTTAAGTACTAAAGATAGCAGTTAAAAGATTCAGGTATCTATTATCCTGCCTACCAACTAAAACCACCCTCTCTTACTTATGCACAGTTGACTGTCGTACGTACACTTCCCGTCATATAAAACTGGTACACTTTTTTTTCCCAATGTAAACCTGGGTTCAGACTGGATACAGTGGTTTGTGAATTAATTCGCTGTTGCCATCACAGATAACGGCATTGCACTAAATCTAATTAAAAAAAATAAAGTTATTATTAGATAGGTATTATTTTTATCGTTAACAATAAAAAACCGTATTTAATAAATTTAATAACCAGAGATAGGGTTCAGCTAATATCCAAAATATTTGAAGGATCTTTAAACCTAGATTATTGGCACAGGGAACATTGGAACGCATCTACTGTATCTAATTTTTTAGTTCAATTACCTAGCGAACACGAACTGTATTTTGTATCAATAAGTTTAGTCACAGGCCAACTACCAAAATTAATTTATTATTTATTATATGAACGATAACATTAACAAAAACTAACATTATACTTTATCCTACGTAGATTATAAAGTGACAGATCCAATACCTCACTGTAATGTTTTATTATAATAATTTAAAGTTATGTCTAGATTGATTTTATCTATCACTATATTTGAATTGAAATATTTTCATAAATTATAATAAAACACAAATCAAGGTATGAGTACTTAATTGAGATAATGAAAAATTACAAAATTAATATGAGAATTTTTTAGGATGCATGTTTAAACAAATTTAATGTGACTGACTGATCGAGAATGCTCGATGTTTTAGTTTTTAGAATACTCAAAACTGGCGGTCTGTCACACAGTCCTGCTTTTAGCTGATTTCATATAATATTTTCGTTGAACTGGCAACAATGCCCTAGAAATTAGAATGACACATGTGACAAGATCAACTTACACAACTTGAAAAACATGATTTTCGGTAATAAGAGTTGTACCAGTTTTTTATGACGCGAACGGTACCATACTCCGAAAGTGGGGTGGCCACTGTAAGGCTGACGACGTTTTTGGAACACTCCCTTCTCTTATTTAGATCTTATCTATTGTTCTGAAGCTATTTTTTTGTGGCATTTTAAAGTAATTACTATTTTAATGGGAATAAGAATTGAAGGTTAAATAAGGTTATTGACGTTTGACATTAATCCAACTTGTAAATACAATACATTTTGAAGGCGGCTATCACCGTATTCCCGTTCTCCTCCGGGAATCCTCCCGGTCCAAGGCATGCTCCTCCTCCAAACCTGTCGATTCCATCGCTCTTCTAATTCCTTCATTTCATAAGCGTCGAGATCTACCTCTTTTTTTTTTCTTCCAGGGGGCTTCCATTTGTGAAGTTTCTGGGGCCAACGTTTGTCAGGCATTCTCAATTGATGTCCAAACCATTTTGAACCTCTTCTTTCTATTCTGTCAATGACCGTTTCTGTAGCATTCATATTATGTCTTATGGATTCGTTAGTCTTCCTTTCCTGCCTTGATGTTCTAGAACTTCTTCTCAAATAATCCATTTCAACTGTCAACAATCTTCTCTTCAGGTCTGCATTAATTGTCCATACTTCAGAGCCATAACAAAGAACTGATTCAACCATGGTTTGCTCTATTCTTTTTTTGTTCCTTTTGGAAATGTGGTGATCCCACCATAAAAAGTTCGGACATCCTACAATTTTACATCCCTGATTAATTCGTGTTTAATTTCGGTTTCTCCCAAGCCGTTCTTGGCAATGAGTGGATCTAAATATTTAAATTTTTTCACTTGTTTGATTTTCACGTCCTCGTCTATCAACACTTCAAACCTTGCATCTGAACTGATAATTAAGTAAATATTCTGTTTTCTTTATGCTGACTTGTAACCCCCATTTTAAATATTCTCTCTATAGACGCTTTATCATAAATTCTAGATCATACGAATCTTGAGCTAGGATGACTTGGTCATCCGCAAAGTTCAGCGAGAACAGTACGTCATTTCCTATGGGGATTCCCATTCCCTGGCAGTGGTTTTTCCAATTTTGGAGGGCTGCCTCAATATATAAATTAAACAGTAAGGGTGACATACTGCATCCTTGTTTTAGTCCTTTAGTTACTTTTATTGGCTCTGATAGTCTAGATCCGATTTTTAGTCGGAGTTAAGTAGTGTTATCTCTGTATACTTCTGTATACAGGGATAACACGCATTCTGTATACGCCTTTTCTAGGTCGATGAAGGCTAGATGTACTTCTGTACCAACGGCTATTCTTTTTTATATTAATTGTTGAAGTATAAACAAGTTATCAGTGCAAGATCAAAGATCAAAAATTCAAACGTCAATAAACTTATTTTAACCTTCAATTGCGACTTATTCCCATTAAAATAGTAATTAGATCTTATCTCTGTTATTAGCCCGGTTGGTGTTTCTCTTCTTCTTCTTTCTTTTTAATGACTGCTTGGATGTAATTGTGAACACTATTCCATCCTTCCGTATTTCCCGTCATCTTCACGATCATCTCTTACATTCACAGGGTTCATACCTATTTCTTTATACATTATGTTTCTCTCCACTGTATATCTATTACACTCCAGTATTGTGTGAGTAACAATATCGGAATATTTGCAGTATAGGCATTGATCTGTATCTGTCTTTCTGAACCTATGAAGATACGCCCTAAAACAGACAATCTACCCAGTCTCTTAGTCTCAGGATCAGCATCTTTGTCCACTGAGCAACATCTTCCTTGTTGTTCCACTCTTCTTGCCATCTTTCGATTGATCTTTCCCTTTTTTTTATAGCTGTTGTCAAATGCTTTCTTCTCCCATAGAGATGTCTCTTTTCTTTTCTACTGCTAACACATGCAGAGGAACACAACCCGTGATAGTCCACAAGGCCGCCGCAGATAAAGTCCTGTAGGCGCATGCTACTAATATTAAATATCTATATCTAAATATAATAAAAAATATTATTAATTATTGCGTATTTATACAATAATTATTGTGTAATTATTCAATCAGAGTTTTGGATTTTTTGTATTGTGTGTGAAAGACAAGTTACATTTTCCTACTATTCTTTATATATTGTTTACTTTATATGCCCGGGGGGGGGGGGGGGTTAACCCCCAAAACCCCCCCTGGGTGCGCCACAGATATAAATATTGCTTTATTTAGCTTCTATAACTAGTTACAGTAGGCGGCCGTTACGAAGATCCAGCGCAAATCCTAAAGCTGGTGATACATATGCCTGTTACTAGCACAATGGCATACTAGTACCTAGCAAGCATCAGCTACTGTCTCCAAACTGGCAAGTGTGTACGTTAGCTGGCATGCTAGCTAATCGCAAAGAATTTGATTTTTCATACTAGTAGCATACTGTGAGATGTAAGGCGCATGCGTGGGGAGTGTCACAGGCATGTGTGAACGCGCGCTACGGCTACGGACATGCCCATGATACTGTATTATGGGACACGCCAGTAGCTAGCAGAGAATTGTCAGATTTCTTGTGCTGGTTATAAAAATTAATCGTTTTATTTTTAAACTTGTTAATTTAAAAAAATTTTCGTTGGGGTGATGACAAAAACCATCACATTTATTGCAAATACAGAGAATTGGAGTTTCTTTTGAACTCTAAATCATCTCTATATAAAAATAAAATAGCCCGTGACAATGCTTACACAAACATTCAAGAGGGAATGAGTAAAGGTATTATTATAAAGGAGATAAGGCCAAAATAAAAAATTGCTTTTCTCGCCTACCAATAAAATTTCTCACCCAAATTTTTCTCTTTTGAGTTTCGTTTCGGATTCATTATTAAATTTCTAACAATATCTTTGGTCATCAGCAATATTTGCTTGTTGAATTTATTCCGAATACCTTCCATGGATCACCTTTTTTTTGTTGGAAACTCAAGAACTTTTAATTACAAAACAAGTTCTTTAGTTTCAGATGAAAACCGTTAATTATATAAAAAGCATAATCACGCCACTGTTTACCCCTTCGGATACAGTCTGCACATGCACGAGGTTGGATCTTCCTATGTGGCGTTTACAGTAATATAAATGTATAAAAGGTATACAGCGTTCCACGTTAAGAAAATAACATTAGGCTTATGGAGATCAGTGTTGCCAAAACTCTCAGGCATGCGGTTTACTAGATTGTCGATATATTTTTCGAATTTCCATTTTCAATTAACATTTAACTGTAAAGTCAGAATAACAACTAAAGAACCACAAAGCCTTATTATCATTATAGTCTCAGAGAACGACAAATCGCTGACATACGTACACCGTATTATTTTAAGTTGCAATTAGTAATTATATGCATTCCAAGCGGTCCGTTTATTTGCTTTTAAATATTTAATAGCCGGCAAAGTGCATGATTTAACTAAGCAATATTTTCTACTGATTTCTATGATTCATGGTATATGATATTCTTACCGAAAAACAAATAAACTGTCGTTACTATAATTAAAATAAGATAAAATAAAATTATCTTTTGTAAATACTATTTATTTAATTAAAATCATTTTCCCTACTTTTCATCTCTTGTTTCGATTGCGCATTTTTGGTCAATTACGTTAAAAAACATTAATTTAATTCATGTCTGTGAAAACGAAAATACAAATTATACAACCCTGAATCGGGCTTGTGTTCATCGTGGCATCGCTGCGCTTCTATCGTCCATAAGAAATACATGGCCCTATCTCCACAATGTTATTTTCTTAACGTGAAACGCTCTAGCAATATTAGTGATCTCTAGATCACAAATACAAAAAGAAACTTTATTGTTACCCAAGTAATATTAGTCAAAGAAACAGCAATATATTTTAAATTATAAGATTGCATAACTTAAGTATGTGTTTTGTTATTTTAGATTTGGATCCCATCGGAAGCAATTGAAACCTAATGGTGTTCCATCAATATTTCATAGATTTCTACAGTTCTATCAGCCAAAACCAAAAAAGTTAAGGAAGATGCCCAAAAATGAGAGTAAAAGAGTATCCATTCTTTCAATACTTTGGTAGAAAGTCAAGCTGTTAATACTGCAATAAGTAGTCTTTGTTGATAATACAAAAGTAAGTTACTTTGCTTATTGTTGCTCAGTTCATGAATAGTTCGTTCAGTTTAACCAGATATCTAGCATGTTATTAACCAAGTTAATATTATTTATATTTTTACAATTTTTTCTATATCATTATACTCTTCGTATTCGCCCGTTTCATTTAATGTGTCACGTTGCAATATGATTAATAATATATAAGATATAACGTAATGGCCTTTTGAACATGCCACCATCTTTTATTTTTCTACACCATTATACCTCTCATATTGCCCGTTTTATTTGATGTGGCGTACGGTAAAATCAATTTTTTACTACTAAAAATACATTCTTAATGAACTTTAGGAAACGATCCTTTCTTTATTTTATACTTAGTTATAAGAAAACTTATGGTCTCTTTCCAGCTTACAGCCCTTTTAGAAACCAATTTAATTTTTAAAACCACCCACTCATCAAAATTCTCCTCCATACACTAATCATCCTAATGTTTTATTTTACAAAGTAGATTTCTTATTTTCTTTTTTATTTCAGGTACCTGTACCAGAAAAACCGGCTCCAAGGAAACTCGTAGTTTGTGGTTGGATAATAAAATGTTGAATGAACTAGCTGGTATTATTTTCCTAATACTCAGTTTATCCCCACCATAGTTAATCCTCGATGAGAAAATGGAATTTAAAGACGATTCATAGGTAGAAAATAGTTGATACTAAGATTTTTGGGCTCTAAATTATTATAAAATTCAACTAAAAACTGTAATTGGCGGTCCCCCCAAAATATATAGCTACTTACAATTTGTATGAAAGTCGCGTATTTTTGGTACTTAAGAAAAGTATCAAAAAGGTGCGAAAACAAACGGAGGGAATATCACAACCAAAATACATCATATCATGAGTCTCCTTGAATTCGTTGACAAGATTTAGCTTTGTTAGTTTCTGTTTGGAGAAGATAGTCTCTTGGTTGAGATGTATGGACTACCTCTCTAAGCCTAAGCTCTGACGTCACAATGGCCAGGGATCTTAAAAACATTTCTAATTTGTTTGTTTGTCCAATAAGAAGTTGGAAATATTGGTGTTTTAATTGTTTGTAGAATAAATAAGGACTTTTGGTTATGCATATTCATTCTGTCCGATTGGTATTAATTATTTGATATAATATTATGTTGGGATGGAGTGTTCTGTGATATTATTGTCACAGGATATATTGTTACATTGTTTCACAGGATATATTGCGTTGGCAGTGTTGCCATGTCGTTATAATGTTTATGATATTATAATATGCTTCAAATACAAAAGAGAACGCTTTTAAAACGTACATGTTTATTATTTTATGGATTCTCCAATTTTACAACTTTATAAAACACGAATGACTTAAGATTTGTTTTTTATATTCATTGTAGTTAATTATTAAAATTTTTTTGGACAATTGCCTTTTATAGGTTATAGATTTGGCAATAGCGTCAGAACTCTCAAACCACCACTTACCAGAGTGCAACAGATGTCTTAACTTTATTATTTATACTGACATTTTACTATTTAATTTTAAAAACTGTTTTAAAACTATTTACTTTTTCTTTTTTGGTAATTTTAAAGTATTAATTTTTAAATATCTTTGCTTTTGATTGCATATGTTTCATTTGTAATGTAAATTTCAACACTGCCAAACACCAATATTTCATTCTGTCAAACTCATTTGAGGCTATCTTCACTTGTACCAAATGTGAAAAATGTATTCAATTCAACATGTATACTGTGAAAAGTATATGCAATTGGGTACACTTTTTCCCAGAAGGCAACGCTGATCATCTTAACGCTATTAGGGTAATAAATTTTAAATTAATTTCATAACAGTGCCCTCTCACACCAAGCAGCAGTAATCAAATACACATAATTACAGAATCCTGTTTTTTTATACAATTTTAAAAAACTTCGGCAATTACCTATAAGGTGGCGTTAAGTGTATTGTCAATTTATTAAGTCTTAAAATCCGAATTATGAGAAAAATATCAGGAAAAGTAAAACAAGTTTATAACCAATAAATATATTTAAAAATCCAAAAATACTTACAACAAATATATATATAAAATATTTTAATAAATTGGTAGTAGAGAGACTTATTATATAATAATAATATTTACAATTTTTAATGATGTATAAACAATTTTTCGAAAAAAATATATAAATATTAACATAATAACAAAGGTCGTGATACAGGGATGTTTAAAATGGTCTGATTATTATAATTGCATTCATATATTTTGGACTGTAGACTTAAAGGAATCAATTTATCCAAACATGATTAGCGAACATGAATATCTAGCAGATAATATCATTTATAGTTGGAAATTTAAAAAATATATATTTTACATAAAACACGTATTGCTTGCAAAGATATATCAATTTGAAAATTGATATTAAAATACACATTTAAGTATAAACATAAAAAGGATCATTCTTTTATTTTTTGTGTGATTATATATTGATAATTTACCAATAAAACTTAGCTTTTGAGTAAGGAAGTGTCTTTTACAAGAAAAACCACCCTTAGTGTATTTAAAACAACAAATACACATGACACATCAATGACCTGGTAAAAATCAGCTAGAAGATTAATATTATTAGTAAGCGCTGTATTACTGAACAACTGCCCCGATCATACTTAGAACAAATATTTAAAGAAATATGAGATCTGCGAAAAATTGGCTAGAAGACCTAATACATTCTCCTAAATGATAATTGAATAGCACCCCTTGGAGCTAAGGTGTACTGAACTATTATAACCAAAACTAAAGTCATACACAGAACGAGAATAAAAAGACATTGCCTAGCAGACGTACAAAAATTGGCTACAAGACCTAAAACTAGGTCTTGAATGGAGCTAATGTGTGCTCAATTATTATAACCACAACTAAAGTCATACACAAGCTGAGAATATAAAGAAATTGTTTAGCACACCTTCAAAAATTGGCTAGAACACCTAAAACATTGTCTTCAATAATGATTGAACAATATCACTTAGAGCTGATGTGTACTGAAGTATTGTAACCACAACTACAGTCATGCACAGACCGAGAATAAAAAGAAATTGTCTACCAGATGCACAAAAATTGGATATAAGATCTAAAACATTCTCCTAAATAGTGATTGAACAGCATCACTTGGAGCTAAGGTGTACTGAACTATTATAAACACAACTACGGTCATACACAGACCGAGAATAGAAAGAAATTGCCTAGAAGACGTACAAAATTTGGCTATAAGACCTAAAATATTCTAAATAGTGATTGAATAGCATCACTTGGAGCTAAGGTGTACTGAACTATTATAACCACAACCAGAGTCATATACAAACTGAGAATAAAAAGAAATTGGCTAGCAGACGTACAAAAACTGGCTACAAGACCTAAAACTAGGTCTTGAATGGAGCTAATGTGTACTCAATTATTGTAACCTCAACTACAGTCATACACAGACTAAGAATAAAAAGAAATTGTTTAGCACACCTTCAAAAATTGGCTAGAAGATCTAAAACATTGTCTTCAATAATGATTGAACAATATCACTTGGAGCTGATGCGTACTGAAGTATTGTAACCATAACTACAGTCATAGACAGACTGAGAATAAAAAGAAATTGTCTAGCAGATCTACAAAAATTGGGTAGAAGGCCTAAAAAATTGTTTTAAATAAATAATGTTTAAATAGCAACACAGGGGCTAGTTAGCATCACTTAGTGATTATGTGTACTGAACTACTGTAAACATAACTATAGTCAGACACAAACTGAGAATAAAAAGAAAATATCTAGCAGAAGTACAAAAATTGGCCAGTAGTCCTAAATAGTGGTAAAAGTGTACCTTTAGAAATTAGTTACCTTTTAGACGATGTAATCAATATTAAAATCATTTATTACTACAATAACAACAGAAAATTATATAGCAGACCTGACAGTTAAGGTACAGCTTCAAAACAATCACTCAGTACTACCAGAATCAAAGGAAATTGTTTAGCAGATAATTTACTTTACAGATTTAAAATAATGGTAAAAATCAGCTAATAAGTTAACTCCACTAGCAGGGTGACGGTAGACCAGAAAATGACCAGCAGGCCTACAAAAATTGGCTAACAGGTCTAAAAAATAGCATTTAATCCTACATAATGGACAAAGAGAAGCATTAGACACTAGGAGGAAAATGGCTATTATCAGATCTCGAAAAGTGGTTACTATACTTGTAACAAATTGTCCAGCCGTCTTAATGAAAAGTTGCGGAATATAGACATACAACAAAACCTGTCTGTTAAAAAAAAAGCGTCCAGAAGAGCAACAAAAATTGTCCGAAGCCAATTTATCAACAATTTTATTTACAATAGTAGAAAACTGTCAAAAAATCCAAATGAATGATTAAATAACAGCAATAGAAAATAGTGATCCGTTGTAACCACAGATACAATCATGCACAGAGAGGCAAGGGAAATCGACTGAATGAACTAAAAATGATGTTATTTGACTGAAAAAATTGGTTAGCATAAAAAACAATGGTTGTCATTGAAGGAAAATGCATCACGACAAAATATGAGTAAAATTTCGACCCTACCTCAGCAATCCACTCTATAAAGTCTGTAATCTTACTTGTAGATAGTTTAAGTAACATCTTGAAGACTAAACGATCAAATGAGATGCAGATAGTCCTTAATTTGATCGGTTATATCATCATTCCAAAAATCCAGCTCTCATTCGTATCTTGAACCTGCCCAGGCAGCATAAACCTTTTCGTTACTGTGAACTATTCTCACCTATACGAATAATATTTAAGCACCGACGCATTTTTCAATCCTACTTTGATTCATTCCAACGATATGTTTCAAATTACTCGATTCTATCAAGAGTGAAGCATCACACATCATCCTCGCGTTGGATCTGACCAAAAACAACAAATGGCATTCCTCATAAACCGTTAACTGCACTCTAGTGCACACCAAACCATGCAAAACCGTCGCTCGTTGCAGATCCAACCATCTTTGCAAAGCCAGTTCCCGTTCCTTGATGGTGCTGCCCAGAGATACGTCTGATGGACCCCACAGGGAGAACTCCAGGACGCTCTTGACTTGCGTTAGGGAAACTGCTCGTTCGTGGCTCAGCAGCGATTGGAGAAGAGGGGCGATTTTGGTGGAGGGTTGGAGGCAGATCAGGGCTTTCAGTGCGCACATGCAGAGGGTACCGTGTTTTTCTTGGCTCGATTTCGTCGCTATGTCGCTGCAAAAAAAAATTTGTTTTTTAAATCAAGACTGATATTTGATGAAAATTAAATACATATACAACATATGTTTCAGTAAGACACACGGTAGGTGTCTTCCCTTGATTTGTGGAGGTTTTATAATGAAGGATGTCGCCAATTAATTTGTACTGAGTTCTTATAACTTCTTGGAAAATCTGGATAATTCTTCTGATACAGTTTTCGCAAAAAAAAGAAAAGAAAAAATATATTATCGAACTCACCCCTGTAAAACACACAGTCTGTGATGGCTTTCCTTATCCATATCCTTACAAAGTACGAACGTGTTCAAAGACAGAGGCAGTTCCTCGATTCCTTGTGCCTGTATCGTCTTCAAAGCGTTTACCAGCTGCAGTAGAACGAAATTCGAATCTTTCCAACTGTCTTCTTGCGATTTGGCTTTTAAAACGTCTCCGTAGGTTTGAATAGTATTGATTTGGAGGTACGGTAACACCTGGATGGTTGCTGAAAAATAAGTGAATTAATATCAGTGTAAGTTTTTAAATACGAAGACAAACAATCAAACCATTCATATTACAGGGTAATAAGGCAAGAATATATATACCTTGTTCGTGACACTCAAAAAGCCAGGGTACTGAAAGGTTTCTTTGAAGAATGTACTACACATGAAAGTGAATAATATGCAAAATAAATACATGTTGAAACAAGACTTACTTCAACTCGTAAATTCTAAATTTTGAAGTTTTAAATTAAGTTAATAATCTCTTGAGAAAGAAGCAGTAGAGATGGATGCAATGAGAAGATCTTTAGGTATTTCCAGACGACACCGAATCAGAAATGATGTAATAAAACAACGTATGGGAATAGAAGGAAATATAACTCAAGATATAGAGAAGAAACAATTAAGGTGGTATGGGCATGTTCAACGGATGCCAGCATCAAGACTCCCCAAAAAAGTAATAGAATGGCAACCGATAGGTCGACGGAAAAGAGGAAAACCCAGATTAGAATGGCAACAGGGCGTAAACAAGTCCATGAGCGAAAGAAATTTAACAACAAACGACTGCGAAGATAGGAAGAGATGGTGTTTAGGTATCGGACAACGTCGAAAGACGTTCTAAACCGATGTGTATATATATAATAATCTCTTGTGACTTACCCTGTATTTGCTTATTGTCGTCTTCTTTGCTTTCATCCGACATAACCAAATAAGTACTGGGTATAAGGTCGCTAAATTCGCTTATCGAGGTTAAGTTAAAAGTCCCTAACGGCATCGCGCTGGACGTAGTAGTACCTGCTGTCAACGCCAACGTCACATGCTGGGTACCCCAAAGCGCTTGATGGAATATCCTGGAACCGACTATAATTGGCGATGTGGTAGATTTGATGGAAAAATCGGTCCATCGCAGATTCGAAAGATTCTTCAGTCCTCTCAGGGCTGGTTGGATGTGATTGATTTGTTGGATCTAAAAAAATGTGATAAGACACTGATTAAAATATTTTATCAATTTCGTAAGCGTCTTCTTAACACCAAATAACGTTAATAAATCTTGATCTGGCAGATTTTGCATTGAAATCAAAATAAAAATAAAAATTTAATTGATATCTGATTGATAAAACTTACATTTTCAAGTACTTGAGCCAAAGCTTCATGGTTAGCTACTACTACAGCACCGTAGTTGTCTTCGAGGTTCTTGTGGACAATACTTCTTCCTTTTCTTGAGCGTAATTTATGTGTTCGTCCGTTTTGTATCCAGTCGTGGTCATCTTCTGTTACCTGAAATATAAAAACAATAAATACCACTGGTCTTTAACGTTTATGACATTTCGTCGTAACAATTTCGCACTTTTTCTCTTCTATAGTTTTAGTAAGTTTAAGAAATACCAGAGAAGGCACTAATATTTTTATATATGAAAGAGAAAGTAATAAAAAAGAATACACTAAATTTTGTAATACAAGTTCGTTCGTACGAAATCTAGTACATTCTGAATAAATATTCCATCATCAGTGTCAGGTTAATACATGAATGTAGCCACTAAATATGGGGTTAAAAACCCTTTAAAAATTATTAATTGACATTTAGTTTACATTATGTCTTGTTTCAAATTAAGTTGATAAAGTTACCTTTGGATTGGTAACATGGCGACATATGACTCTACATTAAGTTGCAAGTCCTGAGACGGTATGTCTACGAGAACTTTATGAAAGCAACTGGAGTTGCTTTCTGAATTCTGGATTCTGAATAAGTTCTAATTGGCTTAGGATAACATTTGTAAGACCTTGTATTGAGTTTTTTTTGTTCTTACTCGTATTTGACACAATGTGTAAGAATATGTTAAATGGTTAATGATCGGTCACTACACTTTTCACAAACAGGTGACTTCCGGAAGCCATCATGTGTCAGCGTGTAACCAATTCTTAGCCTGCGAAAGAATAATTTGTCTCTTTGCTACTTAAGTTAGATAGCTGAAAGGTTTCGATGATAGGTTGTATTTTGTGTAATTTCGAGGTTGGTTTTGACGGGACTTTTTGATTTGGGACCTGAAAAGCGGTTTTAGATCTGATGCTAGCTGAACAAATTTGATGTTTGATTTGGTTGTAATTGCTTCTTTTGCAGTAGTATTAGCAGTCTCATTACCTAAAATGCAATGTGTAAAGGAATCCAGATTAATGTTATGTTTGTTCCAGGAGAAGTGAGACAGTTTGTTGCTTCATGTATGGCATGAACCAATGTATGTTCGGAATATATATTTTTAATCGAGTCGATGGCGGACATCGAATCTGTACATATTGCAGTGTTCTTGGCTTTAGTTTGGTTACATAAGCCTTTTAATGCTTGTAGGATGGCGTACAGCTCTCCTGTATGGAGAGAGGTGGATTGTGGAAGGCAGAACTTCTGAATGACATTATTTGAAGTTGTTACAGAATATCCGACACCTGTCTCAGTTTTAGATGCATCGGTGTACAGAATCTCGTCAAATGAGTATGTGTTGATCAGCTCTAGGAAAGAGTGCCTCAGAATTTGGCTTTTGTTTTCATTTTTGTGATAATTATTAAGCAAAAGGTTAATTTTTGGTATGTTATTAATCCAAGAAGTTGATGACAGTATATGAGTATCTGTTATTGAAAAATTAACAGGTCGTGAAAGTCGAAGTAAAATTTGAGGCAATGTCTGGTATTTATTGTTAGGCTCACAATTATAGGGTTTTTATATTAGCTTATAATATAGGGTTGTTTTGATTCGAAGACACTCTAGCAAAGTATGTCAGAAGAAGTTGTTGCTTGCGAAGCGAAAGAGGAAGTTCACCTGTTTCGCAGCGAAGACTTTCGGCGGGACTGGATCTAAAAGCTCTGAGACGTATTCGTAATGCGGTATTCTAAATAATGTCAAGAGTCCTTAAATAAGTCTTTGATGCTGACATGAGTGACATGTATACAAAGCATCCATAATCCAGTTGAGAGCGAATGAGAGATCTGTATACCTTAATTAGGATATCTTCATCAGCTCCCCAGTGATAGTTTGCTAGAGATTTTAATAGATTTAAATCTGGTATCTTGTGTTCATTAGCTACTGTGAGTGGAGTACCATTTAATGTAATTTGAGGTAATAATATGCTAAGTGTTCTTCGACTGAATTTGGGTACTTTGTAATTGGGTAATTTACAGCAGAGAAATTAATACTTATAGACCAAAACATACTAGGCTTACCACATTCATCAACCAAAATATATTGAGGTACTTTGGACACATTACCAAACGAATGGAAGGCATGGAGAGGTTGGTGGTTGAAGGCAAGGTAGATGGTAAAAGAACCCGAGGAAGATCGCCATTCCGATGGTCAGACCAAATAAAGTGCGCTACCGGTTACTCTCTGTCTGATGCAGCACACCGCGCCCAGGAGAGAGAAGAATGGATAGCAACCATTCGTCAATTACCATAACGTCACCACATCCTAACATCCTTAAGGATAAAAGATAGAGGGGGAGGAGGACACCAAGACAAAGCTTATAGACCAAGAAGTTAGTTCACTTACTGCTTTTTGGATTAAGTTTGTAGTTGTGAACGTACCTTTACCGCGGCAATATAAAATCAGGTCGTCAGCATATAAGTTATACTTCACTGGGTTGAGAATATTCTTGCAAATGTCATTAATAGTTATTATAAATAAAGTGGAACTTAGAACTGATGCTTGGGGTGCCCCATTTTCCTGAACCAAAGTTGAGGAAGCTTTTCCGTTAACTAATACTTTGAAGCGGCGATTAAAAAGAAACTGTTCGATAAAAGATAATGTATTTCCCGTAATTTTGTATTCTTTTAATTTGTTCAATACAGTAGAACTTAGAGTATAGAAGGCGTTTTCGATGTCAAATGATGTTCATTTTAAATCTTGCTTCTTTTGAAAGGCCGTTGTGATCTCTGTTTGTAAGATTACTAAGTTGTCAGCCGTGTTTCGGGATGAACGGAATCCGGATTGAACTGAATCTAAAATTTTGTGTTTTTCTAGATACCACATAAGTTTTTTGTTTATTAGTTTTTCTAGCAGCTTACACAAGGTGTATGTCAGTGAATCTAGGACGGTAGGATTTTGGATTATTCGGGGATTTGTCCTGTTTCTTGATTGATATAACGATAGATTCCCTCCATAATATTAAAAATTTCTGATTGGTCCATATTATGTTGTACAGTATAATCAATTTTTTACTGCAGATATGGGAAGCTTTTTGAGGAATATGAAGGGGACGATATCGGGACCTGCAGCTGAATTTTTGCAAGTTGGAAGAATATTTAAAAGTTCCTGTAGTGTAAATAGAGTGTTTAAGACAGTAGAGTCAAATTTGAGAGATTGGGAAGGATATTGTACAGGAGGATTTCTTTCTTTGAGTACATTCCTGTTTTTAAATACTTGATAGAAATTCTCGGCGATTACATTAACGATTTGTTGATCATCGGTTACTAAATTACTTTTATGTAAAAGAGCTGGAATTCTTGTGTGCGTATTTTTTCTCCACATTTGATTAATTTTCTTCCAAACTTAAGAAGGGGCAATGTAGTTTTTCCATAAGTGTTTCTTACTTTGTTTTAAGATATAACTCGCCTTGGCTCTAAGTTTTTTAAAACAAATCAAGTTTTCCTTACTTTTGTTTCGGCGGTTACTTATGAAGAGCAGTTTTGTATTCTTTTACAGCAGTTGCACAACGTTCATTCCACCAAGGTGTTAATTTTCTTGTAGAAGTTATTATACTTTTTCCTACGTAAATGTCAGAAGCGGATATAATGCATTTGTTGAAGTTATCTACATCATTATCTATATTTCCAGAGAAGAAAATTTGTTCCATTTGCCGGTCTATTTCAGTTCTGATACTTGACCAGTCAGCATTAGAAATCTTCCGCTTTATTACTGTTCCTGGTGATTTTTCTTCATTATTTGTTATGAGGATTGGAAAATGGTTACTATCATATAGATCATCTAAAACATTTCATGTTAGAGAAGGATATATTAATTTATATATTTATATTGCTTGATTTGAATTCTGGTACGTTTTTATTATTGTTTATGATTTAAAAATACTAAGTGCGCACTATGCCCTTAAAATTTTTAATATTTTGTTAGTCTTGTTCGCGTTGTCGGTTTTTATGACATAATATCGTTATTCCTTCTCTTATTGTCATAATTCTTTATCCATGCGGTCATCTTATTATACATAGATAATGTTAATTTTATTGAACTTGTGTCCAAAAACCGAACAAAAAAATCCTTTTTCATTCAGTACCCGGTAAATTTACCTACGGTAAATTTATATATTTGCGCATTGCCTCTTTTAGTATTCACGAGCCGCCACTGAGTTTGAACTGTCTTTTCTATACCATAAATTTCATTTTGAAACCTCCGAATGCCCCATCCGCTTTTACAATTCAAGGATTATCCAAGAAGCGATGAAATTCAACAAGAAGTGTCTTAATTGTGTCAATAAAATACATGACGATACCTTTAACACGGAAACCTTTACTTGCAGTGACCTTTACTTACTCAGTATTAGTGAAGTGATCTAAGGACTTTGCAAACTGAGGCTCCGGATATCACGATGAAGACTATATAGAAGGAATCGAAAGCTCTACAAAGCAAAGTCCGACACGATATAAAACTCAAACTGAGTAATTTTTTTTTATTAATTTTTGTGGTAATGTTAATCTTAGTTTAATAGTAAAGTATTGCGACGTTTCGCCGAAGTCTAATTAGTTATTTTCAACTATAGTGGGTCTTCAACTGTAAAAACTATATGATCTCAGCTGTAATGATTTTATTATATAAAAATCTTACCTCAGATTCACTTCCATAGAAGCTGTAGGGTGAGTATATCTCAGATTCGGTTTCGCTGCCACAATACGTCAAAGACATACTCCTCGGTATGTTTCCATACTTAAAGTACTCCGCAGAAACATCGATGCTGCTCTCAGATCGTTTTCCTAACCTAACAGTCTTACTTTTTGGACTTCCCTTGTCTCTACTGGAGTCGGAATCGGGCGAACTCGACCTGGTAGAGTTGATGTAGTCGTAGACGTTTTCGGAACTTTCTTTTCTAATGTTGATCGGTTCGTAGTTGTGGGCCAACTTTCTCATTTGCTTCTGCTGCAAAGCCGCTTCCCTCTCTCGCATACTGGCGGTTCTAACAGGTTTGTTAGGCACTATAGACGACCTAACTTCGCCTATATTAGCATAGACAGTCTCTGTTTTCTTACTGTTAGAGTTATTTCTGCTGATCTGTCTTTGTTTGTTCAAAATCTCCACAGATTTAGGTGGTGTAGGTAAATTAGGTTTGGTAGAAGTGATCTCGCTGAAATTTCTAGGTGGCGGCGGAGGTTTTGCTGCTTTTGCCGGTGGATTATAAGTTTCGTAGTCGCCAGCTGGAGTACTATATTCGTGTCCAATGGCTTGGTAATCGCATTGATCCAGTCCCGGCTTAGCAACTACTTCAACTTTATCTCCGTTAAGCTCGCTGGGATGTACTATTACCAACCTAGGTTTAGGATGTAGTTTGTTGTCGTCTTCTTGCTTAACTATTATTTCTGGGGCCAGTTTTGTGATGTCTTTATTAGATCCCATTCTGAGGAACTTCTTTAATGAAAATCTAGCCTTGTTTTTTTCCTTTCTTTTCTCGTCAACCGCTAGACAATCTGTAGATAGTGATTTTCTAGGTAAAGGATCGGCTGATATGTAAATGGAATCTTCGTCTGTGCTCTCTTTCATCGAATCTCCGCTGGAATTTCTGGAATATGTTTCTTCAGGAGGCTGTGGCGCTTTCCTTTTGCCGGCCTTTAATTCAGCATCATTCGAATCCTGTCGAACGAGAGGAACTTTTTCGTTAGGTTTGGTAAAAACGTTCACAGTTTGAGCATTTGGCAATTTTCTTAGCAATACACCGACTGGTTTAGATGGAATTTTAGGTTTTTCGTAGATCGGAGGTACCCCATGTAGGAAAGAACTCTGGGATTCCAAGATGGGAGGTGGAGGCGTTCTGGGCAAGGGTGGTAGCTCACCAGCTATTGGATCTTCTCTACCATCCGGCTTGCCTGCTTGTTCCCGACTTTGTGAGAAAGGTATATACTTGGCGGGAAGTGGAGGTGGCAACGTTGTTAATCTATCTTGTGAAGTCTTTTCTGTAGAATTGGCAACATTCGAGTTTATTTCATCCTTAATTTCTTTCGGTTCGCAACTGTTGACCTTAGAATGCAGTATTTCAGCTTTTATAAAGTTTGTAGTAGTGAGAATATCTTTCTTAGGATCTGTCGCTGGTTTTTCGTTCTTATTATCAATTTTAACTTTCGCGTTGTTGAACATTTCTTTGTTATTTTTATTGTTCTTCGTGTTCATAAGTTCTATTTTTGCTGTGGATGTCTGGTAGATCACGGGCTTTTCTATGTCTCTTTTTAAAGCTGGTGTTCTTGATAGATTTATTTTTTTTTCGGAAATCAGAGACTTACTAACTTTTTCTTCCTGCACAGTTTCAACTTTGGTAACTTCGGTATTGACTGTTTCTATATTTTCTTTATCTGATTCAGTGACAGTGAGGTGTATCTCTTTTTGAGCCTTCTTCTTCACCATGATCTGTATAGGGTTCTTACTGTTTTCCAAGGTTTCCGAAATTTCGTCCAACAAAGACTTTTCTTGTTTTTCTAGTTTTTCTTCCTCGTTTTTCGTGTAAGAGGTAAGTACAACGTTGGATTTGGTCTCAGCTATTACCTCTTTATTATTTTTCGCAATAGGTATGTGAGATAGGTTCTTGGTATTAAGTTTTTTCACCGCAGGGGAAGTGTCTTCGCCGAATGGAGTGACGGATACTAATAAAGTTTGTTTTTTGCCTGCAGCGTCAACAACAGGCTTGCCAAGACGTAGTTGGGTATAAGATTTCTTTACCTCGGTATCTTTCAAGGATACTGTATTGAAATCTGTATTTTCTTTAGTAATTCTCTGCAATTCTTTGTAAGATTCTTCGTCGTCTGAATCTAGCAAGATTTCCTCTTCGCTACTTTCCTCGTTCTCAACGTCATCCTCCGGATCAGAACACCAATCCTCACCACCATACCCGATCACCTCGGCTAAAATCTTATCGAAGCACACACTATGTTTGGGCTTGGATCTTTTACCATTTTTGATGATTCCTTCGACTTGGTCGCTAGATATCAGTTGGATGGGTTTAGGCTTCGGTTTTTCTTGGTGCTCGTCCTTCGACTTGAAGCAATTAGAACATAACTCTTTCTTCCAAGCGTTCTGCACGAAATTCTGGCATATGGCTGATGACATTATACAGTGGCTGGACCAGATGTTTGCATCGGGTTCTGCAACAAAAGAAAACTATTGACATTATTCCATAATTTACAATGTACAAATAAAAAAGATATCCGATTCTAAAATAAATATTAATTGTAATATTGTAACAGATGGCGACTGTAAATGTAATATGTCCCCAAGACATATTAAAATTGACATTTATACGCTTACCAAAGAAGGAGAATTCAAAAGAATTTAAATACTTTCGAATACTATCGTCTTAAATCACACAAACTACCGGACTACATTCCCTGCTGTTTACAATACAAGGAAACACCAGGTAGTGATGGTAGTATCAGTGGGAACTCATTGACAGCACATATTAATAAATTTTAAGTATCTTTCAAGGTTTTTAATTCTTCCTATATTCCGACTTGAAATTATTAACAGCAAACATTTCTAATTGAAGACCTTGGGACCAGAAGGGGGCAAGCCACAATTTCATCAAAATTGAGTTAAAGTAGAAATCGCCCACTTTAAGACCGTATTAATGTCCCGAAGAGAAAATTTCAGCTTTTTTCTTATAGATGGCGCCGCTGTAGTTAAGTCCCGTTGTGTCACCATTACTTTATTTTTCAACATAACGAGACAAGCCACAGTAGCAATCAACATGGCGGCGGAACATTCCCGTGCATGTAAACGGAAAATAGACTTCTGAGTTTGATTCTGATCACAGTGACCAAGATCCATTTTTAAATGAAAGCGAAGATGACAAAGACTATACAGTGTCCGGAAATAGCAGCGATTCGGAAAATATCAACTTAAAAATGGTAAGTTTATTAAATATGTGGCTTGTCCCCTTATGTTACATTTTTCGAACCTAAAAACATTAGGATTTTTCTAAAGGTTTTTTGTGGCTTATCCTGTTCTAAAGGTTTTTTGTGGCTTATCCCTTTTTAGTAAAATACCTATTTTATTGTAGGAGAATGAAGAGGTTTTTACCCCACAGACTTCTCGAGGTGTCTTGCCAACTCCAGAAAAGAAGGCGCCTTCTAGATGGAGACACAAGAATACCCAACGGCATAAAAAAATTAAGCGCAAGACTAAAAGAAATCTAGGTCACGAATATATAAATACAAAAGGGAAGAAAATAGAACCAAAAAAATTAGGTGCGCCTTGCGGTTGCACAAAACAGTGTAGACAGCTTTTGGCAGGTAAGGAAAATGATATATTTAATGCCTTTTGGAACCTGGGTAATTATGACAAGCAAAATATTTACCTCTTCTCAACTATGACAGTAATTCCAAAGAAGAGAAGTTACCCAAAGAAAACAAAAGGAATTCATTCGTCCAGAAATGTATCAGTTAAATATAGAGTCAAAGTAAATGGAGATGAAATTGAAATTTGTAAGAAAGAGTTTCTTGCCATACACGGCATTTCAAAAAAACGTATTGAAAGACTGGTTCACCAAAATAAAGAAGGTGCTTCTACTCCAAAGTCAGATGAAAGAGGTAAGCATGACAACAACAACAAGAAAATACCAGAAGAACACTGTGAGTATGTTAGACAGCATATTAATTTGATACCAAAATACACAAGCCATTACAGCAGACAAAAAAAACCCAACAAAAGTCTACCTAGATTCCGATATTTCAATTTCCAGTTTATATCATGATTATTATCTTGAGTGGTGCCGCCAAAATAATTTTGTGGCAGTAACCCAAGACAAATATAGGCGCATATTCTGCTCAGAATTTAATATAGGCTTTAAGTTACCTAAGAGCGATACTTGTAAAGTATGTGATTCAATGAATGTGAAAATTAGTAATGAAGCTGACATAGAAATTGCAAAGACACTGAAAATTGATTTGGAGTTACATCAAAGACGTGCCCAGGCCATGCAGGATCTAATGAAAAAGGACACAGAAGAGGCTAAAGCCACGGGAAATGCAATGGTTATCAGCTTTGACCTACAACAGGCAATGCCAGTGCCAAATTTAACAGTGGGAGCAGCGTTCTATTTGAGAAAGGCATGGGTTTATAACCTCGGCATCCATGACTGTATTAGTGGAAAGGCCTTCATGTACATGTGGCCAGAAAACATTGCCAAGCGAGGTAGCGATGAAATTGCCAGCATTTTATATAAACATTTTCGAACTAATAGACCCACTGCTAATAAACTTATAGTGTATACAGATAACTGCAGCGGCCAAAACAAAAATTGGTCTCTAATTTGTTTATGGCAACAACTTACTATAGAAGGCATTTTCACTTCTACTGAGCACAAATACCTGGTAGTAGGGCATACGAGATTACCATGTGACCGTGACTTCGCAGTAATTGAAAAGTATAAGCTTCATCGATTAAAACAAGTGTATACTCCAGACGATTGGTACGAAGCAGTGAGAAAATGTAAAAGAAAAAACTGCTTTGAGGTAATTGTATTGAAACAATCCGACTTTTTTTCTTTTAAAGAACTCCAAAGCGAAATTACGAAAAAAAGCCATACAGATGACAAGGAAAAAGTTAACTTTTCCAAAATATCAAGCCTCAAGTTTTCATCTGAACAACCTAACAATGTATATAAAACATCTTATAAATTAAGACTATAAGGCAGTTAATATTGGAAAGAAAGGTATGAGGAAGTCAATTTTACTTTCCAGGGATTTGAAATCAAAATACAGTGAACCTATTCCACTAAATAGAAAAAAAATTGAAAATATTTCCCAGCTGTTACAGTTTATTCCACCAGCTTTCCTAAAATTTTATGAAGAAATTGGTGCCTGCCAACAGATTCTACCAGGTGCTGATAATGAATCACTGGAATATATTGAACATTTCGACGACTTTTCGGATATTGAAAATATTGACAACTGAATATATTATTTCATTGTTGCATTTTATGTTCATTTTTTAGAATATATTTTTTTGTTCAAAAGGGGATAAGCCTCATATTTTTTCAAAAAATGTTCAAAAACTCAAAAACCGTTCAATAAAAATTTTTGTTACTTTTATTGTGTATTTAATAACATATTTCCAAACGATTGTGGACCTTACTTCCGAGAACAATGTAAAATTTGGATTTCAGGATTTGAAAATAAGTTTAAAATGACGTTTTCTCCAAAATAATCTTTTGTGGCATGTCCCCTTCTGGTCCCAAGGTCTTCAATTATATGAAATGTTCTCGTCTTAAACGTCATGTTCATGTCAAATCTTTTGTCATAAAAACAGTTGTATCATGTATTTCCTAATCGAGCTCACGGATAAATAATTTTATTAATTGGGTTTTTTACAGCCTACAAAGTCCACTTGCGCTATCACACATCATCGAAGAAGTTCAATAAAAGATAACATACGCCTAATATTTACATTTTATGACATCTAACAGGTTTATCAACCGCAAAGATAACTTTATAGTCTTAACACAGATCCCTGAAGTCGTACGACGTTACCGAGAAATAATTTCCACAATAGGATATCGAATATGTTTGGTTTTTGATATCGTAAAAGTAGTCTTGTGGGAAAATGAATGAACGTAAAATGCGGCGAATAGAGGCAATAGAGGAAGACTAAGATACGTGTCAGCGACCGGTTGAAATGCACATTTTTTTCAGTTCTTGGCTTGCAGCAGTCGTCGCAGACTCAGACTTAGGTCAAGAAGCTAATAATAAACAGATATGCAGGAACGGATTGTACGAAAGATGCAATTTCACACTCGAGGAGTTTATAACTGAATATATTGTGGTCAGTTGAGTGCCTTACCGTTGTTTACAAACAAGTTTACCGGTTTGATTATAAATTGCTAAGTATTTAGGTGAATTAATATCTAGTACAGATATTTACTATTGCTCAAACATAATGTTTTTCTATCAATTTTCTAAAATCAACTCTTTTTTCTTGTTTTACTTGTAAAGTATATTTTGGTATTATTCTAGGACAAAACTGGGCCCTGATTCTATTTCATTTCGATGTCGAAATTTAAAAGCGACTACGCCATGACAGTCGCAATCGCTAGCGATTCTCATTCATTTCGATTGTAGTTAAAACTGGGGATATTTACTTTATCATTTTGACACTGCTGAAAATTTGGGTTGGCCCTGTTGTTTATTGGCTGCACTACGCTTGTTGAATGTTTGTTTTGTTTACGTTACGTGAACGTCTTTTTTTTCTTGTTTGAGTTGTTAAATCATAAATATTGGCCATTCTCAATTATATTTTGAATTGAAAGAAAAGATGGCAAGAAAAAAAAGGCGATGTGGGAGATCCTTAAGTTATAACCACTAAGATTTGACTTAGTGGTTATATTCTAATATATTTTTAAATTTACTGCAGCTTAGTAATACTAACCCTAAACATTTTGGGTATCCTAGAGGCATAAACACCTTCTTCCAAATATGGTTCTAATACCCTTATTAAATAATTTGCAGCTTGTTTATTAAGCCGGAATTGCTGCCTAAATTGAGCATTACTTAGTGAAAAAGAATTTTGAGTATCCCGTAACATTCTTCTTATCCTCCGTTATGAGCGTCGGATATCTATCCTCTCTAATTCCTCCAAAACTAGCAAATGTCCGTAAAACACAGCCATATTAATACTTTTTGCCTCAGTTTTCCTTGCAAGGATCAAAACACCGCCTACCTAAACTGAACCTAAGTTCACTTCTCCCAGTCCAGTCAGTCATGTGAGATTAATTTCGACTCGAAATGAAATTTCAACCACTTTCTTGAAGTTGAAATTAATTTCGATAAGTCGAAAATTAATGACGTCGTTTGGTTAGTTCAGCTGAAATCCACAAGGTTCGCAAAGTCGCATTTCGACGTCGCCATATTAATTTCGACATGTTTTCAGTCGAAATCTCAATTAGAATCAGGGCCCAGGTGATCTATGAGATTTATTTATTAAGAGCGGTTTCAACATACTATCTCTTGATGTATTGCTACAAAGTATGTAATAATGTTAGTCGATATTTACTTGCTTTATGTCCACTTGCAGTTTTTTCATCCTTTGCGATGTAAGTACGGTTAGGCACTTTTTTCCAATACAGTCCCGTTTCATCAGCGTTAAATACTTGATCGGCACAATAGTCCCCATCTTCAATAATTTTCGATAGGTCTCGTGGAAATATTTTGCTGTTGATTTATCTGCTTTGCTGGCTGATAATTTTTTACCAGCTTGGGAATTGGAGGTTGGTGGCTTTGACTGTTTCATTAAATCATAAAACTGAAGAGCTTTTTCCTTGATAAAATAACCACTTACAGGAATTCTTCTTTCAATTAGTTCCTCAATCCAAATTGTGACGGCTCTTTCTGTTCTTTCTAATAATACATCCCTTGAGTAAGATGAAAATATGGCGCTTAATTTTGTACCAGAAATTATAGCGACTTCATTCTTCTTAATTGCGCTTACAGTTGATTCGCCTAAATTAAGCGATCTAAAATTGCAATTTTCGTTTCCAACGAAACTGATTGTCTTTGATGTTTTTTTTTTTTCATTGGGCCAAATACAATCTTAAAAAAAGAAATAAAAAAAATTAGACTTACGATATTGAGATGACAAAAACCTCTTCTAATGAAAAATAAAACTTTACGACACTCACTTGAAATCTTTCAATCCGAAAACCGTGCTGATTATTATACTGCAACTTGGAATCAGCAAAATTTTAACGAAGCACCGCTAAGAGAAAAATTATTTTAAAACAATAACAGGTTATACCTTTCAATGCGAAACTAGCAATGATTCTAATAGGGACATCATATAACAAGGGAATCCCCGAATTGCAAAGGCTCACTTTACTGACATCTAGATGTGAATAGTTATTATGTAACTATAATAGTTAATAATAGAAATTTTTGGATGAATTACAAACTGTACAACTAAATTGCATAAAAAGAGGCCCTACTGGACCCCAGGTTTTAGGCGTGGGTAGCTTCCATGACGATTTGCCGATATCGTTCTCGATCTTGCGCGGCATGTAATAATTCATCTGCTGATCCATTGACGAATGTTTCGGAGCCATGAGTATTTCTTCCTACCAATTCCGCTTTTTCCGTCGATCTTTCCGTTGAGTATCAACTGCATTATCCTGTATTTGCTTCCTCTCATTATATGCCCCAGATATTCGAGTTTTCTCTTCAAACTACAAGCACAAGGACCGTGATGTTCTGAACATTCTTCGACACCATCATTTTCTTTTCAAAGAATTCTGCTACTGTCCTCGCCTCAACGCCATTCATATCCCAGTCTGGTTATGCAAAAATCATCAATTTCACGGCAAAATTTTTCGCAGATATCTGAAGGTTGTAAGATATAGATGGGAGTTACTAGATGACGAATAGATGAAAAGGTACTCGTATTTTTACCTTGCGTTTTTTTTTAGACAATAATTTATGGTTACAATTTAATTTTTTGTCTATAAGTTTTTTCCCTTATATTTTAAATAAAAAATATTTTTTCCATAGTTAATGTTAAACTGTTTTGAGTAGATAAAGTATCACTTTAACCGTAAGGGTAGATAAAGTGACTCTTTAACAGCAAGAGTAGATAAAATGTTTTAACTTTTTTTTATTCAATAAAATTTACAAATTCAAACACATTAAGGATTAAAAACAACTGAATATCCCTAGCAACGGAGCAACATAATTGCGATTTTTGTGCTAAAAATTACAATTTTCTTTGAAATTCTATTTTTCACCTGAACTTGAAGTCTTGCTATAGAAAAAAATGTTGTATTGCACACGACGATAAAATCGCATTATCTTCTCGAGCATAATTAGCGTCTCGACTGACGTCTCGACGCTAAAAAACGCTCTCGAAGATAAAGTACAATTTTATCGTCTTGTACAATAAATAACTATTATCATTTTTTTATATCACGAATATCTTTATTTTTCCGTTTTTTCAATTAAAATTAATAAATAATTTACGGAGATATTTGCAAAAAAGTAGTTTTTTGCACTAATTTGTAAGTTTTATTAATTTTTTTATTAACAAAATAAAATGTTATTAATACATTTGAACATCGAAGAATTACCGTCTTTTAAATTTGTGCGAAATTTCCCTTCGATCGGTCAAATAGTTTAAAAGTTACTTAATTTATTTATCCCCCATCCCATCCCATCCAATGGCGCTACAGCCCAAATCGGGCCTTGGCTTCCTTCAACAGGCTTCTCCAACCATCTCTATTTACCGCTGTTCTTTTCCATGAACGCGTTCCCAGGCAGTTCCTGGCATCCTCATCGACTTCATCTTCCCATCTCTTTTTAGGTCTAATTTAATTTATCCCTGAGGCTAATTATTTAAACTATTGAACTTGCCCTATGAATGATGCTAGACACATTTAGCAAATTTCATAGGATTCTTTAAGACTTAAACTAACTCAGAAGTTAAATAATGCATATTGAGTTTTTATTGAAATTATTTACAAAATAAACGTGTCTTAAAAGCTTCAGATATATGCGAAACATTTTTAGACCTTTTTTTTAACCAGACTGGGCTAACAACACTGACTTCTAAATTACTAATATCTTAAAACCGTACGTTCTATGCATCTCTAATCAGTAGCGCACCTAAAATTTGCCTCTGTGGAGGGGGGGGGGTGGGTTTGGTTGGTCACCGAATTTTTTATATGGATGTAAATGATAATCCATTTTGAGTCCGTAAGATGTGTGAGTAACAGTGTCGGAATAGGGTCGTGGGGGGGGGGGGATAGGTCGTGAGGGCTCGACACTAGAGATGTTTCCGTTGAATCTTTAATTATCAATCTGACTAATAGTGATTGCTCTAGTTCTTCATCATTCGACGATTTTTCTTCAGGCAATAGTTAATGTTTTGACCTTTTGTGAATGTCGAACTACTTTTTTAATATTGTTTCATATTCGCACCCTCAGTGCAAGACTGCAGTAACTCAAAATTTTATGAAAATGAAGTAATCATGTAATTCGATTGTAAACATGCATATCTATCCCCTGTAAAACTTTAGTAACTTTCAAATGATTAACCGGCCAAATATTACAACAACAACAGTTTAACTATTTTGCTTTTTTGTACATAAGTTCCGTGCAAAACTGTTGTAATTCTAATGTAACAGAGTTACAACAGTTTTGCACGGAACATTGCAATGGTTTCGATGACAAGCAATGAAAGGCACGAAAATAGTAAGATATTTGTTATTTTAATATCTATCTCTGTGGTGTTTAATTTTAATATACAGCGTGTTTACGTAATCCATTAACGGCCGAGACAATAAACAAAGATTTGCGAGACCAATATATTCATGTAAGTTTTATGTCCTTTGTGTGCCATTATATTTTTCATAAAATGTGTGCGATGTTCGACCATTTATTTATTAGATTGGATTAAAAACACATAAATTAAGACTAATTATTTACAGCCAAAAAGTATTTTTTCTTATGAAAGGAAATACAGTTATCTTAAAACTTGTGTATTAACAATACTGACAGATTAAATATATCTATTCTTAGAAAAATTGTTTTATAAAAACTTAATCCCAAATTGTATTAAATCTTCTTGTAACCTTCCGGGGCGATTTTCTTATCATATATGGTCCCCCCGTAATTCCCAACTTTTATTAAGGTAGTGAATTTCATTCCCTTTGTTAATCACTGTACTCAAGGTAGCCTAATTTGCATATTTTTATTATAGTCCTTTTGTTTTGAATTTAAATAAAAATATTGAAAAATTCAAATAACTAAAAAGAAAGATTTGGTATACTTATGCCATTCGGGTATGATACCAGAAGCTCACCATAGTTTTTATAAAAATATTTTGGCCAAAGATGATATACGAGAAGAGTACAACAACTAACACAAAATGTGTCTACACTTTTTCCATGCAAAAGTGTTGTAGCTTTAAATTTCTAATACTAAATGTGTAGTGATTAACAATTTTCTCCGTGCAAAAGTGTTGTAACTTTGAAATTCCTAATTTTTTTTGCATTAATATTATTTTATTTAAATTTCTATTTTTGGTTAATGTAACATAGGCTGAAAAGCATACAAAATCATAATTAAATGTTAATTTTTCTTAAAACTTGTGTCTTATTTCACCGACATTAGCACGAAAAGAAACAAAATCGTGTTTATCTCGAAACTTACTTATTTTGACTTACTGCAGTCTTGCACTGAGGGTGCGATATGTAAGTATATAATAGGTAAGTTAATGTTGTACATACATTGTCAATACATACATTATTTAGCTATAAAGTCACCTTTTGCTTAAACAATTCATTAAGTAAATGCTTAGTACTCTTTTTAAATGAAACATAATTGATTGCATTGATTCTCCAGCCCTCTAGGCTTCCCATGCCTGTATAACTAAATAAATATTGGCATATCTTCGTATGATACTATGTTGATACGTAAAATACGGACCTGTTCGTGGACTGTGAGTGTGAAAATACAAGAATAGTCGTCGCTTAAACTCAACGATCTCTTAAACGGCATTTAGTTCCTCGAATAGAACCAGAACGTGTCTAGATCTACCGTCTGAAACAGAAACAATAATTGAACCTTAGCGGGTACGGCTGCATGGCATGAAATCATTTTTATGTCATGCGATCCAACCGACATCTTTTCTCCTTGTTGCAATACCACTAACTTGTTATTTATTCACGCGAAAAGAAGAGAGTTCATTGGTTTGTTATCAGAAGTATACAAAGGAGACGTCAGAAAACATACATTTTTATAATTATGTTATATTTCTTCATATCCGTTGCCCATTTTGTATTTTAGTAGTTATAAAAAGCATTTATTGTACCGTGGAATCAGTTTTTCGCTGCCAGTGTTTTAGTATTCCAATGCCAAACGTCTGGGCTAGGATACCACTTCATCTTTGAGCTCTTCTTCGCTTCGAAACTCCTTTCCACCCAAGAATTCCTTAAATTTCGGAAAAAGATGATAATCAGAAGACGAGAAGTCTGGGCTGTAGGGAGGGTGCTCGAAAATGAAAATTTCTCATTGTAGAAGTTCTTGCCGATGCATGGGGCATCGTCGTGAATCAGAAACACCTTCGACAACATGTTACGTCGTTTATTCTGTATTGCACATTTTATTATTGGAATGGTTTTGAAATAAGCTTCTTAATTTATTATTTCACCCCTAGGCATAAATTCTGAAGTGGATTAAACCCTTAAAAGTTCCAAAAAACACTTACCATCAGTTTTCTTGTTTGGGTCTTAAATAATCTTTTGAATATGCAACATTTCATCACTGAAGATTCGTTCACTATATTTTGCGCATTACAGAATTGTTTTGCGCATTCTTACAGAACAAACACAAACCTACGACCACACAAGTAATGAGCCTAACACACCTAATGAAGTAACCAAATTTATCAAAAACAATATCAACCCCAAAATGGCTCCGGGATCTGACTTTGTGAGTGTCAAAATCCTTTTCAAGGTACCTGGTACAAGATGTATCTGGTAATTCACCAGATACATCTTTTTTTCCACTTGCTGATATTTTTTCTATTATTTGTTTAATGGTAAATATATGATCATGATCTGACCCTTTTACCAGTCAATTGGTATTTGTTCTCCTCTCCATATGACATTCAATATCTTTTTAAATATCTTTAGTAATAACTCTGTTGCATTTTGTCCCATCTTTTCATCATTTCACTTTTTATTCTGTCATATCCTGGTGTCTTCCCGTTTTTCATTTCTGCAATAGCTTCTTGCATCTTATTTATGGTTATAGGATCTACATAATCATCTTCTATTTTTTGGTTCAACAGGTTGTTTTCTTCTTGATAGCAGTGAGTTTGTAGAATCTCTTGGAAATGATCTATCTAAGGTATGATGGGGATAGTGCATTATCGGGGCAAGTGCAGAACATTATCATAAAAACCTATCACTTTTGAAATATGGGCTGCCATCTATTATTTGGTATCTTTAATACCCGTGACAACAGTCTTTAACAACAGCGAGCTGCTTTATTACGTTTCACTGATGTTATAGGTACGGTAGTGTCACTTGTGTTTTGCAACTTCTCGAGCAAGGTCACTGATAAAAATTAATTCATTTATATCTACCGAATCTGTGAACATCTTTATATTATTTTTGGTAGGTAAGTATCTTAGGCACAATAGTTTATGATAAACATAATATATTTTTTAAATATTTACTTTTTGACAGTTTTTATTGTTGTACCGCTCTTGCCCCACGTATTTTTAAAGTCGGGGCTAGTGCGGATAAAATTGTGGGGTAAGAGCGGCACATATTACGCACTTGCCCCAAATCTCACACAGTTTTTCTTTATGCTTTTAGTTCCACCATGGTGAGAAATTACATTCGCAGAAGTAGCAGGGGCAAAGGATATACGAAAGAGAGTTTAAAAATTGCACTATCGGCAATTAAATCTGGGCAAATGACTTTATACCGAGCTGCTAAAGTGTACACAATTCCAAGAAGTACTCTCCATGATCACCTTAAAGGTAGGAGAGGACAAAAAAGTTCCAGCTATGGAAGAACTCAGGACATTCCTCAACAGGAAGAAGAAAAACTAGCAAATGGCCTTCGTACTATGGAAAAATGGGGTTTTGGCCTTTCTAGAAAAGAAGTGTTGCAGGTTGTAGCTGACTTCGTCAAAGAGAATAACATTAAGACACAGTTTAAAGATGGTAAACCAGGAGAAGATTGGTTTCTTAATTTCAAGCGTAGACATAACCTCTCTATTAAAAAACCCCAGAGTGTTGAATTTGCTAGAAAAAAAAACCTTGACCCATTCCTGATCTACAACTATTTTGATTTACTTGAAAACGTTATAGAAGAACTTGGTTTACAAGAACGCCCGTCGCAAATTTGGAACTTGGATGAAAGCAGTTTTTGCACAGATCCGTCAAAAACAAAAATTGTCGGACAAAGGGGAGCTCCATCCACAAGAACTATTAGTGGGCCTGGCAAACAAAATACAACTGTTCTTATGTGCTGCAGCGCAAGTGGCAAAAAAGCACCTCCGCTTATTGTCTTCAAAGGTAAACATGTTTGGGACCAGTGGACTGCTCCGCGTGGCACGGAGTTTTTAGATACTACCTACGCTGCCACTCCTAAAGGGTGGATGGAGACAACTGTATTTAGAAACTATTTTGAAAACAGTTTTTTAAAGTTTATTGGTTCAGAACGACCGGTATTAGTAATTTACGACGGACACGCGAGTCATCTTGGAGCAGATGTCATAAATATAGCTGTTGAAAACCATATTACGATACTTAAGCTCCCTCCTCACACCAGTCATGTACTCCAGCCCTTAGATTTGTGTGTATTTAAATCACTGAAGACCCGTTGGGATGCTAAACTTGTTGAATGGCAGAGAAGAAATGTGGGGGCCGCTGTAACAAAAAGTATGTTTTCCAAGATGATAGGAGAAATATGGCAGGAAACCAGGCCCGAAATATTAGTGAGTGATTTCATTAAAGCAGGAATAGTTCCGCTGAATAGGAATATTATTCAGCAAGATTTATTTGACCCAGTGGCTCTCCAACGTTGGCAAAAAACCCGTAACGTGGCTAGGTTTGATGGTCCTGACTTAACTTTGCCTAGTACATCAGCAAAAAATATTGAAAATCCAATCACAGTCGAAGCACAGTCAACTTCCAGCTCGACAGATATACAAACATTTCAAGAAACTGAGAAGATTCTGGATGTTTCATTCGAAAAGTTGTTATTGAGGTCAACCAAACGTGAAAACAATTCTAATTCGAAGAAAAGAAAACGCGTGTGCTTGGGTGCAGAGGTGATAACAAGAGCCGATGTTGAAAAAATTTTAAGTTCAAATACAACAAAAAAATATAAACCAGAAAAAAAATTAAAAAGATTTACAAAAAAAAAATTGCTGAAAGCAGTTCCGAAAATGATAATAGTTCTTGGTACAGTGATTCAAGCGAAAACAGAATTGTTGAATTTGACGAGCTAAGCAAAAGTGATTTGGAAGAGTTTGATGAAAAAAACCCTACTGACAAACTTACATTTACCAAAATACAAATTGGGGATTTTGTATTAGTAAATTTTCCTGGAAAAAAGAAAATGTTCAAATATGTTTGTTTGGTGAAACAACTGATCAATGGTGATGAAGCCGAAGTAACAGGCTTGAAAAGGCTCACAAATAAGTGCCATTTTATTTTAAAACCCAACGATGTCTGCACTATTCTACTGTCGGACATAGAAACAAAACTACCTGTTCCAAAAATATCAATAACTGCTGATTACGAAAAGTATATTTTTGAGACTGCACCTGAAGTGTTTGAAGCATAGCATAAGTATTTTTTCCAATTATTATTATTTTTTGTTACTGTTAACAGGATTTATTCATTCTGGTACGTTTAGTTTATGTCTTTATTTTAAATAAATATTTTTCAGTCAAAATATCTGAAATTGTTTTGACTCTCTCCTAAAAAATATTTCGTAGCATTTTTTTCTTAATATTTTATTAAAGTTAAGCATAAAGAATAAAAATTACATATATGTAGGATTTCTGCACTAGCCCCGTATGGAACACTTATTATTATTAGCAAAAATAATGGCACATTCTGCTCTTACCCCGGATCAGTGGGGCAAGTGCGTAACATGTACTTGCGAAAAAAAAATGTATAGGCAAATTTGGTAGGTAATGTATTTTTGTTATCTAAATAGTTTTAATTGGTCGGTTAATAATCACAATTATACTACAGAAGTTTAAAAAAATCTTAATTTGAAAGAGGCAGTTTTTGTAGTTAAATGAATATTAACTATGAATTTTTTCGTTCGCACTTGCCCCATCTTACCTTATCTGTTTATTATTTCATTTTCTTCTTTGAGTTCTCCAGTTTTATTCTTTATTTATTTATTCCATGAAAGTACAAATGTCACTTATAAAAATGCTAAATATACAATTACAGACACTCGGCGAAGGCTATGTGGGTCAAATTAAAAAAAGTATATAATACAAACACTAATATAATTACTTTAACACATTAAAAATTTTTTAATGCGAAGATGAGGTTCAATTGTGCAAACAACTTGTATATGGTGTGCAGATATTATCAATATTGATATTTATATAACAGAAAGAAAACTTGAAACTTATTATATAAAAAAAGGAAACAACAAAAAATAAACAAAATGTCAGTGTGAGGAGGTTAGAAAATGGTTCTCATAAATTAGATTTTTTAATTTTCGTTTGAAGGCATTGATGTGCATTGCCTTCACTATGTCCGGGATAAGGTTGTAGTACTTTATTCCTTCTACCATAATGCTTCGTTGTCCTGCAGTTATGTTCATTGCTGTAGCTCTAAGGTGGAATCTATTTCTTACGTTATAGTTGTGAACACTTGATAAGTGACAGTTGTTTCTATATTAGAGTGAAATTTTCCAAATACAAATACATAAAGTTTCCAATACAGATAATAACAGCATGTGATCAACTGTATCAAAGGCTTTCCTCAAGTCAAGCGATACAAATATACAAGATTGGCCTTTATCAACTTTATCAATAATATTTGCTATAAGATCAGCTGTTGCTGTTGTTGTGCTGTTACTCCGTCTAAATCCATATTGGCCGTTATATAAGAAATTTTCATTATCTAAAAGGTGCACGATTCTATTATTTACACATGTTTCGCGAATCTTGGATAAGGCTGGTAAAAGTGAAATGGGTCGATAATTACTAGACATTGAGGAGTCACCTCCTTTATATACTGGAACAATTCTGGCCACATTTAGGGCACTGGGAACACTTCCTGTAGTGAATGTTAAATTTATTAGAGTACTTAAAATAGTTGATATCTCACTCTTGAACTCTTTAATAGTATCACTGATAACTTGTCTAGTACACATGCATTTTTATCCTTCAATTTATTTATTATATCTTCAATTTCCTCCTTTGTTGTGAAACTCCAAAAAAACATGTTGTTTATTAAGGGTGGTCCTGGTGGAACATATCCAGAGGGTTGAATGGCCTGAGCAAGTTCCGAACCAACTGTAGCAAAGTAGTTATTGAGCTTGTTAGAGATGAGGTTAGGATCATCAATAACTAAATTGTCTATTATAAGTTTCTAAACAGTTGTTGGTTTTTTTGTTAGCTTCTTATTATGTATTAGGGTGTTTAGCATACTCCAATTTTTTTTGGATAATTTTCAGCTGCTGTTATCTGAATTTGATAAAATTCTCTTTTTCTCTGTTCAATGTTTTCTGTGAGTGTCTTCTGAGATGTTTTATAAAGTTGAAGTAAATAGTTACTATTGGGGCACATCTTAGACCTTTTGTAGTGATTGTTTCTTTCTTGCACTAATTTTAGTATGTCAACATTAAACCACAGGGTACGGGGGTTTTTCGAAATCGCTTTTTTAGTTTCAGTTTTTGTAGTTTTTAGCTTTATGTTTTTATGTCTTGAATTTTTTCTTTTTTCATTGATTTTAAAACTCCATAGAATAGTATCCGATTCTCTTTACTGTTTGTTTCCATATTTTCTTTAAATTCTGTCTATTTGCTCTTTTGTAAGAATATTTTCAAAGCAATTTTCTTTTTTTTAATTTGTTTATTTATTTCTTTATTCCACCATACAGTTTGCTTCCTTTTATTACCCTTTTTACTGATTCCACACACTTCTGTCACTGTATTTATTATATTATAACCTCTTTGAAGGAGTTTCATAGTTGTTTTACCTTTCGGCCCTCTATTTTTTCTTTAGTATTTTCTAGCTTTTGATTTGTGGTTATCTGGTACTTCTCAGTATTTTCTTTATTTCTCAATTTATATAACCTAAAGTGTTCCTCTAATACATAAAAAATCTAGTAATTTCATCATCATCTTGGTGCTACAGCCCTTAGAGGGCCTCGACCTTCTCAAGCTTTCTACGCCATTCTATTCTGTCCCTCGCTTGCATTTTCCAGTTGCCGACTCAGATCTTCTCGGCATCTTGTGTTACCCCGTCCATCCACCTTAGCTTTGGTCTACCCCGTCTTCTCATTCCTACGGGTTGCGCTGTTAGAATCTTTTTTATCATGTTTGACTCAGGGGCCCGGGCTACATGTCCTGCCCACTGCAGGCGGTTTCGCTTAATTGTAGTGGTAATATCTTTACCACCAAACGTATGCTTGTAGATATTCTGCAGTTCAAAGTTATATCTACGCCTCCATACTCCGTTCTCACAGACCGCTCCGAATATCTTGCGTAGCACCTTTCTTTCAAAAATGGATAGAGCGGATTCATCTGTTTTCGTTAGCGTCCATGCCTCTGATCCATATGTGAGAACGGGGACTATCAGTGTTCTATACAGCCTTATACGAGTTTTTTGAGACAGACGTTTGTTAGCTAAGTACTTTGATAGACCATGATAACACCTGTTTGCAATTATTATTCGCCTTTTTCACATTTCCAGCTCTTGTGTTTGTGTTAGTCGCCATGAATTTGGTTTTATTTTGATTTATCTGTAACCCCATTCGTTCTGCTGCTGCTACTAGCTCGGTTAGGATTTCCGCAGTTCTCGCCCTAGTTCTTGTTATAATGTCCACGTCGTCTGCATATGCTAGAATTTGGACTGATCTATTAAATATTGTTCCCCTGCTATCTAAATTAGCGTCTCGTACAACTTTTTCTAAGGCGACATTAAAAAGCTGACACGCCAGCGCATCTCCCTGCCTTAACCCCCTATGTATTTGAAATGGGGTTGACGAGTCGTTTTGAATTTTAACTGCTGATAGCATCTTCGCCATTGTCACTTTTATCAAACATATGAGTTTTTTTGGAATTCCCAACTCATTCATAGCGTTGTAAAGACTTGGTCTTAAGACACTGTCATATGCCGCTTTAAAATCGACAAAAATATGATACATATCTATGTTAAACTCTTGCGCTTTTTCGAGGATCTGTCGTAGTGTAAAGATCTGGTTAATGGTTGAACGTCCACGCCTGAATCCCGCCTGATATTCTCCTAGAAACATTTCAGTATAAGGCTTTAATCTCTCGTGCAAAATATTTGACAATATCTTGTATGCTGTATTTAGGAGAGTAATTCCGCGGTAATTATTGCATTTAAGTTGGTTTCCCTTTTTGTGTAACGGGCAAATTAAGCCTAAGCTCCATTCTTCAGGCATTTGCTCCTCAGACCAAATTCTACAAACAATTTCTCGCATCACCTTGGTGAGCTGCTCTCCACCGTGCTTAAATAACTCTGCTGGGATGCCATCGCTACCTGGGGACCTATGGTTACTTAGTTTTTCTATAGATATTTTCACTTCATCTACCGAGGGGGGTTCCACGAGTTCCTCATTTCGATATTCCAGCTCTATATTGTTAGTAGGTTCCCCTTCCAGCAACTCTCGAAAGTGCTCTACCCATCGTAAAAGGATATCCTCTTTGTTGGTAAGTAAGTTACCTTCCTTATCATTACAATAGTTGATTCTTGGTTTGAATTCTTTTCTAATACTATTTATTTGATGATAGAACTTTCTTGTTTCTCCTTGACTCATATGGCTTTCGAGCCGTTCTAATATGTCATTTTCCGAGTCTCGTTTCTTTTTTCGGTGTATGCGTTTTTCCTCTCTCCTTAAGTTTTTGTATCTATCTATTGTTGTTCTAGTTTTTCGTTGTTGCATGGTCCTAAATGCCTCGTTCTTCTCATCTGTCAATCTAGTAATTTATCGTGGTTAAATCGATAAAGCAGTCTAAAGTAATTAACAAAAAATCAATAATGTACACAAAAAATCCTTTGTTCCGTATGTGTTAAATTTTGACAATTTATAAAAAGTACTATAATCTTCCCACAGTAATGTTTATGGGACAACAATACTAAAAAGCAGATCCAATTAATTAAAATTAAATAACCGACGAAGTATTTAGGTCGGTCGATAAAAACCGATTGTTTCCAATCAAAACATAACATATGAAACGAAAAACAAAACACCGATCAATCAATCTCCTCAGCAACTTTTCTTTATTTCTACGAAGCGGATGTTATGCCCCGAGCCGATGATATATCAAAGAATGCAGCTCCAGATGTACTTTCTTTAGCTCGAGGGGAATTTTTTTTAACTTTACGAGATTGAAGATGATATCCGATACGTTCGTTAAAGAGTTTTTTGCTCCGACGACGCGTTTTCCTTTTTTTGTCCAAATATAGATTGCGTTACACCGACAAGGAATTGAGAGAAAGGAGAAATGGAATGTGGCGTGTAAATTAATCGAAAAAACACACGCATTTTAATGTGCATACTTTTTTCAAACCAGACAATCTTTAATAAATATACGAAGGCAAGAAGGAAAGTACTCTTTCTCACATAAAACGATGATAAAGTTGCCTTCATCTATCTATCGTCCGTCGGTAAATTCAAACAAATACGTCCCTTAGTCCAAACAAATTAAGATATTTTTTTACCGCCAAAAACGAGATATTTTAATAACCAAATACCGCTTTAACCCTTTCATTACTGATTTCATTGTAGCTAAATAAAACTGTTTAAAATGACTTTAATGATATTCCTTGATACCTAGAGACCTAACAAAGCGAATGATTTTTTTTACATTGTTGCGTGTCCTTGTATCCTTAGAAAGGACATGGGACATATATGTCCCATTATTGTTGAATGATGAGATAAATAAATACCATCAGTCAAGAAACAAACTTATATTCAAAATAAAAAAAGTACATTACACAAAAAAAACATTATTTCTTATGAATGATGTGGTAAAAACAATTTTTGCATAGAGGCACGCTGTACAAATAGTCGTAGTTCCAGTTTCTGATTTATTTTGTGAACATCTGTAATTAGCATAATTTTAACTGGTAGCTCCGACCATTCCATGGGCGTGCTCAAGATTAATTGAAAAATTACTTTGAATAATTGTAAAAAATAAATGAATTATTTCAGTGTTATAAAGTGTTATGTGTATGTAAACAAAAGTGACCTCTTTTATCACACACTATATTAGAACTGACTGGCCTACATTAAAAAGAGTTTTAAAAAATTCACATTTTTTTTTAATTTTTAAAAATTACAAAAGAGAAAAAGAGTTTTTAAAACCGTCTAAGGTATGTTAAATAGATGAATAAAAATATTAATATAAAACTTACAGCTACTTGTTACAAATCCAAATCAGATTCAGAAGATGAACTTTCAGAACCAAGATTTATAATAACTGGCTCGATCATTTTATCAGTAATATTGTCCAGCTTCCACATTTTTTCCTCTTCTTTAATAGTGTGATTTACTGCCTTTTCCCAGTTTTCAGGTTTTACATTATTTACGGCCTCCAAAAACAACTGTTTAACATCATGAATTTTAAAAGTGGTATTTTTTCTTGAAACTTCACTCTTTATCTGTGCCCATACCAGTTCAATCAGGTTTAATTCACAATGATATGGTGGGGATCTAAGTACTGTCATTCCACGATTTTTGGCAATTTCATCAATTTCGTATTTTTTAAATTTTTCTTTATGAAGGGCACACAACGAATAAAGTTCCTTTCTTATAGATCCGGGATGGTACGTAATATTTTTTGAACTCAGCCAATTCTGCAAGTCTTTTTTTAACCACTTGGTTGTGGGCAGTCCTTCTATAAGTCTGGAGTGATAACTTGCATTATCCATTACTATTACACAGTTCTTAGGAAGAAGATCTATCATTTGTTCGAACCATTCTTGAAAGACATCAGCGTTCATGTCTTCATGGTAGTCACCGGTACGAGTTGATTCAAAAGTTAATAAACCACCTTCAACAAAACCGTCTGAACTGCCAATGTGTACTATTATCAGCCTGCGTCCCTTTCCTGATGGTGGGTTTAAACCAGTAGATAAGTTATTTACAAAAGCGTGCCTTTGACTTGTAACAGTTTCATCCTGCCAAAATTTATTTGGTGTATGACCCTCGTTGATCCATGTTTCATCAAGATAAAATATTTTTCTTTTTTGGTTTCTCATTTCCTTTATGGTTCTTAGAAAATGTCTTCTCCATATGACAATATCGCTTCTTTCTAATAAAATAGACTTTCTGGGATTCTTTTTCCAGTGGAAGCCTATTTCTTTTAAAAGTTTCCATAACGTACTTCGACTCATTTCTGGGTAATCCTTATCATCTCGAACTGAGACAAGAACTTTATCCAATGTTGGAAATTCTTGTCTAAAGAAGAATTCCTGCACTTTCCGTCGAAGTCCTTCTTTAAAATGATATTCTATTTGAAATATTGGTTTCCCTGGAGCATTACGTGGCATTTGAAAACTACCACATTTCTCTTCTTTAATAACTCTGTAAATCGTAGATTTCCCAACACCAAGTGTACTGCTAACTAACTCAACGGTCTCATCAACACTTTCACATAAACGTTTGTCTGTAAATGATTTAAAACAATTAAATATTAATGTTTTTTCATTAACTGTTAAGAGGATCAATTTTTCGGCGTTTACACGGCACTTCCAAATTTTCCATAACACTAGTATACACAATAAACTGCACCTTGCAACTGAAGTACCTACTTTTAGTGAACTGTTAAGAATTTTGAATACGCCACTTGGACCTTCCTATATACAAAATGGAAAAACCCACTATCACATTTTCTGTGGAATAAGTTTAGAAGGTATTATCTAGTCAATTACTGTCGTAGATTCCTGGAATTAAAGAATTAAATGTTTGATTGTTGAAACCCTTACTTCGTGGAATGCACTCATTTCAGATAAAATAAAACGTTTTATTTTATCTAAAGAATTAAACTTTATTTTGCAAATAGGCAAAGAATTAAACTTTATTTTACAAATAGATAAAATAAAACGTTTTATTTTATCTACAGAATTAAACTTTATTTTGCAAATAGGTAGGTACTTATTAAACTTTTATTGGTTATATATAACCAATAAAATAAACATCTTACATTTCTTGCCAATTCATTAGTACTTGTTAACCTCCATCACTCCGACACTGGCAACCTTATTTAGGGATTAGTAACCCTCACAACTATAGTATTCTATTCTGCTCCAACCTTTATACCTGGTGGTCATACTCAATTTAAAATTGTTTTCCTATATACTTCTGTAAACTTGTTGACAAATATCTGTTTTTCATTGAGTCACCCGTATCAACAGTTTAGGGATTTGCATACATAATTTATTGTTTTATTATACTCTCATACATAAAAATACACTATAATTCAAATAGCTGTTTTGTTAGTGGCACCAGAAAATTCAAAAGTGAAAATTTTGTACACTTCTTCTATGCAAATAAATCTTGTACATAATCCAAGAATTTACAATAGCGTACATAACTAATCTATAAAAAAAACTTTTCTTCCCCATTTCGCAGATTTTCGGCCCATATCACATGTGCTAAAGTTTTGATCGGTGAGATCTACTCCTCCCATGAAATTATCTGCTTCTGGACAAGTGAACTTAGTGTTTTATCCAGTTTTCAGCTTTCTGTTGATAATTTCAACAGTTGTACTGTGACAATTGGACATCAGCATCACTTCTTTCGTATCTTTCCATTTAGTAGTTAAAATTCCTTCGGATGAAACTAAAAACTCCATATCACCCCGTAATATTTTGTTATTTTCAAATTTGGCTATGTTTAGTTTGTAAAGTTTGTTTCAAACAAGAAACCACTTCCATCGATGTAGTATGTTTTTTATGTCTTACCATTAGTTCAGGAAATGAAGCTCGAAAAAAGTTAAAACCTCGCAATTTTTTCGTCCTGCATGTATTGAGTTGAAATTTTAAGAGAAGGTAGGTGATAGCCCAAGGATCAAAATCTATATCGAACCGAAGTGCGCTGAAGGGTTTTAGGTGTGAAAACTACCCCTAATTGCCCAAAAATTATAAAATAACATATTAAACCTGAATATGGGTAAGATTTGGTTTGAATTAGTTAAATAATGATTATTTTATACTTTTGAATAGAGTTCCATCATATTTCAACCCTTAAAAAGCAACCCTTGTTAGAGATTAATGTAAAAAAATTACTAATTCTAAAAAAATGATTTCGCCTTGGATCGATTTGGATAAAAATTTGGATTTAAGCTCAACTCACCCTCTGCTTTATAGTTTATGCCATGCCGATGAACCCTGATTGTTCTTAGGGGTGAAAACTACCCCTAATTTTCAAAAATTGTAAAACAACATTACAAATCTTAAGATGAGTGAAATTTGGTTTGGATTAGTTAAATAGTGATTTTTTTATACTTTAAAATACAATTTCATAAATTTTCAACCCTTAAAAATCAACGCGCACGTGCTACTTCTTTTAAACCTGAGAAAACACTGACGAGGAACCAACGAAATATACACTCACACAAGAACGCTTAAAATTTCGAATGTATAACGCCCCACTACCTAATATACCGGTTTTGTAGATTATTATGCTCCGAAATGTACTGTACTATACTAATGGAATTTTCCGGAAAAAAAATTAATTGTTTTTTCACGTATTTCCTTCATTTTTAACGATAGAGTGTTTCTTCAAAAACGTTTTTGTAGAGGTTTTTAAGAGCTACAAGGATCTGTGAATTAAATCTTTTTGGAACCCTTGGTTTTTAAATGGGGTGAGTTTAAAGGGCTCGAAAAAGATGGTGCTTGATCGTAAATCGATGCTTTAAACGGCTATATCTCGCCAAATATTCATTGTACAACAAATCTAAATAAAGGAAAATTTTAGTCATTAAAAAAGCTACAATTTAGTACATTTTATTTTTTTCATATATTCAGTATTTTCGGGGATATTTAAAAAAAGAAGGGTAAAAAATATGAAATTGTAAATCGTTTCTCGCTTTAAGCTGTACTTTTTCTAAAACTAAGCATTTTAAATGGGTCAAACTTCTTGGACGTATTAACAATACATGTACAAAGAGAATTGCAGAAGGGTGAAGATCGATTTTAATTATGGGGGTTGTTAGGGGGTTGTTTTCATCGATTTTTTCGTAAAAATGAGGTATTGACCTTATTTTCATCATAACTCACTCAATTTTTGAGCTAGAGTCTTTTTTTTATGATAGGTCTATTTATGCTCTTTAAAAAAGGTTCTATGAGTTTTCTTCCAAAAATGCATCATTTTCCCGATACTTTACTTTGAATCTTTCAAATTTGGCATTTGAAGAAAACCGCTGAACATTGATAGGCCGTATTTCGGTTCCTATTATATCGCAAAAACATTTTAAAAAATGAATTGTATTTGTCTTTTTAAAAGCTACAAATTTGTTCTCTACAACTTTTTTGATAAAATGCACCATTTTCGAGTTATTCGCGAAAAATCGATTAAAAGCGTCGATTTTTTCGTCTAAAAGTTGTTACTTTCAATCGCGAATAACTTGAAAAACATCAGTTTTACAAAAAAAATGTATAGAACATTTTTTGTTTAGAATCACTTTTTTAATCGAAACCTGTGGTTAAAACGTGAGAAAAATTTTTCACCCCCGAGATGGGGTGTCAACCACCCCCAAGGCTTTGGTTCGATATAGATTTTGATCCTTAGGCTATTACCTACCTTCTGTTAAAATTTCAAGTCAATCCACGCAGGACGAAAAAATTGCGAGGTGAAATGTTTCATTTCCTGGACTACATGTCTTTCAGGATTATTATAGTAGGACTTAAACAGCAGGAATAAACAGCGATCTCTTGAAATAGCTTTTCTTATGAGTAAATTCGAAAGTGATTCGTTTTGTGACCTGTATTGTAAGATGGATGGTACTTTATTGTAACACATAACCATAGTACAACCAATCACTGTCATCATTTTGTACATAACTATTTTTTTCGTGTTTAATTTTATATTTAATATTTAGTATTGTTATCCCATTTTCTCTGGGTAGGAATTTCTCTTTTCGGACAAAAGTTTGTATTTGGTATATTCCATTGTGCAGTCAATTGATTCCTTTCAGACTCATCTTCAGATATTTCCGCGTTATCAGAACTTTCTTTGTCGGCTGTAGTGATGTTTACATCCCCACAGTCAGGAGTATTCTCAGGTACTTCATCAGAATCTGAAACAGAATCGTCACCAGGTACATAATCAGACTCTCGGGCAGCATAAGGTTTTTCCACGGTTTCGTTTTCAGAAATATTTGAGAGGTTTTCAATTTCTTCTTAAACCGTTCTTGCATCTTCGACATCTCTCCAGGACCGTTTTGGTTTACCCTCGTTTTGCTCTAGTCTAGACTGGATATAATAATAATAATAAAAAACAAAATACATGTTAATAAGTAAGAGAGCTTTTAGATAACAAACAGCCAACTGAAAGGATATATAGCTACATCGTCAGCTAGTATGTTTCTTTGTTAACAAAATTGTTAATAAATAGTTTGTTTATTTCATTAAGGATTATTAATAGTGTAATTAATATGATGTCCCCGTAATTATCCCTTTATCGTCATGGAGAAAAATGTTCCAAACATTTTGTGAGTCACTGTTGTACATAAAACGTATAATTACAAATTTGTTTGGAATGCTTTTCAATAATAAATATGTAATTATAGCGTATCCTGCATAGAACTGGTTAACAATAGGAGTTTTTGTTATCTACAAATAAATACAGTAAATATTTGCCATGCTTTATCAAAACAACATAAATAATGACATGAATACACAAAACTCAGTAATATTGTTACTTTACCTTCAATAAACAATTGCAAAAATTCGTCCATTCTTCTTTTGATGACTATTCTACAGTTCGAGAGTAGAAGTAGATTGTTGTGATACATATGAAGAAAAATAGGTTCACAGTCTAACACCAAAAAGTTTTAACTCAGGCACGAGTTGACACAGGCGGTTTTATGATCTATTGAATAAAAATCTTTATATTTCAAACATTTAGACCGCACTTTAGAAAAGTCACATATACATCCAGTATTATGTTAATCTTTTCAGGTCGTAATAATACAAAAAGCTTCTCTAAAATTAACAAAAGTATTAGTCTAGGCGGGATCTGTTTTGACTTGGACATTTTCCATAGGAAGCTATTTTTTTGCTGGAATCCCTTTAGGATGTGCCCAATATCGATAATCACAATATGCGCCAGTCGCAAACCCTGTGCTAAATTTTTTATTTAACAAAATCTGAAAACAATTGAAAATTTCTCGTTTTTTTGCTCCTATTTTCGTTTATAATTCGGAAAATATTGATCCTACTGAAAAAATTATAAGAAGTTAAAAGTTTCATTATTCAACTTTACACAATATTTCGTTAGCTAAAAATTGAAAATTTAATGTTTATTGTTGACAAAAAAGCAATAATTGGAAAAAAAGTACAAAAAAATGAAGTTAATCATTTAAATGTTTTCGACTTTCTAAACTTGACTTACAAGCTCCATATTCCGCCTAGAAAAACCTTTTAATATGTTTAAAACGTGTGCTAAATTTTGTTAAGATCGGTCGGATAGGTTTTGCATAATAATTTTGCAATCCAGCCTACTGGAAAAAAATCGCAAATTTTCAAATTTATAGTAGGCCCTAAATAAGGCCCTCAGATAGTTGCAAATTTTTTTACACTTAAAGGAAGGCTCAAACTTTCAAACGCTTTTTGTAAAATTCAAATCGGTTCACTAGGAGAGCCTAGAATTTTTTTTAAAGTTTTAAACATTTTTTATATATATTAGGCTTATAAACAAATTGAATAACTTTATGAGCTTTAAACATTTCAATTTCAAAATTTATAACTTAAAGAACATTAAAAGACGCTTCTTTAAAAAAAAATTCCTTCGGCTTACTGGTTGCCGAGATATTGAAGGTCAAAGTTGGCATACATTTGATGTGTAACCATAAGTGATATAGGGCTCGTTTTTAAACAAATACCCTCGTCTTGTCAAGTACTTTTTATATCAAAAGTTTTACGTAATGCGCTTCATGGCAACATCCATAAAAAGACAAATAAAAAACCGTTTTCGCGTAAAATGTCGCTCGGAATGCATGAGAGGTGGTGGTGGGGGACATTCACTCGAAATGTGAATCGGCTAGTTCAAAATCATAGCGCGCGCTAAAAATTGCATTATCTCAGCTTCTTGTTAACCAATTTTCCTTTTTTTTTTAATCGCTGTCTCGGATGACAAGGATTTCAAATATCATATTTTCAAATACCATTTTTAATTGCAAATTGGTAAATTTGCAATAAACAATTGTATGTTAAACAAGTAATTGCATTTTTTCTTCATGCATTTTTTTTGAGCTTGCAATTTATACATTGAAGTAAATTGTTACTTTTAGTAAACAAATATGTATTTATAAATTGTTAATAAATAATTTAAATTGTTAAAACAAAGGCGAACAAAAATTTTTTTTCATAAATAAACTTTATTTTGACTCAATCTTCAATAATTTTTTTTAAAGTCTTTTTCTTTTTTTGGAAGGATATGATTAAAGCTCGTAAAGTTATTCAATTTGTTTATAATCCTAAAAATTTGTAACAATTTTAAAAAAAATTCTAGGCTCTCCTAGTGAACCGATTTGAATTTTACAAAAAGCGTTTGAAAGTTTGAGCCTTCCTTTATTTGTAAAAAAATTTGCAACTATCTGAGAGCCTTATTTAGGGCCTACTATAAATTTGAAAATTTGCGATTTTTTTCCAGTAGGCTGGATTGCAAAATTATTATGCAAAACCTATCCGACTTATCTTAACAAAATTTAGCACACGTTTTAAACATATTAAAAGGTTTTTCTAGGCTGAATATGGAGCTTGTAAGTCAAGTTTAGAAAGTCGAAAACATTTAAAGGATTAAGTTCATTCTTTTGTACTTTTTTTTCCAATTATTGCTATGTTTTCAACAAGAAACATTAAATTTTCAATTTCTAGCTAACGAAATATTGTGTAAAATTGAATAACGAAACTTTTAACTTTTTATAATTTTTTCTCTAGGATCAATATTTTCCGAATTATAAACGAAAATAGGAGCAAAAAAATGAGAAATTTTCGATTGTTTTCAGATTTTGTTAAATAAAAAATTTAGCATAGGGTTTGCGACTGGCGCATATCGTGATTATCGATATTGGGCACATCCTGAAGGGATTCCAGCAAAAAAATAGCTTCCTATGGAAAATGTCCATTATGGTCTTAATTTCCATAGATCCCGCCTAGTCTATATACCAAAATGATCTTCCGTGATAAAGAAATATGGAATTGGAAACACACTGACAGAAAAACATTACTGGCACCATACTTGAGGTGACGGACACAGAAAAGATGATAACAGACTTTATGATAACTAAGAAAATTAATGCGATCATATAATATAGGGAATATAATAATTTTCTATGCTGATAGAGGTCAAATACGGTTCACTAATGGGTTAAAAAACTGTAAAAAACTTGCTAGCTACTTGGATTATTATAAATTTCAGAGAAAACTTTCCTGTAGCAACAGAAGTGTTATAATAGACAACAAAAAAACAGAATGCTACTGTATGGGACAACTCTCTACAGTGTGTCAAACTGAAGTATTTGTACTGATGGTCTGCTACGATGAAATCATAAGGTGGGCTATACATCGAAAAAAATAAATATCTTTACTGATCAGCTACAGCTCTTGCGGAGAAGACCTTCAAAATCTAATGAACAAAATAAAACAGACTTGTGATCAGTATGGATTAAAACTCAACGTTAAGAAAACTAAATATATGATAGCAAACAAAATTATATACAGGATGAAGGTATAAAAGTCGGAGATGCCACACTGGACAGAGTAGAGAAACTCGTGTATCTCGGCAGTAATATCAATGAGAGCTGGGATCCAACCGCAGAAATTAAAAGCCGAATAGAACAAGCCCGAGCTGCCTTTGTAAAAATGAGAAACGTACTTATCAGTCACGATCTTAGCATTGACCTTAGAGTTCGAATGACATCTTGCTACATCTTTCCTGTCCTGCTGTATGGAGTGGAAGCGTGGACTTTAACTGAGGCTATCCTTAGACGCTTGACAGCCTTTCAGATGTGGGTATACAGGCGACTACTGAAAATAAGCTGGGTCGACAGAGTTAGAAATGAGGAGGTCTTTAGACGGCTGAACCAGACAACACAACTGGTCAATATAATAAAGAAATGCAAGCTGGAATAGTTCGGTCACATTATGAGACACCCTGAAAAATATGATCTTTTACATCTGATCATTCAGGGAAAGATCCAAGGTAATCGTGGTCCTGGTAGAAGAAGAACATCATGGCTGAAAAATCTAAGGCAATGGTATGGAAAATCAACTACATCGTTATTTAGAGCTGCTGTCAATAAAGTCACGATAGCGAATATGGTAGCCAACATGATATCCAACTATCGATAACGGTCATGGAACTAGAAGAAGAAGAAGACAGATATTGGTGATAAAGAACTGTAAAAATGACACACGTCTATGACATGCGGCCGGTATATACTGGAAAAACAAATATGGAGTCATAAGTAACCCTTAAACTCCCCTTAAGAAAGGTGCTAGCTTTGGTGGAGTTTGATGAAAGAACAGGATTTGTTACAAAGGTGACACGATCAACTACCAGAGACAAGCAGTGTTTCGTCTGAAACACTGCTTGTCTTGAGAAAAGTTGGGAAGAAAAACAACGGCTTCATTTGGAAGTCCGGATATAGCATACTTCACAACATTCTTCTTCTTCGGGTTCTCTAATTCCTATCGAAGATTGGAAATCATCAAGGTTATTCTGATCTATCACAATATTAGAAGTTCGTAAAGTCAGGGCAGGGTCTTGGAATCATGGTAAGCGTATAAAATTGGTGGATACACTTAAATGGAGTTAAGAAAACGGGTTGTGGATGATAGTGATCCTTGTGATGATACTTGTTAATCAAAAATGAAACAAAACCTTTTTATGATCAATTAAGAGATATACTTAGAGATATTTCAACAAAGGAGAAAGTAGTCCTAACATAATTTGCAGAGTTAGGGCAAGATGTATGGAGTAGAAGATGGTTAGTGGTGCACTGTGTGGTAGACAGATTCCAATGAAACTAAAAGAAAATTTTTATAGAACTGCCATAAATCCAGATTTGATGTACGGAATTAAATTTTGGACAGATAAAAAGAAAGAGGAATAACGAATGCATTTGGCGGAAATGAGAATGATAAGATTGGTGACTGGAGTGACAAAAAAGGATAAAATTAGAAATGAGTATATTAGGGGAAGTCTAGAGATGACACCAATTGATTGGGCCAAGCATAGTTTAAGATGGCATTGGTGTTGGTATGATCCACACTTAGAAAATGAGAAATACCAGAACTAAACTAAAATGAAAATGTAACAACGAATAGAAACATAGAATCAATAATAGACCCAAAAGAATAGTGAAATGGCAGAAGAACAATGCAAAATCTGAAGAAAAGGATGTCGGGTACTAAAAATTAAACTCCGACAGAAAAAATATGTGCACATTGAATTAGAATGAAATTTCGAACAAAAATACTGCGAATTAAGTGTAATTTGCCATTACCTACAAAAGTAAGCAATTCCTATCACCGGCATCAATTAGATTTGTTTTTGTTGAAAATACCACATACTCCAAAGGTATTACTACTACAATTAAAGTGTCATTTCTGTGCATTAACTGAAAGAAATGATTCTTACGTAACGACCTCAAATGTCACTTATACCATCAACACAAATGTTGCATTCAGAATACAATAAAAGAGCTATGAGGTGCTGGTAAATTCTCCGTCACTGGAAGCTAATCAAAAAATGAAAAATACACACCGTAACACACAACTTAGAGCCGTAACCGTAACCGTTTTTTATGCAGAATCAAATGCACATCAATCCGTCAATGTTATTCTCCGACTGACCGATCACGCTCTTGCGTTTTTTTATTTTGCATTGCACATAAATTATTACTAACTTTACAACTAATAGTAGTACTTGGTACCTACTGAGGTATACCCATATAGAGATGGGAAGTTACTTTCGGGAAATGTTCTACTGAAATCGTAGGAACTGTATGGGACAAACCCAGCTTGTTCCATTTTTTTGAGTATAAACCAAATCTTTTGTTCTATATTATTGATTACATCTTCTATATGTTATACTACAGCACTAGTTGGGCCTCTTCCGGTCCGTTTCGTCTATCATTTCTGTATATGTTGGTTGGGAATAAGCCACAATGTTTAATTTTTGACGTTTTGATTTCCACTTTGCGAAAGTGGAAATTGAAACGCCAAAAATAAATTTATTTTAAACTTAAATTGTGGCTTATTCCAAACAGAAATAGTAAATAAGTGATGGATTCGAAAAATAATAAATTTTTAAGTAGAAATAACTTTTATTCAATAAATATTTAATAAATAAAAATTACACCAAAATGTCTACCTCCAACGTCTATGCAAATTTTTAAACCATATTCTAATAATCTTCTCTTATTCTATCTTTCATATGATCTGGCGTTGTTGTAAGCTTCTGGTACACAAGATTTTTTATATAGCCCCACATGCAAAATCAATTATTGACAATTCCGGTGATTGCGGTGTCCAAACAATTGGTCCTCCTCTGCCTATCCACTTTGCAGGAAAGTTATTATTTAAATGATAGTAAATCATACTCACATAATGTATGTAGATTACTAAAATATATAGATTTGTGTTGTGATCTAATGCAACCAAAGTCACTTGTTCATAAAAAGAAAATAAATTTGAAATAATCCTGTCTTAAAAAAACTCTTATATGACAGGCTTTTAGTCAATTTCGTCTTAAAGATTATTCCAAAATACATCCACTTTCGAACGCTGAATTTCGATTAACTAATCTGCCTTTCGACTGATTATATCCAAATGCCTTTTTAGTCATAGTACTTAAGAATTTGGTGAGAGGTTATGTGTTGCGGTAATTAAAATACACATAATAATAATATATCCTACATATATATCTTTATATATAAAAATCATATGTCACGATGTTTGTCCAAGCTAATATTCAAAAACCACTGGACTGACTGCAATACAATTTTGTGAAAGTGTATTTGTTGTTTCAACTTAGGAGATAGGATATTTTTTATCTCGATGAATGTTTGAATGAATGATCCTTATTTTTTTTTTATTGTAAATTCAAAATGTTTTATACGACTTCACCTCTACAGTTTTAGTTCATTTGATCCGTTTGTTCAGGGAGAAGAAGGGAGAGCTCCAGCACTTCTTAATGATGAATCTTTAAGAATACTATGTAAAATCTTCAATAATATCTATGACATAGACAATATTCCAAAATATTGGCTAGTTTCAGAATTTATTACGTTACCAAAGAAACAGGAAGCGAAAAAGTGCGGAGAATATAGGCTAATAAGTCTAATGAGCCATGCACTAAAACTTTTTCTTAGAAATATACATCGCAGAATATACAAGCTATCCGAAGACAGAATACAACACACACAGTTTGGATTCATGAAAGGCTTAGGTACGAGAGATGTACTGTTTAGTCTACAGGTATTATCCCAAAGATGCAGATATGTGACTTGCGATATCTATACCTGCTTTGTGGACTACCAAAAAGCATTTGACACCGAAAAATGATGGATGTTTTAACAAAAGCCCAAAATACTGGAACCAATCAGCCACAATAAGAACAAATCTTGGAGATGAACCGACGGAAGCGATCCAGATTCTGCGAGGCGTTAGACAAGTATGTATACTTTCACCTATATTATTCAACCTATGGACATATTTAGTGAAGCCTTGGAAAATTGGGAACATGAAATCCTTTTAAATGGAGAACGCCTAAACAACATCCGCTATGCAGATGACACCGTTATTTTTGCAGACAGTTTACACAGTTTACAGCAACTAATAAAAAGACTACAAGTAAACATATCAAAAACTAAATTTATGGCCATCAGCAGAAATAAAATTAGAGACGTCCAACTACTTATCAAGAATACACCAGTAGACCGAGTAAAATAGTTTACCTATCTTGGAACAATAGTAAACGAACAATGGGATCATTCACAAGAAGTAAAATGTAGAATAGAGAAGGCTAGGAGTGCATTCAACATGGCCAAACTCTTTAAAAGCCACAACCTTAAACTGGAGATAAAATTAAGGCGCCTACGATATTATAAAACAGAGTTGAATCCTGGACACTCACTGAAGCGATGGAGAAAAAACTTGAAGCCTTCGAGATGTGGCTATACAGAAGAATCCTAAGGATATCATGGACGGACACGATAACCAACGAGACTGTAGTACGAAGAATGGGGAAAGAAAGAGAGTGACGTATACGATTAAAAGGAGAAAATTAGAATATCTCGGACACATAATGAGAAACAGCACTAAATCCAGATTACTGAAAATAATCTTTCAAGACAAAGTATTCGGAAAGCGATGAATTGGGAGAAGAAAAATATCAGGGTTAAAAAACCTGAGGAAATGGTTCTCCACAGCAACAACTAACCAAGTTAAAACATCAATTAATAAAATAATTATAGCCAGAATGATCGGTAATATTCGAAACGAATAGGTACCAAGAGCTGAAGAAGATCCGTTTGTTAAACGGTATTTTATGATATTTTATAACTACATATAAAAAATCATAAAATGACGTTTAAAAAACGTCATTTATTGTTTTTATAACTTTTTTTATAATAAATCGAGAATGACTGAATCGATTTGGCTTATTTTGGTTTTGAAATAATTATTTAAAGTCCTAAGAGGGTCTAATAGGTGAGAATATATGATGAAATTATAAGGAGAATAGTAGAAACAACGGTTTTATTTTCCCATAACAACAGTTGCATTATACCCTTATACAAAATGTTTTATAAGACTCTACCTCTACTAGAGTGGTAGTTCATTTAAACATAAAGTGACGTTTAACAAACTAACGTCGTCGATTTACTTTTTTTGTTTCGCATAAACTCGAGAAAATATGATGAAATTGCAAGGAAAACAGTAAAAGCAGTTTTATTTTCCCATACAAACAGTTTTAATACACTGATCTAAACGATATACTATCAGATATCAACTTTATTAGTTTTATATGAAGTGTTTTAGAAAAATGTGATTTTTACTCAAGAGTAAAATATTTTTATTTTTGACAAAATTATGTATGATCAGAATTAAAAATTATTTTAAAATGTTCAACATTGTTTATTTACTATAAAAAACGATTTTTTAGCATTTTCTGCAATAAAGTTAAAAATATAAGTTTGTGCATTAATTCAATACATTTTAACAATTATAAATTTAATGAAAGAATTCTAAATAAACTTAAATTTTAATATCTACTGAGAATGTGCTACATATGGTCCATCTTGCTTTATGGCATGGAAACGTGGACTTTGAAAAAAACATCTATCAACAAACTTGAAGCATTTGAAATGTGGTCATTGAGAAGAATGATGCGCATACCTTGGGTGGATAGAGTTCGAAACGATGACGTCCTTAAGAGAGCCGGCCTGGAAAGAGAACTCTTTGAATTAATTAAAAAACGCAAGATTGGTTACCTTGGGCACATATTGAGAGGAGCAAAATATGAAATACCACAATTAATCCTACAAGGGAAGATCGAAGTTAGGAGAGGAGCCGGCCGCAAACAATTATCCTGGTTAAGGAATATTAAAGAATGGACAGGAATACACAATACAGGCGAGCTGTGTCACGCCACCAAGAACAGAATTCTAGTAATGAGATAGTGGCGTACGCACTTTGGTGTATGGCATGTTAAGAAGAAGGAGACTGAGAATGTTAAAAAATGTTTAATTCTAAATGAGCATGCTAAATCCATAAAATTTTCCATATTAATTTTTATCGTAATTTATAATAATTTACAGTCGTTAAGTAGCGCCAAATGTAGACAACTTACAGTTGTTGATTCAGAAAATTGTTAGATGGTGGGCGAACAGCACATTTAGTACTCAAGCGGCCATTAGACGTTCATAGTAAACCAAATACAATATGTAACATTAAAAAAAGAAGTGTAATGGTTGCAGTGGTGCAAGCGAGTTCAGCTATTATCTGGGATAAATATACTATGGCTCATAGAGATTCACTCGAAGCATTACATAGAAATATGCAACATTTAAACGGGAACGACCAACTATTCGGTGATGCTGTTTTACTAGTGTCTGGTGACTTCCGACAGACATTACCGGTTGTTCCTCTCTTTACATGCGCGGATGAGATTAATGCACGTTTAACACAGTTCGATTGACCGTTAAGATAAGAGTAAGTTTCGAACTCCTGGAAGTAGTATGAGAGGAAGATCAAAGAAGACTTGGAGGAGACGCCTAGGCAGGACATGTTGGTAAAGGGAAATGGCGTTGAGATTTGGAAATATGAAGAGACAACTACAAAAAGATTGCAAACATTTGTTAATATATCACCAGGAAAGTCGTAAAAAGATACTATCGTGGAAAAAAAAATCGGTTGCCTGTAAAGTCGGTTTTACGGGCGAAGATTTTACGTGACAACGTCTTTTTCTCGGTAGAATATTTATTGATATGAATATTATTAAATTGCACAATAGTTGTTTGCAATTGAAACGCGCTGTTTCTTCTCAATCGACTGAATTACGATTGATTGCAGAGTGATTTAAACTAATAATTTACTTAACACTATCAACATTTGTCAATAGTATGACATAACCTATAAACTCAGTTTCTCAACTTTTGTGTCAATCTAACAATTAATCAATCAATCATAGTTTACGATAATGAAATATTAGTGTACAATTATTTACCTTTATTGTTGTAGTTGTTGTAAATGACGAATCTAAGCCCTCCACATTTTCACTACAGACACAGCTGACGATACTTTAACCACACGTGTGAACTTGTATTATGACGCTTTCTCGGTTTTCCAACGCCAAGAACGCTCGAGAAAGACAGAGACACAAGCACGCACCGATTCAACGCGCCTAATTCTCTAGTGCTGCGCGCGCAGCGGACCGATCATGTTTGAGTGGGAGAGAGGCGCAAGGCATTCGCCGGTCCGGCGGGCCTCTCTCTCGTTCGGTGACTCAACGTAACAGACGTGAGCGGGCGTTACACTTTTTCATGAGTGACTCCGAGCCACAACCTAATTTAAGACGTTGTCACGTCAAAAGTTGACTTCAGAATTATAAGAAGATAACATTTACCATTAAAAGAACAATTGGGCATACACTAAAGAAAGATTAAAGTAACATAGCCAAGAAGCCATTCGAGTATCGGCTTGATTGACGGCAAAAGAAGAGCAATATATAGCTGGCGAAGGATCACAACAAATAAAAGAATTGAATTCAGTTGCTGTAGTCGAACCGGATCTTTCCAACAATCTATAAGTGCAATATGCTTTTTTACATTATAGTAATTCTACGATAATTGGTTTTATAATGAAAGACATTATTGTCGTTAGTAGACCCTGCTTTTTAGAAAACTGTATGGTTCTTCTACTCTAAAGCTTCTGTAATGCTTTATAAGCTTTTATTAATAATCTGATGGAATCTCTATAGTTTTCAGGTAAACATTAGTACCCATCTCTACCTTATTAACACAACGCAGTACTTTGAATACGTTATTAATCATTTTTTCGGTTTATGTTAAATCCCACGTACGTTTAGGTCAAAGATCGATAGTAGAAATAGAAAAGTATCGATCAATAAAAATAATACCCCATTATTGTTTTGTTTTCTTCTGTCACGCCAGTCGGCACTTCCAATTAACGTTTTGTTTGGGAAACTTCTATAAATATAAACTGTTTGTTAGGAAATTGTTATATTTCCTGTATATAGAAAAACCCACCGTTTGACCTAGAACGACGGCAAAACAAACCTGATGCAAATTTGTGTTATTTTATATCGTTGTGCACTTTTGCGGTTTGCGTGATTTTAATATGCTGAAAGTCTCTTATTCCAGTTTCTACAAAGGATGAACATTGTCGTATGTTTATTAGTTTTTGTTTAATTAAACTAGAATCATGTTGCTTTTTGCAACGTTAAAAACTGTTTTATAGCTTCACGTTTTATAGACTTTCTAATGATATTATGTTTTTAATGAAATAATTTTATATCAATCACTTTTAGTTCGTTTTTAAAGAAAAAGTAGGTTTTACGTGGCCTAAAAAAAAGATATTCTTGTGACATGTTTCACATTGAAAATAGACAGTTTCAGTCATCTACAGTAGATGCTGCTAGGTACCAATACTGTGGGAAGTTTGCTTAATGATTCAACCTTATATTTTCAGGAGAAATCCCCTAACGAAGGCCAAGAAGATATCCAATTACACCAGACCTACGTTAGGTCGGTGATGTTATATGCAATCGCAGTTTGGAGTTCGATAACAGAGATTAACTGGAAGAAATTAGAGAGAACAGAAACGTCATGTTACAGACTAATTGACACGACGATGAGTCGACATGGTAAGACAGAATTACGAGTGTAAACATCAGCAAAAGTCTCCAGTACACACCCTGAGGAAGGTGAGGTGACTAAGAACAGGACAAGGTACTTCTTCCATCAAGCCACAAGAATACTCCTTAAGACCATGGGCATCCTCGCTAGAAATCGCATACAGAGGATGGACAAAAATAAACAGAGATTAACCGACCATCTGATCAGGGTCTAGCCAGGTGGTTGCTGAAAACGACCAATCAGGAAAGTAGGTACGATGCCAAAATAAGTGTCTACAGAAAAAGATGCCAAGAATTCAATGACAGGAACAATCAGACACCCGAAGAGGATGCGGTTCAGACAGTAGATGGTGCAGATACGGTACATCAGCAGAAAGAAGACTAAAATATCTTACGTTTGAAATAATATATTAAGTGTGAAATATTAAATTTTATTACGGCAATAAATGTTTTTATTTTTATTTTTTTATTTTTATTATCCGAATCAATCTTCACTTCTAATACTACCCGATGAGTTCTCAATAAAAATAAAACGTGTGGCATTTCGTAGTGTGAATGAATACAGACTACGAATGATGAATGTAGATAAGTAAAATTAAATTAGAATTAAAAACAACAAGGGTGAAGTTCATACTAACAAAAAAATTTGTAGGTTTGTGATATTATGAAAACTGTAATACTACTTAACATTAAAACACAACAAACTTATAATATACAGGGTGAGTTATGAGGAACTTTACATACTTCTACCATATGTAGAGTCCCTCAGGGAGCATATCATGTGGCCACTAAAAAATGTCAACTCCTCTTCTTTATTAATTAACAGGGTGATGTGTGTAATTGACCATTTATTTCATTTTACTGTAGTGTTTATACGGCTCATTTGATTTTTTTAATTTTTGCATGATACAGTACACTACTATCAAGCATTCGACTGGTATTAGCTAAACTAAAAAATTCCAGGACTGGCTTTGGAAAAATTAATTTAGAGATTCGTATTAAATATTACACCCTGTATATATTTTTTTTAAAATGCAATAAGTGATTTTCAAACTACATAAATAGCCAATGAAAACGACATATGCGACAATGTTGTCGCACTTTTATTAAATTTTTAGTGAACGATCAAATCTTACCAAAAATAGAACAACCATAATGAAGTATCAAATTATAAGGTAATTAATTTAAACAAATGTTATAAATTTCAAACATTTTCATTGAAATGATAAACTGAGTCACTGCACAACAAAAAACAGTAACTACTAACAATAACAAAGAACAATTAAAAAAAAAAAAACTAAAAATATGTACATAGTTATGATAAACCCATAAATTAGAACTGGAAAAGATACAATAATGGTAACAAAATAAAAATAATTCAAAATAGATTTTCGAAATGGAACCCTGCAGCCTGTACACATTTTTGTTGCCGAATTGTTAATTGACGTATTGAATTACGGATACTCTGGGGATCGTTTCTAATAGTATTACAACAATGTATAATTCTATCAATTAATTGTTGTCGGTTATTAATATTCACTGCGTAAACAAGTTACTTCAATCGTCCCCACATATGGTAATCAACGGGATTGAAATCAGGGGATCTTGAAGGCCATGAAATAGGACCTCCACGTCCTATCCACCTGTTGCCATAAACATTATTGAGATGTAAAAAGTGTGGGGTTGCCCCATCATGCTGAAAATACATCCCTCGGATAGCAACGTTCGCGTTGGCAAGCAAATTCGGCAAAATATTTTGTAGAAAGTTCAAATAGACCTGCCCTGTTAAAGGACCATCAAAAAAGTGAGGACCTACTAATTAGTTATTTATGACACCAATTCACACGTTAACCGAAAACCTTAACTGAGAACGACGTTCTCGAATAGCATGGGGATTTTCTTCTGCCCACACATGTGAATTTCGTGAATTATTTATCCCGTCTCTGGTAAATTGGGCTTCATCTGTAAATAGTGTCCTGTATAGCGTTGGTCGATTATTGTTAATCCATCTACAAAATTCCAACCTATCGATCTCATCTCCAGCATGTAGTCGCTGAACCATTTGAATGTGATATGGGTATAGATTATTTTTTTGTAAGACTCTACTTACTTTTGATTGAGTAACATTGAGTTTTCGACTTACTTGTCTAGTGCTTATTGTAGGGTTCATAGTAACGGCGTCCATAATGTCATCTTCCTGCGCTTCATCTACATGTCGCTCTGTTGTTCCACTAGGAAAAGTGCCATTTTCTCGCAAATAATTAAAAACTGACCAAAATGTTGGATGACTGGGAGTTCGACGATTAGGAAATCTCCTGCGATATTCTCTACTAGCAGCCCTACCATTCCCATTACAGAATCCATAAACAAATATTATGTCTGCATATTCTGTGGTCGAAAACTGATGTGGCATTTTGAACGAAAGTAACAAAAGCTCTACCAAAACTAACACAATGTACTTAACGTAGATATGACAGAAGAAATATGTATTCTTGTACACATAAATAATAATTGATAATGACAATAATGACAATGGGTATAAAATATCAAGAAACGTCAAACGGTCAACGCCAACCTTCATTTTAAACTTTTTTAGATTTATTTTTATTTAGTACAGTTGATGCAATGTATTATTATTTGACATAAAATTTTAATCATTTACAATCAACAAAAACTAACACATACAAGAAGTTTGACTTTTTAATCAATTTAATTTATTATTTATCGAAAATAATGCCCCAATACGATCTATGAGTAAAAATTTAAAATTGAAAAACAATTGATTCTATCGTAGAGATAATACAAAGTGACACTAAAGATGTTAATTTTCTACGTATTAGATTATGTTGTAGGAACTCATTTTAATTAAAATGTTTGAAATTTATTACATTTGTTTAAATTAATACCTTATATTTTGATACTTCATTATGGTTGTTCTATTTTTGGTAAGATTTGATCGTTTACTAAAAATTTAATAAAAGTGCGACAACATTGTCGCATATGTCGTTTTCATTGGCTATTTATGTAGTTTGAAAATCACTTATTGCATTTTAAAAAAAAATTATACAGGGTTTAATATTTAATACGAATCCCTAAATTAATTTTTCCAAAGCCAGTCCTAGAATTTTTTAGTTTAGCTAATACCAGTCGAATGCTTGATAGTAGTGTACTGTATCATGCAAAAATTAAAAAAATCAAATGAGCCGTATAAACATTACAGTAAAATGAAATAAATGGTCAATTACACAAATCACCCTGTTAATTAATAAAGAAGAGGAGTTGACATTTTTTAGTGGCCACATGATATGGTCCCTGTGGGACTCTACATATGGTAGAAGTATGTAAAGTTCCTCATGACTCACCCTGTATAATAGCATGATGATACAAACCTATAATAGCATGATGACAATGTGCAAAGATCCGGCGAATCTACTGTACATAGATGTTAGGTGAGACTACCTCCCTTGTGGTGTATGACAGACAAATTACATACAGGCAATTATAAGAAAATTACTATATAGGTATATAAAATACTGTATAACGTATATGTACGTCAAGCATAACAATATCCACATCCACATCGTAACTGTAATGAATCTTCAACTCCCTCATCAATAAACCACAAAGCACAAACAACAATAATTGCAGTCGGAAGATTATTATACATCCACGGCCAATTTGATTGAGATAAAAAACAGTTAAATCATCCTGCCGAAATTGATAAAGTACCTATATAAAATTAATGTCAAATACCGACCGCCCACATAGGAGTTATAGTAGGTATGCCATGCCGCCCAATTATCTAACAATTTACCTAATTGAAATATGTAGGTGAATGATATGTGGACAAGACGAAACTCATTGGCGTCCTTACAGAAAAGGTTGGATTAAAAAGATCGTTTTACGATAAATTGAACCACTTTCACTTGTCATTTATTAAAAAGTGTTCAATTAGTATGATTATTTTCAAGTACGATGTTAATTATGTTAAATTAAAAACTTTGTAAAAAGTTGCACAAAACTGATATGTTTTGTACACACTTATGACAAATGAATATTTGATAATTGTGTAAAGCATTTAATTCCTAGCTGAACGCTTTCTTAGCGCTGAAAAAGTTCTTAAAAAGACATCTCAAAAACAGATTAAAAGTTTGGTTATGCTATGGGTTAAACCCATACCATCCATCTCGAGAGATATAAGCCGACAGGCAGACTGATTAGAATCCTATGTTGCCTTTTAAATGCTTTTTTAGAAAATGATAACTGACAAGCGTCATAATTAGGAAATTAACATTATTCAAAATTGTAAAATTGTTGAAACATTGAAATTTAAAATGAAAAGTAAAATGTTTCAATGACTCTCTAAAATAAATTACATAAACCTTAGTTTGAATGATTGTATAGGGGTTTTCATCAGCTGCCATGTTTTTCGTACAGACAGATTCGACAATGACGTATAATATATATTATACATCATACGTACTGGTTTATACAAAAATATTAAATATTTTGTAATAAAGAAATAACATTGTTTATAAAGAAATGAACGGTTTAGAAAATTTATAAAATAATATGTATTGTCTTTAAATGATTGTCTTTTTTTTCAATAACTATACTTTCTTTGATATTTTTTATCTTTCACATGCACTTTATTGTTACTTATATTACTAACCTAACATGTTTGTTAGAAAACTTCTGCTCGAAAAAAAAAAATGGCTGACAACAATATTTTATGATGAAAAGTCCTATTGCATACGTAGGAAAATTTCTTTTATCGGAAAAGCAATAAATTCAACATTCAAAACAACAAACACGTTGAGATCTATTTTGTCCAAAACCAAACCTAACAATGAACAAGAAAGGACAAAGAATTGCATTTATAAAATACCTTGTGAATTCGATCAGTTTTATTTAGGTGAAACATCAAGGCCATTAAATGTTAGAATAAGTGAACATCAATCCTATATTAAAAATAGAGAATTTGATAGATCTCAAATATGTAAACACGCATGGGATAATGAACATAGGGTTCAATGGAATGATTCAAATATAGTCCTAAAAGAAACGGATGGTAAAAAGAGAAAAATCAAAGAAGCGGCTCTAATTATGCTGAATGAGACCAATTGTGTCGCGAATTCCTCGATAGAATGTAGTAGGATCTGGTTACCCATATTGAAAGAGGAAAATATTAAGAGGAAAATACCAGTATTGGTAAGTCAGTAACATATAGAGGATACATCATTTATGTTTTTTGAATAACAAACATACAAAATCAGAATTTAGTGTTTATTGAAAGTAAATTAAATGCACGACCAAATACTTACCATGTCGGGATAGTATTATGAGGTTTTTTCCTGGTTTTTCCCTCATAATTTACTATAAAATCACTAACAGGAGAATTTTACTGTCATCATGGCATGTGTTTGTCTTTTTCAAGACGAATTACATGCTATGATCTTTTCTGACGGATATTCTCAAGTTAAAGTTGATTTCATGTAATCGAATGAACTATCTTATAAGTAAAGTCGTCCCAGGAACGCAACTCAACAATATTGGCAATATTATTTTAAAGTCGTCTACTTTAAAATGTATGATGTATGTCTGAATTGTCAATATAGATGAGTCAGATAAAATTAAATTATTAGAAGAATTTTTTTCACTAAGTCACAAAAAAAACAAATTTGTTTAATTTACTAATGTTTGTATTTTGAGAACGATTTCCGAAGTGGAAATTGAAACGTCAATAAACGTACTTTAACCTTTAATTGTGGCTTATTCCCATTTAAATAGTAATTATTGCATATATGTCGAAATTGACTGAAGGTCAAAAAGGTCAATTGGCAAGTTATCCCCAAAAACAATAATTCAAATAATAGATTGAGGGGTGTTTTTTTAAGAAGAAACGATTGTAATGTTTCTATTTGAATACTTACTTAAGTAGACTAAAAAATAGTCTCTACCTAGTATCGAAAAATGTAAAAATAACTTGAAAATGTCTTGTTTTAAAGAAAAATCTGTCAAATGATTGATTACAAAAGTGTTATAAAGAAATAATGCAAGTTAAATAAAAGAAAAATTAGTTTTAGATTGCATGAGGTCACTCTTCTTCATCTAAAGTCTCCCACAATAATTCAAAAAGAGGTTTATTGTTAATTTGAGATTGATTTGTGTGTTTAAGCAACAATCAGGATTCAATTTCATTTCTTTCGATATTTCCAAGATCTTCTAAAAGGTCCATTTTTGTCTGAAATGTTTATTTGGAATGTTATGCAAAATTTTAATATTTTCTGAAGGAGAAAAGGAATGATAATTAAATTTGATGTGATGGCCAAAGTTTGATTTATATGTGTTATTAAGATGTTCTTTGATTCTCTGAGAAAGGGTTCTCATTGTTCTTCCCATATGTCATGTTACAATCCCCCCAAGACAGATTATAATACCACTTTTATTTAGTTCGTCGATTTTTTCTGTGGTTTTGCTAAAGATGGACTTTATGTTGTTTTTGGTTTTGAAAGAGATGTTAGTGACCTTATTACAAAATATTCTTGATCATTTTTCAGAAATTGGCCCTAAGTAGGATAAGAATCTGTAAATAGATGTAATGTTGAGTTTGTCTTCTAAGTTAAAGGCCTGATTAAATGTCTTTTTGACTATTGACCTTCTAATGGCCTTACAGTAGAAGCAGGGAAACCACTGTTAACTGCTATTTGTTTAATAATTAAAATTTCTTTATTATAATCGTCTTGTGACATAGGAATGTAAAGAAGTCTGTGAACATAACATTAAATAGATGTCATCTATGTTGAAAGGGATGGTTTGTATGCAAAGTAATTTGTAGGTAAGTTAATAATCAATGACATAATGTTGTATAGTTCTGTAGGTGGGTCTTCTATGAAAGTTAAAATATCATCTACATATCTGTACCAGAAGAGTCTTTGTGGTTGGGAATCAACAACAGTTATTATATTGTATTGTATTGTATCATAGCATAGCTCTGCAGCGAAACTAAGAATCGGATATAATAAATAGAACTAATCGAATTACAAGCAGAACTAGGAATTAAATGCTTTTAAACACTTTTAAAGTACTTTTCTTTTCAATTTATTCAGTCATTATTTTACAGTCAAACATATTATAGATACTGTCAAAAAGGAAAAATAATTACGTAAATTATTATCAAACAATTAAACGACAAACTCTCAAAGTTTTCTAACATACAACCGGTTTTCTAAAAAAAATCAAACAATCGGTTTAAAACATATGTTCTTGTGATACTCACTATCCATGAAGTCCACGTTTATGTGAATAACAAATAGAAACAGGCTGTAAAGTAACAAACAGTCTCTATTAATGATAGCATTACCCGTATAATTACTGGTGACATCTTGAATGAGTTGTACTGAATAAAGGATGTAGACATAGTCGTCGCACTAGTTACATTGGGTTTGTTACCAGCCAAAGCCATATTTAAAATGTAGCGAATAGACTGTAAGGCGTAAGTTTAGGTAATATAGAATATAACTGAGCAAAACATGTTAAAGAGTATTACCATAATAAAAAAATCCAGTTGTTATAATAGTCTTAGCAAACGTAAGCATGTTAAAGATTTATCAGAAAATCCTGCAAAAATAATTTACTGTGTATTCCAAGATAAATCAGACTTTCATAAGTATACATACATAGATACAACCCACAAAATACCTAAACTATTATAATTGATTATATAATTTAAATGTCATCGTGAAACGTGGAGCTATATGTGGGTCTGATCATTTCCTGGTAAGAAGTGGGTCTGTCTCAAATTAAATAAATTAAGTAACTCATTAGAACGTACAAAACAAACTGTTTTCTATCCAGGAAATCTAATCTGACACTCGAGAGGAGTTTAAACGTTCTTTTGGTAAATCTGCCATAATCTGGGTAGCGGGTTTGACACGAAACGAAACAAACCGTACATTGGTGAATGATCTTTTTGACTTCTCTTAGTCCATTTAAAGGCCAATATTTGAGACGAATTTGGGACAGAGTATTTTGAGAACCTGAGTGACAGTCTGACATGTTCTTTGTGGAGAATGAGACGGACTACGCGATTTTTTGAGGGAAGCACAAGAGGATACCTTTGATTTCCAAGGGGGCCTTCCACTCAGAGCATTTGATTATCATCCAAGAAGAGATTTAGGGGTAAAAGACACTTATTAGATAGAGTTTTACCTTACTTAATCACAGCAATCTCAATAGAGAAGTAAAAATACTGGAGCATCTTAATAAGTTTCGAAGTTCGTTGACTTCAAGGGTATCAGTTTAACTTGCGAGAAAGCGGTTTAGGATTAACAAATCTAATCATAAAGGCTAAAGTTCTTACAAACTTTGAAACATTGGAGAACCTATTAGAAAGTGAGGTCAAAAAATCTATTTGATCATTTCGAGCGTGAAGAATAACTTCCCTTTCTTCAGGCAATTTGGAGGTATAACCTATTGCGTTGTATTTCAATAAATCCAACTGAAATTAATTTAAAAATGAAGAACCATAAAACCTTAAAGCCGCGTTTACACGATCACAATTGGCGAGACAATTGTCATTGGACAATTATCATCACGTGGTTGCGGATTGTCGGAGGCCAGTCCAGTTGAACGATAAGATGTTTATATGGGGCTAACTATTGCCATGGCAGTAGACAGCTCAAACATGGCCGACTGCTCGTCATCTGTGGTGGCCGGTGAGGGAACTGGCAAAAAACAAGACAGCACTACTAGCCTACACCGTTCACACGGCGCCAATTGTCGCGACAATTGAGATTTCGAGTGGTGGGGAGGCTCACTGGGCGCAGCTCATTGTCCTCAGTCTACTCCCGGAGACAACTGAATTTTGGGCCAATTGTGAGGGCAGTTGGCAAGGTAATTGGCCTGAAGTGTTTAGACGAAGACAATAATTTCATGAGAGTCAGTATTCTCGGCAGGATTCTCTTTAGATCGTACGGGCCTCCAGTGAGCGTTAGGGGAATTATCTAGAATTTGTGCACCCCTATTTGCTATAAATTGGGTCCAACGAGAAGGATGTGAACGAAGCCAAGCAAGAACAATTTCTGAATCCGACCACATATTTATAGAGTCTAATAAAGATAATTTTTCTTTAATAATGTCAACAACCTCTACGGTGATATTATTACAAAATAGCGCACTCATGAGTTCCAATCTTGGGAGGATCAAGATTTTTAGCGTTGCAACGCGGCTCTTAGATGCTAGAAGGTAACAAGACACCTGTTCTGATTTATAAGTCACCGTTAGTAGATACAAGCTCCATAAGCCTTTAAACTTGTATCCGAAAATGAGTGAATCTTAACACCAGCGATTTCTTGACTTAAAAAGAGACATCTAGGTATAAGTCCTTAAAATGGGAGAGACTGCTAACAAAACGTAGAAATAAGACGAGTTCAAAGAAAGAGAAGAAATATTTTTTAGAAACCAGTTAGAGTTAGAACACCATTTATGTAGAGAAATGCTGTTCCAAGCAAACTAGTTATTTCCTTATAAGCTTGGAGGAGAGTTTGTTCACCATTAGCGCCGTAGAGAATGTCATCAATATAGCAACTATTTTGAAGAGCATCACTGGCCAGGGGATGTTCAGTTTGATGAATATTTGCCAGTTCCATTAAACGGCGAGTACTCTGAAAACTGGCGCTTTTAGTTCCCTAATATGACTGCTTGCAGTTCGAGGCACTCAATATCTTTTTCCAAGGCGTCACGTCAAAGTATATTTAACAGAAAGGTTTGATCAGGATTGATTTTAACCAGTCTGTACATCTTTTGTATATGAGTTGTGAAAACAAAGAAATATAATCGAAAGTGCAGCAAAATGTCAAAAAGTTCCAATTGAAGGGTAAGACATCTGAGTAGGATATCATTGAGTGAGAAACTACTAAAGCATTGAACATTTAACCATGTTTTGAAAACAACCTTTGTTTTGCAGTAATGCGGGTAAAAATATTTATTTTCTAAATTTCCACTAGTCAGAGAGAGAAGGACTATTCTAGCATGTTCTAGAAGATATTTAATAATGAAAGACATAGTCACCTAATTTTTTATGGGCATTTTCGCAGACAACTGGAAGATTTACTTGAAAGCGCCCCGAAGGTAAAATAAGGGTGGTTTTTATTAAATATCTGTTCAACCAATTCCTCATCGAAGGTTAATTTACTAACGTGGGGAACTGTTTCAATTTCGAAAAATTGTTGCATCAATTTGCCTAAATTATTCTTTTCTAATTCGGACTGAACAAAGAGAGACACATTTGACCGAGAAATAGCTAACTTTAAACTCCGATGAAAGACATGAAGGGGAAGTGCACCAACAATAACATAATCTATAAGGAATTCTAAAGAATGTGAATATTTTTTCCTAAACATATGTTTCCATCAGCCAATATTTCGCTATAGATGTCATGAGCTAGAAGCAAATCAATTTTACCCGGAACAGAGTACGGGGGATCTGAACTAATATTAATATAACTTGTTTTACAACAGTATCTTTGAGAGAAAACTACTTCGAAAAATTTTTGGATCCGTAAATGAAAATGTTTTCTGACGTCGAAGATATAACTTTTTAATTATACCACCTATACACAGATCCAGATATTGACAGAAACCTATAAACAACAAAGAAAGCTTATTGAATAGATGGGTAATACTTTAACCAGGCATTTTAATGTAGAGGACGAAGAAGAAATCCTGGAAAATAAAAGAGATGAGGTAAGACAGACGAAAGGGGAGGGGAACCACCAACGATTCTTGAAGTTAAAGATGCAGTTAAAAAACTAGCCAGAAACAAATCACCCGGAATAGATAATCTCCTAGCTGAACTATATAAAGAAGGTGGCCATGATTGGAATATTTTGCACCATACACAAAAAAGGAGATATCTTTGAATGCTCTAACCACAGAGGAATTACGCTTCTAAATGCAGCGTATATATTGTCCACAGTACTATGTCACCGTATGGCACCATATACAGAACGGATAGTAGGAAAATACCAGGCTGGTTTCAGAGGGGGTAAATCTACAATTCATCAGATTGCAACCCCGAAACAAATTTTAAAAAAAACACTTAAATATGGCATTGATACTCATCGCATATTTATAGAATACAAAGCAGCCTACGACTCTGTGAGTAGAAAAGAAATGTTCAAAGCAATGAAAGAGCTAGGAATACCAAATCAGTTGGTAAACTTAACAGAAGTAACTCTTGAAAAAGTTGAATTGAAGTTGAGAGAGAAATTCTTGAGAAGACTAGGACCCATGCAGGGTTGTAAAAACAGAATGATGATGATGACATTCTCAAACCTAGAGGGTAGAAGGAGTAGAGGATGGTCACGTAGAAGATTGACTGATGACGTGGAACAAGACCTTACGATTCTATCAGAAGGTAGAAGATGAAGGGAATCGACGGTAGTGGTGATTCCATTTGTTTTAAAATAAAAAATCAGTAATATATTTGTATTATAAAGTAAAAAATTAAACACACCTATATAAATCAACACTAATTAAGAGGATTAGATACACTCCCACACAAATTGGAATAAAAGCGATATCATTAATACCTTACTAGAAATATTACTTTAAATTTTTTGTTTACTTTGGTTTGGTTTATGAATTATCACTCAAACTTATCACAACTGTGCAAATAGCTGCTACTGATCAAGTATTATTTGGAATGCTACTCAATGATTCATCGTACCAGAAAACGGATATTAAGAAGGTATTTAAAAACGTGTGGCTTGGATCATGTACCTCCTAAACTACTCACGAAGACGTGGGCGTGTTTTTATCCCGGTCAACCATGCGAGCGACAAATGAAAAATCAACGTTGTTAATAAAGTCAGATTCTTATATATGTTATACTTTTCGTCGTGAATTCGTTCTGATATTTCTTGTCTTTAACTGTGAATCAGCAAGCCATCATTTTCCATTATCATTTATTCAGCCTACTTGCTCCGCACTCGTTAAATTCATAAGCTATCATCACGTGCCAAAGACACGCTGAAGTAGTGAACAATACTTATTTTACAGCACAAATAATGTACATAATTATATAAGGAAATTATGTACAAGCAGTTCCGTTTAATTAGCTGCTGGATATGTCGTCGTAGTCTGATTCACAGACAAGCAACAAACAAAAAAACAGGTGTATGATTATGTAGTATTAAAGAAATTATAGAAAACGGCAAAGAAATGAAAGTGCTCGGATTAAAATTGTTGCATACTCACTAATGCTTCTTCTGCTTGTATCTTTTGCCCTAAGGCAAACTCTGCAACTCTGATATTTTGTGATTCGTATCCTATTATTGTTGTAGTCATATTAAATGTTAAGCAGTAGTAGTATTATTATTAGTGACCAAAAAATATACAAAATGCATTTTTTGCATATCTGGCATATTTTTCACAAATTTCATATTTTTACAAGAAATTGCATAGATCTGTAAATTTTTACAACAAAAAAATGTATAATGCCAATATTTTCTGAATATGTCAACCTTTTCTCGAAATTGTTCATTCAAATTCCCCGAGTAATAAAACCTGTTTCTTTGAATCGTTTTTGGCGTACCTGCTAATCCTACCCTAACCTTAATATACAAACAAAATGAAACATACACAAACACTTTCAGTTTTTTGTATCGGACGGAAGTGTCGGTAAAGCTTTTAGGAATAAGTTGCTGTATGAATTTCCGAAATTTACATTAGTTTTATTTATAGTTTTCGTGTCAAACAGAGTAAACGTATGTGTTGAGGCAAATTTTCAAAAGTGCATTTATAGTGTAATTTTATTACGTAACCCGTGACTTCGTTAATTTCAGCCATATCCTAAATACAAGATGAATAAAGGAAAAGTACTTTGTCAAGCCTTATTGTAAAATTGTAACTATTTTCATTTTAAGACCAGTGCAAGCCATTGTCAACGCATGTTTCATTAAAAACGTGTGAAACTTTGGCTTTTTGTTTCAGATTTCTTCTGATAGAAAATTTTTAGTCGATCAGCATGCGAAGAGACCTTTTCACTAAACACTTTTTGAAAAAAATGCTAATAGTCCTAATTCAAAAGGGCAATTGACAATAGCGTAGTGCTTAAGAAAAAATATGTCACACAAAAAGCGAAAAGATTGTGGTCGCACAAATTGATGGTCTGGTGGTTTGGGAGCCATGTTATTATAACCAGAAGAGCAGGGCCATGAGGGGGTCATTACGGCCAGATGTTTGGTAGATTGGGATAAGAAGACCGTTCCAGTCAGAGTGGCCAACCCAAATGACAACAAGATCACATTCAAAACGGGCCAAGTACTTGGAATATGTAAGCCTGTTGTAAGAGTGACCAGAATAGAAGAAAACGTGCCAATAGTCAGCAGTGCACACCAATTTTACAAAGAGCTGTTGGAAAATCTAAAGAAGTCATGGGGCCATCTATTCGAAGATGAGTACCAAAAAGCAAAAGAGTTCATCAAAAACGAAAGTGAGATCATCTTTAAAGGAAAATATTTTACCGCACTGACTTAGTCCAATACCGGATAAACATTGACAACTATAACCTCATAAGACAAGTACCAAGAAATATGGTTCCACAAGGTTCTATGTCACTAAAAAAGACAACTGCCCGCTGCCCCTATTGACGACACCCTTAGCGCCTTGGCGGGATCGACTGGCATTTGGCCAGTTGCAGTTCATCCTGAAGACAGCATTTTCTACTGGAAATGAGCTCTACCAATTTGAAAGAAATTTTCACCAGGCTTAGGAACGCTCACCTACAAGTAAATGCCAAGAAGTACGAACTCTTCTAAGAAATAGTTTCCTTGGACATGTAATTTCATCCTCAGGAGTTGCAGGAGATCCGTAAAAACTAAAGGCAATACAAGCATGGCCCACACCAAGAAACAAACACTATATCCGAAGCTTCCTTGGCCTTTGCAGGTACTATGATCGCTTCGTGAAAAATTTTGGAAAAATTGCCAAACCTTTCCATTACCTGATAGAGAGGAAGCTGTGATTTGACTGGACACACGGCTACCAGCTTGCCTTCACCACACTTAAGCATAAATTGATAACGGTTCCAATCCTGGCATATCCAAAAGAACAGGGTTTCTTCGTGCTTGATACAGATACTTTTCAAAATGGTATCGGGGCGGTACTTTCCCAAGTGCAAGAGAATGAGGAACACGTCATAGGATACTTCAGTAAAAATCTGATAAAAGCAGAAAGAAACTACTGTGTCACCAGAAAGGAGTTATTGGAGGTCGTCACTAGCAGTAGAACACTACCATTCGTTCCTCTATGGCAGAAGATTCTTAATACGAACCGAACATTCCGCATTTAATGGCTCCTCAATTTCAAGACACCCGAAGGCCAGATAGCTCGATGGCTGGAAAAACTACAGACATATGATTTTAAAACTCGCCACCGAGCGGAAAGGAGTCATGAAAATGCCGACGGTCTCTCGAGAAGACCATTGAAAAATAATCAGTTAGTGAATGGAAAACGGAGCTAGGCCACAGTGGCAGTAGATTGCCAAGTATGGGCAAGCAAAGAAGGGCTATTTCCCTTAGTAGGAGTCTAGATGGAACAAGAACAGTGCCCCAAGTTGTTCTTCCAAGGTTTTGTGTTAAGGACGTACTGTAGAACTCCATGATACGTCATGAACAAATGATGCGACCTGTGTATCCAAGAAGAGACCCAAAACGGGACTTAGGGGAAGACTCCAACAATACATCACCGGGACATCATGGGAACGAGTTACTGGGACCATTTCCAGTAACATCAGGAAACCAGTGTTTGATGGTTGCTATGGACTATTTTTTTAAATGGCCAGAAGTAGATGTACTACCCAACCAAGAAGCAATCACAGTTGGTAAGGTCCTGCTTGAGAATGTAGTTTCCCACATGATGGCTTTGCTGCGAATTAAGAAGACCAGAACGACACCGCTTCCTCCTCAGTCCGACGGCACGATAGAAAGACATAACTGGACCATTAACAACTGTCTGTCCCTGTTTGTGCATGAAAATGAGAGAGACTGGGACAAACTGGAGTCTCTTTGACTGGTCGAGAGATGAAGCTTCCCATCGATTTCCTACATGGCAATCTACCAGACAGAGAGACGGACCAAGAGACACTTGCCGAGTATGTCAGCTTCCTAAAGGATACAACTACAAGGATACAGCTACAACTCACCAGTGACCGGATGAAGGTTAGGTTCGATCAGAAATCCACTCCTGTTAGTTTCAAGGAAGGTGATTCAGTTTGGCTCTACCAACCAACCAGAAAGAAAGCTCTAAGTTCTAAATTGCAGCGGCCCTGAGAAGGACCGTACCTGATTACTAAGAAGATAAAAGATCTTGTATACAGGGTGCAACTGACGCAACGAAGTAAGCTGAAGGTCGTCCACCTGGAGAGACTGTCCTTATGAAGGGCAGAATCCACCGACTTGGTCAACTTAGGTACTGTTAGGGGCAAACAGCCTGAAAGAAGAGGGCGATGTTATAAGTAACAATGCTCTAATTGCGACTCTTGCGTAACAGTAATTCTAGAAGTCGAATTAACAACTTTGTCAGCAAAGTTCTCGAACTCCTTATCTGTATTTTTCTGGAATCTCGTGTTAAAGTGCTGATTCGGCATTCGTACCTTCGCTAGAACTCTGGATTTTTTCTCTGTGTTTTTGTAAGCGATACTCATATTATTATCAGCGATAAATATTAGTGTATTTAAAATTATTAATAAGATATTTGTTATTTAAAGTAAACTTAATTCCTGAACCCACAGAAGAACGTCACAGTATTTTGATTTTTACTTTGAACAGTCCTGCATAGAGACCGTAATCTTCTGCTATAAAAATCGTACTATCATGCATTACCAAATCGAGTATGGTAATATATTTACCATTTTCGGAATTACTCATGAGATTTTGTTGCTACTAAATGATGGTAACAAGTCTAGGTGTACCACCAAGTACAGTGCATTTACATTTATTAGAGTCTGTCTTTGGTTTTGTATCGACAATGTAAAAACTGTTAAAAGACGAACTAGAATAGAGAAAATTTACAAATTTAGAACGTCAAAATCAAAGCATAAACTGCTTAATAGAAATGGGCTACGTACCTTAAAGGAAAAGACAATAGAGAAATACAGAAGATCAAGCATAAACTATGTATCTGTCAAAACGTAAAGATCTATCTGTCAAATTAATAAATATCAACACACACTAATGGAAGAGGTGCCTGGTGAAGGTATCGCCATATTCGCCCAAGATGTAGAACCGATACCACAATTCTACGTCGAACAAATCGTAGAAAATAAACTATCGTTCGAAGAAGCTTCTAGATGTCTAACTACTTTGGGAAAGGATGAGAGCGCCGTAAGATTTGCATATTTAATGCTTTCAGCTACAGATAAGAAACTGACAGACATATCGGTAATAGTAAATTTTAGCCATTTGCAATTTGTAGATGTGAGCGGAAACTATTTGACTACAGAAGCATTGCAAGTATTAACACAATTGCCTTTCTTGATTTACATTAGAGCTACTAACAACAAGGTCGAATCTGCGTGTTTTAGTACCATGCACTACCTACAAGTACTCATTTTGAACAAAAATTTTGTCAGAGAAACTGGTGATATATCTCAACCAATACTTGAGACGCTGGAACTAGCTGACAACTATATTTACACCGTACAGTTTGATCCAGACCGTTTGGAAAACCTCAAGGAACTGGTGCTAAGTTCAAATCATCTGTTGGATACCTCCGGTATTTACCCGAAGAATCTAGAACGACTCTTTATGGGCAAAAATAAGATAAGCAGGATAAATACGGATTTGACTCGTTTGAGGTACTTGAAATACCTACATTTAAGGGATAATAACATAAGAAAACTCTCGGGCTTTAACGAAGAGTTGGAAAACCTTTCTTATCTCAATTTGAGGGGCAATAAGATCAATAAATTAAGACAGTTGAGGAAATTGAAGTGTTTACCGAAATTGGAGACATTAATTGTGTTGGAAAATCCATTTTATAGGAAAGGTCGCGTTGGTAGCGAATATAGAGGAGAGATGACAGGTAAATATTGCTTTATTACTGGGAAATTAAAAATATTTGGATGTACGAGTATATATGGTAAACTAGCTGCCACGTTTCAATGTTTATTGTCTTATTTTTCTAATTAATTAAGACAACATGTCCAATTGACGCTGCTAAGTTAACGCCGTCATAATAATATCACCTTGATTTGAATTTGACGCATTATCCAAGCGAACCACTCGAAAACCATCTGTGGATGATTTTATTTTTATTGCAACCCTTTAAGCCAATACTTCATTTTTCTTTAACACTAATTTGATTTGGCTAATTTTGTGACAAAAAGAATCTCTTCACGCACGATACGTCATTTAACAACCACTACGAGCATAATTTGCAGTAGATAATTTTTCAGCAGTAACTTAGCGCAAAAAGGCAATTTTTCCGAACTACGAGCCAACAAGTATAGTCGGTTCGCTATATTTACGCGGGTTTCGGATTAAAAATTTTATTGTAAGTACCCAGTTTTAATTACCTGCTCTTTGGGGAAATATCAACTGGTCAAATGAAATGAAAAATAATCCATAACTTTTTTTAATTAAATAATAATGGAAAATCTTTTATATAATTGACAGTATAATAAGGAGAATTACTTCATTAATGAAATTTCTAATGAAAAATAAAAAAATTTAACTTGCCAACAAAAATGAAAATCAGTCATTATCATCAAAAATATCAGAATCGTCATCATCATCACTGTCATCACCATTAATTGTTATTATGATTGGACTTATTTCGTTTATTTTATTTTCACGAGTCCACCAATCTTCTATTAGTTTCTCGCACTTGAATATACAGTTGCACCACACTTCTGGAGTTACAATTGAAAGTGCCTTTCGCCAAGTTTCCCGAACTGCGTCGTCGCTATAACCGTTAGGCCCAATATGGTTATCATAATATTGTTTTGCTATTCCCCATATATATTCGATGGGATTAAACTGGCAATAATACGGTGGCAGACGTAAAACTTGATGACCGTAACTTTCAATAATCTGATCCACAACAAAGGTTTTTGGTTTTGCGTGGATATTTGCCAAGCGTAATAATTCTGATTTTAAAATATGTTGTGTAAATGGTATATGTTCCTTTGTCAACCATTCTTTAATTTTATTAACAGTCCAAGAATTCGTTGGACTTTTGTTTAATACTTCAGAATGGTAAGGTGCATTGTCTAAAATAATTACGCTGGGCTCACTTAAACCTGGGAGAAGTTTTTCATGTAACCATTTTACAAACATTTCTGTGTTCATATTATCGTGATAGTCACTTGATTTTGATTTAGATGAAAATATTAAATCAGCACCTTCTATAAAACCCGATTTCCCTCCTGCATGTAAAATTATGTGTCGCTTCCCTTCTCCATCAGTATGTTTGATAGACTTTACGTTATCATCTTGCCATATTCTCTGGGCTGCACCTCTAGAAAATATCCATGTTTCGTCTAAATATATAAAATTTGCCCTTTCTTCTTTTAATTTAGAATATTTTCTTAGAAAGTTAATTCTTTTATGCACAACAGAACTTCTTTCATAAAGGGCTTTTCTGTTATCCTCCTTTTGAAATTTGAAACCCAAATTATGTATCACTTGCCATAGACTTGTTCTGCCAATTTCGTCAAATTTTCTATCTTTTAATTCCGAGAGAAAATTGTATTTAAGGTCACATGTTCCTTGTTGGCTCGCATTCGATAAATGGTATCACGAATTTTAAATTTTTTTCCATCTGGAATATCTTTCGTTTTCAATGATAGGCGAGTTTTTCGGTGATCTTCTTTCGGCCGTTCATTATTGCGATTTTGTAATACTCCTCTTAGTTTGGTTTCACTAATTCCTAGAGCATCACATACGCGTTGTTGAACAGACATTACCGATTTTAAAGGACCGCCATTTTCTTTTTCATCCGTAAAATACTTATGTACACTACAAATTAGACTATCTACATCTAACACACGTCTAGGCATTTTTAAATATTTCCACCAAACATACAATGTCAACACTGGCAAAGAATCAATTCAACTGCAATATTGTAACAAATTTATACCTACCCTAATGTTATTTTAATGTATTTTAAAATATGACCATTAATGCAGTTTTTACCTAATTTTCTGGGAAGTCGTTTACTGCAACTGGTTATCAATGAGTCATTAGCATAATTTTGTTAATCCGAAACCCGCGTAAATATAGCGAACCGACTATAGTGCTACGACGTACCAAAGTCAATCGATTGTTATAGTCCGGAAGCGAATGGAGGCGTATAACATTTCTATGTAATAGGCCGGGTGCTTAATTTAAAATATATAAAATAATTTATAAATTTACGTATATAAGTGTTAAATCTATAATTAGACTTTTCGTTTTGGTAGCTTATTTTTTTCTTAGGTAAATTTCATTTTTATATACTTTAATACATTTACTAGAAAGCGGTTCTAGATAATTTATTACTTTTAAATAATTGTTGGTCTGTTTTAGCCACTTTGACCGACTTAACGGATAAAACCGAAATAGACGAAGAAACTGCAAGGCCTCAAGTAGATACGATTCGGGTACGAATTTTGGCCATTTTGCCGAACTTAATCAGGTTAAACAAAGACTTCGTCAGTCTAGAAGAAACCGAAGTAGTGGAATCGACGAGACAAAGCTTGTTGGATGAAATATATGGGGAAGAAAGTAGCGAGGATGAGACGGATATTGCTAGTACGACTGATTATACTACAGACTTTACGGATACTGACGCGGAGATTGCCCAAGATCCTAGAAAAAATGGCACGGAAGAAGGTACGGATGTTAAATTAGAATCGAAAACTGTTGAATTTTTGGGTGTTAATGATTAAAAATAAAGTAATTTGGATTTTAGTTTTTAATTAAAGAAATGAATAGTATAATTCGATAAAGAAATACAGTATAAACTGCCAAGTTCTCTTAAGTAAACTAAAATACCAAAACTTGGCATATGGTTTAATTAAAAGAGAAAGAAGACATAAGAGGATTGATTATACACAGAATGGAGAAAAAAAGTTCTGATAAGAATAAAATATGAAAATATAAATTTCTTAAATATAATTAATACACAACATCTATCATTTATTAATATAATCGCATTCTATTCTATAATATATTATATTCTATAATGTCTATCCTGCAGATGACTATCTGTAAGATTGGGTATCACTTCCTTGAAAGTGGGAAGTGAGCAACTACTGGGCTGGAGATAGGGTAAGCGAACAAACCCGTTTGCGAACGGCCACTCTTGTTTTGGGTGGAGAGCTGGGTCGTAAGCGAGTGAATAAAGGAGGGACTAGAAGGGGTAACTACAAAGGAAGAAATAATAAAAAAGACTCACATAGATTTCCTGGGCAACACACACAAGGAGGTTCCTAAACTATTTGAATAGGATGCCGTTTAAAATAATCTTCTTGCTGGATGGAAAGAAAGGCCAATCTTTCCTTATACCACTCTGGGATGTATTTCCTTTAAAAAAGTTTTTGGGATCGGAATTGAATCAAAACACTGTAAACAACACACAACTGTGTGCCACTCAAGCTGGAATTGGTTTACCATGGAACACAAAAATGGACAATTGGACCGTGGAAATCGACAATTCTTGAAAAGTTGGAACGGATTCGGGCTTCGGATTATCCTGGATGACAACAAACTGCAATCTTCAAAACTTGGCCATTCAATTCCTTCTTAAAACCATGTAGACTTCAAAATTGTTGGAATCGCCGTCTTACAAATCCCTCACATAGGGCACAGCACAAACAATCGGTGATTAACTCAACAAAAACTGCCAAATAGCATCTTGAGCCCAAATTCACCTCTCAAATTAAAAAATTTGCCCGCTTTGAAGACTACCACGCCGAAAGCTATCTAATCCAAACCCAAATCGCAACTTGACTTTTTTCTTCGTCTCCGTTTTCTGGCCTTCTACCTCCCCCCTGACCAGTTCTCGCTGCTGGTCAATCGGAATCTTTTTTATTAACGCTTTTTATGCGATTATGGACCTTAAAAGCACTGAGCTTTCAAGATCGTAGAAATTAAAACGTAAATATGACAATTATTTAACTACGCAGTTAAAATTTCTCTTAGATGTGTCGCAAAGCACTTGTATAAACAAAAACTTCAAGGAATTTTTATACATAGCCAGGGGCGTATCAAATAAATCTTATAAATTAAATATTCGATAATTATAAGGAAATTGTTTATGCTCCAAGGACAATATTTATCTGGAGATGAAAAGACCGGCCCTTTCATGCAAGTTGATTATTTTAAAAATTTAATTTTTAATTCTTTTAAAAGTTTATTGATCCTAAAATATTGCCTGCTACTTTGGTGGTCGGTAAAAAATATAACACAAAATTCAACACATGAATTGCCAAACTAGAATTATTCTGGTTTTTGTACGTAGACCGATTTCATAAGACGACTTACACTAAACTTCAGCGATTCTCCAAAAGTGACTTATTTGATGTACAAGAGACTAAAATATCATTTTGTTGTCGTCCTAAACTTAATTAGGAGGAAGCCAGAAAAAATTGAGTTAAGTGACTATAGAGGAAACTCCGCCTGCAGGTGGATCGTGTAGCTCGACAGAACTGTTGAGTTATGTCTCAAAGAAATCAAAATACTCTGTTACGCAATTGATAGCCTAAGATGAAGATAGTCTGCAAAGACTGCTCCACAGATTTACCATAAGAGCAAAAGAATTTAATATGACAATCTCATCTCAGAAAACTAAAACAATAATAGTCAGCAAAGAATCAACCAGATGTAAAATAGAAATTGATGGCATCAGCATTGAACAAGTAATAGAAATAAAATACCTGGGAATTACACAATTTACCTATGGAGACCTAGACAAAGAAGTGAGAGATCAAGTACAAAAAGCAAATAGACTGACAGGGTGCCTTAATAACACTATACGGCGAAACAGAAATATTAACACTGAAATGAAATCAAGAATTTATAAAGCCAGTGTAAAACCCATAATGACATATGCCTCAGAAACAAGACCCGGCAGAGATGAGAGTACTGAGAAGAATTACATAAAATACGCTGAAAGATCGAAAGAGAAGTAAAGACATTAGAAGAAAATGTAACGTACATTGTATAAATGAATGGACACAACATAGAAAAAAAGTATGGAATAACCACATAAGCAGAATAGAGGAGACCCGTGTCGATAAAATAGCAAGAGATAAGTCACCAATCGGCGGAAAAAGTATCGGACGACCGCGCAAAAGATGAGTGACAACCTTCCATAAATTTATTAATCCGCCAATGAACAAGCAGAATTGATTTTAAAGAGGAAGAGGAAGAAGAAGAAGACTATAGATGGCCATTGATTGGATCCTCCGTCAAAAATTTTTTTTAAAAAATTTCAAAAAAAAATTCTTAGAAAATTTTTTCTGGACTAGCATAGCAATGTTTGTGCTTTAGTATTTATTATACATAAAAGTTTTACGCCTATTGAAGTCTGCAATATCCTTTTAGTTAAATAAATAACTTAGAGTCTATAAAATGTAAATATAAACACTTACTAGAACTTTTCTTCAAGATCTTCAAAAAACCAAACTTTCTACTCATACTTCAGTCAATATTCGGCCAAGAAATTGACATTAACACTACGACATGGCGCAAGAACCGACCGGACATCATATAAAATAACACATTAAAAAGTTAGTTAATACCTTAAATCAATATTACAAATTATTTTCGGAACGAACTGTCAGCGACACTGACTAATTTCTACTGCAAATGATTGTGCAAATATTAGGAGAAAACCGTACGCTGCATGTATACTTCTATTCGATTCACATTAAAATGCGTTAGATAAACGTTTATGTAGTTTCTCCATAAAAATGTTAATTATCGATGGGGATTGACAAATAGTATTTATTAGTAGTCGTTCGACAAAATGACATCTTTTGGAAGGTGTTGCTATCGGTAAATGAAACAAAAATGCATTCTCACAATATTACCATGAAATTACTTACAGTACAATCAACCAACTTACACCTCTAAACGATTAACGGAATTCGCAGAAACCCTTTCGTTGTAGGGAGATAAAAAAATCATAAAAATAAAACAACAGAAACGAAATCAGACAAGACACACAATAAATTGTAACCAAAACAGAGATAAATGAGACGAATCCACCTCAGAATATGATAGCACGCGAAAGCGTAAGCCGAAATTGAACAGCTACAATTGATATTTACTTAAATACACCATTCAATTCGGTTGAACAATGTGGATGATTCAACCAAAATGAACCATGTATTTTACAATTCAATAAAAGCGTTCAACTAAATTGAACTTGAATTGAGTTGAGCCAATTTCTACTTTTGTTCAACTTCGTTGTACAATATGGATGATTCATCCACATTGACGCGTCTATACAAGTTTTGTTGATTGTGTTCGATTGAACCGTTTATTTCATTTTGCCTTGTGATATAATAAGTTTCGTACGTACCTTTCGAATCACCCACATTGTTCAACCGAATTGATAGTCTAGGCGGGATCTGTTTTGGATTGGACATTTTCCATAGGAAGCTATTTTTTTGCTGGAATCCCTTCACGATGTGTCCAATATCGATAATCACGATATGCGCCAGTCGCAAACCCTGTGCTAAATTTTTTATTTAACAAAATCTGAAAACAATTGAAAATTTCTCATTTTTTTGCTCCTATTTTCGTTTATAATTCGGAAAATATTGATCCTAGAGAAAAAATTATACGAAGTTAAAAGTTTCGTTATTCAATTTTACATAATATTTCGTTAGCTAGAAATTGAAAATTTAATGTTGATTGTTGAAAAAATAGCAATAATTGAAAAAAAAAAATACTAAAAATGAAGTTAATCCTTTAAATGTTTTCGACTTTCTAAACTTGACTTACAAGCTCCATATTCCGCCTAGAAAAACCTTTTAATATGTTTAAAACGTGTGCTAAATTTTGTTAAGATCGGTCGGATATGTTTTGCATAATAATTTTGCAATCCAGCCTACTGGAAAAAAATCGCAACTTTTCAAATTTATAGTAGGCCCTAAATAAGGCCCTCAGATAGTTGCAACTTTTTTTACACTTAAAGGAAGGCTCAAACTTTCAAACGCTTTTTGTAAAATTCAAATCGGTTCACTAGGAGAGCCTAGAAATTTTTTTTAAGTTTTAAACATTTTTTATATATATCAGGCTTATAAACAAATTGAATATCTTTACGGGCTTTAAACATTTCAATTTCAAAATTTATACACTTAAAGAACATTAAAAGACGCTTCTTTAAAAAAAGATACATTCGGCTTACTGGTTGCCGAGATATTGAAGGTCAAAGTTGGCATACATTTGCCGTGTAACCATAAGTGATATAGGGCTCGTTTTTAAACAAATACCCTCGTCTTGTCAAGTACTTTTTATATCAAAAGTTTTACGTAATGCGCTTCATGGCAACATCCATAAAAAAGACAAATAAAAAACTGTTTTCGCGTAAAATGTCGCTCGGAATGCATGAGAGGTGGTGGTGGGGGATATTCACTCGAAATGTGAATCGGCTAATTCAAAATCATAGCGCGCGGTAAAAATTGCATTATCTCGGCTTCTTGTTAACCAATTTTCCTTTTTTTTTAATCGCTGTCTCGGACGACAAGGATTTCAAATATCATATTTTCAAATACCATTTTTAATTGCAAATTGGTAAATTTGTAATAAACAATTGTATTTTAAACAAGTAATTTCTTCATGCATTTTTTTTGAGCTTGCAATTTATACATTGAAGTAAATTGTTACTTTTAGTAAACAAATATGTATTGATAAATTGTTAATAAATAATTTAAATTGTTAAAACAAAGGCGAACAAAAAAATTTTTTTTTCATAAATAAACTTTATTTTGACTCAATCTTCAATAATTTTTTTTAAAGTCTTTTTCTTTTTTTGGAAGGATATGTTTAAAGCTCGTAAAGTTATTCAATTTGTTTATAAGCCTAAAAAATGTTTAAAATTTTAAAAAAATTTCTAGGTTCGCCTAGTGAACGGATTTGAATTTTACAAAAAGCGTTTGAAAGTTTGAGCCTTCCTTTATGTGTAAAAAAATTTGCAACTATCTGAGAGCCTTATTTAGGGCCTACTATAAATTTGAAAATTTGCGATTTTTTTCCAGTAGGCTGGATTGCAAAATTATTATGCAAAACCTATCCGACCGATCTTAACAAAATTTAGCACACGTTTTAAACATATTAAAAGGTTTTTCTAGGCGGAATATGGAGCTTGTAAGTCAAGTTTAGAAAGTCGAAAACATTTAAAGGATTAACTTCATTTTTTTGTACTTTTTTTCTAATTATTGCTATGTTTTCAACAATAAACATTAAATTTTTAATTTCTAGCTAACGAAATATTGTGTAAAATTGAATAACGAAACTTTTAACTTCGTCTAATTTTTTCTCTAGGACCAATATTTTTCGAATTATAAACGAAAATAGGAGCAAAAAAATAAGAAATTTTCAATTGTTTTTAGATTTTGTTAAATAAAAAATTTAGCACAGGGTTTGCGACTGGCGCATATCGTGATTATCGATATTGGGCACATCCTGAAGGGATTCCGGCAAAAAAATAGCTTCCTATGGAAAATGTCCATTATGGTCTTAATTTCCACAGATCCCGCCTAGTCTACTTGTGATATAATAAGTTTCGTACGTACGTTTCGAATCATCCACATTGTTCAACCGAATTGAATGGTGTATGTCCGCCTTTAAATAAGCGTAACCATCTGCTTTCAGAAACTTGACAAATCATTGTACTTCTGTCGTAAAAAATTCATGATATTTATCGCTATAATCGAAATAAGTTAAACCTGTTAACACAATCTAGTAATACAGATAGTTATTATAAATATCGATTAATCCGAACGATTTTTCACACGTGTGTACAGCATGCTATCACAAAATCACTATTAAAGACTAACAATTGCGCAACCCCTAGGTCGACCTCGGCAATGTAATAAAATCCATCAAAGTTGCTTTACCTTGGAGGTACATGCGATTACATGTTGAGATCTATTAAAATGCCTTTCTATAATTTTATGTTAAAATAATTGTTCAGTACCAGCTACAGAGCTGGTTATTTTTCCCGTGCCGGCGAGAGTATTGTTCGAGTCCGTTCAACTAAAAAATAATTAGAATCTATTTGCCCGGCGATGTTTAAGTAGCGTGAAAATCGAGAGAAATCATTACTGACATTTAGGTTTATATTAAAGGTATAAAAACGTGGTTTTGGGCAAAGAGTTTGGTTTTGATTTCGATGATAATCGAACCAATATTCTCTGATGCATTCGGTTATACCGTGGATAGACTAATAGTACAGAGAAATAAGGCAAACAACTCGGAAATTTGAATAGGCCAGATATCTGCCATGTTTTTTGAGTTTTATGCACCTCAATAACTAAAATCTTTGTTTCCTGCAGTGGATTCAATGCACTTTTTTCAATAATTTGAAGCCAGTAGAAAGGAAGACACTTAAGGATACTTTGACCCCTGACGTCATAGCACTGATAATCACTATTCGCACAGCCTCTGACCAGCTTTTAAACAGCACCTAATCATCTTTTGAACAGGTCTTAAACAAGTCTTTAACAGTTTTTGAAAAGCTTTAAGCTATTCCAGACATGTTCCAGCCTTGTTCAAAATCAAAAGACTACTTAAAAGGGTGCATATTTCGACACAAATAGTTAATAGTTTAAAAAATCCACGGAACCTACTGCAGAAACATGGATTTTAGTTATTATGGTCCATATAACAAAAAACTTGTCAGAGAACTGGCGGGTCAAAGTTCCAGGAATAAATTAATTCTCTGGACTATACCTAAATGAAATTTTTGTATAAGGCTCCTACTTTATGTGCGAAGTAATATGACCAGAGTCTTCTGGTAGCGCTTTGATTTCTTTTCATGATTAGTTTTCATCGCTTTTTTATTTTGTTGTTGATTTATATTGGTATTAGTTTTTTTTAACATTTTTAACTATATATTTCCCATGACTTCCCATGGGAAATATATAGTCTGGGAAGTTATGACATTAACTTAAACCTGAAAATGAGATTGGTTAGATGCTACATCTTCTCGATACTGCTGTACGGAGTAGAGACTTGGACCTTAAACAAGAGCAATACCGATAAACTAGAGGCCTTCGAAATGTGTAGTGTAGTTCTTCGAAGAATGAACAAGGAACGGGAGCTGTTGATCGCCATCAAGAGAAGAAAGTTGTAATATCTTAGTCATGTGATGAGAGGGAAAAAGTACCGATTGCTCCAGTTAATTATCCAAGGAAAGATTCAGGGCAAACGAAGCGTGGGGAGACGACGTATATCTTGGCTGCGCAATTTAAGAGACTGGTTCCAGTGCACATCTAACCAATTATTTAGAGCAACAGCTTCAAAGATACGAATAGCAATGATGATTGCCAAACTCCGTAGCGGAGAGGGCACTTGAAGAAGAAGAACTATATATTAAAAAAAAATTATCGCTGCATATTAACATCAAACGGATTTTGGTCCTCTTAATTCGATTGACATATGACGCTGTTAAAATTAAGAAAAATAATCTTTAAAACTATACTTCATAGCTATACTTACATAATTCCATTTGGAGAGAAAAAAGGAAGATCTGAAACAAAAAGTATAAGTTAAATAAAACATAAGGAAAGGAAGAGAATAAATAAATAAAAGGTTATTCAATAAATTCTGCGGTTCGATAAGAGAGGACGTTGCTACTAGCCTAATTTTTTTATATTGGCACACTTCCCATTTTCTTACTTATTCTTTGTATACAAGCCATTTAGTACCGACATGTGACAGTTTTTTTTTACAATGGAAAAAATCAAGTATCGTCCACTGATACTTGAAATTTATGAACGACTGTTGAAAGTGTATAAGGACTCTTCGCGTTCACGTAGTACAGTAGAAAGATGGGTTCCTGAATTTAAATGTGGTTATACAAGACGATCCAGACCAACGACGTCCAAAAACAGCAACAACATCAGAAATCATGTAAAAAATGCAGGATATCGTATTGGAAAACCGTCGAATAACGGAAAGAGATTTAGTAGAAGCCCTAGACACCTCATTCGGCAAGCAATATTTTGACTGAAGTATTGGGTTTCAGAAAGCGGTGTTCACAATGGGTGCTGCATTCGCTAACAATGGAACAAAACCACATTCGAATGCAACTTTCTCAGCAACATTTAGAGCGTTTTCAAAAGGTAAAGAGGATTTTGTGGGCCGATTATCACTATGGATGAGACTTAAGTCTATGAACATGATCTTGAATCAAAACAAGAGACCCGACAGTGATGTGAACCTGATTCTTCGGCTCCGAATCGAGTTCGTGTCCAGAAATCGGTCAAGAAGGTGTTAGTATCAGTTTTTTGGGATTCGAAAGGAATTTTGTTTGTAGATTACTTGCAAACTGATAATACAATAAATTATAATATTAACGTAACTTTTTAGATCGGCTAAAAGAAAAAAATCGTGAAAAAAGACCCGGTTTGCATAAGAAAAACTCCTTTTTCATCAGGGCAATGCATCGCGTCATGAGATTTTGACGATGGCTAAAATCCATGAATTAAAGCTCGAATTATTGAAACATCCACCGTATTCTCTAGATTTGCCTTCTAGCGACTTCCATCTGCTTCAATTTAAAAATATTTATGCGTGGAAAACGTTTTTCATCAAATGATGAGGTCATAACAGCTTTGAAAGCGTATTTTGCAGCCCTTCCAGATGGAAGCCTTCCTTCAGGGATGGAATTCATAACCTGGATCTGGTTGGAACAAGTGTATTGATGTTCAGGGAGACTATACTGTTCATTAATTTAATTGTCTGATGATTTAAATCAGACGGCTTCATTTGGATATGTTGTTTGAGATCCTACATAGACAAAACGACACTATGTCTTCATGTTTCGAAATTTTCTGTTCGTGTCAAGAGGTTCTTGCAATACAACGTGTCTATTTATTATTACGTGGAAGGTCCATAAGGGTTTTGTTAGTTGTGCGACTGTCAATGGCATTAAAGACATAATTGATATGGTTCGTGAAATAATTTGTTCGAAATGGAAAAAGGAACAATTTTTGACTATTTGTTTAAAAAGGAATATGAGACATGAAGTGGTTCTTATTTTTTTGTGTATGATGAGAGAGTGATATATCTGGCTCAAGTTATCAATAACAGTTCTTTTATTGAGGTCTGCTGGATGTTTTAGAATTTAGCTCACTTTAAGGAGAGATCCCTTTTGATAATTTTTTTGTTTACGAACAACAAAACTTTTTAGGAGTCAGGTAACAAAAGATTTTAGGAGTCAATCGAAAATTTGTACGTTTAAGAAAATCATCATCATCATTTTGGCTTTACAACCCTGTGTGGGTCCTAGCGTCCCCAAGAATTTTTCTCCAGTCGTCCCTATCCATCGCCTTCCTCCGCCAAGCACGTATTTCCATATTTCTCATGTCTTCATCGATGTTATCTAGGAATCTTGTTCTGGGTCTTCCTCTTCTTCTTTGACCAATAGGTCTATCAAGGAGCGTTTTTCTAGCTGGGTCGGTTTGCTCCATCCGCATTACATGGCCTACCCACCTCAGACGTCCTATCTTTATGTGTTTTACGATATCTGGTTCCTGGTATATCCTATAGAGTTCGAAGTTGTATCGTCTTCTCCAGACACCGTTTTCATTTACCGCTCCATAGATGCGCCTTAGTATTTTTCTTTCGAAACATCCTAACATGCTTTCATTGCTTTTTGTTAAAGTCCAGGTTTCTGAACCATATGTTAGGACTGGGCGTATTATTGTTTTGTAGAGTTTTACTTTTGTATTTCTTGATATAACTGTAGATTTATAAAGGAGATTAAGCCCAAAATAGCATCTATTAGCCGTGCAAATTCTGCGGTTTATCTCTGCGGTAGTGTCATTTTCAGTATTGACGAGCGTTCCCAGGTATACAAATTCGTTAACTGCTTCGATGACGTCATTTTCTATAACAAGGGGCCGTAGTGTTTGTGGTTGCGTACCTATTTTCATGTATTTTGTTTCATTCATGCTCATTAAATCATTCATGCCTAAACAATATTCAAATATATTACAATCATATCTAGCGAACAGACATTTTAGAGTTAAACAAGAAGATGCATACGCTGATCTCAAGGATATTGAAGCAGGTGTTCCACAAGGGAGTGTATTGGGTCCAGTCCTATATCTAATATACACGTATGATATACCTGAACTAGAAGACGACACCATAGCTACCTTCGCAGATGACACTGCTGTCTTAGCGGTAAGTGACACCGTCGAAGAAGCTACAGAAAAACTACAAAATTCAATAAACAAAATCCATGAATGGACCAAAAAATGAAAAATTAAACTGAATGAGAATAAATCAGTCCATATAAATTTTACCAATAAGAGAATTAATAATATTCCTATTAGAATAAATGATGTCCAAGTGCCTATTGCAACATCAGCAAAGTACTTGGGGATCACTCTTGATGCGAAACTTCGCTGGAAAGCTCACGTGAAGAAGAAAAGAGAAGAACTAGGCATCCGCTACAAGAAAATGTATTGGTTAATGGGAAGACATTCCTCTCTATCCATAAATAATAAACTCCTAATCTATAAACAAATACTGAGACCAGTATGGACCTATGGCTGCCAACTCTGGGGCTGTGCCAAGCCTAGTAACATCAAAATAATCCAGACATTCCAGAATAAAGTACTGAGGAACATCGTAGATGCGCCTTGGTACGTTAGGAACAACGACCTTCACCGGGACCTCAAGATGGAAGACGTCAATCAGATAATCAAGAAATTTGCAGGGAGCCATGAACAACGACTCCATCATCATGTAAACGTCGAGGCTATCCAGCTCCTCGACAATACGAACCTAGAGAGAAGGCTCAAAAGAACAAAGCCTTTTGAATTGGTATGAGTGAGTGAAAAGCAGAGTAAAGTGTTGTGCGAGTATGCATGCTAAATTTAATGCTAGTTATTAGAAATAATAGGAAAGACACTAGTGAGTAGACACCTAATTTTAAGATTTCATTAGTAATTTAAGTTAGACACAAATTGATAATTGGTCTTACTGACAAGACTTTAATGTAAGTACACACTTCTGTGTCTTTAGTAAAAAAAAAAAGAAAGAGTGGGTGAGAGATACAGGAGAGTGGGTCTCCCTGACGTAGCCCGTTATTTGTTTTAAAAGATTCAGAGAGTTTCCCCTGGATTCGTACTTTGCATTCAACTTTTTCAAGGGTTAGTTTGGTTAAACTTACCAACTGATTTGGTACTCCTAGGTCTATCATTGCTCTAAACAATTCTCTTCTATTTACAGAGTCGCAGGCTGCTTTGTAGTCTATAAATATGTGGTGCGTGTCTACACCGTATTCCAGTGTTTTCTCTAGAATTTGTCTCAGGGTTGAAATCTGATGAATTGTTGATTTACCACCTCTGAAACCAGCCTGGTATTGTCCTATTATTCGCTCTGGATATGGTGCCATACGATGGCATAGTATATTGGAGAATATTTTATACGCTGCATTTAGGAGCGTAATTCCTCGATGGTTAGAGCATTCAAAGATATCTCCCTTTTTGTGTATGGTGCAAAGTATTCCAATATTCCAATCATTGGGAAGGGACTTCTGTATCCATATTTCTTTTATAAGCTGCTGTAGCGCTATTATGATATCGTGGCCACCTTCTTTATATAATTGCGCTGGGAGATTATCTATTCCGGGTGATTTGTTTCTGGCTAGTTTGTTTATAGCGTCTTTATCTTCCGGCTGCATTTAGGAGCGTAATTCCTCGATGGTTAGAGCATTCAAAGATATCTCCCTTTTTGTGTATGGTGCAAAGTATTCCAATATTCCAATCATTGGGAAGGGATTTCTGTATCCATATTTCTTTTATAAGCTGCTGTAGCGCTATTATGATATCGTGGCCACCTTCTTTATATAATTCCGCTGGGAGATTATCTATTCCGGGTGATTTGTTTCTGGCTAGTTTGTTTACAGCGTCTTTAACTTCCAGGATCGTTGGTGGATCCTCCTCCCTCTCGTCTGCTCCGCTTACCTCGCAGCTTTCGTCTTCCGGGTTTTCTTCTTCCTCTATATTAAGTATCTGGTTAAAATATTCCGTCCATCGGTTTAGTACGTCTGTTCTTGTTGTTAAGAGATCGCCATTTAAACTTCTACATTGATTTGTGTTTGCCTTAAATTCTTCTAAATCGTTTAAGAAAATAAATGTTATAAATTAATTGTGTTTTTAGTGTTTCTGTTAGAAGACTTGAAATAAATTAAAATAAACATTACAGATGTAATAAGCGCACAAGGGTTACGATGGCTAGGGCATGCACAAAGATTTCTAGAGGAGTGTGCATGTGCAATAAAGTTATAAGGTCTTCTTGACCTTAAAGCTAATTTTAAGTGATTTTAATAATTATAATAATTATAATAGATTTGAACATTGTCTATAGAGAAATAATTCTCACTAGGATTAATCAATTTAAACGAAACATAAAAAAAATATTTCGAAACATCTGTCGTTAGTTTATATTACTTTTAATACCTTTTCCAGTATCGTAAACGTCAACCGTAACATTCTTGTGAAGTAATCACTTGAACTATATAATTTTCTACGTCCCAAACAAAAACACGCATTTAATGGGTTTGCGATATGAAAACAATAATATCAAACTATGTATGGTATTTTTTTAATATATTATATCTAAGTGGAATACCAACTTTATTACCTTGTTTTAACAATAGGTTTGCAATAAAAACAGTGAGTAGCATTATATCCGTAGAATGACATGAGATAAAATAAACAGTTTCTCTCTTTTCTCGTGACTGATACCCTTCAGGAGTGTTGGAGGAACAGTTCTATGTATATTTCCCTTTCATCCATATGTTCTAAGTTATAGGAAATAATCATCATTATTCTCTTCACATACGTCTCTCCGCAGGCTCTACATTTTTATTATACTTGGTCACAATTTCCTCTAATAAATTGTACCCTTAATACTTAACTGGACCAAGATTGTGGATTAAACAAATAAGAGACATATATGGTTTGTGTAAAGTTTATTTAAAGGCCACACCGATTTACGAAGTAGAATAAACTAACTAACTAAAAGATGTGTCATTATTTCCTCTTAGCTACTAAACATCAACAAAAACTTATAGTTTAGGCGAGATCTGTTTTGGATTGGACATTTTCCATAGGAAGCTATTTTTTTGCTGGAATCCCTTCAGGATATGCCCAATATCGATAATAACGATATGCGCCAGTCGCAAACCCTGTGCTAAATTTTTTATTTAACAAAATCTGAAAACAATTAAAAATTTCTCATTTTTTTGCTCCTATTTTTGTTTATAATTCGGAAAATATTGATCCTAGAGAAAAAATTATAAGAAGTTAAAAGTTTCGATATTTAATTTTACACAATATTTCATTAGCTGGAAATTGAAAATTTAATGTTTATTGTTGAAAACATAGAAATAATTGGAAAAAAAGTACAAAAAAATGAAGTTAATCCTTTAAATGTTTTCGACTTTCTAAACTTGACTTACAAGCTCCATATTCCGCCTAGAAAAACCTTTTAATATGTTTAAAACGTGTGCTAAATTTTGTTAAGATCGGTGGGATAGGTTTTTGCATAATAATTTTGCAATACAGTAGGCCCTAAATAAGGCCCTTAGATAGTTGCAAATTTTTTTACACATAAAGGAAGGCTCAAAATTTCAAACGCTTTTTGTAAAATTCAAATTGGTTCACTAGGAGAGCCTAGAAATTTTTTTAAAGTTTTAAACATTTTATTAGGCTTATAAACAAATTGAATAACTTTACGAGCTTTAAACATATCAATTTTAAAATTTATACACTTAAAAAACATGAAAAGACGCTTCTTTAAAAAAAAAAAGATACATTCGGCTTACTGGTTGCCGAGATATTGAAGGTCAAAGTTGGCATACATTTGCCGTGTAACTCGTTTAGAGGGCTCGTTTTTAAACCAATAACCTCGTCTTGTCTAGTACTTTTTATATGAAAAGTTTTACGTAATGCGCTTCATGCCAACATCCATAAAAAAGACAAATAAAAAACCGTTTTCGCGTAAACTGTCGCTCGGAATACATGACAGGTGGTGGTGGGGGACATTCACTCGAAATGTGAATCGGCGAGTTCAAAATCATAGCGCGCGCTAAAAATTGCATTATCTTGGCTTCTTGTTAACCAATTTTGCTCTTTTTTTTGAATCGATGTCTCGGATGACAAGGATTTCAAATATCATATTTTCAAATAACATTTTTAATTGCAAATTGGTAAATTTGCAATAAACAATTGTATGTTAAACAAGTAATTGCATTTTTTCTTCATGCATTTTTTTTGAGCTTGCAATTTATACATTGAAGTAAATTGTTACTTTTAGTAAACAAATATGTATTTATAAATTGTTAATAAATAATTTAAATTGTTAAAACAAAGGCGAACGAAAAAAAAATTTTTTTTTCATAAATAAACTTTATTTTAACTCAATCTTCAATAATTTTTTTTAAAGTCTTTTTCTTGTTTTGGAAGTATATGTTTAAAGCTCGTAAAGTTATTCAATTTATTTATAAACCTAAAAAATGTTTAAAACTTTAAAAAAATTTCTAGGCTTTCCTAGTGAACCGATTTGAATTTTACAAAAAGCGTTTGAAAGTTTGAGCCTTCTTTTATATGTAAAAAAATTTGCAACTATCTGAGATCCTTATTTAGGGCCTACTATAAATTTGAAAATTTGCGATTTTTTTACAGTAGGCTGGATTGCAAAATTATTATGCAAAATCTATCCGACCGATCTTAACAAAATTTAGCACACGTTTTAAACATATTAAAAAGTTTTTCTAGGCTGAATATGGAGCTTGTAAGTCAAGTTAAGAAAGTCGAAAACAGTTAAAGGATTAACTTCATTTTTTTGTATTTTTTTTTCCAATTATTGCTATTTTTTCAACAATAAACATTAAATTTTCAATTTCTAGCTAACGAAATGTTGTGTAAAATTGAATAACGAAACTTTTAACTTCTTATAATTTTTTCTCTAGGTTCAATATTTTCCGAATTATAAACGAAAATAGGAGCAAAAAAATGAGAAATTTTCAATTGTTTTCAGATTTTGTTAAATAAAAAATTTAGCACAGGGTTTGCGACTGGCGCATATCGTGATTATCGATATTGGGCACATCCTGAAGGGATTTCGGCAAAAAATAGCTTCCTATGGAAAATGTCCATTATGGTCTGAATTTTTACAGATCCCGCCTAGTAAACCGACGAATCTTTTCGTCTGCCTGTATGAATGTATGTATAGCGTTAACACGATTTTTAGTCCATTGCTGGATGGATAATTTCCATCATTTTCTACTCTTAGCTCTGACATCTTCTATCACTACATTTCTATATTTCTTTCTTTGTCTTCCTCTCTTTTTTTGCCCTCAGGTATTCTCCAATCAATATCATTGACTTTTGCATTCTTTCTAGATATTGATGTCAGACGTAGAGATGAAAACTATGGGGGACGAACGATAGAGTAAAGGTTGATGGAAGAAGAAGTAGAGGAAAACCGTGGAAAAGATAGAAGGACGATGTAGCAGAGGACTTGAGAGAGAAAGGTTTAAGCGAAGAAGACCCGATTGACATAAATGAATGGAGACGAAGAGTAAAGAACACACATCCCTGAAAAGGGAAAAACTGAGGATGAGGAACACCTTTCCACATTTATGATTCTCTGCAATATTTTGGTTTCGTTTCCCATCTTACTTAAGTGTCCGACACATCGTCTTTTTCGTAATTTACGTAATTTAACTAATAAAAAAAAGTCTTATTAATAATACCAACCATGACAACTATTGTACTGACTAATTACTAAATCAATCCTGTGTAAAATTCGCCGCCGCTGTATCAATGTTAAATGAAAGTGGTAAAAACTAATTAATATTAATTTTAAAAAGCGCCAGGGAACGACAGAGAGAAAACAAATGAATTATTTAAAATAAAACAATGCAAGTTTATTTTTGTTAATTTAAGTTCATTAACAGAGCCAATTAGACGAGAATGCCTTTCTTTTTCAGCGCTTTTAGTTCACACTGGAATAATTTTTTTTATCGATTCCTTCGATTCTTTTAATTCCTTAGAAATTTCCTAATATGTATCAATTATCAGGTGAGAAGGTAATTCAATTCATCAAGACACTAGGTGTCTGAAAATTCTTAGTTATTGTTTGAAAAAATGAACCAACAACTTTTTTAGTCGTATACCGAAACTTCTACTTCTTTAGACTGTTTGCACCTCTCATGGACAAAGGCTTCCACATGAGTTCTCCACACTTATATATTTTGTGCTATTTGATGCCAGTTTCCCTCCCCAATGATTGGAATATTGAAATACTTTGAACCATTCACAAAAAAGAAGATATCTTTGAATGCTCTAACCACAGAGGAATTACACTTCTAAATGCAGCGTATAAAATATTTTCCACAGTACTATGTCACCGTATGGCACCATATGCAGAACCAGGCAGGAAGTAGGAAAATACCAGGCTAGTTTCAGAGGTGGTAAATCGACAATTCATCAGATTGCAACCCTGAAACAAATTTTAGAAAAAACACTGGAATATTGCGTTTATACTCATCACATATTTATAAACTACAAAGCAGCCTACGACTCTGTGAATAGAAGGGACTCGTTCAAGGTAATAAAAGAGCTAGGAATACCAAATCAGTTGGTAAATTTAACAAAACTAACTCTTAAAAAAGTTGAATGTACAGTACGAATTCAGGGGGAACTGTCTAAACCTTTTAAAAGAAAACGGGCTGCGGCGCCAGGTAGACCTTCTCTTCTGTATACTGTTTAATCTGACTGGAAAAAGTAATTAGTATGTCACAAATCACAACCACTAATTCAATATATAATAAATCAGTGCAAATACTGGCCTATGCTGATGATATCAATATTGTTGGGAGAACGGAAAACTCTGTACGAGAGGCGTATGCATGATTAAAAGAATCAGCTACAAAAATGTGTTTAATAATAAACACCAACAAAACGAAGTATATGAAAATAAGCACGTAACCACAAATCCTACGACCACTTTTTACAGAAAACAACGCCATCGAAGCAGTGAACGCATTTGTATACCTGGGAGTGCTCCTTAACACTGAAAATAATACTACCCGCAGAGATACATCGCAGAATTTGCACGGCCAACAGATGCTATTTTGGGCTCAATGTCCTCCTTAAATCCACAATTATATCGAGAAATAAAAAATCAAATTCTACACAGCAATAATACGCCCAGTCCTAACATATGGTTCAGAGACCTGCACTCTAACAAAAAGTAAGAAAAACACGTTAGGATGTTTCGAAAGAAAAGTACTAAGGCGAATCTATGGAGCAGTTAATGACAATGGAGTGTGGAGAAGACGATAAAACCTCGAACTTTATAGAATATACCAGGAACCAGATATCGTAAAACATATTAAGATAGGACGTCTGAGGTGGATAGGGCATGTAATGCGGATGGAACAAAATGACCCAGCTAGAAAAACGCTCCTTCCAGAGGAAGACCCAGAACAAGGTTCCTTGATAACATCGATGAAGGCATAAGAAATATGGGAATACGTGCTCGGCGGAGGAAGGCGATTGATAGGGACGATTGGAGAGAAATTATTGAGAATTTTAGGACCCACATAAGGTTTTAAAGCCAGAATGATGATGCTGATGATGCCAGTTCCTCCTCTTTTCTTATTCGCTAATTTATTTCTAGGTTTTTCCGTATATTGGTTTCCATGCAGTTCGGAGTCTTATTTGTTTGTTTGTTTTTCGATTTCTATTGCTAACTGATGAGATGTTTGGTTCTATTTTCAATGTAAGCTAGCATTGCTGTTCCATTTAAGTTTGTTTTATGTCCTGTGTTTATAACCTATTGTGCTAGGGTTGACGTTTCTCTTTTTTCAATGGCATTTCAATGTTCTAATCGTCTAAGCTGTATTATTTGAGTGATCTGTCCAATGTACGATTTGCCGTAGTCCTCACAAAGGATCTTGTATACTCCGTGATTTTCCAATGCAATTTTTGATTTTGCGGATGGTAATATGGTTGATATTTTCTTGTCGGTTTTAAAATATAGCCTCTATTTCGTTTTTCAAAGCAAAGAGTTACTTTGAATCGCACGTTGTTATTCAAAGAACATTGTTTGAAACTAAAAGGCAAACTGACAGCCAGAAAGAAGATTCTTCGCAAGCTTGTAAACAAAAAATAGGATGTACAGCCTTTCACCATTAGAACGCCGACGTTTACAATGTCTTGTCAGTATGGGAAGAATTAGCACACGCTACCAAGTAGACGTAGCTATTAATGAATCAGCAAGAAGCAGCAGTGGATGTTTGAGACTCACACCTATACATAAGATCTACTCTATCGCAGGACGACGAGAGAGAACTTGTCCTGCCAAATGGAAAGAAGCTGAACATGAAGAAATAGAGACTGTTGCCGGCTGAGGGATTGCGGGGGACAAGATTCAACAAATCTATTTAGTTGTGCTTTGTTGGAGAAACCTTGCACTGAACACGATCTCCTGCACGCAACTGATACGGCCATTCAGACTGCTCTTTTCTGGACGGATAAGATTTAAATTTTTTCAATTGGGCATGTAAAGTAAAGTAAGCGAGTTATTTATCCGTAAAATGCCTAAAAAAATTGAGCAACATCTGAGTAAACTACAAATGGGTTTTCATCTTGTTTCATAGATTATATTAAAGCATTTGTCAGCGTCAAAAATGATAATGGAGCCCCAAGTACAAAGAAAAAAGGAAACCAAAGAAACCCTGTTATATTGTTATTAGTGAAGGTCTGAATATAAGAGATATAAAAGACAATTCGAGGCAAAACAATTAATTTTATTTTCATTTATGAAAGTTTAACAAAATCGTTCTTTAATTTACCCGGCACTGCTGGTATTGCAATACCTAATTGATGAGGAAACGTAGGTCCGCGTGTTTCAATAATATTTTCAATAATATCGTGGAAGGATGTACACAACATCCTACTTACAAAAAATAAAAAAATAACAATTAAGAATCATAAACCGAAACGAAACGGCTGCAGTGAAAGTTGAACTCGTCGGTTTGAAATAATTGAAAAAGGTCGATTTGAGCTCTAAAATGGTAATAATAGAATCGAAATAAAATATCTAGCTTTAATTATGCAAGTAAAAGTGTTAGCGTAATATGTTAAATGCGAACTTTTGGTTTTAAAATTTATAATACACTTTTTCTTACTTTCACGCACAAATTATTTATAATATAATACGGATTTTGGATCTTCTACAGTTTAGTTCTTATTTTTCTTAGAAATAATAAGGAGAAATAATTACAAGTTATTTTTTGTTAGTATTTGTTCCCTTATTATCGTAATAAAGAGTTCGAAATTATTTATTGAAGCTTTTTATTCGTCAGTAATGCTTAAAACTAAAGATGTGCTACATCGTTAAAACATTATTACTCGTACAAGTGATAGTTGACAATCGACATCACTACTATACTCGGTTCGCTATTGCCAGTCCGAACTGTCTAGTGAATTTAGTAATCATTTTTTTGCAAAGTTAGTTACTTTTTGACAGACTAAAAGTGGCTGGAAATTACTATACAACCAAGCACACGTACTCATAGCCAATATTAATAGTAAACAAACTAAATAGTAAATAAAATAGAACTTTGCGAATTGCCGACAATCAATATTTATTTATCTGCACCATATTATAAATAGTTATGTTAAATTATAACAACTAAAATATATTTTTTAAATATATACCACTCAAAATTTGATGGATTTAGTATACACTTCCACTATTTAGAATAATTCTTCTTTTTTTTTAAGAAAGAAGTCTGCAATAGTAGGATACTTGAGCTATTAATACTGAGAAGTAGGAATTGCTGTGTTGTAGGTTTCTGACAATGAATCTGTCAAAATATGCCCGAGTTAAGCGAATGGAGTTTAACATTGTGAACCAGCGTTGCCAATTACAAGTGTTTCAATACTTTGTTCGGAGACATATCTTAAATCAACGTAATTCAGTCTATTGTAAGAATAGTTTCTAACAATCGGTTATCCCGTTTTGTTTATTGATAAGTTATAATTTTTAATGGTCCAGCAACGACTGGAACTACCTGAAATTGTACTTCAGCCGAAAAGTATTTAACTAGTGTATGAAAATAAGTAAGCGAAATATTTGTAAAATAAGAATATTTACTTCTTCTTCTTTGGGTGCCGTGTCCGTATTCAGACGTTGGCCGTCATCATGTTTACAATTTCCTAAAACCTTTCTCTGTCGGCTGCTGCGCGAAATAATTCTTCTACTGTGGAACCACACCATTGTCTAATATTACGCAGCCATGAAAGTTTCTTTCGACCAATCTGTCTCTTTCCTTCCACTTTTCCTTGTATTATAAGGCGAAGTAGATGGTATTTAGGTCCTCTAATTATATGGCCGAAGTATTCTGTTTTTCTCCTCTTTATGGTGTTTATGAGAAGACGTTCTGAAGTGATCATTTGAAGAATATCTTCATTGGAAGTGTGCGAAACCCACGATATATTTAGGCTTCGTCTATAGCACCACAATTCGAATACTTCTAACTTGTTTAGCATTGTGGTTTTTAACGTCCATGTCTCACAACCATACAATAGGATGGACCACACATAACATTTCAGGACCTTCTTACGAATATCCATCGACAGGTTTCTGTTGCATAAAAATAATTTCCAGGTCATAAAAGCCTTACGTGATATTTCTATCCTGGTTATTATCTCTTCATCAGAGTCACAATTTACATTTAACCAGCTGCCAAGGTATTTGAAATGATTTACCCTTTCGATCTCCTCTCCATTAAGAGAAATCAGACCTTGATCTATATTGATCTTTCCAACTGCCATCCACTTTGTCTTTGAAATGTTGATTTTTAGGCCTCTCCGATAACTTGCTTCACTGACTAGATTTAGTAATGTTTAGAGATCTTGTAAATTTTCTGCAAGAATGGTTGTATCGCCAGCGTATCTAATATTGTTGATTACTTCTCCACCTAGTCTTACTCCCTCTTGTCTGTCATCCAAAGCCTCCCTAAAGATTTCTTCAGAGTACAGATTAAAAAGAGTGGGTGACAAAACACAACCCTGCCGTACTCCACGTTTGATGGATATTTTTTCAGTCGGACTGTCTTTAATTTGGATAGAGGCTACTTGATTGTAATATAAGTAATTCAGCAGTCTTATATCATAGTGGTCAAGTCCTGCTACCCGTAGGCAATCGAAAAGTGTATCGTGTTGTACTCTGTCGAACGCCTTCTCGAAGTCGATGAAACAAACATAAACATTCTTTCGGAATTCACAACTTTTTTGTAATAGAACGCGCATACAGAATAATGCCTCTCTAGTTCCTAGACCGTTTCTAAATCCAAGTTGCTTATTACCCATCCTACTTTCGCATAGAAGGAATACTCGGTTTTGTATGGAATATTTACTAAAAATCCTAAATTAAAAGTAAAAAAAGCAAAATACAGACTTTACTTAATAACCCATTTTTCCCAGTGGTACGTTTTCTAACCACTTACTTTTAATTTTTTTTCAACAACAGTACATATTTCGAAATATCACATTCTGACTGCATTTTTGGTTTCTTGAAATCTTCTTACTAATTGCGTTTAAGGTTTTTCAATGTAAAGCCTTTATGAAAATGATAAAAATTAGTTATAATTTCATGGTTGATTCAAGACGAAATACTGTGGAATTAGAATATTATTATTTACTATTTTGTGACAATCATAATCTAAAACAATGACACATTGTATAAATGTTTTTTAAATATCTTTGGTTTTCCTCGAATTCCGATTAAAATTTTTGGAAATAATAATCTTAATCTGGTTTTTGTTCCATTATAGACTCATTTATAATCCTCTAAGTGGTTCTGGGATTTTAGATAAATTTTTTCGTGGAATTTACAATTAAACCGAGGACGAATCTTCTGTCAAGGAATAAACAAATAAATATTTCTAAGTAAGTGATGGATTAGACCGTTACTTGATGGAAATTCATTTTATCTAACAATGAAACACTGAAAACTTTTGTTTTCAATATTTCTAAGCCTTCGTCTAAAACTAACATCGCCGATATTCCGATAACACCAGGAACTTTACTCAGCCTTTATGCCGACGACACAGCAGTAGCAGCCAAACACAGAAATGTACATACAGCAGTAAATAACCTACAAACAGCGTTGGAAGAATAGCAGAAAAAGAAGAAGAAAGAAAAAATAAATGAACGTTTTAACACCGTACAGATTGAAATGGAATGCAATGAAGAAAACATCAACAAAATCTGGGAAAAATAAAGGCTGACTTAATAGAACCTTCAAAAAAGTATCTACGCAAAACCAAAGAAAAGAAAAAATATTAGATGACGGACGAAATACTAAACTTGATGAACAAAAGAAAAGTATATAAGGACAAAAATAAATCATTCTACCAGCAAACACAAAACGAAATACGGCGACAAATTCGAATAGCAAAAGAAAAATGTGATGAAATAGAAATGCTGCAAAATAAACACGCCGGGTTTAATTGACACAGGAAAATAAAAGAATTAACTAGAAGACCAGAACACAAACAAAATATACTAGTTGATGAAAAGGGAGACACAGTAATGGATACAGAAAACAAATTGATGGTATGGGCTAACTATATAGAACAGCTGTTTAACGACAAACGAGACAAAATAGATTACGAATATTTCGTTGAAGAGACTGGACCAGAAATAACAGAAAGTGAATTAAAGAAATGAAATCTGGGAAAGAAGTAGGACCAGACGAAATACCGACAGAAATATTGCAACTTATCGCTGACTGCAATATACATGTTATTGTCGAATTATTTAATATCATAAACAGAACAGGTATATTACCTAAAGAATGGCTTCTATCAACATTCGTAACTATACCGAAAAAGAAAAAACGGCAGACAATGTTGCGATCACCGTACTATCAGTATAATGTGCGACATAATGATTATTCATCGTAAAATATATAAAAAGTTAGAACAATACATTGGACAAACTCAGTTCGGATTTAGAATTGCTCAAATAACCAGAGAAGCATTATATGCAGTAAATATGCTAATACGGAGATGTTTAGATGTAAACCAGGACATCTATGTCTGCTTTCTAGGTTATAACAAGGCATTCGATACAGTGAAACATAATCCGTTAATAAAACTACGGAGAACAAAGAACAGCGACACACGGAATATAAGAATAATAAATAATCTGTATTATGAACAAGAAGCTGTTATAAGAATAAATAATTTAAAAACTAATAAAATAAAAATCAAAAGAGGTGTTAGACAGGACTGTGTCTTGTCGCCATCACTGTTTAATGCATACTCAGAGGAAATATTAAAAAAAGCATTAGAAGATGAAGAAGCAGGCATAAAAATAAATGGCTTACCCATATGTGAAATTAGATATGCTGACGATACAATACTAATAGCAGAAAATATTACAGATCTACAAAGAATTTTAGATAAGGTTGTTGCAGCGAGTGAAGAATTTGGTCTGTCACTAAACATAAAGAAAACAAAATTCATGGTTATATCAAAGAAAAATATTAGATACATCAATCTACATGTAAATAATAAGACGATAGAACGAGTTCAGAATTATAACTATTTAGGGCCAAACATTAATGAAACAAACGATTATACCAAAGAAATTAGAGTTAGAATAGAAAAGGCTAGAAGTGCATTCAATAATATGAAACAAATATTATGTTGTAGAGACCTCAGTCTAAATCTTAGAAAACGAGTACTAAAGTGTTATGTATTTTCTGTTCTTTTGAATGGCGTGGAGATATGGACTTTAAATAAACAATGTCTCAATCAATTGGAAGCATTTGAAATGTGGACATATCGAAGAATGCTGAGAATCACATGGACAGACAGAATAACCAATGAAGAAGTACATACTAAGAAGAATAGAAAATAGCAGGGAGATACTGGATTCCATCAAAATAAGAAAACTACAATATCTCGTGGTCATATAACATGTGGTGACAGATATGAATTCCTAAAACTAATAATGCAGGGAAAGATTCAAGGAAAGCGCAGCATAGGTAGAAGAAGAATGTCCTGGCTGAGAAACCTTAGAGAATGGTTTGGATGCAGCTCAACTGAACTCTTTCAGGCTTTAGTGTCAAAAGTTAGAATAGCAGTGATGATTGCCAACCTTCGTCGCGGAGATTGCACGTAAAGAAGAAGCGTTGGAAAATATCGAAGAATGGAGTTTACAATGGAAAATCGTCATAAACTCCGAAAAGACGCAAACGGTGCTCTTTAAAAAGAGACACCAACACCAACAACCAGAGGAACAATTGACAGTGCAAGACAATTCCATCGAATGGAAAAGAGAGGTAAAATACCTGGGGGTAATAATGGATAAAGGATTAACATTCCAGAAGAACGTTGACGCCACAGTACAAAAAGCAAACATGGCAAAAGCGTCAATAAGGGGACTCGCAGGATGCATCTCTCGCATGGGGACACATCTCTGTAACACAACAAAGAAAGCGGCTTATATCAGCAGCGTAAGAGAAGCAGTCAACTTACCGAGATATGTCGAAGAAAGATTCCTATTTAGAGAACTACAACAAGTCAAGGTGACAAATATGATGACTGAAAAAGCCAGAACAAAATTTGCGGAACTGGAGAACCATCCACGTCCCATATTGCGAGAGATAATAAGATATGATGTCTTCCATCGATGGAAGCACAAACGTCCGAAACAGCAAATAGTGGATTCAAATAAAATGTACCCCGGAGAAAAAGTATAAATTAAAATCAGAGGATAGTTCGTAAGTCAATCAATATAGAAAAAAACGTTCTGAAATTTTTAATCCTTCATTGTAATTTTTTTTAAACTACGTTATACAGCCAACTACCAGGATTTCCTCTTTATTTTTTAATAATATGTACTATTAATAAGAATTTTAACACGCCTATGGCTAACATTACCGTATACTAAGAATGTTTGCAACATCCTCGTCACATCGACTTGTTTTGGAGTCAAGGCACTTACTAAATTAAGTACCCGTAGAGGGCGGTACTACCATTTTTACGAAACTCAAGTGCCATCATTATTAATATTCCAAGCTTGAATGGAATTGATAATAACAATGTATTTTTAAACGAATTGATTCAATAAGTATTTAGACGCCGAAGTGGGCGAAGCAAAAGGTAGATATGGGTGGAAATGTAGCTTCGTTAACTAGACTGAATCGATGGCATGATTTTGTGTTATATCATAGTTAATGTATGCTTTGATTTTAAAATTAATTATATTATTTGCCTTTAAACATTACCAGATTTGCCTAGATAATTAACGTAAGAGAACAGAGCAGAGCTGAAAGTTTTGCTATTGCTGGAACCCATTACATAATTATACTTAAAATTTGGGAAAAAATGCATCCTCTTAAACGTTCTGCTGGTTTTATGTCAAACTTTTCACTTAGTACGTCATCCAAAGTATTTCTTCAAGCATATTTTTACATAATTCTTTTATACGATAGTATTCTTTTATCTACTATCTTATTTATATATTATACACTTCTCCAAGAAAATAACGCACCACTTCAATAAATCAATTTTATTTGTAAAAGGGCAAAGAATAAAAAATAAAACTTCACCAGATTTATTCTACATTTTATTAGTAATTATAACAATTTGTCTAATCATCAGAAAATGTTGAAGTACAGGAGAAAAATAAATAAAACGGAATATTCTAAAAAATAATGATAACAAAAGTAAACTAAAATATGAAAAAAGTCTTAATAACGAGTGTTTCCACCTCTACTACGTATAACAGCCTCACATCGTTGGCCCATACTTAAAATTAATTGCCGTATTTCATTTTGGTCTAGTTCTCTCCAAATCTGGATCAGTCTCTCTCCCACTTCCTGTAAGTTGTTTGATTGTATCGGTGTCGCTCTTAATCGCCTACCAAGGGTATCCCAGAGATTTTCAATAGGATTTAAATCCGGACTATGTGCTGGAAATTCCATAGTGTTAATTTCTATAATTCTATAATTCTAATTATCTTGCATTAGTAAGAAATTTTCACCGATATAAGGAGCAAACGGTACTACATGTTGCTCCAGGATCTCCATAACGGATCCTCCACCAAAAAATGTGGTGTGTGAGAAGTTACACTGAGCATATCGTTCGTTGGGTCATCGCAACACACGAACACGTCTGTCGTGATTGTACAAACAAAATCGGGATTCATCAGTAAATAGCACTCGTTCCCAGTCAGCCTCTAACCAATTAACGTGTTCTCTGGCAAAATGTAATCTCCCCCTTCGATGCTCTGCAGTTAATAGAGGACCTCGGGCGGCAATCCTAGGTGTTAAGTTGTATTCCCTAAGTCGCTGGCGAACAGTTTCAGTACTAATTTGTATAGCATGCACGTCTCGAAGCTGAACTTGTAGACTTCGATGTGTTACAAAACGTTGTCGAAAAGCAGAAATTCTTAAAAATTGATCTTGAATAGGGGTAGTTAGCCAGTTTCGTTCTTGCTCTGGTCGGCGAGTATGATCCCCTGTTTCGAGGAATCTTTCTAATACTCGTGAGACGGATGTGTGGGACACATTAAACCGACGACCAATTCTTCGGTAACTCCAACCTTCTTCCGACAGTATCACTGCTTGGGCACATTCATCTCGGGTTAAATTACGTGATTGACGCTCCATAATAAACACAATTAACAATAATCAACAATTAAACAGTAGCCGAATAAAATTCGTGAACACTTGGAAATTAGTACATTTTTTGCTTCTTTTTATTTTGTTGCAAAAAAAACTATAGCGATAAAAACACAGTTAATAAATATAGAGTGTACGAAGCATATACAAGGGGCTTGCAAAATATAACATTATAATGGAAATTTTTATTAACGCTAATAAAATATGTTAATATTTCAAAGTGGTGCGTTAATTTCTTGGAGAAGTGCTCACTAGATATATTGAATAAGTATTAAAATCTGTTAAAAACATGAAATACTTATTACAATGAGAATCCTACAATCGACACGCCCACTTAATAAGCAGTAAAATTAAGGGAAATGATCTTAGTAAGAGAAGTAAACTCGAGCTATAAATTACGTTTAAAAATTAGGTAGACGAGTCCCGGAATTTATCCATTTCTTTTTCCCGAATACTTTCTTTGTTTACTCTCAGTGCAGATGAGCAAAATTTCGAAAGTCGTTCATTCCACTGGCTACTGGCTTGCTACATAATTACAGGATAACTCTAGGAGGAACCCTGAGAAAGAATAAACCACAATTTCCTCCTCTTTTTGTAGCTACAAGAAGGAAGACCACTAAACAGCAGCATTTTTGATTATGGTAAAGACTGTCTTTTACTATCATAAATAAAGTGTTTACATTTCTTTTATGTTATACAATATTTGTATACAATGTATTATTTTATTGATAAAAACCAGCAACCGACTAAGTTTCGTTAATTATTGAATGTTCCAACAACGGGTTAAGAAGAAGAAGAAAAAGTATCTCGTTAAGTTATACTTATATTGTTATCTCGATATGGCGTCGATTTGAATGTTTATGTTTGACAGTATCACAAACTGGTGCAGTAGAATCACATATACGCACAATAAATTTATTGAACTAGTGCTAAAAAACCAATTTTTTCCCTAAACATACGAGTAGTTCAATAAAGTTTTGTGTTTGGAATAAACATAGAAAATGTTTTATCGCGAAAGTTTAAATGTGATAAAGAATTGTTCCAATCTGTATAAAGTTTTAATTTGCGTCGTAAGCTTACCTATTCGAAAGAGAGCTTTTTTATAAAAAATCGAATTGCATCTCAAAATCTTCGAAGACAAACACAAACACTGTTTCTTCGAGTGAAAATACATAATCCAATTGTTTATTTACATTACCAGATGCCTCTACCTAGATAGATACTGTCTGTCGCTTCATTCATTTTCACTGTTTCGCTCACAGTAATTTTAAAATAAGTTTTCAATCAAGATAGGCGTGATATCGAAAAATATAGTTAAGTTGAATTTTCTTCATCCCGATTATGGGAGAGTTTTATCAGCGAAAGTGTATCGTCGCGGATATAGAAAAAAAGGAATTCAATCTGGGTCTGGCATTTCGCCAGTACGAGTAGCATCAGATTCCCACTTTTCACTTTCATCTGGGCATCCTCTATACCGATCCAATTTTAATTTTCGTTACAAGATTCCTATATACGATTTTTTTAATGGTGCCACTTTTTATTGCATTTCTAGTTTGCAAACTCTTTACATAACACACCGGAGGTGTCGTTGCCTCAGTTACTTTTATTTTCATAATGCATATACGGAATTAGTTGCCGTTTAATTAAAAATAATACTCATGTTCGGTCCCGTACATGGAAGATATAATTTTGTCACGTACTTCTATTATTTTTATTGTAAACATGTTAACATAATATAAAATATGAAGATTCATTAACGTGCATTCCACCGTTCTTTAAACCAATGGTGCCGAGCTATGGTTTAGTCAAGGGTTTCAATAATTTTTTGAAGCAATCCTGAGCATGACGAACACACAAACACACAAAAAAAATGAACAAAGGAAGACGGAAATAGTTTAGTCTATTAAAGAGATGAAGTTGTCGTGATCAAAGAAATGGCAGCTACGAAGAGATTTTTTTGTATTGTTCCGGTAAGAAATATAGTCAAACGCTTAGATTTGTATGTTTTGATAGTTCTCTTGTAACATATAGTGCGGCGGCTGGTTGTTCTTCAGTATTGTTATCTTAAGCAATATTTTCAACCACGGACACCACATACACTATTCAAAATAATTCAATTATAGCAAACAACATTATATCCTCTATTAACGAACTACTAAATCACTATTCAAAATAAATAAAAACAGCAATCAACACTTTACACTCTATTAACGAACTGCTTCCCAATTTAAACGCTTCTCACAGGCATCCGATCGGTTGTAAAAAAAATAAGACTGAATCAAACGTCGCCGCATGTCCTTTCTCGTTGAAAACAACATTTTATCACAAAGTCAGTTCGGCTTTTTACCTAAAAAATGTATCAGTGATGCTATGTTTTCTGTAGTACATGAGGTCTATTAAGCACTAAATAATAATCTTTACACTGCAACTGTTTTTTGTGACTATGTTGATTGTGTAAATCACGACATTTTGATAAAAAAACTAAATTTCTACGGAATTCGACGTAATTTTACTGGAAGAATAGAAAAAATTAGTTAGAGCAAATAATACTGACCCTAGTCACGAAAGAATTGTATGTGAAATACCACAAGGTTCAGTATTGGACACTCTACTTTCCTTTATCTTTATAAATGACATCACCAACTTAAAAATCGATGGAAACATTTTTCTTTTTGCTGATGATACCAGTATCACCTGGAGAAACTCTAAAGGCGGGTACACATATGCGAGCAGAACTGTTCGCGAACCGTTTGTGCAGTGATGTTTGTGAACGCTATATTCGTTAATTTGTACGACGGGACGAACCGCTTGCGAGCTGTTCGTTCGTTGCTCGTCAGGAACCACAACCTGTCGGTTTTTGGGACGAACACAAAGAATGTTCGCAGTTAAATTTGAACGGTGTTCGAGACTATAAATTGTTTCTGCTAAGTGTGCGATGAGATCATTCGGTTAAACAAAATTGCTGAACGAGCGCGGCTTATTCAAAAGTAACGAGAGAAATTAATAACAGATAATGTAAACAAAATATCGAAATGTTTAGAATAACGAAGTAAATTAATTCTCGGTTTGTTATAAGATACTTAGGGTATTGGATAGCCTGAACATAAACATATTTTCAACGAACTCTTCGCGAACAGCTCACGAGCAGTTCGCAAACAGTTCGGCTTGCATATGTGTACCCACCGTTATATTGAAACTCTTCATCCAAGTAAGAAACTAGCCTCAGCCTGCTATGCAATAAGATCTGTTTCGAAGGAAATCAATTTAGCATCTTCCAAAATAACATTTTTTCTTTGATATAATTTGCAATTTATTTAAATTTTGCAATGGATTGTATATTTTATTATCTTTTATTTTGTGCTATTGACGATTTATGTCACTTTAGTAAGTTTTAAATTGTTATTGTTTTTTTTTTAACTTTTGTAAGCTTTGTCCATAAAATTGTACAATTTTCAGTGACAATAAAGCATATTTCTATTCTATTCTAATCTATTTAAAGAGTTCTACAATATATGTTACCGCGACTATATGTTTGTTACAGTGATACAACACCATAGGAATAAATGCCACTTCAAAGTATTTATTTGACGTTTCGGATATTGTATCAGAGACCATTTTCAAATTACAACTTTTTTATGTAACGAATTAAGAGTCAAGGCAAAAGCGTCCTCTTAGTATGCTTTTTCTAAATCGTGAGTAAAACCATATGATCTAGGCGTCTTTGGCAAATTTATCTAGGTAATTGGTGTAGAGTTGGAATGTAAAAATTATAGGGGTATAACTCTTCTGAATACAATGTACAAAATATTCTCCAACACCCTGTACAGCCGTTTAAGTACGTACGTGGAAGAAATCCTTGGTGAGTATCAAAGCGGTTTTAGGCCAGGTAGGTCAACAATTGACCAGATTTTTGTGCTACGTCAAATCTTAGAAAAAACCAATGAATTTAATATTGACACGTTCCATCTCTTTGTGGACTTTAAGTCAGCGTATGATAGCGTCCTAAGAGGTCAATTATACGAAGCCATGAATGAACTTAACATTCCCCATAAATTAATAAGGCTCGTAAAAACAACTATGAGTAAAGTGATCTGCAGAGTGCAAATACAAGGCGATATGTCACAAGCGTTTGAAACATATGCAGGGTTACGGCAGGGAGACGCGCTGGCGTGCCTTCTCTTTAATATAGCGTTAGAAAAGACTATAAGAGATGCCGAGTTACACAATAGGGGAACAATATTTAATAAATCAACGCAGATTATGGCTTACGCTGACGATCTGGATTTGATCGCACGCACTACACGAGGACTTAAAGAGATGACTTCCACCTTCTTGACAGCCGCACAAAATATGGGCCTTAAAATAAACGAGGAAAAAACCAAAATGTTAGCATCTATTCCAAATAACAGAGATAGAGCTAGAAACGCCGAAGAAAACTTCAGTATAGACCAATATAATTTTGAGGTAGTAAATAAGTTTACATATTTGGGTTCTCTCATAACAAACGATAATGACACATCTGAAGAAGTAAAACGGAGGGTACTGCTAACAAACAAATGTTATTTTGGACTAAGCAAGCAGCTAAGAAACAGAAATTTAAGCCAGAAAACCAAACTAATAATATATAGAACACTCATCCTACCAGTGCTGACATATGGGTCAGAAACATGGACCATCTCCAAAACAGACGCAAATCTTCTGCTCGTCTTCGAAAGGAAGATACTAAGAAGAATAATGGGCGCATTCTGTGAGAATGGTATTTGGAGAAGGCGATATAATTTCGAATTGTACGAGAAGTATAAAAAAATAGTAAATGGTAGAGATGTAATATCCTTCATAAAAATAGGTAGGCTTAGATGGGCTGGACATGTGTCAAGAGCAAATGAAAATTACCCACCCAGACGAACTCTATTATCGGTCCCAGTGGGAAATAGGAGTAGAGGCAGACCACGACTGAGATGGAGGGACGGTGTGGACGAGGACGCAAGGAAAATCGGCGCGGCAAATTGGCAACGGTTGGCGATGAACAGAAACGACTGGCGAAATAGACTGGGGAAGGTCAAGGCTCAACTAGAGCTGTAGCAGCACTGATGATGATGAATTGGTGTAGAGAAATAAGAAACTTTGAAGAAACTGGTGAGGTTGAGAAATGTAATTTTTTATTTTTGCGTTAACATTTATTACAAAGTTAGATAAAAATTATAAGAATGATGAGTTTTAATGTGAAAGAAAGTGTTGTAGATAAAGAACTCTTCATCTTCTGTAACTCAGAATATGAAGAGGATGATCCAGAAACTTACTTTTGAAGACCATGGTCGCAGGTCGTCTGATATATTAGTAGAAATACCATTACCACAGTGACCGTTAATGTTAATAAACGTATAACGTTAATAAACGATTTAAAAACTTTGCTATAATGGTGGCTCAGGCATATAACCAAATACTTATTGCGAAACGAAAATAAATCTGGATTTTGATGAATTTAACTAAAGGAAAGAAAGCTATTCCAGGTAAGTGTGTTTACAAGTTAAAGACAAACCCAAATGGATCGATGGATAGATTTAAAGCTAGATTAGTTATAAAAGGATATTCTCAAAAAAAAAGATGATTATAATGAAATATTTAGCACAATTGCCAAATTTGCTACTATAAGATATGCTCTAATATAAAACCCTTAATATATAGAGGAAGTGACATATTCCGCTCACTATCTAGTAGTCGTACTTTCGTACAAAAGTGTATTTGCTACAAGAAGAAAGTGTTCTTTACCAAAGACGCCTAAATCAATATCCCTGCCTCTAAAAACGGTGCTATCATACATTTCCAAATCGAGTATAGCAATCGTAATTTCAAGACTGTTTATTTTGGCGAAAATCGTACATATTTATTTTGATTTCAGTTGTAGATTGTCATGTATTAAACACGATCGTTAATCAAACACATTTGAAGAAGAACAAAAGAAGCAAATATGTTTTATTTGCACTTTTGGCCTCATTCCTAACGATCAACATTGTACCGCTGTAAAAAAATACTTCATCACAAGTGTCTTACGTAAACATAACAGTTATTGAACGCAAACAACTAAAAAGCACAAACATACTCTGTAATTTAGCACCTTCATCACGTGCTTCTTGTGTTTCACACTTCACTAATAGTTCGATCACATATGTCATTTGTTTTTAGATGGAATAGTAAGTACGGCCTACTGCCTTTAAGCCAGCTGTTGAGTCATCTCAAAGAATAATATAAATATGTCAAGGGTTATGAGAACAGGAAATATTAATTTTATAGGTAAATGTGTTCGGCATATTTTTTTGTCGTCGGTATTATAATATCACAGACCAAAAAAAGATGCTAAAGATTAAAAAAGAGACACATATTTTCCTAAAAAATAAAAAGTCTAGTGGGAGGATAGTTAGATAGGGTAGTGAAACGTGAAACTGACAATATTAATGTTCGCGGCAAAAGCTCAGGCTGTCCAAGTAAAGTGATTGCTAGGTGGAATATAGAAACTGGGATGAATGTTTCCAGAGAATGCTGTCGCAAATAATATATCCACAAAAGCGGTCTTAGCCCTTAACCCGAAACATTGGTCTAACGGACCACAGCGAAAGGATAGTCTGCTAATGGCGGAAACAGTGTAGGTCGCATGCACTGTCCTTTTAAATACCTTCTTAATAGTGTAGAACAAGCAACAAGCATAGTCAGAGAATAACCGAACGCATAGTTCTGCAGTATCGTAGCGATCGCTTTAGTGTTTACGTCGTAGTAACAGTAGTTTTCAAAACGTGTAGGTCTAGTAAGCCAGGTGTTTCGAATTGCAGTGTTTTTATGATAGGTCTAGGAGGCCACTTGTTACGGATTGTGTACTGATAAACAATTAGGTATTTCATATTTTTTGTGTAATAAACATAATTACTCTAAAAATTTTTAATTTTGTAGTAATAATGGATAGAGCAGGACCTAGCGGAACTGGCCGTAATAAAAAAGTAAATTTGGCTGACCCAGATTTTGAAAAGAATATACAAAGATTACTACTTGCCGACGATCAAGATTTATATTTATCAGAGCAAAGGAGTGACGAGGACATGAGAGATGTTATAGATTATTCGGATGAAGATCCCGACTATGTAATTCGGCAAAGTGAACCCTCTAGCAGCGAAGAATCGAATTCAGATCACGAACTTTTGGAATTAGACGAACCGTCGAATGATTTACAATCCAAAACCGACTTTTTACAAGTAGAAGAAGATGTGAACATATTCATAGGAAAAAATGGTTTTCAGTGGCAGGGAACGCAGCTTCCGAGAAATACAAGGACAAGAACACATAACATTGTCAGAGAATTACGAGGTCTAACAGCGGTAAGCAGGACTCTGGAAAATAGCCCTTCTAAATCAGATATTTGGAAGTTGTTGATTACTGATGAAATGTTGGGAGAAATTGTAACATGGACAAACCAAAAAATTATTATAATGAGAGAAAAGTTATCTGATTCGACTAATAAATCAAACTACAGAAGCACAAATATAGTTGAGTTGAAGGCTTTGCTTGATCTTTTTGTGCTATCTTCAATTATAAAATCTTCTCATGAAGATATGTTTCATGGTGTTGGACTTTTTGAAGAAGAACTGAAGCTTTTAAAGCCTGCTCAATGTGTCATTCGCTATCCAAACCAATAGAGGGCTCTAACCGAAATAATACTGCTGACAACTATTTTTCTGCAATATAGTTAGTCACAGAGTTGCAAAAACGCCACCTCACGTATGTGGGTAAAGTAAAAAAAAATAAGCGGGAAGTTCCTTTGGAATTCCAGGCTAATAAAAGTAGGGAAATTGGTACAACGTTATATGGTTTCTAGCATGACATAATCCTGATATCATATGTACCGAAAAAAAATAGAGCTGTTCTTTTATTATCCTCTATGCATCACAGCAAAGACAATGAATTAGGAAATCCAGAAATAATTCGATACTATAACAGTACAAAATCGGGAGTTGATGTTTTAGACATGAAGTGTGCCAATTATAGTGCAAACCGCCGGACAAGGCGTTGACCCTTAGCCGTATTTTTTACACTTATCAATATAAGTTCAGTCATCAGTTACATCCTGTATCTTTGTTACAAAGATAATAGATTACTTCCACGTTTTGAATTTGTAAAAGATTTGGCCGTTGAACAAATTCAGCTTCATCTAAGGCAAAGACTTGAAACAAAAATTCCCGGAGACCTTAGAAAGCAGATAGAGATTTTTTTGAGAATAAATCCCGAAGTGCCTGTCGAGAATATCGGCGACAATGTTCCAGATGATAAGCTTCCCAAAAGAAAATTGTGTAGCATTTGTCCATCATCAAAAATGAGGAAGACAAATTATAAATGTGTGCGTTGCTCAAATGCTATTTGTTTGGAGTGTAGTAGAAAGGTTTGCGTTACGTGTCTTCAAAATTAGTAGGTAGCTGTTGTATATTTTTTGTTTTATCTAGAAATATATATGTTTGTTTACTTAATTACGGCTAATAATGTTGTTTTCTATATTACACATTTTGTTTTATGTAAGTATTATGTATAAAAAATTTTTTTTTGATCGTTTATACCTAATAAACCCTTTAATATTTTGCTTTTCTCTTCAAATGCTACATTTGTTTTTGATTTATTTCAATTTTTACCTATACTGGTCCAATAGATCAATAGACCATATGTTTCGCATTAGCAATAAAATTACTATGTTTCGGGTTAAGGGTTAGTTAAAAAAAAGGTATGTGTAATAGGTTCTTTTTTACGATATAAATTTTCAATTTTTAGATTTTTTTCGAGCAGGCCAAAGAGAAATCAATGTTGACGGAAACTCAAACCAGGAATGGGCTAAATCAAAACTTTCGTGGACCAAACATAACTGTGATAAAGTTATTTATAGCCACGAAAGCAAATTTGATGTCTGTGTGGGCGATTATCGAAAGCGTGTGATACGGGAAAAACAGAAGCATTCCATAAAGATTGTATCAAAAGAACTGTTGGGAACATTACATTTTATTAAAGGCATAGTAAACGCAGATTATCTTTCAGCAGAACGGAGCTTCATACCATACAGACAGCTAAATCTACCAAAAAATGAATGGGAGAATATAAGATTAAAGTTTTGTTACATCCTTGTAGCAGCCCAATTAATCTTAATTGAATAAAGACACTTTGGCACAAAATGAAACAACGCCTAAGAAATAACCCTCGTTTTGTACTTTGCTACAACTACGTGCTAAATTACAAAACATATGGGATAGTTTCACCCCTGAATTCCGTGGAGGTCTAGTTCAGCCATACTCACTACGCGGCCCGCGGGCCGCATGTGGCCCTCGGAGCGGTTTTTCGCGGTCCTCAGACTGCTGGTAGTAAAACAAAATTTGCGGGTTATAATATAATTATGTTTCTATTTATGTATTTAATCAGATTACAGTAGTGTAGAGCGGCGCCATGCATTGTAGCGCATTTCGCATTAGTCATCTTTACCCCCACCACAGTGGCACTGGCCTGTCAGTAAAGATGTTTCAAAACCTTGTGGACCTCGTAAATAGGCATGCCCGAAAAAATAAATGGATCCCAAAAACATTTACCATTTACTGTAAATTTTTTTAACGAGCATAGCATTGATTTGAAAAAGGTTTTTTCTGTGTGTACTGATAGTTGCCCATCAATGTTGGGGCGAAATATAGGGTTTGTTCAGCTGTTGAAAAAACACTTGGGAAATGATCATTTATTGAGTTTCCATTGTATCGTTCATCAAGACAGGTTAGCTGCTAAATTTGGTGAAAATTTCAGCTGTGTTATGAAAACACTTGTAAAGATTGTGAATGTCATAAGATCAAATGAACTAAACCACAGAGAGTTTCAAGAATTTTTGAAAGAACTTATGTCGCAATATGGGGACATTCTTCACCACACAGAAGTAAGATGGCTGATTAAGGGTAAAGTTTTGGATTGTTTCTTCAGCATTCGACATGAGATTACTCTGTTTTTGGCTACAAAGAATAAAGAGTTTCCTGATATTCATAATTTTAGTTGGTGGCTTGAAGTAGCGTTTCTCACTAATACAATGAGCATTATGAATGAAACATTGACCAAATTGCAAGGAGACTACAATAACATTGTAACGAAAATGATGAGTATTGTGTTTTCACTGGAGCAGAAGCTGAATATGTATATTGAAGAATTGTCAAATGAAGATTATTCCAGCTTTCCTTCCGTTAAAGCACTGTTTGATGAAAGTCAAGCTATTTCTGACCTACTGAAGCTGTTAGCAGACCTAAAAGATGAAATGTCTGTGAGGTTTAGTGACTTCAGGAAGTTCCAGGAACCATTTTGCTTGGTGGAAAATCCATGGGCAATAACAACAGCAAATGTTGCTCATCTTTCTATTTTTGGATACAAAGGTAGGTATTTGAAAACTGAGTTAATTGATCGTCAGAATGATACAGAGCTGATAAGTATTGTTGAAGAAAAAAAGAAGGAAAAAGCTCACTATAAGTTTTGAGAAGCAGTTGAAAATGACAAATTGACAAAAAAAAACTTAATTGACTGTGCTCAGAAAATTAGTAACGAAATATTTTGCCTACCACATAGGGTATAATTATATGGGTTTGAAAATTAAGACAGAAGTTACTGTGTATTTGGAGACGGCAACTAAAGAAGAAGAAAATTGTGATATTTGGAGAGATGTAGAACATTCTAAGACTTAGACATATCCTTCTTTTCTTTTACATGTTTCAATGCCCATTTCTTTAGTTTAGCCTCTAAACAACGTCTTGTTTCTTATCAGCTATCCAATCTGCCTTTGTTCTTATTTTTTTATTCGGTTCTGATACTATTAATATATCTGATCCGGTTTCCTCCCCTCTTAATGAAAGCATGTCGTACGCCGCTCTACATCTCCCCAAATTCGTCTGTAGAATTACAGCCCCTTTAAAATCTTCTTTAAAATCTTATACTCAGGACAGTCTTCTGTATCCGTTCTTTGACTCTCTTTACATATTCCACAATACTATTTATTTTGACAGCGTTAAACATTATGTAAAACGTATAGAAGGGAAGCCTAACAAAACCAAGATAAACATTAGGAAATTAAAGGATCCCAACATTAAACAACAAGTACAGGAATCCTTAAGAAGAAACATTGGAAACTTGAGTGAACCCGCACAAGACGCAGTTGCTAAATGGGAAGAAATAAAAAGAGCTGTTGAAATGACAAACAAGACACTTCTGTTACAGGAGCGCGTAAAGAAGAAAGAATGGATGATGGATGAAATCCTTGATATGATGGAAGAAAGAAGACAACACAAATGCAAAAATCAAGTGAAGTATCAAGAAACAAGTCACAATATAAAAACAAAGATAAAGGAAGCGAAGGAACGCTGGCTGAAGGAGAAATGCAATGAAATCGAAGAGTGCGACAGAAGATATGACTACCACAACATGCACAAAAAGATCAAAGAATTAACAACTAAAAAGAAAACCAATAATCCCAACCCGACACTAATAGACGCAGACGGTAACCTTATATCAGACGACTTGAAGCTCATTGACACATGGAAAGATTACGTAGAACGACTTTTTAAAGATTAACGCAGAGCGACAGTGGACCAAGATGACGACATGACTGGACCCGAAATACTAAGGTCTGAAGTGGTAAAAAGCCATTCCATCGTTAAAAAACGACAAAACACCAGGTCCCGACAACATACAGGGCGAGATCATAAAACTCCTATGCGAAACGGATGACCACTTCCTCGATTTTCTGACAGGCCTTTTTAACACCTTTTACGACAAAGGGGAGATTCCGGAGGAATGGCTTCGATCGACTTTTGTAGCCATACCTAAAACACCAAGTGCAAAACACTGTGATCAACACCGCTTAATAAGCTTGATAAATCACATTACCAAAGTTTTCATCATACACAATAGAATATATAACAAATGCGAAGCAAATATATCGGAGTCACAGTTCGGATTCCGAAGCGCATTGGGCACAAGAGAGGCGATCTTCAGTCTGCAAGTTTTAATTCAAAGATGCAGAGACATGCACAAGGACGTCCACTTGTGCTTCATCGACTTCTCCAAGGCGTTTGACAAGGTCAAACATGATAAACTCATGGAAATGCTCAGGAAGATGCATATTGATGGCAAGGATCTGCGCATAATAACCAGTCTCTATTGGAACCAAAGTACTGAGATAAAGATGGGCAACTTACACAGTGGGAAGATAGATATTAAAAAGGGTGTACGACAGGGATGCGTCCTCTCGCCGCTCCTGTTCAATATATACTCTGAACAAATCTTCAGAGAAGCACTGGGAGAAGTTTCGGAGGGTATCAAAGTAAACGGAGAGGTAATCAATAATATTAGATATGCTGACGACACAGTTATTATCGCAAATGACTGCAACGAGCTTCAAAGACTCATGCAAAGCATACACACAGCAAGTCAAGAATATGGTTTAGAACTCAATACAACCAAAACTAAATGCATGCTCATCAGCAGAACACAACAACCTCCGATGCAATTGACATTAAACAACCGAAAAATAGAACAAGTGGAGACATACACATACCTTGGAACCACAGTCAACACAAAATGGGACCAGTCAACAGAAATAAGATCACGAATTGAAAAAGCGCGAAACGCGTTCAACAATATGAAAAAGTGGTTCACAAGCAAAATCTCAATGGAACTAAAATTAAGACTGGTCAAGTGTTATGTCTTCCCGGTCTTGTTCTATGGAGCAGAGGCATGGACCACAACGGAAGCCACCCTGAAGAAACTAGAATCCTTTGAGCTGTGGATATATCGCCGTATTCTTCGGATATCCTGGACAGACCACATCACTAACGTGGAAGTAATGCAGAGAATAGGCAAAAGCAAAGAAATAATCTTCACCGTAAAGAAACGGAAGCTTGAGTACTTCGGACATGTCATGAGGCATACTAAGTACCGGCTGCTACAGTTAATAGTCCAAGGAAGAATCGACAGTAGGAGGGGACCGGGAAGAAGACGACACTCATGGATGCATAACCTGCGACAATGGTTCGGACTAACATCGACCGAACTGTTCAGAGGTGCCGTAAACAAAGTTAAAATAGCCTTGTCAATAGCCAACGTCTGAAACGGATAGGGCAAAGGAAGAAGAAGAAACATTATGTCCTGTGTTTTCATGGGACTTTCTAGTTCTTGCTATTTTCTTGTGGCGTTAATATTATTAACTACCTTAATACTTTCTAACTAAACATACATAACTATAACTTCTAGAAAAAGAAGTTTTAATACTACTTTTTTCTTTCACTACTCGTTCACCTGTATTTCAGGGACTGGTCTAGCGCAGTCTTCACCTGAGAATGTCAAACAGTTATATCTCGTTTTTTTTTCTCCGTCTAACGTAACGGGTGACACGATCGACTGAAGTATGTGAATAAAATTATAATACAAGTCGCTTAGAATGGTCAGGTTTTTATGATCCGGACGCAATTGGCAGATATTGCTTAGTGCGATTATTCGACCTTGTGTCTGGGATGTAATTGCGGACGTTTGCGTGTAGAGGAAGCTTGATATGATTTTCTTAAGTGATTCTAATTAGGTGTGATTAGTGTGTTGAAGTGATAGGCTTTTATGTTTAATTAAACAGCACGTAAATATGTACTGGGTGTACAAAAACTATTAGTCACTTTTTTGACTTTATAACTACTATGTGACGTCGATGTATGTTTCTCTCGTTTGGATTATTTCTTACACTTTCGCGTATTATCCGATTTTAAGATGAATTAGTCTTTTTTCTCTCTGTTTTGGATAGGGTAAATGATACAGTCGTTGGCCATGCTATAGTGATTGGCCATGTTAACATAAATTTATAAATATTAAGAATCTCTGCTGTTACTGAAATAAATCAAATCTACAGAATAATTTTGACAACGTCGCTTAATGTTCACCTAAAGTTTCGTCTGGCCACGATACACACAGATACACTGTGTAAGTGTATCGTGCGTCTGGCTACAGTCACAATAAAGTGCTTAAAGGGTGTAGTTACTTCTTGCTGTCGCCAGTTTAGTTGTTCACAGGTAAAATCTTACGAATTTCTTAAGGATTGTACACTTGTTTTTGATCCATTATAAAGTTAATCGTTGTAGATATAGATATAATTTAGCATGATATATTAAACTAAGGTTCTAACTGATTAAATTTTAGCCCCCAAACATTTTTAGATAAAAAAAACGGGCGAATTTATTATGCCAATAACTATATCAATAATTTAGGTATATAAACAGTTATTGGCCGGCCGGCCAATTACTGTGATAAATTTCTAAAATAAATTTTCAGATATAATTTGTTTTCCATAAAAATGGGCACTCTAAATTACAGTATTCTTATTGTTACCTTTAAATATTCTAAGAGTAAACAGTCGTTGGCCGTAGGCTAATTACTATATTTCAATGTGGCCAATCACTATCGCAATCCTTTTTTTTTCAGTTATAACATGCCAAAGGTCTGTGAAGGTGTTTCTTACCGAAAAAAATATAAAGAAGAAGATATAATTAAGGCTTTAGAATCTATTGAAAATGGTATGAGTCAAAGAGAAGCTTCCAAGTTATATCAGATTCCTCGAGCAACACTTCAGTTCCGGTCAAGTGTCAGATTTAATAACAAAGTTTCTCTTGGACCTCACCCAGTGTTAACTTCAGAAGAAGAAGCAGTTCTAGAAAGATGGATTTTGACCTCCTACAAGAAAGGATTTCCTCGTAGAATGGAAGACATTCAAGCTTCTGTAAAATATTTCCTTGACGCAGCCCCTAGAGAAAATCCGTTTAAAGATAACCATCCAGGAAGAGGATGGTATCACTCCTTCCTAAAACGTCACCCAAATATAACTCTAAGAACCGCAGAAGGAATAACAGCAGCTAGCTCAGTTGTAGCCGAAGCAGACATAAGAAACTGGTTTACTAATGTAGAAGACTATTTAAAGGAAAAACAATTATTTGAGATTCTTGAAGATCCCACCAGAATCTACAATGGAGACGAAACCTGTTTTTGGCTTTGCCCAAAGAACAAAAAAGTTCTTGCACCAAGAGGAGCGAAAAACGTTTATGAAATACAACATCATTCAAAAAACAATATCACAGTGATGTTTACATTTTCAGCTTGTGGTGTTGTGACCCCACCTATGATTATCTATGCTTACAAAAGACTGCCAGCTGAAATTGTTAAATCTGTACCTGACACCTGGGGAATTGGATGCAGTGATAACGGTTGGATGAAAAATCAGCTGTTCTACGAATATATAGGAAACATTCTTTATCCTTACTTAAGCAAAAATAACATCAAATTTCTAATAGCCTTGTTCGTCGATGGTCACAGCACACATTTAACCTATGAAATAAGCGAATTATGCACAAAGCTACAGATAATTCTAATTGCTCTGTACCCTAACTCGACTCGAATCTTGCAACCTGCAGATGTGTCCGTCTTTAAGCCCTTAAAAGAAGGATGGAAAAGTGCTGTATTAAAGTTTCGGAGAGAGCACCCTACTAAAATTGTAACAAAGGACAATTTTGCTGCAGTTTTAAAAACAGTAGTTGATAATATAAAACCAGAAAATATTAGAAATGGTTTTCGTGCCTGTGGGCTTTTCCCTTGGAATGTATCTGCAATTGATTATTCCAAATGCACTGGCAAGACAAATGAACAAGATAGAGACACGGAAGTCAGTAAAATTACATTCGAAACATTTAAAAAGATTGTTGGAGAGGAAAAAATGGAAAGGCTTAAAAACTTTGTTGAAAGTGATGCACATAATTCCGATTTTTTGACGTTGTATTATGTTTATAAAGAATTTTTGGAGGCAAGTCCATCCGTGAATACTGATCAACTGGAAGATATGGATAAAGGCGAAGATACAGAGCAGCAAGGAGGAACGGACCAATTCCATGGGACGATCCAATCTAAAATCTGTGAGCCAGAATTAACTCTTGAAATCAGAAATTTACAGGATGAAAAAAAGGGGGTTTTATTAAGCATACTTCGGAAATTATCCTAAATGAGCAAATGTTTGACATTGAAAATATTCCTATTCTAATAGAAGAAAATACTAGCTTCGACAACTAAATGCCAAGCACTTCATCGCTCGCCTCTGAACACGTCTTATTAAATAAGTCGTCTTCATCAATCAGCGATTATGTTATTTGGCCGAAAACTCCTGAAAGGAAAGGAAAAAGAGAGACGGAGAAACTACCATTTGTTCTGACTTCCTCCGTTAGAAAAAAGGCAATTAAAGAAAAAATGGCTATAAAAAAAGAACTAGAGATGAAAAAGGAGAAACGTAAGACTGAAAGGTTGAACAAAAAAGAACTAAAAGGAAAACAAATGAATAAAAAAAAAGCAGCAACAAAAAGAAAGCCTAAACATAATTATACAAAAAGATCACCAAACAACACTAACGTTAAACTTGTTTTTAAAAATAATACAGATCCAGAAGCCGTAACAAGTACAGCAGGTGATATAGAAAACAATGATCCCAATATGAAATATTCTCCAAATGTAAGTGTTAATAGCAATGCAACCAAGGAAGTATCTAAAGTAGTACACGCAGACGATGGTGATGCTTTACTCAACGTAACGGAAACCTTGCCAAAAATGGACTTCCAAGATAGCCCTGAAAACATCCAAAGTTGTCTTACTGTTGTGCCAGAAAAAACAAAAAGAAAACTGTTTAGTGACAACAGTCAAGATGGAATCATTAACACGAATATGGTTATTATTACACCATCTGCTCCTAATCCATTTAAGAACAAAACTATATACACTGGGCTGTGCTATACGTGTGTTAATAATATAACACGTAGTCAATATGGAGTAAAATGTTTAAATTGTTCCAGAACATACCATATAAAATGTATTTCCAAAAATAAGATGTTATCCTCCGAAATGGAGAACTTTTTGTGTAACGTTTGTTTTGACAAGATAACATTGTAATTGGTTTGTAATTGCTGGCATTTTTGAAACCAAATTCGTCTTTGATCAATAAAATTATATATAATTTTTAATGGTTTTTTAGTTTTTTAACCAAAATTAAAATAACGCAGGTAGGATACATAAATAAGAAAAATATGTAGGTACCTAGGATAACTTAGCCTTTTATTGGTGGCCAATTACTATCTACTTATTATGCCAATCATTATCAAAATGAGGCCAATCACTATAAAATCTGCTTTTGCAAGAATAAAACTTTTTTTATAAATATTAAACATTTTTAAACAATAAATGACATACGGAGTCATAAAGAGGATACTTTAGTCTAATATTTAGTGTATTATTTAAATATATGGTGTTTAATACAAATTAATGCCTTACACATTTATCAAACTCCAATGCTTAAGTGGCCAATTATGGCCATAAAAAGAAAAAATATAAAACTGCTAGTACGGACGGTACACTGTTTTTATGCTTGTTTATGGATACTCATCAATATTTATCTAATAAATTGTGAATATACTTTTTTGGTAGCGAGAAAAAACCTTGGTTTTCTTTTAGTAATCGTTTAAAACCGGAAATTGTTAATCAAAATGACCAACGAGTCTTGGCTAGTCCACTTTTGTGGATGAGTGTTTTGTGGTCCAAGAACATAGAAAAGGCGGCCACGGACGTTACAAAATGACCTTAGTGATTGTAGAGATTGAGATTATTATTGGTTCGATATGGATCTCTATTATGTTGTCCAGCTTAAACATTTTGGACTCGGCTTTTTGTTCAACAGGATGCTCACATTTATGCCATGTAGTTGATGTAATATTGTTTATTGCACCATAAAAAAAAATTTCATTGCTGCCCAGATGAGTTCAATCGGATTGAGCTCACAATCGAATGGAAACAGCCTTAAAACTATTTTGTTTTGGCTTTTGCCATGCCATCAATAATGTCATTCTCTCTCCTATTGCCGACAAGAATGTAGCGTAGAATAATTTTTAAATAATTTTATACTGTTTGTCCTTGTTTTAGTGTAGTGTTATGTACAATTTATGTTTAATTTCATGTTTATTACATTCTGCGCTTGCTGGATAGCCCAAATTTGACGAAATGCCCCTGATGACGCTGTAGAAAGCGAAAGTACTTGGGCAAGATTTGATTATTAAAATTGTGCTCGATATTTGCCTTTAATTTTTTCAAAGTTTAATAATGTATTTGTTATATTGTTCCGCATATTGCTTAACATAAGTCTTTGTAATAGCTGTAGTTGGAATTCTTTCCATTTTTTTGGAATGATAGAGTGCGTTGTCCAATACGATGATGGAGTTTTCTTCTAATCGGGGCAGTATATTATTTTGTGAACCAGTTTTCAAAAAATTTCCCCTTCACCTCTTTATTGTAGTCCCCACTTTTTTTATTCGAACACTCACAGCGCTTCTGGAACAAACCCATCTTCACTGCCGATGTGAAAAATTGTTAGTCTCTTTCCTTTTCCTGAAAATTTGGTTATTTTAAACTTTCTTCTTTTTCTTTACGAGCCATCTCCGCGACGGAGGTTGGCAATCACCATGGCTATTCTGATTTCAAGATAATTGTAGTTTTCAACGTGTTTTAACCAGTTTTACCGTTAATTGTCAGCCTTTCATCATTATTTTCGGTTTTTGATATCCTCATAAATGTAGTTTTCTTGGGTAGACGACAAATAACCTGGCTGCGCAACATCAAAGATTGGACAGGATTAGACTTTCAAAGTTTAATAAGGAAATCCCAAAATAGGGAAGACTTTGCAGAGGTCATCGCCAACCTTCGCTTAGAAGACGGCAACTGAAGAAGAAGAAGATGTTTATTGATAATCCATAATCTTCTGCATACTCAACTATCTTGTTCATTAGCTTTTGGAGGTCTTAGAGGTTTCTCCCTTAAGAGCTCTTTTCATAATTTCTTCAGAGTATGCATTGAATAGTAGTGGTGACAATAAACACCCCTGTCGCACTCTTTTAATTTCAAACTCTTCTAATGTTTATTCATTAATGCGTATGTGTGCCTGCTGTTTGTAATATAGATTTGTTATAATTCGCAGGTCATTTTATTGTAATTGTTTTGCTTTGAGGACGTCCATTAGCTCTTTGTGGCGGACTTTATCGAAAGCCTTGCTGTAATCTATGAAACAGACGTACATATCTTGGTTCACATCTAAGCATCTCTGGATTAGTAAGTTGAATGCAAATAGAGCTTCACAGGTACCTACGCCTCTGCGGAATCCAAATTGGGTTTCTTCAATATCCATATAAAGGATTTGGAAAATGCGTTTATAAATGATCTTTAAAAACATTTTAAGTGTGTGAGACATCAGGCTTATGTTGCGGTGGACGGTGCATTCTCTAGCATTTTTTTTTTTTTGGAGACAAATAAATGTTGAGGTCAACCATTCATTGGATATGTCACCCGACTGATAAATTTCATTAAAGAGCTTTAAGAGGACCTCCATGTACTCATTTTCTATTATTTCAAGGATATCAATAGGCAGTTGATCTTGCTCCGGGCTTTTTCCGTTTCTAGTGTTCTTTAGTGCATACAGCATTTCTTCCTTTGCAAATTCTATACTTGTTTTCTCTGTCCTCGAAAGATATGTCTTGTAGGTTTCCTCGTTCGTCGTCGAAGAGCTCTTCCATATATTCTTTCCATCGTTTTAGCTTTTCGTCAGTCATTATCATAATAATTTCATTTTTATCTAAAAGAGTTGTGTTTTTTTATTTCTTTTTTGCAGCCCTGCCATTTCTTTAACCTTTTTATGTAGGTTGAATAGGTCGTATTTGTTCTGAAGATCTCCTACCTTTAAATTTTTTGTCATAGTAAGTTTGTTTTGCCGCTCTTATTATTTTTCTGGATTCATTGTTAATGATTTTGTAATTGTGACTGTCTTTGTTCTTGGCTTATCTTCTTTGGTCCATCGTGTAAAGTATTTCATCGGTCATCCAGTTGTCTCTCTTTCTTATCGGTTCTTTTAATATCTCTTCAGTGTTAGTATCTAATTTATCAAAGTTTTCGTATATTTTCTGTTGGAGTTTGTTTTTTAACATCTAATTTTGGAGTTCTTTGGGGTTATGGTCTGATGTAACATCGGCTCCTGGATATGTTTTAACTGATTTGATGGTGTTACAATACCTCTCTTTAATCACAAATAGACACAAATAGACAAATATGGAAAGATGCAATCAGAGAGGATATGTAGAAAATGAGAGTGAGAAAATGGGAAATAGTGGCACAGGACCGACAAACATGAAAGGCAATAATAGTAAACGTGACAAAGACTCAAGAAGAGTTATAACGCCATTGATCATGATTTTGACAGATAGAAACACGTCACGGTTCTTTTGTAATATGTTTTTTAATAAAACCTAATGATTTTGCTAGAATTTTTATTACAAACCATACAAACTGATTGTTCTTCCATGATTGATTAATCTTCCTTCTTCTTGTTCATTCCATGAACTAGCCACGTATTTTGGTTATTGCTTATTTTAAAAATTGTCATAATACTATTTTACAAACGAATATGAATGTCTATATTTGTTGATACTACTTTTAACGAAAATATATTTGAAAATGTATACTTTATTTGGACATTTGCAAAATTTCACGTCCATGGCCAGCTATTTCTTCTATTAACATGAGTGCTCATGGCACCAGTGGCCAATTTCGAATAAGGAGTGTCTCTCGGCTGTCTCGTATAGATCTTGTAAGTGCATTCGAGCAGGATATTAAAAACAACCCATGATAATTGGACTCTTTGTTCTTTAACTGTTTAATTGTTGTCGTTTGGTACAGCTAATTAAACATGTGGTACGCGGCGTATAAACTAATGTCACTGCATTGAGTTGTTTTGTAAAAATATCTGTACAGGTAAATTTTTACAGCAATTCTAATAAAACTTAGCTATCAAGACATTTATGATATTACAAAGAAAATAAAGAGCTTTTTTGTCCTGTATATATGTACCTATGTATGTTATAGCTCCAAGCATTTTAATCGCTTCGTTGCTAGATTTCACATTAACACGACGCTATTAATATTAAAAATAAAAAACAGCCAATCTATAGTAGAAATACTCAATTTAGAAGAGTGATATCATAGTTTAAACGCCGAATATCCTCAAATTTAAATGTACACAGCGGCCCTCGAAAACTGCCTGTTTTCTCGATTGCAATTTGCGTTTCCTCATAAGAAATTACAGAATATATAAAGTAGTATATTTATTTGTGCTTCTCTATAGTAGACTTGACCAGAAGTTGTCGAACAGTGTAGCCAATTCTTGTTCACAAGTAGTAATTATGGTCATACAAAACCTGTATTCTTCCACGCAGCGATTATTACTGTCATAAAAATACAAAAAAACCTGATTTTTTCAATAGTAAAAATTAAGCACAAAATTGTAATGAAATAAATTTTATTTATATGTTCCGTTTTGTTACATATTTAAATTTATAAAATAAAAATCGATATTTTAAAACAATATTTTTCAATCGTTTGGCAACTTTGGAATTAGCGACGGAACTCCGTTTCAATTCAGATCCACAGAAACCCGTAAAACTAGTTTTTGTCGAGCGAGTGCCCGTCAACAATAGTTCATTACATTGGCGTTTCTGAGGGTAGGGTATTTTATGCGATAAGTTTGTGTTATTGATAAAACGTGTTATTGATAATACGAGTGTTATAGTTTGTCGTTTTATAGTAAATTTTTAGTTATATTCTGTGATTATTTGGTTTGAGTTTTATTGGAGTTGGACGAAAAACCGAGTTGTTCGAAGAGAAGACTGCAAAATTCTGATGTTGATTCCAAAAATGAAATGCCGCAAAAGAGACGGAAAATGTTAACGTCCGAAGAGAAGGTAATAATACGAAACGTTTATGAAGGAATTGTCGGCAGAAAAATGGAATTAAATGTTGGCCAAGCGGTCGACATTTGTAGCAGTTTAACAAAAGTATCCGTTAGCTGTATTTATCGTGTACTTAAAAATACATCGGAAAATAAAAAGCAAGAAAAAGGTAAAACTAGAGGTAGGAAAAGCATTGTTTTGGATGACGAGACAAGGAATATTATACGTCGAAAAATTCATTCACTTTATTTTCGGAGTGAAATTCCAACACTGAAAAATATTTCTCAAGAGCTCGAAAACGATGACTCCTTACCCAAGATATCTCGTAGAGTCTTAACCAGGACCATGCGTGAAATGAACTTTCGATAAGTAAAACTCAACAGAAAAAGTATGCTATTAGAAAAAAATAAAATTATTGTGCGGAGAAGAAAATATTTAGAAGAAATTCGCAAAATTCGCAGCACTGGACGCAAAATATGTTATTTGGATGAAACCTGGATTAGCCAAGGTTGTAAAAGGTCATACAGTTGGAAAAGTTTGGCAAGATTTAAATGTCAAAAGTAAACGCGAAGCATTTATAGAAGGCTGATATACAGGATTAAAAGCTCCATCAGGAAAGGGACGGCGTTTAATTGTCACCCATATAGGAAGTGATACAGGGTTTCTTGATGATGGTTTTCTTCAATTTGAGTCGAAAAAAACAGGTGATTATTAAATAAATTGAAAGGGAGGATTCAAGAATGGCTTACAGAAAAGGGGATTGCATACGAAGAATCAATGCTCAAAATTTAGCTACTTGACATTGCACGATTAAGGAAAATTGAATATCTTAAATATGCTGTAGATGAAACTGCAAAAGATTATGGTGTTTAAGTTCTGTGTCTACCACCTTATCATTGCGAACTTAATCCCATTGAACTTATCTGGGAGCAAGTGAAAGGAGAAGTAGCACGCAATAACAAAACGTTCAAATTAAACGAAATTAAGAAACTTTTGATTCAAGCAATCCTCCATGTAACTCCAGAGAAATGGGCTAAATGTATAGGACACATAATTAAAGAAGAACATCGTATGTGGGAACTTGACACTCATATCAAAGTTTTACTAGAGCCAATTATAATTACACCAGGTGGTGAAGATAATGACAGCGATAGCAGCACTGAATCTTCAGGTTTAGACAGCGAATAATATTTTCTAATAGTTTAATAAGAACATCAGCATAAAAAAAAAAACCAAAAACAAAAAAAAAAACGAGAAGAACATAGTAAGTGTGTATAGTGGTTGTGTTTAAACACATCAAACATTATTTTGTTTTTATAGAATTTTATTTTGTTTTATAGGATTTTATTTTGTTTTGTTTTATACTGTTTAAGTGTTTTGTTCATTTTATTTAATAAGACAATATGGCTCTTGGCGAACACCCATTTAAAAAAAGTATCGCGCCACAAGACATACCTCTGGAGCGGTGTGGAAACTGTCTTAAAATCTGTTTTAAAAAAATTTCATTGTGTAACTCTTTAAGGACGGGTCACGTCAAAAGACGTTTTAGCGTAACTTCCGCGACAGCCGGTTGGTATCAGTAAACTTTCTGCAAAATTACTTCTTTTTATAGCTTTTTGTTTGTGGCATTCTGTATTTTTAGGGGAATGTAGGGAATGAGCCATAAAATATTTATTCATATGTTTATTTATTGACGTTTCGATCTCTATATCCAGAGACCGTTTTCAATTATACAAATGATAGTACTATTTATTTTCTATGGCTTTTCGCTTGTCGTTCTGTATTTTTAGAAATAATGTTGGGAATAAGCCACAATATATTTATTCAAATGTTTAATTTACGGACGTTTCGATCTCTATAAAGAGGCCGTTTTCAAACATACAAATGACAGATATATTTATTTTTCTATAGCTGCTTGTTTGTGGCATTCTGTATTTTTAGGGAGAAGGTTGGACATAAGCCACAATATATCTATTTACATGTTTAATACAATGACGTTTCGATCTCTATTTTGTTTTTAAAGATAGAAAAAAAAAAGAAAATAAACAATATAAGATTATAAAAATATATAATAATAAACAAATAAAATAAATATAACCATCATTTATATCTTTGAAAGCGGTCTTTGGATATAGAGATCGAAACGTCAGTAAAAACTTGTAAACAAATATATTGTGGCCTATTTCGAACATTAATATTTGAAAAATAAAATATAATTAACGTTAAAATAAAAGTAAGTGTACGTCACTGGATTTCCAAACGGCTTTCCGCATTTCTGGGCCTTTAAACGATGACTCACTCTCTCAAATAGTGAAATTATACTTTAGGACATGTATATCTTAACTATTGAGTATGGCTTGATAAAACAATAATAAAAAAATCTTAAAATAGAAAGAAAGCAAGGGCAAGGTATAAACTGGATATTGCATCAAATGGAGATGTTAATCTAAAACAAAAATTTTCCTGTGACAAACTTTCTTATAACTCGATTTTTTTATCAATTTCAACTTTTAACACAATTCTTTGAAGACTCTACAGCAGCGGTGGCCAAACAGTCGATCGCGATCGACCGGTCGATTTTAAATAAAAAAGGGATCCATTCACTCATGGGAGAGGGAGAAAATAGAGAAGAAAACTTCCTAAAAGAGATTCAACCCATCTAAGTGTAATAATAAACCCGCGGGATAGGTATATTTTTTGTAATTGTTAAATCGAAGTCTGTCAGAAGTAAACAACGTGTGCTTTGTTAATACGTTAGCAGGTGGCGTTAGGAGGAAACATTTTATTGAAATATTTTAATATAATATAATTTATTTAAAATATGAATAATAAAATAAATAGTAAAGTTACTTTATTAAATTTTATAACTATTACTTACATTTTAAAAATCAGGAAACAGTATGAAACTTCGTACTAGTGTACTGTACTGCCTACTATATCATTTTTTTGCATAAAACAATCGTTTTACTTGCTTACAAGTTCAATTTGATAAAGCAAGTCCCAAACTTTATTATTCCTTGATAAAAATCATAAATAAAAGTAATATAAGCGAGATCTTTCAAAATATTCATATATTTAGTTTAATTTTCAAATTGTTGCCCCCTTATTTTTTTTTCGAAGCCGAAATAGCCGGCTTTAATTCTCTCTTAAACTCGGCTTGTCCAAAAATATTATACAAATACCCAGGTAAAATAAAAGAAGTTTTATCATCGGCTTCTTTTATCGAATGAATGTGGCGTAATCAATAAATTAATTTTCGACGATAAACATATTCTTATTTATGTTGTAAAACTCAAGCAGGAACTTCTCGTAACCAGATAGTTGTGGTTAAGAGTCTATATTTACCTCTATTATCAAAACCGAACACCGATAATAATAGTTTCTTTGGTATATGCAATATCTTACATAATATTTAGATAGTTTGAAGGAAAGTTATTCTGCAAAACGAGCAACAACACGCACAAACCTATAATTCATCCTATCGACCATCAGGTATCGATTTTTTTCTTAAACTCTAACGATCATAATTGCTCCAGTTTCACTCAGATGCCTCCCAGGAATGCATCGTTTTATTGTAGTCCGTAATTACATAATTATAGTTATTAAAAAATCGAGTTTTCTATCTTTCTGTTCTTTTCAAGATTAAAAATATAATGGGTGGCACTCTTGACACACATAGGTTCTTCCCATGAGTATTTTTATCGTTAATCTTGAACTTAAGAATGCTTTTTTATAATGCGAGATGTATTAAAAAATGCGTACACGCCTACTGGATGTTTTATTGTTTAAAATTAATTTGTAGTTTGTGCATAATATTATATTAGTTGTTCTTGAACTGCACAACGGAAACTGAATAAAGCAGAAGAATAATTTTATCCCTTAACTTTTTCTTCTTCATCGTTGTATCGTTTCTGGTCTTGTTCTAAGATTTTTTGCGCATACAGTTGAGTCCACGGTTCTTTACCCGTGCGTCATTAAAAACTTATTAAATGCTGTTATTAAATGAAGACGCATGTTATTTTTATGAACGCTCTAGACTCAGTACATCGAAAAGATAGGTACAAAAATGATGCTTGGGGAGGTTTTCAGATTTTAAGTACAATTTGTAACGTTTTTGGTTTGTTGAAATTAAGTTATTTTCACAACTAATTTTATATTGGAGTTTGCAATTTTATGGTAGGTGTATTTTATTTTACCATTAATTTACATATAAAGTTAACCTAATTCAGACAGTTAAGGAAAGGTTTTGTTTAAGTTTCCGCAAAAGTCAAAGAAATGACATAAAGAAAATATTTTATAGAATATTTTTTTAGATTATGCCTGGAAAAACTCTACCTCACAAGCACAAGAACCCGTTTTAAATTTAATTGAGTACATACTTTGATTTAGAAAAAAAGGATCGGGGACCGTTGGAACCGTTGTGATCTGTTCAAGGGGTACAAAATGTACAATTTTTAAATGTGCACTATTATAAAGCTTTAATTATGAGAAGCATATTATATTACATAACAAAATATTTCTAATTATTAACTTTTTATTTTTGGTTTTTTTCAATTTGTAAAATTTGTAAAATGTATTAAAATAAATGGTGTTTTTTAAAAAGGTCATAAATTATTTCGGCTCAACTCCGCTCTAGGTGGTTGGCCAACAAAAGGTTGTCAAATAATTATATTATAAAAATCCAATACTTCAGCGGGCTGCTGGATTCGGAACTCATTCAAGAACAAGTCAAAACTCCACCCAAATAGTTTGCCTAGAATCACTGAAAAAACTAGACTAAACAAGCAGTTATTATGCTGTCAAACCACTTATCGCTTCCTTATAGTCCAAGAGATAGAGCCGAAATTTTGAACTGATCAGTAATATGACATTTCTCTATTGGAATATATTCATTGTAACTGGGTTAAGACTTTGCCTTACAGGCGGACGTCCCTCGTGGTACAGGGGGTGGCTATACAGGGATGAAGTTGAATTTTTTTTCGGAAAAATTAACGATCGATAATATGGCTGAAAATTTGCCCAGAGTAAGATCTTGGTATAACTAGACGAAATCCCAAAGGGTGGACGCGAGAGTGGATACATAAGGGGTGGCGGACAGGGGTGAAGTTGCAATTTTTTGGAGAAAAATTAACGATAAGTAATATGTCCGCCATGGCTCACTATTTAGCCCGTAAAAACTTTAAATCCAAAAAGACGGACAGCTGGGTTGGTACAGAGAGCCACAAAACGGGGTCAAATGTACCACTTGCCTGCGCATTTTAGGTCTCGGTAACAATTTTCAAACTGATTTTATTATGATATTTTTATACCGATTGATTTGAAAATTTGTATGCTCACTTCTGTTACTATTCTGAGAAGCGTCAAGTAAAGTTTTCCTCAAAATTTTCCAAAAAAATTTCCGTAAATGAAAATTTTCGTAATTTTTTGAGGTAAAATCTAATTTGTAGAATCCTTTCAATTTTCTGTAAGTTATACCATGATTTTTTTCCCCAAATTTTTCAAACGATTTTTCCGATAAGAAAAAAAAAATTAGAAAAACTTTTCTAAAACATTTGATAAACCTCTACGTCATCGTCTGAATCTTTTATAGAATATTTTGTAGTTTTAAAATGATATTATGATAATGTTTTTTTTTTCAAACTAAAGTCATATTTACTTTACAAATCACATTTTTTTCTTAAATACAAATATTTTACGAATTAATTTTTAATTGAATAAATGTTTGATATTTGATATTTTATTAAATTAAAGTAATTTTATAATGTTAACTATTAAATATTTTTGGTATAACAAATAGTAATTTTACTTATTTTTTATTACAATAAAAAGGTTTTTAAATTTATATTGCATAAATAATGATTGTTCAGATATAAGGAAAATTTGATTTATTATTACATTAATAATCAAATACAAAATATATTATTTCTATTTATCAATAGGTAAAATTCAATTTGTAGAATTCCTTTAACATTTTACAAATAATTATTAATAAAAATCAATTTAATAGTGGAATTATCAATTTTTTAAGTTTTGAAATTTACTTTGTAGATATTTTCAATATTTTTTTTACTTTCAAATTGATTGAATTTTTTTTCATTAGTTAATTATAATTTTACAAATTCTGTTTGGACATTAATTTTGCATCATTATTATTTTAAAATATTAAAATAATAATGATGCGCGTTCATTTAGATCAGTAATTCTAGACGCATGCGCTAAATGTAATAAGTATCGAGATACTTTTATTCAACTTGGTGAAACTGACTTCGATTGTAATGAAGTTTTTGAAAGCTTAGTCACTTATATGGAACAGGACTGACGAGAACAATTCCAAAAAGAAAAGTAAACGATGTCAGATTTTTACTATTTAACCGGCAGTATAAGTTGCATGATGTGAACGAGCCTTAAAAAAAAACTAAAAAATTTCGATGCTTCAAGCTTACCACCATTTCAAGATGAATTACATCAACATCTACTGCGAGCTCATTATATTTCAAATATTTGGACAAATGCTCATAAAAAAGTACCAACAGAATTGATTGTTGAAGAACATGGTTGGGAGTTTGAAGATGAAACATATAAATTCAAATGGTTTAGTGGACCTCAGATGCCAGAATCAGTTCGAGAAGTGGTGATTGAAAATGAAGCAGATAATGAATGTGATATTATTGAAAGTGAAAGTGACGAAGATGATGAATGTGATAACATCAATGAGAGTGAGAAAAATGACGAAGTTTTTATAATTTTTTTTTTCTTATCGGAAAAATCGTTTGCAAATTTTTGGAAAAAAATCATGGTATAACTGACAGAAAATCGAAAGGATTCTACAAATTAGATTTTACCTCAAAAAATTACGAAAATTTTCATTTACGGAATTTTTTTTGAAAAATTTTGAGGAAAACTATATTTGACGCTTTTCAGAATAGTAACAGAAGTGAGCATACAAATTTCCAAATCAATCGGTATAAAAATATCATAATAAAATCAGTTTGAAAATTGTTACCGAGACCTAAAATGCACAGGTAAGTGGTACATTTGACCCCGTTTTATGGCTCTCTGTACCAACCCAGCTGTCCGTCTTTTTGGATTTAGAGTTTTTAGGGGCTAAATAATAAGCCATGAAAATGGCGGACATATTACTTATCTTTAATTTTTCCCCAAAAAATTGCAACTTCACCCCTGTCCGCCACCCCTTATGTATCCAGTCTCGCGTCCGCCCTTTGGGATTTCGTCTAGTTATACCAAGATGATATACCTCTGGGCAAATGTTCAGCCATATTATCGATCGTTAATTTTTCCGAAAAAAATGACAACTTCATCCCTGTATAGCCACCCCCTGTACCACGAGGGGCGTCCGCCTGTAAGGCAAAGTCTTAACCCAGTTACAATGAATATATTCCAATAGAGAAATGTCATATTACTGATCAGTTCAAAATTTCGGCTCTATCTCTCCGACTATTAGGCAAGCTCCTCTTTCCTTTAAAGGAGACAGATAGTTGAACGATATTTTATACAATGTCTATCACTGGGTATGGATTTATTTTTGTCCAAGTTTTATATTGGTCCACTATTTCAAATGCAGTTCAAACAGACATATATTAAATTGTATGTTCCGTTTTAAATTGGTTCAATCTGTATAATATTTTTTCTCCTTATCTATCCTAAAGAAAGCCAGCATCCAGAAAATACTAGAAGCCACGAATTGAAGGTAAAATATTTTTGTTTGTAGTAAAGAACCCTGAGAAATTCAATCTAATTTAATTTAATTTAATTCAATTTATCTTAAATTAAACTTAAGCAGATCATAATAATATATATTGTAGATGAATTGATACGTGAATATGGACACGAAGTGATTAGATTGCCACTGTATCATCCAGATTTTAATGCTATCGAATTAATATGTGCAGATTGCAAGACTTACTATAATACATATAAAGGCAGAGATGGATATAGAGATCAACATGTTTTGAGTATGTGGAAGGAAGCAATTAAAAAATGTAGAACATACTAAAAAATTAATTGAACAGCAGTTTATTAGAAAAGAAAATATGTGTAATATTATTATTAAACCTGTAATAATTAACATTGGAGATAACAGTTCAGATTCTGAAGCATTTTATTATTAATTAGATTACGCATCAAATTTGAAAATTCCATATTACAGAATAAACGTATCCCAGTTTTTGTGCAATTCGGACCATTCACTAGGCGTTTCCATTAAACCATTGTAATGACTCCTAATTTATCACTAAATGCATTTGCCCCAACCTCATTCCTTTTCGTTACTCAACTAAACGGGACCACCTGCTATTCATGTCATCTTTATTGAACAATGATTTTGTAACTCGTTTTTCTGTTTGAGTATCTAAATCAGTTAATAGTTAAGTTGTTACGATACAAATATGGAGGTCAAGTTCGTGAACTGAATACCAAATTAAAAATTGGATCGTTTCACCAGCTGGAATTTGATACAAACTAATTTACGTCTGTATTAAACGCTGTCAAGAACCTCTCACTACAAGTTTTGTGGTGTAAAACTTTTTATGTTTAGGCTTAGTAGAACTCGTTTGTGGTGAGTACGTTCTTACGAAAATAAAAGTGTGCTTATATATTTTGACTCTTTCTTTTAGTTTCTATATACACAGGTTTCAAAAGAATTACATTCTATTTGGAAATGTATGACAGCACAGTTTTAATGGCAGAAATGTGCCAGAAAACATTAAGTTTACAGGGGATTAAGCCACAATTATTGTAATTGTAATTAAAATTACATTTTTAACTAACTAAAATTAGATGTTTTGATTTCCATTCCGGAGATTATTACCAAAAAAATATTATTTTTGAGAAAACTCAAATAAAATTTACTTCGTAGCAAGCTAATATAGGCTGATTTAAAATCTATGAAAAGATTTAAGGTATCGATAATAAATTCGTTCATTTTTTTCAACGCGATCCAACTGCGCGTGGATTAACAATCCTGAGTTGAGGGGTGAGTTTCAAGGTTGGTACGTACAGCTTGTCAAATTTAAGGTGATACTTGACAAATTTGTCCACTTGCGCAGAAAATTAAGTGAGAACGCATTCGGAGGAAAAGAGATACATAATGCGCTCGGTCTCTTCGCCTCGTTGGTACACTCCGTACTACAAGTTTACAGAGAGTGACCTTATTTATTAATGGAACTTCTATGATATGTGTATACTGTGTGTTATTTTGACTTTTCAATTTTTCCTTCGGAAATTTTTCTCAAAATACAAAATATTTTGTTTTTGTTGCTTGGTAAAAAAATTCTTCTAATAATTATATTTTATTTGACTCATTAATATTGACCATTCAGTCATGTTGAAGCGGAAGTTTTTTCGAACACTTCTATAAATGTCTCGTTCTGTAATTTTATAAGAAGAATATTGGCAGAGATGAAAGCTTTACATTTGCATTACAGTAAACTGTATAAGAATAAAAGAAAATTTAGTAGTTCTAAATTTTAGTAAGTCATAAATATTTTAATCCGTTGTTTATTTCTTTACAATAGAATAATATCAGCCCCGTTGGGATGGCTGTTAACATCCGGTATTTAGGTACTAAACTGTATAACTTTATTAACTTTCCCGAATATTTTATTTTCGTAAGGAGATTTTGTAGAAATATATCGTATAAAATATATCTCAAATAGTGACTGAGTTGTCAATATGAATAAGTCAGATAAAATAAAATTATTAGAAGAATTTTTTTACCAAGTAACAAAAACAAAATTTGTTTAATTTATTGGTATTTCGTATTTTGAGTTAACGATTTCCAAAGTGGAACTCGAAACTTCAAAATAAACTTATTTTAAACTAAAATTGTGGCTTATCACCAATAAAAATAGTAAATTACATTATTATGCCACAAGAAAATAGCCTAAGAATAATTTTTATTTTAAATAAAAACACACACACACAAGCGTACAACCCAGCTCCTACAGAGATATGTGTGTTAACCATTCCTTCATTTCGTCTTTTCTACACCCCATAGTGGAACATTTTTGCACTTGGACATTGTGGTATGATGCATTGTCTATAACTAATACACTACGGGCTGGTATATTAGGAATAAGTTTTTCATGAATCCATTTTTTATAATTATTATAGTTCATTTCGCTATGATAATCTCCAGACTTTGTACCAGATTTAAATGTCAAACATGCGTTTTTTATGAACCCCATTTGGCCGCCGGCGTGAACAATAATTAGCCTTTGCCTTTGGACGCTGGCTTGTGCAAACCTTCGGTGGTATTGTCTTCCCAGTATCTGTCATGGGTATGACAGGAATGAATATAAGTTTCATCCATGTACATTATGGGCCGATTTTCTTCCCTATATTGTTTAATATTTCTGAGAAACTTCCTCCGGAGCACTTGTATATCGGGTTTTTCCATTAGGATTTTCCTGTTATTCTTCGCTTTCTTCCATCGAAATCCCATATCTCTCATAACTTTTCTCAAAGTTTCATGCAACCCTGTATAAATATTGTCTTCATTGATTTTTTTTTGTTATATGTCGCAATGTAGGAACTCGTTTTTCCGTGACATAATAATTTATTATTATACGCCGAAGTAACCTTTGTCAAAATCGCCCAAGTTGGATTTTGGAGCAGATCTCATTCTTTTGTTGGGCGTCGAGAATGATGTAGAAGCACCTTCTTCTGTATTTTTCATTTCACGAGAGATCCGTTTTATAGTGGCTATACTTACTCCCGTTGCTAAGGAAGCACGCTCTTGATCTTTTTTAAAATCTTTAAAATGCGGATTTTGCATCGCTTCTCTCTGCATAAAAATAATTGCATTTGCTATTACCTCCTTCGTTTGTCCAGACAAGACTGCCTTCTAATTTTGAATGAAAATCCATGTTTATAATTTAAAATACTTAACAATAATTATTTAAAAAGTCAAATCTATTGTAATACGATATTTCTTCAACACACAGTAACTTTAAACATAAGTAAAATAAAAAAAACTTTGTCGCAGACTATACAAGTACTTTGCACTTCGAAGGGCCAAGAAATAATAAGGACGAATTGTGTTGTGGTCGAATGCGCATCGTGGGTGGAGCCTAATTTCAAATCGGCCAAGTATCACGTTAAATTTGACAAGCAATAGAAATATAGTAAGACTATTGCCATTGCGTATGGGGTATATACTTGTTGTGCACCAACGTCCGACCTCCTTTGAACCGCGTTAATTTACCGACAAATGACGGATTCACCGCGCCGACCGCCAAATCTCCCTATTCCACGGAGTGTGAACTGGAAAAATTGGTGCGAGAAAAACTGCCACTCCATGCCTCGTTGGATAACCGGCTTAAGATACCTCAAATTTCCGGGAAAAACTTATTTCTCTGGACTATGAACGCGCAGTGACTTTACAACCGAGAAGTACTGTCTAGCGTTCAACTTCGGCTACAGAGAATGATGTATATCACTCCAATAAAATAACTAATCGTCAGTTAAAAATTTTCAACATTCATTTACTTTCTACATATCATCATCAGTTGGCGCTACAGCCCTTCGTGAGCCTTGGCCTGCTTCAAAACATTCTTCCATCCTTCCCTATCGAGTGTCTGTCTTCTCCAGCCCCTCACTCCAATCTCCCTCAGATCTTCCTGTACATCGTCCAGATATCTGAGTTTAGGTCGCCCCCTTCTTCTTCTTCCGACCGGCCTGTTTAGCATAGTTATTTTAGTGGGATCACTCTCATCCATCCGCATAACGTGGCCCACCCACCTTAGGCGGTTTATTTTGATGGTCTTCACAATATCTGCATCACCAAAAAGTCTATAGAGTTCAAAGTTATATCGCCTTCTCCACAGACCCTGTTCGTTTACTCCGCCCTATATGGTCCTTAATACTTTTCTTTTAAAGACTCGCAGTAACTCTTCATCTCGGGTCGTCATTGCCCATGTTTCCGATCCGTATGTGAGCAGTGGGCGTATTATTGTTTTATAAAGTTTGCACTTTGTTGCTATTGACATACTTCTCGCTCTTAGTTGAGGGCCCAGGCCAAAATAACAGCGGTTAGCCACGCATATTCTTTTTTTATCTCGTTGGATGTGTTATTTTTGTAGTCTACCAGTGATCCTAAGTAGCAGAATTCTTCTACCATTTCTATCGTTTCGTGTTGCACCTCTAAGTTATTTTGTTGAATTCTTGATATGGCCGACATATATTTAATTTTCTGGATGTTTATCAGAAGTCCGATGTTTTCTGCGGCATTTTTGATACGTGTGAAAGCCTCCACTGCTTCATTTTGGGTTCTTCCAATTATGACGATATCATCAGCGTATGCCATTATTTGTATACTACGGGTATATATCGTACCTTTTAAGTTTATTCCCGAATCTCTCATAACTTTTTCTAACGCTAGGTTGAACAGCGTGCATGATAGCGCATCTCCCTGGCGCAGTCCTCTGTTGGTTTTAAATGGTTTTAAAACATCCCCTTGTACGCGCACTTTACATTCGACTTTCATCATTGTCACTTTCTACATATATCATACATTATATTACAAACTTTCTAAATATAGGTGAAATATTTATACAAAATCGCTTGAAAAATTTCTACGTTAATACTCCATATCTGTACGTTAATGATAGCTGTTTTGATTAATTAATAATGAACGGCGATTATAGTTATTTTGTTTATTAGATTAATTTTAAAAACTTTCACTTGCTTGCTATGATCGGTTTGCAATTAATTACAGTTAATTTTATTCTAGATTTAATGTCATTAGTATTAGTAACATATGGTACATATATAGGTACTCTTTGCACTTTTTACATGATAATAAATGGTACAATAAATACACAGACCTAAATTTAAAAATAAACATTAATTAATGCATTGTTCACAACGAGACAGCTTCAAATATTTACGGATTTCACGAACTATATAAACAAAACATTCCACTTCGTCCAGTTATCAATTACGTTGGCTGTCAAACATACAACCTTTCAAAATATTTAATTTCAGGACAGGTAAAACTCGATCGGCATAATTTTCATTGCTATGCATCAAGCAATCCCTATTGTGTTAACACTGATAGTCATAGGTGGTCTATAAATGTTTAGGGTGGTATTCATCATCATCCAGCCCCCTTTTTAACATCCATTGTTGGATATAGGCCTCCTCCAAACGTCTCCAGTTCTCTCTATCTCTAGCTGCTGCAATCCAGTTTGTTTACATTCGCCTTAGGTCGTCGGTCCATCGGGTGGGTGGTCTGCCTCGACTTCGCTTGTCGGCTCTTGGTCTCCACTCCAATAATCTCTTCGTCCATCTTCCGTCTTCCATTCTAGCAACATGTCCAGCCTACCTCCACTTTTGTTTATTGATTCGCAGTATAATATCGTCTACGCCAGTTCGACGGCGTATCTCCTCATTTCTCACCCGATCTTTCAAGGTCAGGCCCAGCATTAATCTCTCCATTCGCCTTTGTGTTACCCTCAGTTTTTCGGCAGTAGCTTTCGTTAAAGTTAGGGTCTCTGCTCCGTAGGTCAAGACTGGTAAGATGCATTGGTTAAATGCCTTCCTTTTCAGGTGAATTGGGGTATTTGTTTTAAAAATGTCTCTCGTCCTTCCATATGCCGCCCATCCCAACGTGATTCGTCTATTTTGCTCGCAGGTTTGGTTGTCTCTGGTTATTCTGATTTCATGACCCAAGTATGTGTATTTATCGATTAATTCTACCTTGTTATTATTGATCTGTATCTCTTCGCTGGGAACCATATTGGTCATCATTTTGGTTTTCTCGAAATTTATCTCCAGCCCAGTTTCTTGTAGTATGTAATTCAGTTCTTGGAGCATGTCTTTGATCTCTCCCAGATTATCTGACAGAAGCACGATATCGTCCGCAAAACGTAGATGGTTTAATCTTTCTCCATCGATGGATAATCTGAATGACTTACAGATATTAACAAATCGCATAACAGAAGTCAGCAACAGATACGGACTAGCTCTTAACATAAAGAAAACCAAATTTATGACAATTAGTAAAAAACCAATACTAAACGCTCAACTTACAATCAACCAACAGAATATCGAAAGAGTCGAGCAATATACATATCTAGGCACCAATTTAAATAGCCAATGGGACCACTCAACAGAAATTAAACAGCGAATAATAAAAGCAAAAGCAGCATTCGTTAGAATGAGAACTATTTTCAACAGTCGAGACATCATTAAAAACAAAATGCCGTCTATTGAACTGCTACATATTCACAGTTCTGCTCTCCGGAATGGAAGCATGGACACTGACTGTTGCATCTATGAATCGGCTCGAAGCTTTCGAAATGTGGTGTTATAGGCGCATCTTACGTATATCCTGGGTTGACAGAGTTACTAATGTGGAGGTCCTGCGTAGAATGGGGAAAGAATGTGAAATTCTCATGACCGTCAAAACTAAAAAGTTGGAATATCTAGGTCATGTAATGAGAAATCAAGAACGTTACGGCCTCCTCCAGCTGATTCTCCAAGGGAAAGTAAATGGTAAGAGAGGACCGGGAAGAAGACGCATTTCCTGGATTCAAAATTTGCGAAAGTGGTATAACACGACTACCACTGAACTGTTCCGCGCTGCAATAAGCAAAGTGAAGATAGCCGTGATGATCGCCAACGTCCGGAACGGATAGGCACTTTAAGAAGATCGATGGATATTCCTTTCTGTTGCCATGTTAGTCTTTTAAATGCATACTCAAGAACGGTAATGAACAGCTTTGGTGACATGGTATCACCTTGCCTGACTCCCCTTTTTATCTTTATTTTATTAGTTGCTGAATGTAGACTTATGGTTGTTGTGGCATATATATTTTTAACTATATTACAATATCTGTGGTCGACCCTGCAATCTTGTAGTGCTCTTAAGATGGACGGTAATTCCACTGTATCAAACGTCTTTTTAAAGTCTACAAATATCAATGCCAAGGGACGGTTATATTCGTTAGTTTTTTCTATCAGGGTTTTTAGGCACTGCAGGTGATCGTTTGTGCCGTAATTAGGGCGGAAACCAGCTTGTTCCCGAGGTTGGTAAAAATCCAGCTTTGTCTCTAATCTGTTCGTTATTATTCGGGTGTATAATTTATAAAGATGGTTAAGGAGACTGATTGGTCTGTATCTTTCCAGGTCTGCTATATCTCCCTTCTTGTGTAAGAGTACAGTTATTGAATTATTCCACTTTGTTGGGATATTTTGATTCCATAGGCATAGATTAAAGAGCTTTTGAATTTTGGTTATCAGTACTGAGCCTTAGGGTGGTATTGTTGGCGTTTATATGATTGGCCCACAACTTAACTTAGTCAATCAAAGACCAAATTGAGTACATAATGTTGACGTCATCTGGCCTTAATCGGTTGCAATGTTGTTTCCCTTAATTCTAACAAGTTGATAACTAGTTCGAATTCATGACGATACAAATTTCATTTTTTATGCTACAGAAAAAAAAATCAAGTGGTGCAAAATCATATGAACGAGGAATTTGTACTATACCTCGCGTGCTACCTAAATGAGCAGAAAATGTCAATTTCGAATAATTTGGAATTACCTGTGCACCATGTGCGGCACCACAGACCTGTTGAAACCGAAATAGTGTTCACAGAATACCCTATTAAATTAAATTTGTTTACAAAATATGCATTTTGATTAGTCTTTGGTTTCTAGTAGCAATAAAAAATAAATATTTTCTTTATAGTTAATTTTTGCTGCCAGTAGATAACCTACAAAGAAATATTGAGTTTTATAGGGACCCTGTTCTGCAACAATGGTGTAACCCACAATTTGTTTACAAATGTGATATACATGCCAACAAGTTTATTGCGACTGGTTTGACAAAAAACAAAAATGGTAGAAGCCGTATCTGGTACTTTAGCGACATCTATTAACCAAAGTTCTAATCCACATTCGTCAAACTAGTGATAATGCACAAATCTACAACAACCAGGTAATCCACAGTGCGGGTTACATTGTTGTTGAAAAATATTCAATGGGTATATATATTGTATCAACATAAACTACAATAATTCTTTTTCAAAACAGAACACGTTTTACGTCCGTTGCAGTTTTCTGAGTAGTTTAAACTACTAGTAGTATTTAAATACATTTATAAAGTGGTTCGTGTAAAAGACAAGGTATGCATTATAATATTTTTTAAACTATTAATCCGTAGGGTTTGCAAAAAGTAAATTAAACAAAAAATTCTGTAAAAATAAATTAAACATCACTTCTCAAAATGTTTTTCATTAATATCAGTATTTGCACTGGCAGAAAAAGTAAATCAATTATTTTATACTTGCCGCATGTGCGATATATACGCTGCCAAAATTCGTAGTACACAACAAGATGAAGAAAGAGCAGACCTGGAAGCAGATCACAAGAGACATCTTGACATCGTGGAAGAGCTGAGACAACAAATGAACGATTATCTAAAAGCTGCAAAACAAGATGACACATTGGAGACGTTGACTTTTGATCTACAAAAAACTCTCCCCACACTTAAGTTGCCGACTGGAACCGTTTATTATAAAAGGCAACTCAATCTGTTTAATCTCGGTATAAATGTTGGTAGTACAGGAAAAGGTGTTTTTAATAATAGAACACGAAGCTGGCAGAGGCACACAAGAGGTTGGTTCGTGCTTGTAAATACATTAACGAACATGTACATGCCCCCATTAAAAAACTTATATTGTGGTCCGATTCATGTGGAGGTCAAAATCGAAGTATTAAGCTTGTTTTAATGTTTATTCATGTACTACAGAATCATACCTCCCTCGAAACGATTTCATTAAAATTTTTACTTTCTGGGCACAGTTTTTTACCCAACGACCAACATTTTGGACGTCGAATACTCCCTAAAAGCACAACAGAGAGTATACTCAGATACTGACTACATGATCATCATGAAATCCTGTCGAAGAAAACAAAAGTTTATCATAAACCGTATCGCAACTAATGATATTGTATCAGTTAAGGAGTTAGAGAGGTCGATTACAAATCGCAAGATCGACTCAAATAATAAACAACGTATTAATTGGATAAAAACCCACGTTATAAGAATGAACAAGCATGAACCCACTATTTTGTACATGAAAAATCACGTTAGAGATCCTTCTTTTTCAGCAGTAAACATCGAAAAGGCAGGAAAGGGAAACCTTTACTTGGAAACAGAGAACTGCCTCCAGTGTGGCCAAATGGTAGACAGCTTTCTGCTGAAAAAATAAAAGACCTGAAAGACATCTTGGATTTGGTACCTACAGATGCAAAAGGCTTTTATAATTTCTTAGATAAAGTCGGAAGTGAAAATTTCATAGACGATGTAGAAGTACATGGACAGATGCCAGATTTTACTATTAATGAAGAGCAATTTGACGTTGTATATGAATAATAAAAATAACTGTATCTACTTTTTCTCTATAAAAATGCTTTCTGATTATCTTTTGTATTAAATTGTATTATAAACTATTTTGACACAATTAACTATGATCACTTACTCAATTTTGCAACAATCATGTAACCCAGTTTTTATTGTTTTTTTATACCAAAAATTAAAGGTTATTCGTTTATTTCGATATTTTCCGTTTATATGTATTATTGTAAAAGAGTAAAACATATTTAAAGAAAAATATCTCAGCAAGGGAATTTTCTATGATAACGAAATACAAAAAGCTAATTATCTCAGAACAACATGCCGGTGGCTTACACCATTGTTGCAGAACAGGGTCCATAGAATATTTTCATCGGAGCATTTAAAATTATTTTACAATCAATGCAAAATTATATATTTAAAGAAGTAAATAATGTTTTATATTTTCGAAACATCTTGTACAACATTATAATTTTGAGAAACTATTTCTTTGTTTATGTAAAGTAAATTATACAATGCACACGCCTTAAATTTGTAAAGAATATTTTATTGATATATTAATATGCAATAGAAAGTTTTAAACACTTACCAGATGTGATAAGCAGAAGAAATCAACGAATTAACAACTATCTGAAAAGAGAAAAAAATTGCTATAAATATTGTTTATGGCTCGAAAGCTAAAACTCATGGGAATGATAAATATTATGTTCATATGGGATTAAGCCACAAATTGATTGTACCTAATGACAATTACATTCGATTTGATTTCCACTCCGGAAATCGGTTTCAAAAAAGAATATTTTAAATTCATAGACAAATAATATAAGATAGACTGATCCTTGCAATATCAGCCCGTTCGCTCAGTGCGACAAGGAAACTGACGCAAAGCAGTCCCTGCGTCTCTTTTTAATTTGCTAGATTTATCGACCACGTGACCTAAATCCAATGAGAAGGTCACGTGGTCGATAGAAACATGGCCCATTAGAAAGAGTGGCAGGGACTGCTTTGCGTCAGTTTTCTCTGTCGTACTGGGAAAACGCCACTGTATTGCAGCAGTCAGGTTATGGTACGTAACCCAAATTTTTTAACGTGTTTTTGTGGAGTCCAGTGTAAAGTCCTTTGTGTGTTGTGTTCGTTGTTTAAAAAAGAAAAGAAGAACCAGCAATTTTCTGCTTGATGATGATCTCTCCTCCTATAGGATATTTTATACTTGACCATAACTCCGAAGATGGCTTTGTAAGCGCTCTTTTACACACAGGAATTAAAATCTTTTACACACTTCGAAAATACTTCCCTTCTCCAACTTTTGATTTAATCTTATTATGTATGGATGGAATTTATTTTCACGTAAAATTTGAAAATAGAAGAATCGCCTTCTAACAGGACGCAAATATCTAAAGATTTGTTTTCAGTTGATGCAGTTTTTCTGTGACCTGATTTCGATAAATATTTTAGTGAACCAGTTTCGTTAACACATTCAATACCGCCACCGCCTCTCTGGCGTTCACCCGACTTCCGCAAAAACGCCGCGACCGCCCGAGAGACGTTTGTGTTATGTGTTACGAGCAAAGCCCGAAATTGGACAATCCTAGCATTGTACAGAAATTATTGTCTACTTCTAGCATTCTACTTTTAAATTGTACAATGTCCAAAATTAAAAATTATTATCGAAACGCTCATCGATTCGTATCGATTATTATTGACAAGCGACGCACTAAATCAAAAATCGAACATTTCTTGTTAAAATTATTTGATCTTTTATATTTTCTATTTATATATTATAGAGTTGTTCTTTGTCGAATCGACAATGTAATAAAACGCTGTGTCAAACTAAAACATTAATAATAGAAGCAATTGTTTTACAATATAGTGATAATGTTAGTGAAACATCTTCAATAGATAGATACATCACTATAAAACAGAGAAAATGTTTGTGAAACATTTCAGATTTTCACATTTCAAGAGATGTGGATGATAATTTAAAATAATTTAATCCTACAATGCAGAAGTTCGAAGTCTTAATTAATTATGGATTTATAACCCTTTTGATGTTTGTTTGTCTTTAATAACAAATGGGGAATAATTGTCAAAATCGATAGGAATCGATATCTGTCATATACCAAGTCCGACGATTATGTCTATTTCGGAGATTGTACATTAAAAGGGTACAAGTGGACAAGATTTTCCGTACAATGTTAGGATTGTCCAATTTCGGACATTGCTCGTAACATATGCACCTAATATAATCGTCTACTAGTTCTAATAATTTGTGCGGCTAGTTTGGATGGGTTAGTGATTTGAGGAGGACATATTTGATAGTAGTCCGTCTGCCACGTGTTGGGTTTGGTTTTTATAACAAAACAGTTTACAGTACTTATTGAAACTGCTTTTTGTTCGATTGGTAACTCTGGGTGTATTTATGATTATTTATTAATTAATTATTTGATTGATTTGATTTTTAGCTGCTTTGGAAGAATCGGACAACGAGATAAACCCCTTCGAAAATAGTAGTGATGATCCAGATTATTTGAGCGAAAGCGATAATGAGTCCGGAGAAGACTTAATTTTACAACCTTCACACATTCCTGGTTGTTCATCTACCCCTACAGTTTCCTCAGACATGGAGAATATTGCACAAAATGATTGGAGTTTTACTGAAATTCCAAATCAAAGTTTGCCGTTTACTAAGACAGCAGATTTTTGGTTGACGTAAATTCCACAAACCTTTTTGATTACTTCCAACTTCTAGTGACATGATTTTTTTAACATGTTGTGTGAGAAAGCTAACAAACATGCCATCGCTTTAATTGCCCAAAGCTTAGGAAGTAAACCAAGAATAACGTCATGGTATGATGTCAATGTAACGGAAATGAAAAGATTTCTAGGTATGCTTTTTCATACGAGGGTTATCAAATTAAACCGAATGAACGACTATTGGAAAAAAATTATCTGTTCAACCTACAGTGTTTTTCGTCCTTTATTGATTTTGAGAAGCTTGCAGTTTGAGGACAAAACACTAGAGCCACCAACTCAATTAGGAAAAATTATACCCTTAATAAATTATTATAATAATAGAATTATACAAATATATTATCCAAACAGGGAACTCTGTATCGAATAATCGATGGTTTTGTGGAGAGGCCGTTTAAAATTTCGGCAATATATTAAAGGAAAGAGGCACAAATTCGGCATTAAACTTTATATGTTACATGAAGCGAGTGGAACCGCCCTCGAAATAATGGTTTATGCTGGCTCAGTAGATCCTCTATTATCCGGCGAAAACATACAGAAAAAGTCGTTTAAAATCTTTTGGCAGATCTCTCTTTTTGGATAATTTTTACAATAGTCTAAAGCTTGCTGAGGAGTTGTTACTGAGAAAAACTTATGTGACAGGAACCTTACGTTCCCGATTCCGTTGCATTAAATCCCGAAACAGTCTAAAGACAAAACTAAAAAAAGGTAAATTGGTGGTGCAATACAATTCACAAGGAATTTGCATAATTAAATGGAGAGATCGTCGTGAAATAATGGCTATTTCGAGTGAATTTAATGAACGTATGAAAACCGTGTTGAATCGGCGTGGTAAAGAAAAAGAAAAGCCTGTATTGATAGATAAATATAATGAGTTTATGGCAGGAGTTGACAATTGCGACCAGATAATGTCATATTATTGCTGTGAGCACAAGATGCTCATTTGGTATAAAAAGCTAGTTGTCCATATATTTCAAATAATGAAGATCACATCACATTATCTCTACAAGAAAGGGAATTCTGACAATAAAATGACATTTTATGATTACCGATTATGTATTATTCAGAAGATAATTTTACTTACACCACCAGAACCAGAACCATTACGAAAAATTAAGATAACACATCTTCTTGAACCTTGTCCCAAAAGTGAAGAAGAAAATAAAAGAGTTAAAAGGAGAGAGTGACCGGTTTGCTGGCAAGAAAAAAAAGAGTTGACTTAATTTATTACTGTTCATTACGTCCTAATAAACCTGGACTGTGTTTATCTTCATGCTTTCGTGAATTCCATTCTAAAATATAGTTTTGGTTACTTTTCTTTAATTTTAGTTTCTTTCGTGAATTTATTTTAAGATTTAATTTTTTTGTTTGTGTTTTAACTTAATGTTCTTTTTAGGTTTTACTGGAAATTCTGAGTGCTCTAATAAAATAATTTTTGCTTATATTATTTATTTGAATTTTTAGATAAAAAACGTATATTTTTGACTGAACACCGCACGGGGGGTCCCCGGCACTCAATTAGCAATTAGCTTGTCCTGTGTCTTCACCGCCCCTAAGGCGGTCTTGTGTTTTTCGGAAAATATACCAAAATTTGAACTTAGTCTAGTACAAACCAGCTAAAATAAACATTACAATACTATTTAAAAAAAAAAACATGCGGTCATCTGGACTTTGTCACTAAAGAGTTGCAGAATTGAATGTGTTAAACTTTTTAGTAATTTAATGACAATAGATATTGTTATGGGATTTCGGTTAAGATATAAATTATTAAGGATATTACACGTTTCAAGATAATGTAAATATAAAAATAACTCCGAAATTATAATATATTACTTGACATGAAAAATAATCAGTATTTTTTAAGGACTTCAAAAGACAAAAAATATGCAGGATGATCCTATTGAAATAAGAAAGTTCATTAGATTTCCAGAAAAACTGAAGATCTGACAACAATGTAAATATCACCATAATAATGACATGTCACAAGGCCCTTACGCACCAAAATCTATAAAAAACATGCAAGATGTTTCCGATATAATGAAGGCGTTCTATACTTAGAGCTCACGCTGTAGATTGAGAATGAAAAAAACAACAAAAGCATTATTTTAAAAGTATAAGAAAAGACCTTCATTTTTGTTCTTTCAAAAGATTTGTAAGTGCTTTTGAACAGATTCTACAGTCAAAACATTTTTACGCTCCAACATTACTATTATTTAACTCATTCAATTTTTAAAATCTCGCAAAAAAGGTACCTGTGCAAAAGTGCAAAAAGTATCACCTTCGTTCCTTCAGTTTTGGGTACTAAAGAATAAAAAAAAATTGGTTCCAAGAGTGTGCTCTCAAATTTCAAAATCAATTTTTTTCAGCATCAAAAAAGTGGATATTTTCTTTGGAATTCATCTTATGTACTTATTATGGATAATTGTAGATAATGTGTCTCTGACTTTCTATTAATCCGCTAATGTTGGTATGTTCTTGTTGCTGACTCCTTCTTTTGGTATTGACAATCAGAGTCTGCTACATTCTGCTGATGGGATTGCTACACATATTTCTATATTGAGTAGGATGAGGGTTGCTTCTTCTTTGTTTTATTGTTGTTTTTGATGTCTATTTCTTTCATGATTATTGATGCATCTTTACATAGTACTCTATGCTCATTGTCCCAGGCGTGTTAACAGATCTATGATTTGTCGAAGTCTCTATTCTTGATGTACGTTTCATGTTCGTTTATCCTGACACTTAGTGGTAGTACGGTTTGTCCCACATAGAATTTGTTGCATTCACATGGTATTTTATAGATGCAGTTCTTTGATCTCTCTTGGGTGTTGTTAGGTTTGGTTTTTGGCAGTGGAAATGAGTTACAGTTTGTTTTCTTTACGTATTGTGAAGCTTTGAGCTATTTGAAAGTTAATATTGTTAATATTATTACCAAATATGGATGATGATAAAAACTCCAAATGTGAAGATCTCTTTATTATCCGTATTATGCAGACGTTGCCTGGGTTACAACCGGGTGCAAAAAGGTCGAGATAATATGGTAGTAGTTTTGCGTATATGGTCAAATTTTATTACGCAGATATAATCTAAATCCAACATTATATCTCCCGACTGAATCAGAAATTATAAAAACGATGCGGAAACAAAAATAACATAAAATGTGGAGAAATGAATCGATTTAAATGAATTATTTATAAAAAAAAACATTTACTAATAAAAGGTATTACAGCAAAACAAAACAAATTAATGGTATAATAAAATATACTTAAACGGTTCTTTTTATGGAAGTAGGAATATATTTGAAATTCAAAACGAGTTTCCTCCATCAAGAAACACTTCACCAAGTCGATGGCTTACGCCGTTTACTCTTTGGTCTCGTGAAGGTCAAGGACTCCGAAGTTGATGTTTTAAAATTTCCACTGGTCCCCGGGGGCATTTCGTACGCGATCGCCGACTGAAACTTTCTCGTCGAAACCTGTTTTATCGGCCGATCGTTTACTGAATCAGAGAAAAAACGTCGAGATGCAGCCTCTGGGCTGAATTTGTTTAACACCGTGTCACGACTGTGCTATGGTGTACGAGAGAAAATTATTATTGAATTATTGTTGAAACGCACACAGACTTGTTAAAAGATATGATAGTACAGGGTGTCCCAACAACATTGGATGCCCTAAGATTAGGAAAGACCTTTAGGAATATAAATAATAAATATACGCAAGGTTTCTACAAAATCTTCGCCAATAGGGATATACACCACAAAACCTATGGTTTGGAAATAGGACGAAAAATTGGTCTTAACGAACAAACAAAATTGTAACGAACTAGCCACATATTGTGAACAATTATTAAACTGCCTAGAACCAAAAGAATGGTTTCAGAAATTTCAGAGAGAAAGTATAGAAGAAAAATCCCCCCACCATCCAAAGAAGGAATATAATCACACATAGTATGTGTGACACAAATTTACATGTAGTGACTACCCAAAAACTTACATCGGTCAATCTAGTAGAACTGTTAAGAAACGTGTAGCAGAACACAAAATGACTTTCAATAATAAAAAAACCGATTTTACGTACGCACCTCATCTTTTAGAACATAATTATTCTTTTGATGGCCAATTTCAAATTCTCCACAGTCAATATAAAGGTCTTAAACGATCTTTACTAGATCTACTATAAAGGATAGACGAATAATAAAAATAGCTCACTTAAGAAAGGCACTCTACCGAAACAGCTGTAGTGATAAAAAATTATAATAAATTTTGTGGAAGTGTTGAAAACAAAAGTTTTCAGTGTTTTATTGTTAGATATATATTTTTTCTACGACTAGATATAATTTTTAAGCAGTTATTTATTTCTCCGTCAAAAAAATGTATATTGTTGATAACCCTTGTCTTTAAAAATACCACATATCCTATAAACTATTTTTATTATTAATTTATCGCGTCCTTAAGTAGATTTAAGTGAGGAAACGATCTAAAGATAGATTCGAACAAGTTTAAAATAGAATCTAAAGATATATGGGTGCACATCCGCATTCACTTCGGAGGTTTCTGTCCTATTATTCAACCCGCCGAAAATTTGTCTCTGAACAAAAAAAAATGGGAAGATTTGAGACAACGTTAAAAGTATATAAACAAAAAAAAAGTAGAATATGTTTTGGCAATCATGCTAAATTTTTATTGTTGTAGGCAAGAACCGTACAACTCACTGGAAGAAGCATCCTCCAAAGCCAAGAATCACTAGAACAAGACAGGATAACATAATAATTCACTTACAATGGCCTACAATAATTATTAAAAATTTAGAGGACGCTGTCGAGATTTAGAATTATTTCTTGGATGGCACGATAATTGGTATCATTGTGGAAAATACAAATAAACACATAGCCTCCATCCAAGAAAACTATTCGCGAGAGCGAAATGCTAATCTCACTGATGAAACGGAAATTCGTGCTTTTGTAGGACTCTTGTATTTATCTGAGCTAGGTCACTGTAATCGTGCCAGCGCAGATCTTTGGAAAAGAGACGGTTATGGTATAAAAAATTTTTATCTTACGATGACTCTACAAAGGTTCCGATTTCTTCTTCGTTGCATTAGGTTATGTTTGATGATAGGGAAACACATGCAGAGCGATCAAAAATTGACAAGCTAGCTCCCATTCGTGTGGTGTTTCACCAGTTACCACAAATGAAGAACTTAATATAAATGTACAGGAAGTTCGGAAAATACTTGAAAACCTGAAGAACGGAAAAGCAGTAGGTAAAGACGGGATACCAAACGAGTTACTGAAATATTGTGTGGCAGAAATGACAGAAAAATTAATAACATTAATTCATCATCATCATATAACAAAGGTCCTACGGCGATTGCCGCTTCCCGCATTTCAGCCTCCATCTTTTCCTATCTCTCCAATCTCCCTCTTCTAAGCCTCTAGATTGCATTGTTTTTGTAATTTCTCTTCTCCAGGAATTTGGTGGTCTTCCCCTTTTCCTTCTTTTTGGCGGAACATACATTAAGGCATTCTTTGGCCACAGCTCCTCCTCCATTCTCATCACGTGACCATACCATTGTAATTGCCTTCCTTGTATTCTATCTGAAAGAGTATCTCTAATTCCTGTACGGTTTCGTATTTCCTCATTCCTGATTCTTTCCATTCTCGATACTCGACATGACCTTCTAAGATAATCCATTTCCACAACGTCTATTTTATCTCGTTCATTCTTTGTCATCGTCCAACATTCAGCACCATATGTGGTAATTGGTTCTACAATTGCTCTGTATACGCGAAGTTTGGTATGCATCTTTATTTTATTAGACCCCAGTAATGAATTCAGTATTCGGATCCATTTTTTCCCTTGGGTTATTCGGTTTTGTACATCTATCTTAACTCTGCCATCTGCTGATATGACGCTTCCTAGATATTTATACTGGTTGCAGCCTTTTATAACTGCATTTTCAAGCCTCAGATCTGTGGTATTTCCTCCAATTTTTAAATATTCTGTTTTGCTTATGTTTACAGTAATCCCCCATTTGGCATATTCCTCAAATAATTTTCGATTCATATAATTTATATCTTCCTCATCGGTTGCAACCACCACCTGATCATCTGCAAATAGCAATGTATACAGAGTTTCTTGTCCCACTTCGATGCCCATAAATCTACATTTATTTCTCCAATTCCTCAATGCTTCTTGGACGTATATTTTAAAGAGTGTCGGTGACAAACAGCATCCTTGCTTTAGGCCTTTAGTGACTTTAAATTCATTTGAGGTTCTGGTTCCAATTTTTACACAACTAACTGCATTTTCGTACAATTTATATATCGCTCGGATATACGTCGAATCCAATCCGGACCTTTCGAGGACCTCAAACATTTTCTTTAACGGGACACTATCATATGCTTTCTCAAGGTCTATAAATACCAAATGGGTCTCTCTACTTCTTTCGACACGCTTTTCAATTATTTGTCGTAGGATAAATATATTATCAAGGCAGGATCTCCCGGTACGAAAGCCGCTTTGTTCTTCAATATCTTGTATCTGTCTTTCAACCCTCTTCTTTAATATTCTGCCGTACAACCGGCCCACAAAGCTCGTCACACTAATACCTCTATAATTGGAACAGTCTCTTTTATTCCCTCTCTTATATATGGAGCTTATGTAAGATTTATTCCAATCTTTAGGAATTTCCTGGTCTCCACACATACATTTATTTAAAAGGTCTACTATTAATTCTAAAAGTGCAGTCGGCCCATATTTAACCAGCTCTATGGGAATGTCTCCAGGCCCTGCGGCTTTTCCGTTTTTTAACCTCTTTTAAGGTTTCCGTCAAATAATAACATTAATTACTAAAATTATAAAACACAATAAAATAGCGGAAGAATGGAGAACATGAGATAAAAACAGCCAGAAAACTACAGAGGAATAAAGTTGTTAAATACTGCCCTAAAACGTATAATTAAAATTTTACAAGTGCTAATAAATCAGAGGATAAGTTTAGCAGATGACAACAGGGTTTTCGTAGTGGAAGATCGTATACAGCATATGCCTCAGAAACAAGACCCGACACAGCCACAACGCAAAGGCTACTGAAAACGGCAGACATGAGAGTACTGAAGAAGAATTACAGGAAATACGCTGAGAGATCGAAAGAGAAATGAAGACATTAGAAGAAAATGTAACGTACATTGTATAAATGAATGGACACAAAATAGAAAAAAAAGAATGGAATAACCACATCAGCAGAATGGAGGAGACCCGTATCGGACGACCGCGCAAAAGATGGAGTGATAACCTTCCATAGAGGCATTACTCCGCCAATGAACAAGCAGAGTTGCTTATAAAGAGGAAGAAGAAAAATAGCTAAAAAAGGTAGATAACAATTAAGTAACCCCCAAGTAAAATGATTTCCCCTAGTTGGCTGTATACCATGAATCAAAAAAATGTTATTTAAAAAAATCCTTTATAATAGGCATAATATTACAAAAGAATCCTTTCAGGCTACATCACAGAACGCTTGAAGGTATTAATCCGCCAATGAACAAGCAAAATTGCTTATAAAGAGGAGGAAGAAGAAGTAGACTAAAACATTTAAATATATTTACACATTCTAAATTCCTCCAAAATAAAAAAGAAAAATCTTCTTTTTCTATTTTTTATATCCCCTAGTCTATGACATCGAGGCAACTAAACTTGAAAGACACTTTAGCGCCACTACCCGAAGGTTTTAATGCTTTTTACTACTTCATTGCGTTGCCTAATATATTTCTTACTCTTGTATTTTTTTATTAATTTCAACTGAAATTTTACACCATTGAGCTGTATTAAAATTCCATCAAACGCGAAATAACTATATTAATAATAATAACCGCATTACAAATTCTACCGGAGTTCTGCTCAACCTCACCAACCATATAAATTGCAAGAAACCATTCATTATACCATTTTCGATCGCTATTGTTTCTATTCGCTACATATCAATTTCTTTCAAGTCGACAGGTGTTCTTTTGTAGATAATTAAACAAAAACACTATCAAGTACAAGCGGTCAACTGGCGGAGATCAGTTTAGGCCAGTCTTTCAAACAAAGTAAGTATTAAAAACTAAGTCAAATCGTCGGTTTTCTTCTCGACAGGGTTGAAAGATTTTTTGCTTGCTTTATTCTATTGGTATTTGAGTCATCTAAGTTTGTATTTCTTTTTTTTTTCTTTATTAGGCCAATGAACTTTGTTGGCAGGTTGGTGTTTATTTATATTCAATTATCAAGATTTTCAAAACCCTATCTCACTTAATTTTAAGACTTGAACATAAGCACGATATTTGTATGGCATATCAGTAACTACTACTACCAGTACTAGATCAGGCAACCAGATACCTAGACTATTAATTGATGATCTCGAACTGGAAGGTGTGGACACCTTCGTCTACCTGGGCTCGCTGCTGACCAAAGACAACAATGTCAGCGAAGAAATTAAAAGAAGAATAGTGCTTGCCAATAAGTGCTATTATGGCTTGAGGAAACATATGACCCCAAAACTACCCAGAAAAATTAAAGTTACCATATATAAAACACTAATAAGGCCAGTGTTAACATACGGGTCTGAAACGTGGTCACTTACACAGAACGACCAAGAATTGCTTAAACGTTGGTTGGTATCTCAAGTTCTTCGTGGTATGCCATAATATGAACTCATCTGGTCAATTCCCGACATAAAGGAATTGTAGTCATGTATCATTACTGGCTTCAATTTTTTCTGGCCTCTACGATTTTCAACTTCAACCATTTCGAAACCATGCTTGGATGAAATCATTATTACAATTTCTCTTATCTTTCCATTTTAATACTCTGATTGGACCTCTTCTTTGCAATACGACTTCTCCTTTAAGTTTTTTGTAAAAACACTCTTTGGGTTACTTTTTCTATTTTTTCTTAATGTTCCACAAACGTAGGTCTTCTTTTCATGTAAAAACTTTGCAAGCTCTAACGGTTATAATAATAATTCCATGTATATAGTGTGCTCCTTCTCTAAATACTCAGTAACAAGCCTGTTAACTACTTCAAACGCATGCCCATTTTCATTTACTACTGTCCCCTTGCCGCTGTAGATTAGGAAATTTAGTAAAAATCCATCAGAGCAAGTAATTTTATAAATTTTTATTCCATATTTACTAGTTTTTTTCGGCATACACTGTCGGAATATTCACCGCCCTCTCCATAGTAAGAGGGCTTCGTCAAGGCTTAAGTTCTCTCCTGGATAGTAAACCTTAAGAGATATTATTTATAATATGACTCGTAACGTTTTTCATTTTTATTGTTCTGAAGCTATTTTCTTGTGGCATTTTAAAGGAATTACTATTTAAATGGGAATAAGACACAATTAAAGGTTAAAGTACGTTTATTGATTACGTTTCAATTTCCACTTGAAATTGAAACGTCAATAAACGTACTTTAACCTTTAATTGTGGCTTATTCCCATTTAAATAGTAGTTTTTCATTTTGTCGATCTTGAACTTCTACGTCTTCCGACTTGTAAAAACAAATATTTTGAAGAATAGCTTCAAACTTTGATTTAGGCATAGTTATTTCAAATATTGGAAAGTGATATAGTAAATCTGTGCTCCAGTATAAATGCAAGGAGGGAAGTTTTATGTTTCCCATTAATATGCAGAGACCCAAAAAATTTTTTGTCGTCAATATCTATCCAGCGTCTTAAAGAGGAATATTTTTTAAATTAGGGTTTTCTTTACGTGCAGTAGCTCAGTGGTTTGTCCAGTCTGCGATTTTTATTAAATGCTCTTCATCAAATAATAATGAAAAATATTGTATAGGTATTGCGTCAACAGGAATTTCTACTATGTATCTCAATATCTTCCTCTACATCAAACCAGTCCGCCACATCATTTTCTTGTACGACATTTTCATTTGCATCGTTCGCTTCGCCCTCATCATTACTCGACTCACCGCCATCATTGTTCGACTCACCCCATCATAGCTAGTATCCTCAGTCTCTCTTCCAGAATGAGAAGGAGAATATTCGGTATCTCTGTACTCACTAACTTCCCTACTAGCCATCTCGGCCTCTAATCGAAGATCTCGTGTACTTAGATGTCGTTTATTAGATTATATTACCTGTCTAAATTATACACAATAACGATACTTTTCGTATTTGACGTTTGGATACGTGCTATAAATTTATAGGTTTAGCTGAGCAAATTATCCCCTGGGATATTACCCAATAAAGGAAGAAGAAGAAGAAGAATTTATAGGTTATTTCTTCTTTTTTTAAACATTGAGATCACAACCCAGCCATAGTGTGAGAAAGAAGGATTGTTCAGTTAGACTGTGGCCAAATTTAGACCCACATACGTGACGGTTGATCGTGAATGTGTTAACCATAACATCATCTGCTATTAGTGAACTCAACAACATAGAAATTATTATTATCTGCACATCAAGCTTCCCTGTGACTTCTGTACTCAAGCCCCCTAGGACAAATTTCATTTTCACCGAACTTGACAATTTTGACTACCATAACAGCAACTTCCTCCTTGGCGATTTTAATTGTCAATGTCCACAGCATGGGCATATTAAAGAGAGACAACTATAACTTCCCTCCTCTTCTAAAAACAAACAATGTAACTTTGGAATCAGATATATTATAAACTGCCTTAAACACTACAGAATGCTGGTCTCAAAACACGGGTTTTATATCTTCTGGAGAAAAGACGTGATTTATTTTTAGCAAAAGAAAACATTATCTTAATTTTCAATTAATATTAAACGGAGTTATCCTGAAACAGATAAAAGAAATAAATTTCTTAGGACTTTCTTTTGAACGTTAAGTTAAAATGGGAGATGCCTATGCGTGTAAAATTCCCTCCCTGGATAATCAAACCTCCAAAAATAAAACGTCTATGAAAGAACTCCTCAAAGATTCCACACATCCTTTCCTTATTCAGCAAGCTTTTAAAAATCTAATATCCAAATACCCAACAACCCATCAAATATTCACTGATGCTTTCAAATGTGATAAAGGATACGCTGCAGCTTATATCTGCAAAAACATCAAGTCCACCGTACGAATTCCGACAAAGTGTTGTATATACACCGAAGAACTTACGGCGATTTACCAGGCCGTGGAAAAATGTAGCTTTATCCATGAAGCACACTTTTTATTATCACCGATTCAATGAGCGTATTACTTGGAATAAAACAGTTATATACAACTCACGCTATACTTCTTAAGATCAAAAAAGAATTATCTTATGTACACGCTCAACAAAAAGATGTTTCCTTCATCTGGGTACCTTTTCATATCGGAATAAGTGGCAACGAGGAAGTGGACTTCTTGGCAAGCAATGCAATAACAGACCAAAGTATTGCTATCATAAATGAAATACCTTGGACTGAACATCAATGACCACATCTACAGAGCGTATTTGGGATCACACTGCCACCAAACTCAAAGAATGCCTAGGTCACGCAGGCACTGCACTCATCTTACCAAGTAATAGAAAGGTTAAGTCGTCATCAACCGACTTCGAATAGGACATACTCTACTTACGCACAAATATATCTTCAACAAGGAGTCTGCTCCAATGTGTACCAAGTGCAACAGATTATCAGTGAAATATATAATTATCGAGTGTACAGAAAGACTTAAAAAGACCTAAAAAACCTAAAAGCTGAAAGCCCTAAGGAGATGGTTCGACCGCTCATCCGCAGAAATCTTTCGCGCAGCAGTTTCCAAAACTACAATTGCCATTTGGATCGACAACCTTCGAAAGGAGACGGCGCCATGAGAAGAAGAAGAGTATCCAGAATACAAGACCGAAAGGATCGCGTTTGATCTGAGTGACAATTTAGAAAATATGCTTACTTCGAATTTAACATAATTTATTAAATTATCTCAAAACAACCAAACTATATATAGCCCAGTCTGGTTAAAAAAAAAGGTGGAAAAATGTTTCGCAGATATCTGAAGCTTTTAAGACATAGGTGGGGGATACTAGATGATGAATAGATGAAAAGATACTCCTAGTTTTACCTTGCGTTTTTTTTAAGCAATAATTTATGGTCACAATTTGATTTTTTGTCTATAAATTTTTTCCCTTATATTTTAAATAAACAATATTTATGTCATTTTTTTATGTCAAGAATATCTTTATTTTCCCGTTTTTTTAATAAAATTGATAAATAATTTACAGAGATATTTGTAAAAAAGCAGTTTTTTTGCACTAATTTATAAACTTTATTAATTATTTTATTAACAAAATAAAATGGTATTAATACATTTAAACATCAAGGAATTACCATCTTTTAGATTTGTGCGAAATTTCCCTCCGATCAGTCAAATATTTTATAAGTTATTTAATTTGTTTATCCCTGAGGCTAATTATTTAAACTATTGAGCTTGCCCTATGCATAATGCTAGACACATTCAGCAAATTTCATAGGATTCTTTAAGACTTAGACTATCTCAGAAGTTAAATGCATATTGAGTTTTCATCGAAATTATTTACAAAATAAACGTTTGGAAAAGGGGTATGTTTTTTACTTATAAACAATTGTAATAACTTCTATATTTTTCAAGCTACAGACTTGTACGTACAACCATTGGATAGCTGGTAAAAAAGCTCACATTAAAAAATAAAAAACCTTCTATGACCAATAGGAACGAAGTTAGTGACTATTTTTAAAAAAATCATATCTCCATTGTTTATAAACATTAAGAAGTAAAATTTGCACAAATTTTGAATGAAAATCTAAACTTTATATTGAAACTTATAGCTATAAAATTTATCTTATTTTTCGAAACGACGGTACTTTCGAAAGATCGACATAGGAAAGTCGAGAGGATATCTGTTTCAGCTCCGTTTTTTTTTCGGCATCGTAACTTCAAATTGCAACACGTAGGAAAAATTTACATTATCTTGGCTTCCTTTGCAGCTACAAGCCTCTTTTTTTATTCTGGGGTAGCTCGTAGAAATATAAATAACTACATAGCTTTCACTGGCCGGAAAATATGGGAAAACTCGGAAAAATTGAGTCCATTTGAAATTCACCCTAAATACTTACTTTTTTTTAATTTGCTCGAATAGTCTGTCGCAGTATTAATAATGATGACATAATTTTCACCCACCATAAATGTTGGAAAATCCCGGAAAATCAACATATGTTTTTTCATTTTATATCAATGATGTAATAATACTTATATATTTTATAAATTAAATTTCAGGTAATTTTTTACACATTATATTATTATATTCCTTATATTAATTATAATTGTTTGTATTTTTATAATTAACAATATTGATTTTTATTCTATTTTTCTTACAAATATGATATACAATATTAACCTAATCTGCCTTACTGCTTTGATAAAATAAGTCGATTTTTTCATCACTTACCTTATTAAATTTTGCAATGTTTATTGAACTTTACTTTTTTTATTTTCTTTACATACATTGGTTTAAAAGTTAAAATTTGGTTCATTTATTCGACTTCACTGTCAGGTCTGAACCTTTTTAAGGTAAGGTAGGAGAACAAGTAGGAAAATATGGGCTTGGAAACAGAAATGACAGAGGAGATCGATTGATTCAATTTTGGCAAAGGGAAGACTTCGTAATAACAAATACCTTTTTCAAATTACCTCCTCGACGGTTATATACATTGACATCTCCACAATATACGAAAGAAAAAATAGTGAGAAATCAAATAGACTAGATTATGATAGCAAGGAGGTATCATAATGCTGTAAAATGTACTAAGACGTACCCAGGAGCTGATATAGCCTCAGATCATAACCCGGTAGTTACTGTGATAGAGGCGAGACCAAAAAAGATTAGAAGACCACACAGAAAGGACTAGATTTAAATAAACTTAGAAACAAAAATATACGACAAGAAACAGGAGAAGAAATAAATGAAAACCTCCGTTCAGCGCAGCAACAAATTAACGATACAAACAACGTTAACCAAAAATTAAAGTACATAAATACAACTATACAAACAGCAGGAAAGAAACATCTTACAAAAACAACAACAAAGAATAAGGGGTGGATGACACAAGATATACTAGACTTTATGGAACAAAGAAGAAAGATGAAGAATTACCCAGACAAATACAAAGAAATTAATAAACACATAAAAAAGAGAATAAAAGAAGCCAAACAGGAGTGGATTAAAGAACAATATGAAGAAATGGAAACCTATGAGAAAAAGTACGATGCGTTCATTATGCACAGAAAAGTAAAAGAGATAACAGGAAGCATAAAGAAATGCCAAATAGGTAAACTTAAAGAAAAGGATGGAAATCTTATTGTAGATCTAGAGAATAAAATAAAAAGATTGACAGAATACCTGAATGAATTATTTGAAGACGATAGAAACAACTTAACTCAGATAATCAATGCAACTGGGCCAGACATATTGAAAGAAGAAGTAGAATACGCAATAAGAAACGCTAAAAATGGAAAAGCAAATGGACCTGATGAAATTCCTACAGAACTGTTGAAGCTTTTGAATGATAAATCCGTAACCATAATATTAAATTTTGCAGCGAGGAGCTAAAACAGTTTCCCCTCCACTTTCCTATGTCGATCTTTCGAAAGTAACTTCGTTTCGAAAGGTTTAAGTTTCGAAAAATTGGATGAATTTTATAGCTATAAAATTCAATATAAAGTTTAGATTTTCATTCAAAATTTGTGCAAATTTTACTTCTTAATGTTTATAAACAATGGAGATATAATTAACAAAAAAATTGTCGCTAACTTCGTTCCTATTGTTCATAGAAGGTTTATTTTTTTTGTTAAATGTGAGTTTTTTTACCAGCTATCTAATGGTTGTACGTACAAGTCTGTAGCTTAAAAAATGTGGAAGTTATTGCAATTGTTTATAAGTAAAAAACATACCCCTTTTTCAAACGTTTATTTTGTAAATAATTTCGATGAAAACCTAATATTCATTTAACTTCTGAGATAGTATAGGTCTTAAAGAATCCTATGAAATTTGTTAAATGTGTCTAGCATCATTCATAGGGCAAGTTCAATGGTTTAAATAATTAGTCCCAGGGAAAAACAAATTGAATAACTTTTAAACTATTTGACCGATCGGGGAGAAATTTCGCACAAATTTAAAGGACGGTAGTTCCTCAATGTTGAAATGTATTAATAACATTTTGTTTTGTTAATAAAAAAATTAATTAAATTTATAAATTAGTGCAAAAAAACTGCTTTTTTGCAAATATCTCCGTAAATTATTTATCAATTTTAATTGAAAAAACGGGAAAGTAAAGATATTCTTGATATAAAAAAAATGGTATAAATATTGTTTATTTAAATTATAAGGGAAAAAACTTATAGATAAAAAATCAAATTCTGACCATAAATTATTGTTTAAAAAAAACGCAAGGTAAAAATAGGAGTATCTTTTTATCTATTCGTCATCTAGTAACCCCCACCTATGTCTTAAAAGCTTCAGATATCTGCGAAACATTTTGCCGTGAAATCGATGATTTTTGTATAACCAGACTGGGCTAATACCAAATTGACTGCCTGTGCATGTCCCCCCGATAATAACCTTTAGTTGTTATGCGATTATATTTGTGTAAATATAAAAAAAACAGCTATTTTATTGCTTTTTCGTAGCTAGATTAATTCCTAACAACGAACATTTGCATCTGGCCTATAAACCGAATAATTTTTCATGTATTGATAGTTCAGAACCTGTAGAATGCAAAAAGTGAATGTAAATGTTAGGGAGCGGCCAGTTTAAAACTTTTGTACTAGAAATTAGTGTTTTGAATTAATTTCTTAGGATATATTATCTATTACAAAAAAAATATTGAAGGTAAATAAGTGTTGGTTATTGCGTAATAATAATAATAATAAATATCTAACAGGATATCTTGGTAGTTACGTTATATTGGATAACTGTTGTTGAACAAAGCTGAACCTTGGCAAAATTGTTTAATGGAACAGATATACAGTGTGTACAAAAATAGTTTAACTTGTTAATAGTTTGATTCCTGAGGGATTTAAATTGCTGTCATTTATGAAACAAATGATTTATTTATGAGGACAAAAAAAAACTAAAAAAATCAAAAAGAATCAAATAGAAAAATCGACACAAAAATATCGTTAATTTTTTTTTTATAAAAATTGTTTAAACAATCTTCTTCTTCTTTAGATGCCGTCCTCTTAGCAAAGGTTGGCGATGACCTCTGCAAAGTCTTCCCTATTTTGGGCTTTCCTTATTAAACTTTGAAAGTCTAATCCTGTCCAATCTTTGATGTTGCGCAGCCAGGTCATTTGTCGTCTACTCGGGCCGCGTCTGCCTTCTATTTTCCCTTCTACAGGGTGAGTCATAACTATTGAGACATAGACTAAGGACAGGTTATTTGGACCAAAATATGGCTATTGGGCCAAATATGCCTTAATAAAATGTTGCTGAGAAAAAAGATACAGGGTGTTAAAGTTAATTTTTGTTTTTCGTTTTTTGCTAATAGTTTCCCTGTATATTTATAAATTGCTATCAAAATTGGCACAGAGGCATAATCTTCGACAAGAAATAGTATTTCATTTACAATTTTACGTTTTGTCATAGAGGGCGCCACGTGGATCATTCCTAATGATCAAATTGAGTCTAAACTTTTTCTGATGAAACTTTTTAGTAATTTTTATTAGAAAATATGACGTAAACATCATTTTTACGTAAAATTGGTACTCTTGTTTAAACATGATAATTTCAACCGTTTTCGATAAAAACGCAGTCGAAATGCTTAGAGTCTTAAAAAAGGATTTCAAATATTATTTCATTTATGAAAAGTATGCTTTGGACTGTCAGATAATTGTTGTTGGTAAATGTCATTTGTTCAGAGTAAATTATTTTTGATGTGACAGTGTAGTGTAATGTTGCATTTTTTAAAAGTAATCATTACTTTTTTTGATTGAAATGCCTCGTCACAATCATTTTACTAATGAAGAACTGCGAGATATGATTTGCGTATACGCACAAGAAAATTTTTGCAGTCGCTCGGCAGCCAGAAGGTATGGAATGTTATACGCAAACAGAAGGCAACCAAATCACAAAACTTTTGCAAGATTATATCGTAGTTTAGGTGAAACTGGGTCATTTCACAAGTAAAAATCGGGGTGGTCGACCGAAACAAATCACACCTAATCAAGAAGATGAACTTTTGGTTCGAGTAGATGAAAATCCTGAAATAAGTTCACGACATCTATCAGCAGCAACAGGAGTAAGTCAGTCGTCTATTGTTAGAATTCTAAAAAAAGAGAACCTCATCCTTATCACTTCACTCCTGTTCAAAATTTACTTCCAACAGATCTTCCACGACGGTTACAGTTTTGCCAACGTATTCTGAATAAACATAGCAATGACAGACACGTTATTAAGAATATTATGTTCACCGACGAAGCAACTTTTACCAGACGAGGGGTTTTTAATTGGCGAAATAGTCATTATTGGGAAGAAGAAAACCCGCATGCTATTAAAGCTAGACATTTTCGGCATGAGTTTAAATTGAATATTTGGTGTGGCATTATAGGCGACCAACTACTAGGGCCTTATATTCTTCCTCCGAATTTAAATGAAGATTCTTATTTATTCTTTTTGGAAAATACTCTTAGTGATATTTTAGATGATCTGTCACTGAATGTAAGAAGAAAAATGTGGTTTATGCAGGATGGAGCGCCACCTCATTTTTCATTTGCTGTTAGAAATCATCTTAATGACGTATTTCCTCAACGATGGATTGGCAGAGGCAGTGATTTTCAATGGCCACCAAGAAGTCCTGAGTACAACCCGCTAGATTATTATTTTTGGGGAAATATGAAGTCCTTAGTTTATGCCAATGAAATTAATACACGAGATGAACTTTGGAGATACATTCAAAATGCAGCTAATCTTATAAGGGGACAGAATAATATTTTTTTTAACGTCCGAAAATCCTTTATAAAAAGAATTAGAAAAGGACAGAAATCGGAGGAGACCATGTAGAACATTTAGTTTGAGTTTTTGTGAGTTCTTTTAAGTTAAAGTGTATTTAGTTTTGATTTATCGTCAAAACGGAAACCTTACGTTAGTTGCAACTGTGTTTATTAGTTTGATATTTAATAGTGGAATTGCAAATAAAATACTATTTCTTGTCTAAGATTATGCCTCTGTGCCAATTTTGATAGCAATTTATAAATATACAGGGAAACTATTAGCAAAAAACGAAAAACAAAAATTAACTTTAACACCCTGTATCTTTTTTCTCAGCAACATTTTATTAAGGCATATTTGGCCCAATAGCCATATTTTGGTCCAAATAACCTGTCCTTAGTCTATGTCCCAATAGTTATTTAAATCGCATTTCTTCATTAGTAAAATGATTGTGACGAGGCATTTCAATCAAAAAAAGTAATGATTACTTTTAAAAAATGCAAAATTACACTACACTGTCACATCAAAAATAATTTACTCTGAACAAATGACATTTACCAACAACAATTATCTGACAGTCCAAAGCATACTTTTCATAAATGAAATAATATTTGAAATCCTTTTTTAAGACTCTAAGCATTTCGACTGCGTTTTTATCGAAAACGGTTGAAATTATCATGTTTAAACAAGAGTACCAATTTTACGTAAAAATGATGTTTACGTCATATATATATAAGCGGGGATCCTACAGCTTCTGCCGCTTCCCGCATTTCGATCGCCATCTTTTTCTATCTCTCCAGGTGTCTTCATCAATGGCTCTATCTTTCATGGTTTCCATAACACCTTGTATCCAAGACTTGGCTGGTCTTCCTCGTTTCCTTCTATTACTTGGATTGTATTCCATAGCTCTTTTTGGCCATCTGTTGTCGTCCATCCTCTGTACGTGTCCATACCATATTAACTGTCTAGTTTCTATTCTTTCAGAAGTTGTATGTATTCTATCTGTTTTTCTTCTAATTTCAGAATTAGGTATACGTTCTACTCTTGATATACGGCAAGCTCTTCTTAGGTAGTCCATTTCAACCGTGTCAACTTTTTTCTTTCCTTTTACTGTCATTTGCCAACATTCTGCTCCATATGTAAGAATGGGCTCTACAATTACTTTGTAGATAGTCATTTTAGTTCTCATAGTAGCTTTGTTGGACCAAAGTATCGAATTCAGAATTTGAACATTCTTCCTGCCTTGTTGCACTCTATAGTCTATATCTCGTTCCGTTGTTTCTTTACTGCAGATAATACTTCCCAAATATTTGTATTCGTAGCACCTTTTCATTTGTCTAATTTCCAAATCCGGGTCTTCGTCTTCATTGCCTATTCGCATATATTCTGTTTTAGACATATTCATACTCATCCCCCATTTTTCGTATTCATCTTTGAGCTTTCTAAGCATATAATCTGCATCTTCTTCACAGCTTGCAATTAGTACTTGATCATCTGCAAAGAACAGCGTTGTCAGATAATGGTTGTTAAGCTTCAACCCCATTCCCGCACATTTTTGTCTCCACTGGTGCAGTGCTTCTTGGATATATATTTTGAATAGGGTGGGGGAAAGACAACATCCTTGTCTCAAGCCTTTCGTTACTGTAAATACCCTTGAGAAAGTATTTCCTGTTTTTACAGTGCTTTGAGGACATTTATAGATGTTCAGTATTGCTTTTAGATATGTTTTACTAAGGTCCGTTTTCGTCAAGACACTAAATAAGAGTTTTAAAGGAACTGTATCATAAGCCTTCTCCAGATCTATAAATACCAGATGCGTAGGGAGGTTTCGAGCTGTTCGTTTTTCAATTACTTGTTGAAGGGTAAATGTGTTGTCCACGCACGATCTTCCTGCTCTGAAGCCGCTTTGTTCTTCAATTTCTTTATACTCCTCTTCTATTCTTCTTTTCAATATACGACCATATAACCTTCCCAGCGAGCTAGTTACGCTAATGCCTCTATAATTTCCGCATTCTTTTCTGTCTCCCTTTTTATAAATGGGGCTAATGTGGGCCAAATTCCAATCGTCTGGAATCGTTTGGCCTTCAATTAAGCATTTATTAAAAATATTCACTATGCTTTCCAAAAGAGCATCCGGTCCATGTTTCACCAACTCGATGGGAATGTCTCCAGGCCCGGGTGCTTTTCCATTTTTCATTTGTTTCAATTCTTTTTTCAGTTCTTCTTTGTTTATCTTATGCACCTCTGAGTTTTCTGTCATTGAGATATGGTCAGGTCTTTCCATAAATTCGTGCCTACTTTCTGTTAATAGCGTTTCGTAATATTTTTCCCACTTTTTATTTTGAATCAGGTTTATATTTCCCTCATCTTTTCTTTCTTTTCTAATACTTTTTATGAATTTCCAAGCTTGTGTCACTTTGGTTCCTCCTAAGCATCGGTCCATCTCTTCGCATTTCTCTTCCCACATTTCGTTTTTTCTTTTTGTGACTTCCTTCTTTGCTTCCCTGTTGAGTCTGCTGTAAATTCTGCGGTCTTCTGAGTCTTTCGTGGATAGCCATGTTTACGTCATATTTTCTAATAAAAATTACTAAAAAGTTTCATCAGAAAAAGTTTAGACTCAATTTGATCATTAGGAATGATCCACGTGGCACCCTCTATGACAAAACGTAAAATTGTAAATAAAATACTATTTCTTGTCTAAGATTATGCCTCTGTGCCAATTTTGATAGCAATTTATAAATATACAAGGAAACTATTAGCAAAAAACGAAAAACAAAAATTAACTTTAACACCCTGTATCTTTTTTCTCAGCAACATTTTATTAAGGCGTATTTGGCCCAATAGCCATATTTTGGTAGCGCACAAAGAGACATCTATGTTTCAGTTTCAGTACTATTTATTTTGGGCAATACTGTATGAATTACCTGGGTAGTGAGCAAACAAACAGTGAGTAACGAATAAATTGTATAGAAGTTTTACTATAAATTTCGTAATACACTCTGTATATGTTTTGTTTACTTAGTCCTGATTTATTACTCCACGTAATTTTTTCTGTAGACTTGATGTTTATCAAGACAAGAAAGAAAGATGTCAATATTTCTTGCGCGTGATTGTTAGCGCACCCCATATTTATTGCATAAGAAACCAATCTCTCGAGTCGTTGTTATCATAAATAAATATTTTCGTCTTACTAAATATAGACATTATGAAAGGCATTTTATAAACTGTACTTTTAGGTATGCATTCGATAATATCCCGCTTATATTATACAATTTTAGCTTTGGTTAATAGATCCGCAAACAATTATGACTAATATGGTATATACCTAATTCAACTTTTACCAATTAGTCATTTATTGATGTCACTATATAAAAATACTGCAATTTTTAGTCATTTTCTATATAATTCGCGCTGAATTTACAAATAAAACAATTAAAATAATAAACTTATGTTTCTATAGTCAACAAGAATTTCACGTAGAAAACAAAGCGTAAAGAATCGTTTCTCAGGACTTTGGAATAACGCAGATATCCATTAAAATTGTAAATTTAATAAACTGTGCGATAGGACTTTCAGAAGAAACAATGTTGGTTCTTTATACTTGTCCGTCAAAGAAAAAAATAGATCCGAAATAGGAAACAATTATTTTTACATTTGTGTGAATGCAACGATGCATTCAGAAGCCGATACATGGTTCATTTATCGATTGGGGTGTTTACCAATGCGAGAAAGACTGACTTTCGTAGAATAAAACAAAGTTTTAAGTAACATTCTTCAGCGTAACTCGATTTTTATTTATTAATGACAAGCAAACATTCTCCTTTGTTCAACAATTGCAGAAAAAATTACATTTATCCTACAATAAACCTAGTTCGTACAAAATGTCGGTGTCACTGACTTCCAAAATACATTTTTCAATACTATCCTAACGCAAATTTAATGCTCATTTAATTTTAGATCAGTGGATGTAAAAAAAGTTGAAGGAATAACGGACTCTGAATCATAAATCATGAGGTTTATTCATTTATAATGAACATCAAGTGTGTTTAGTTCTCGGGCATCCAGATGAGTCATAAAAGTGTGTCTGTGATAGAAACAAGTGGGTCTGGTAAATACAGTGAACATGTTTTTTTATATAAAGAATTTTTAAATGGTATTTAATATTCTATCCTTATATGGTAATATTCACAGGAACAACCAGCAGAATCATTTCTGAGAATCAGTTTGAGGTTTTGCAAGAACAAAATTTAGTATTGGATGAGTGAGTTGATTTTCAAGCGATATTTTTATCTTACTACTTGATTGTTGATTAGCCCAGTCAAAATAATAAATAACGGAGGATATAAAATAATTAGAGTGCCCTACATATAAGTGTATGACATAAAAATGTCAAAGTTATTATAAATGTTTATAAGCTAAAAAGTCACCCCTTTTTTAAACTGTTGTTTACTAACAAATTTAATAGAATTGTGAGATTTTTTTTCATATACCTTAAAAATGAAGACACAAAGAATCTATTGCAATTTACAAAATACCTCTAGATTGACTGTTTGGGCAAGTACAGTTGTTTAAATAATCGATCTCGGGGATAAAAATTAAGTAGCTTATAAGCTATTTGGTCGATCCGTTTGAAATTTAGCACACTTTAATAATTCATTAAATGACCAAATTTTCAATAGTTGAATTATATGTCATTGTGCAAAAAACAAAGTTATTAACATTTATAGATTATTGCAAAAATAAGGGTTTTTTGAAATAATCTCGGTCAATTCTTTATGAATTTTAATTTTGAAATAGAGAACTTTTTATGATCTATAACTTTTATTTGAACCATTTTTCTCTAAAATGTATACGAAACGTCTTTTACGCAAAAACTATATTTTTTACTTTTTACGATTGTTTGATAAAAAAAACAAAGCAAAATTAGCAGTGTGTCTTCATATAATTGTCATCAGCTACCCCTCATAAGTATCAGTTGTCCCACCTATGGAATTTGCAGTTTAAGTCGATTACAATAAACAAATTATACTCTGCATGTTTTTGTAAGTTCCCATATTAATTAATATGACATTTTTATTAATATTTATTAAAAACATTACCCTTATGGTAAGGGTAATTCGGAAATCAATTCGGAAATCGCGAATATGTTGCAATTGTCAGGCTATAGTGTAAGAAATATAGTCAGAAGATACAAAACTACAGGTTCGGTCGTCACAAAACCTTCCTTCTTCTTCAGGTTCCTTCTCCTATCGGAGGTTGGAAATCATCATCGCTATCTTAATTTTATTGGCCGCGCTTCTGAATAATTCTAATGAGCTGCAAACGAACCACTCTCTCTTAGACTGTTTTATTGTCCACGCTTCCATGCCGTATAGTAAAGTAGAAAAAACGTAAAACGTAAAACGTTCTTGTGTTCGGATCTCTAGATTAAGGTTACGGTTGCAAAGTAAGTTCTTCAATATTATGAACGCGTTTCTTGCCATTTCTATTCTAGATCTGATTTCTTTTGTTCGATCTCCATCTTCGGTTAGCCACGTTCCTAAATATTTATATATTGTTACTCTTTCGATCGTTGTATTATTGATGATCAGGTTATCTACATTTTGTGGTTTTTTTGAGAATATCATTGATTTCGTTTTCTTGAGATTCATTTGCAGTCCGTACCTTTTACACGCATTGTATACATGTTGAATTATGTACTGTAGATCTTCCATGTCACTTGCAAATATGACAGTATCGTCCGCATATCTAATATTATTAATGCTATTTCCGTTGACCAAAATACCTTCCACAATATCCAATAAAGCTTCTTGAAATATCACTTCACTGTAGACGTTGAATAAGAGTGGTGAAAGTATGCACCCTTGTCGAACTCCTCTAAGTATACTTACTTCCTCTGTCAGTTCTCCTTCGACCCTTATTCTTGCTTTCTGATTTTGATACAGATTCGATATAATTTGTAGATCTCTACTATCTATGTTTTTGGTCTTAAGAATACTTAAAAGCTTTTCATGTTGAACTCTGTCAAAAGCTTTTTTAAAGTCTACGAAGCAAGCATATATGTCCTGATTCATATTCAGACATCGTTCTGTCAGAACATTGACTCCGAATAATGCTTCTCTAGTTCCTACCCTTTCTAAAACCCATCTGTGAATCACTTATTTCTTGTTCTAATTTCATGTGGACTCTGTTATGTATGATTTTAAGGAAGGTTTTCAATGTGTGGCTCATTAATGCAATTGTCCGATAGTCATTGCAATCTTTAACATTTGTGATTTTTGGAATCGTTACAAAAGTTGAGAGAAGCCATTCTTTGGGTATGTGTCCCGTCTTGTATATGGAGTTAAAAAGGTCTACCAAGACATCAATATTATCTTCATCAATTATCTTCAATAGTTCAATTGAAATATTATCGGGTCCTGGAGATTTTCTACATTTTGTGTGTTTTATGGCATAAATAACTTCCTCTTTCATTATTTCTGGTCCCGTGATTTCTCCGTCAACTTCTAATTGTTCTACTTTTTGGTCATAAAATAGGTGTTCAATGTATTCTTTCCATCTACGTAATTTGTCTTGCGTTTCAGTTATAGTGGTACCACAAAACCTAGGACTTAGGACGCATTATAGTGAAAAATCGACGAGCAAATTATATGGAGTTAAGCTTTTATGCAGTGACGTTATTGGAAGACACGTTTCTATATCAACATGTCACTGAGAGGCCCACAAATTAGGATTTTGTACTTACAAAGTAAGTTTTATAGTTGGAAAAATTAATACGAATTGTTTTTAATCAATTTCATTTTATTTTAGGTTAAGGAAAAGCCACTTTTAACATTACAACAAAGGAAAAATAGACTAAGATTGTCAAAACAGCATAAAGATTGAAATCAGCGGAAGGTTTTGTCTTCCAAGAAGACAAAAGAAGAAGACGGCGCAGGTTGTCATACCTCAAAAAAGAGTTTAAAATGGAATGAAGACCATGGCATATCACTTCTTGAATGGGTTTTTAACAATCCTGACTTGTCCCCGTTAGACACTTTGTGGCGCGAAATGAAAAAAGCTTTGAGAAAACATTCTGCCAGGTCCGTCAACGAATTGAAGAAAAAATTGCAAGAAATACGGGATGTCATTAAAAATAAAGGGGATGTAACTCAGTCGTAAACTTTCACATTTTTTTTGTTAATATTACATATTCTATGCGTTTTTAAATTTATTATTATTCTGTTTAATCAATAGTTTTCATGGCGTTATAAAATATTTTCTATAATTAGGAAATTCAAAAATGTTGAATTCAAAAAACGATACATTAAAACTTCTAAAATTTACGCTGTCCTTTTATTTTTGATCTCTAAAATTTAATTATCTTATCAATCTAACGTTGAGCCCACTCATACGGGAAGGTGCTCGTAATTGTCATCAGCTACCCCTCATGTTAGAACCTTTTCAAACGGATCGACCAAATAGCTTATAAGTTATTCAATTTGTTTATTATTTAAGCAATTGTACTTGCCCAAACATTGACTCTACAGGTATTTTGCAAATTGCAATCGCTTCTTTGAAGCTTCAGTTTTAGGGTATATTAAAAACACTTCAACATTTTATTACATTTTTTAATAAAACACAGTTTGAAAAAGGGCTGACTTTTTAGCTTAAAAACATTTATAATAACATTGATTTTGTTTAAACCACACGCTTATATGTAGACTCAATCACAAACTGATGAAAAAATACACTTTCCAAAAAAAAAAAAAACAAAACCTATGACCAATAGGAAGCACGATAGCAATTTATTCTTAAAATCGTAACGTTTTATTCTTAAAATCATACTTCCATTGTCTATTAATATTAGCTGAAAATTGGAAGGATTCTAAATGAAGATCTAAATTTTGTGATCTAACTTATAGATGGCATATACAGTGAACGAGTAAAAAGTTATAACCTGTTAAAATGGGGTACTCGTAAAATAACGCCACGGAAAAGTGGAGGGTAGAACTGAGATGTTCAAATTGAAGCGAGCTGGCAAAATTTTCAATATCTTGGCAAAGAATATAGACGCATATGGGTCTATATATGGTCTATCTGGGTAGAAATTTTTTTAATCTGGGATAGCTCAACAAAATAATAAGAATTGTGCTATTTTTATCACTCGGAAAAATAAATTGAAATACTCAGCTGTTGATGTTAATAAATAATGGAAATATGATCTTAAGAAAAAAAAATGCTATCTTGTTCTCTATTGGCCATAGAATGTTTTGTTTTATTTTGGAAAATGTGCTTTTTATCAGCTTTTGATTGAGATTACTAACAAGCGTCTGACATAAAAATGTCAGTTATTAATTGTTTATAAGCTAAAAAGTCAGTCCTTTTTCAAACTGTTTTTTAATAAAATGTTGCAATTTTTTAATATACGTAATATACTTCAAAAGTTATATTACATGTCATTATGCAAAAAACAAAGTTATTAACATTTATAATTTACTGTAAAATTAAGGGATTTTTGGATTATCTTGGTGAATTTTTTATGTATCTTCATTTCGAAACTTGCAAATTGAAGAACATTTTAAGATCTACAATTTTTATATTAATTATTTTTCTCCAAACTGCATAAGAAACGTTTTATAGGCAAAAAATGACTTTTTACGTAAAATCAACAAGTTTCAGTCGTTATAAATCGACAAACTGGAGACACCTCTTCTGTCTGTATAGAAAAATAAAATGACAAAATTCTAATCCTTACTTTTAGTCCAGGAAATGAAGCATTTCACCTCGCAATTTCGTCCTGCGTGGATTGACTTGAAATTTTAACAGAAGATAGGTAATAGTCTAAGGATCAAAATCTATATCAAACCAAAGTGCGCCAAAGTCTTGGGGGTGGTTGCCACCCCATCTCGGGTGTGAAATTTTTTTACGTTTTAACCACAGGTTTCGATTAAAAAAGTGATTCTAAACAAAAAATGTTCTATACATTTTTTTTGTAAAACTGATATTTTTCAAGTTATTCGCGATTGAAAGTAACAACTTTTAGACGAAAAAATCGACGTTTTTAATCGATTTTTCGCGAGTAACCCGAAAATGGTGCATTTTATCAAAAAAATTGTAGAGAACAAATTTGTAGCTTTTAAAAAAACAAATACAATTCATTTTTTAAAATTTTTTTGCGATATAATAGGAACCGAAATACGGCGTATCAATGTTCAGCGGTTTTCTTCAAATGCCAAATTTGAAAGATTCAAAGTCAAATATCGGGAAAATAATGCATTTTTGGAAGAAAACTCATAGAACCTTTTTTAAAGAGCATAAATAGACCTATCATAAAAAAATACTCTAGCTCAAAAATTGAGTGAGTTATGATGAAAATAAGGTCAATACCTCATTTTTTTTACGAAAAAATCGATGAAAACAACCCCCTAACTACCCGCATAATTAAAATCGATCTTCACCCTTCTGCAATTCTCTTTGTACGTGTATTGTTAATACGTCCAAGAAGTTTGACCCATTTAAAATGCTTAGTTTTAGAAAAAGTATAGCTTAAAGCGAGAAACGATTTACAATTTCATATTTTTTACCCTTCTTTTTTTAAATATCCCCGAAAATACTGAATATATGAAAAAAATAAAAATGTACTAAATTGTATCTTTTTTAATGACTAAAATTTTCCTTCATTTAGATTTGTTGTACAATAAATATTTGGCGAGATATAGCCGTTTAAAGCATCGATTTACGATCAAGCACCATCTTTTTCGACCCCTTTAAACTCACCCCATTTAAAAACCAAGGGTTCCAAAAAGATTTAATCACAGATCCTTGTAGCTCTTAAAAACCTCTACAAAACCGTTTTTGAAGAAACACTCTATCGTTAAAAATGAAGGAAATACGTTAAAAAACCAATTAATTTTTTTTATATTATAATTGTTTTACCTATAAATGTAAATATTTTCAACTATTTATGTAAATGTATAAGAATATATGGTGCCTTTTTATGTTGATAAATTTTTTTGTATTTAATTTTACTTTTTTTAATTTATATCTATTAAATTAGTTTATAAAAACTGCAATGTTGTAAAGGGTGATTTTCAAAAATTGAAAAGTTGCAAAATTTTGGCAAAAACTTGTTTTCATTTATAGCACTCATAACAATTGATTTTTAAAGGTTGAAAATTTATGAAATTGCATTTTAAAGTATAAAAAAATCACTATTTAACTAATCCAAACCAAATTTCACTCAAAGATTTGTAATGTTATTTTACAATTTTTGAAAATTGGGGGTAGTTTTCACCCCTAAGAACAATCAGGGTTCATCGGCATGACATAAACTATAAAGCAGAGGGTAAGTTGAGCCTAAATCCAAATTTTTATCCAAATCGATCCAAGGCGAAATCATTTTTTTAGAACAAGGTTGCTTTTTAAGGGTTGAAATATGATGGAACTCTATTCGAAAGTATAAAATAATCATTATTTAACTAATTCAAAATAAATCTTACCCATATTCAGGTTTAATATGTTATTTTATAATTTTTGACAATTAGGGGTAGTTTTCACCCCTAAAACCCTTCAGCGCACTTCGGTTCGATATAAATTTTGATCCTTGGGCTATCACCTACCTTCTGTTAAAATTTTAACTCAATCCATGCGGGACGAAAAAATTGCGAGGTTTTAACTTTTTTCGAGCTTCATTTCCTGAACTATTTCTAAGAAGTTTCCCATCTGAGATCTTTTATCATGAGGATTAAAATTTGACCACGGAAGGATATCTACTACCATTTTACAATATTTGAAATAACTTCTTTATCATCTCTACTATTCAGAAAATCACGTCCGTTTCTGTGATAAATGCAGGTTTGTGACAATTTGTTCAAGGTTTCTAAACCTACTTGTAACTTGAATTACATAGTAAATAATAGACAAAACTATTCTATTGTTATTATTTAGGGACAGGTAAGTACTCAAGAATTTCAGAAACAATAAACTGTAATATTTGTGAGCAGGTAATTTTTAAAAAGATGCCGGTCTGCTGGATTAATACGGGCTTTACACCAACAATAAATTCACGAAGAAATTCATGAATTTATTCATCAATTTCTGTGTCAATAAATTCGTGAATTTCTTGGATGTAAAAGTTTCTTTGACTTCAAATAAATTTTTACATCAAGTGTCATTATTTCAGTAGTACCAATGGTTTTATTATTGGATGTTATTTATTGTTGTTTGTTTGAATAAAGATAATTTGGATTTGGAAATATAATCAGAAAACAATATCGTTTTAAAAAGAAAATAGTGATTAAGATTGTACAAAAAATTACGCTGAATTTGGTAAAGAGTAAGAGCTTGACCAAGAGGTAAAAATTAGTGGAAATTACATGTAATTAGTGAAAACTGTTGATTTTGGACACAGAAGATAATTTCAAATAACTTTAATAAGGACAACATAGCTAAAGAAACAGAAAAAGCGGTAATTTTTTTTTTGTATGATAGAACAAGAAAATCTAGCATTCATTACATACTAAAAATTAACTGCTGTTAGCAGAAATGTTAATCAATTCATTGTGACTTTTAGAATGATGAAAGCCTTTATTTAAATACAATACCTGCCTGCACCAAGTCGAAGTAAAGAAGAAAGAAAGGTACAATACTTTTTATAATCTTTTAACCACTATTCATAATATATTCTCAAGAGATACCTAATAAAAATAAATGGGTATGTTTATTGTTAGAATATTGAGATGTGTACAATTCTAATCAAAAAGAGAAGTTGTAGAAATGAATACTTAAAAACAAATAAAAAAAACCAGTAATACTTTACCACTAGTTTGTGAGCTGATTATTTACAATTTTAATAATTTGTCTAACATATTACAATTTGCTTTATTGAATAGTAGGGTAGGGTAGGACTAAACTAAATATATAAAAATACAATCATTTTTAAATATAATATAATTTAAATGGTAAATGAAGAATGATAATAACAGGAATAAAAGCTAGTTTTAATATTTGTTATACACAAACAACTATTTTTTTCTAAATAAAAAATTGTATTTACAGATTTTATTCGTAGGATATGGAATCCTGCATTTTTAAAGAAAGATAGTCAACTTTGGAAGGAAACTATGAATAATAAAGTATAAGAGTAAGAAGAATTAATAGGAAAGAATAAAATTAGTAGCAGGCCAAAGTCTTCATGTCGAAAAAGCAGAGAAGAGAACACAACAGAAACATGTCAGAGAAATGGAACTGGCAGAAGACATGAATTGAAAAGAAATAGATTTATTAGGTTTAAAAATTAGATTATTTAAAGAAAAATTTAATAAAAAATTTATAAAGAAATTATATGTATATTAATGATCCTTCTGAGGTTTTCCCATAACAAAAATATTTTATAGGGCTCTCAAACATCTTCAACTTAAGTTCAATAATGTCTTTATTTAGCAATTCATCTTCAAAATTGTCTCCACTTTGATTTTTCAATTGAATCATTTCAACTGTACAGCCACTTCCATTGACTAAAATGGGAAACTTTCTTCTTCCATACACATTTTGTTACATATCTGGGATTCGTTATACAAAATTTCAGGATGTCTTAGTGAATTGTTTCAGTGGACTTCTGAATGTGAATTTAAAACGTTATCAATAATATAGAATAATCCATATCTGGTTCTAAAAAATAGATCAATGGACTCGATGCAAACTTAATTTAACAATCCTATCAATAATACAGAATTATCGATACCGGTTCCATCCAATACTGGGTTCAAAAAGAAAATATATCCAGCGAGTATCAGAATTTAAAATCAATCTTTGATGTATTTAGAGCATTTATTGTAAATTTTTAGAATTCCATGATACATCCTTGATATTATTTGGATAATTAATGATTTATAACTCTTTTTTGCAAGTTGCTGGTTTTGAGAATCATGAGTCGAATATGAAAACCTAGCTACTATCTCCATACTTTTCATTTTGCAATCTTATAATACTTGGCATTTCAAAGAAAACCATCCTTTCCTGTTTCAGAAATCAATAGCACCCATATCTCTTGGAAAATGTTGTTTAATCAATTTTTAAACTTTCAAGATGATAAAAACATTTACCTAATGACTAGACCAAGTAAAAGATAGGAGTGAAGAAAAAGGTAGAATTATATAATCTTTTATTAACAAATATTTAGGTACTATATACAAGGTGGTCCAGAATTATGTACATTAATTTCTAGAGCTCATAGTATGTCCAAAAATAAGGGTACTTCTTTATGTACACTTTTTTATAAAACAATAATAAGGGAGATACAACCCTTTAAAGGGGTGAATTGAAATTCTTATTTTTTCAAATATCTTCCAAACGGTTTTGAATACGGAGTTCATATTTTGGGAGTGATTATAAGATATTAGGATAATTAATTTCATGTCACCACCTACCACATCCTATATTAATACAGGGTAGTTTTGGAGGGTAAGTGGGGGTTATTGCGTCACATGTTTTTTAATTTTTACATATTTTAAAAATTGTTTCCTTAGACTTTTCTACGCAAAAAAGGTGCGCTTGTAATATTTCGATAGATATCACCGTTTTCGAATTATTTAAACTCGAAGGTATACATGTATTTTATTGTAATCGTTACATTTCTTAATATTCATCAAGTATGCTTTGGAATTGACACTTGTGTTAGCAATAATATTACAAATTAATGGAAAACTTAATTAATACTTAACATTTAATTAATGGCGAAAATAATATTTCACAACAACTGTTCAAAATGTCCTCCATTTTGTTGAATACATAATCTTATTCTTTTATTTAGCGAACGCATTAATCCATTTAATGTTACTGGATCGGTTTGTAAATCGGTAAATACTTGTTCTATTTTGTCTCTTAACTCATTTATTGTATTAATTGGAGTGTTATACACTTTTGATTTCAAATAACTCCATACTGTAAAGTCCATTGGATTAAGATCACAACTACGAGCAGGCCAATGAATCGGTGCATCCGCACCCCGGCCTATCCACCTATCAGGGAAATGTTCATGTAACCACCTTCTACAAATTCTTGTGTAATGTGGTGTAGCACCATCATGCATGAAAAACATGTTTCTTCGTATTTGTAATGGAATATCTTCCAAAATATCATGTATATAATATAATATATTCTCAAAGCATTAAATAAATAATATTTGAAAAAAAGATGTAAGAAAGAGAAAAGTAAACAATTTTTTAATAAAACTAGAGATTTCTGTCTCGAAATTGTATGTTTTTCCTAAAAAAAAAATACATAATATTATTTTCTGTCTTGTAACAGCCACACCGCTCCATGGCTGAATACCACCGAAGTTACCATAACAGTGTCCACCGAGAGTGAACGGTGACAAGAGACATATATATGTTTTGTTGTTGTAAGATGTAGGTAAAATTGTAATACATGGTTTTCCTTTTAATAAAATCGTGTAAATCAATATTCACAGTCATTACCTAACTATTTTAACTAATACCCACATCACAACTGGCACCCAACTTGGGCAAAATAGTTTAAAGTGTAGTTCGTACTGTGAAAATCGTAAAGTTTCATTGTGAACAGAAAAAAAGTGTTTTTGCTCCCGCCATTGTAAGGTGATTAGTGGACATTTTCACTTAGTTTAGTGCTTCACAACAATAAATCTACTGTGTATGTGATTGCTGTGGAAACTCCGCACAGACCATCCAAAAACATCCTGTGGGAATATCAATCTTCCACTACAGACCATTCAAAACATCCTGTGGGAATATCAATCTTCCACTAGGCCATTCAGAAACATCCTGTGGGAATATCAAGCTTCCATTCAAGGGTATTTACAAGAAATAAGCAACAGAAACTGTAAGCCTTTAATTTTTATTACTATTTTTGTGTTAAACTTGCAATCACGGCAACAAACGATAAACACAGTTATTCGCTTAGGTCGACGACGGTTTTTAGTTCAAGCGAATCAACATCAGCAGAAATGTCTTCGGTAAATTTAACAAGCGAACAGTTTCAAGCCTTATTAAATACAATAACAAGGCCTATTTCGGACTCAGGTAGTTTAGCAAAATGCGCTTCTCGCTTCGATGGATCAAAGGGGGCTGATGTAAAAGCTTTTATAGATGCGGTCGAGATCTATAAAGAGTGCACCCACGTATCGGACGCGAACGCATTAAAGGGTATACCCATGCTGCTAGACGGTTTCGCCGCCACGTGGTTTCAAGGTGTTAAAAGTACGGTAAACACGTGGGCCAACGCCATTAATTTATTACGATCGACTTTTGGACCTCAAAAACCACCCTACAGAGTGTATCGGGAACTGTTTTCGACGGAACAAGATGCTAAAACTCCGTGTGACATTTTTGTATGCAAAGCGCGCGCGATAATAGCTGTTACCGGCAGATACATTAACCGAAGCCACTCAATTAGATATGGTATACGGTTTGTTGCATAGGAGAATACGTGAAAAAGTAGCACGTGATAAGATCAATACATTTAGCGAACTCTTAAAAGAATCTAGGCAAACTGAAGAATCGTATGAAAATCCGGAAATAAACATTAAAAACGAAAACGAATCAAAACGGGTACGGTGTAGCTTTTGCAAAAATCCAGGTCACGTGAAGGATGAATGTCGAAAATTGGCCGCAGTCAGAACCAGGGAAGCAGATTCTCGAAAATCTTCGGTTGAGCCCAAACCTAATCCTCCTCTAGTAACTTCTCGTACTAGCCCTAAACCAACCTTTTCCACTTCGAATCAGATTTCGTGTTATGGATGTAAGACTCCTGGATTCATTAAGAGTAATTGTCCAAAATGCAAATCATCCAGTAAATCCTCAGCAGTATCTGAATTTATGCTTGCTGAAACAGTTAATGTCGACCAACATTTTGCCACAAACCTATCAACTAAACCCATTGTTCAGGTCACTATTGAAGGTCATGTAGGTCATTGTTATCTTGATTCGGGAGCACAGTGCAGTATTGCTGGCTCTCAGCTAAGAGATATCCTCTTGAAGGATGAGGTACCCTTTTCCACAAAAAGTGTAGACATGACCCTAGCGGATGGTAGGACTACTTCTACTACTGTTTTGGTCTTTGATTTAGTTGTTATCTTACAAAACCGCTCTCATAGCATTTCCTTAATTTCTGTGCCCACACACACAAATAGTCGTACCTTACTGGGGGCAGACTTCTTAAGAAAAGCTAACATCATTCTAGACATTCCTAATGACTCATGGTTTTATGGTGATTTCCCTAATATCCCCTACTCATTTGCTCCAGATCCAGCTCAGGTCAGCTCTCCTTGCCAGGTCAATAGCGTTACTCTTGCTCATTTAGAACTACGAGTAGATGAAGGAATTTCTCTATCCGTAGAAGAAAGATTAAATCTTAACAACATTGTTAAGGAAAATTCTGATTTATTCGTATATAATATAGACCCTACTCCATATGCTGAACACTCCATTGTATTGGTTGATGATGTACCAATATCTGTTCCACCTTACCGTATGTCAGAGCCCAAAAGGCAATTACTGCGTCAGGAACTAGATAAACTTTTAGCTCAAGGCATAATCGAAGAGTGTGAGTCCCCATATGCTTCACCCGTGGTACTTGTGCCTAAGAGAGATGGAGGTATCAGATTAACAGTAGACTATCGACGCTTAAACGCAATAACACGTGCAGATAAGTACCCTCTGCCACGTATTGAAGATATTTTGCATGCAGCAAAGGAAACCCGATTTATGACTACCCTCGACTTAAAATATGGTTATCATCAAATCTCTGTACGAACAGCTGATCGTGACAAAACAGCCTTCGTGTGTCCATTTGGCACCTTTCGTTACACACGCATGCCCTTTGGTATGTGTAACAGTCCCGCTAGTTTCCAAAGGATGATTGATAAATTTCGTGCTGGTCTTCAAAATCTGAATATCCTAGCTTATTTAGATGATCTGATAATATTATCCCCATCCTTCTCTGATCACATAGACGATTTGAAACAAGTATTCAACCGGATGCGCCTATTTAAATTATGTCTAAATAGAGCAAAATGTTCATTCGCCTGTGAGGAAGTCCTATATCTCGGACACATCCTTTCACCTTTGGGTATCCGGCCAAGTGAAAATAAAGTATCTGCCATATTAAACATGACACCACCCCTAAATGTTACTCAACTGCTAAAATTCCTGCAAACATGCTCATGGTTCCGTAGATTCATCGAAAATTTCTCCCATGTTGCTAAACCTTTGTCGAATTTAACCAAGAAAAATGTGAAATGGACCTGGGGAGCAGAACAACAAGAGGCCTTTGAATGTCTGAAACAATTATTGTGTTCCGCCCCAATCCTACGACAAGCTGACTGCAATTTACCTTATATACTTCGTACAGATGCTAGCAATTATGCTTTGGGGGCATGTCTTCTCCAGGGGGAGAAAGAGAACGAACGACCTGTAGAGTATGCTTCGAGACTCCTGACTCCTGCTGAACAAAACTATAGCACTACAGAACGAGAAGCTCTCGCTGTGGTTTGGGCAGTGAAGAAATTTCGAGGATACTTAGAAGGCGCTACTACAATAGTGCAAAGTGATCACCAGGCCTTAAAATGGCTAATGACCTTAAAGTCCCCTACTGGACGGTTAGCTCGATGGGCTTTAGAGCTCATGCCATATGACCTAAAAATAGAATATATCACAGGAAGAAAAAATCTAATCGCAGATACTCTATCAAGGCCTCCCATGACAGAAGTTCCCATCATAGCTGAAGTTCATCTAGTAAGAGTAGATTTTCCAACTCTTAGTGTTGCTGATGTTCGAGAAGAGCAGCTTAATGATCCAGATGTTGCCAAGATTATTAGATGTTTAGAAGATCCCTCTTCTGACACAAGTGTAGATTTCAAGAGGTGGGCAGAAAGAGGATATATCATGAACAATGGGATATTATACCGTTATACTCCTGAAGTAGATGAAGAAGAGCCCCAATTGGTAGCGGCTAGTACACGTATTCCTCACATACTGCATGAGTACCATGATTCCGCTACTGCTGGTCATTATGGAGTGGAGAAGACATATCAAAGAATAATAAAACGCTACTATTGGCCTGGAATGAAGAAAATTATCTCTGACCATGTAAGTAAATGTCTTGAGTGCCAACGCTATAAAGTCTCTAACCTCAAACCCGCTGGTCTCCTACAAACCCCTGTTCAGTCCCAGAGGTTTGAAGTGCTATCTATTGATTTATTTGGGCCTTTGCCCCTCTCTCCTCAAGGTTATACATGGATTCTGGTAGTGGAAGACACTGCTAGTCGTTGGGTAGAATTATTCCCGTTAGAATCTGCTACTGCCGCTGCCTGCGCCAAGTGTTTCATAGACAACATAATCTTACGATACGGAATCCCTCGTCGAGTCGTCAGTGACAACGGTACTCAGTTCGTGAGTGCGGTAATGCAGCAAGTGGCGCATTGTTTTGGGTACCAACAGAACCTTATACCTGTATACCACCCGGAAGCTAACCCCGTCGAACGAAAAAATAGAGACATTAAAACTCAGTTAGCTATTCTAACAAATAATGACCATTCGTCTTGGTCTGAAAAGTTACCCGCTATACGGTTCGCGATGAACACTGTGAAGTGCGACTCAACCGGTTTCACTCCCGCGTACCTCACGTTCGGTCGCGAGTTACGAACTCCTGATGATGCAAATCGTGATTTTCGAAGCATCATAGCCAAGGACAACTTCGTGCCACAAATCACGCCCTATCTAATAACTTTGAGTAAAGCTCTTAGTGAAGCCCGCGAGACACATGAACAATCCCAAGATAGACGTAAGAAGTATAAAGACTGCCATCGCCGCTCGGTTTCGTTCGAAGTAGGTGATATTGTGCTAGTCGATTCGCATATACTAAGTGACGCGTCTAAGTCCATAACTTCGAAGTTCGCGCCGCGTCGTGACGGACCCTACAAGGTGACCAAAATGCTGTCCCCTACAACCTATGAAGTTTCACACATCGACACTCCGGATGTTCCTGCTGGAAAATATCATGTCTCAGCCTTGACGCCTTTCCATGCCGATCCAGAAGATCCGTGCCCTGCTCCAGTTCAACCTCTCCGTAGAAGAGGTCGTCCAGTGAAATCCTCAGAAGCCGACCCTCCTGCTCCACTGGTCTCCTGCCCAGAGTCTTTGACCCTTGGGTTAGACGATAGCGAAATGGGCCCCCCTGTTGGAGATGACCTTGCTCAAATTGAAGCTGAACCTGAACCTGACCCTATTGCCAGACGTAGACAACCCCGACCAAAACGTTGTCATTGCTGTCCTGTAGAGCTCTATTCCTGCTTAGACTCTGTTGCCCCACCCGCGAGTCGCCAGGGTGGTGCAAAGGGGGAGGATGTAACAGCCACACCGCTCCATGGCTGAATACCACCGAAGTTACCATGACAGTGTCCACCGAGAGTGAACGGTGACAAGAGACAGATATATATGTTTTGTTGTTGTAAGATGTAGGTTAAATTGTAATACATGGTTTTTTTCCTTTTAATAAAATCGTGTAAATCAATATTCACAGTCATTACCTAACTATTTTAACTAATACCCACATCACAGTCTTTTATTATAGAATATTAAACTTACCTCTTTTCCATAACTATTACTTGACACGACTTAAAAATGCAAAGTTCAATTTGGTTCAAATGGTTCAATAATCAAAAGCAAAATAATTATTATCCCTACTTCGCGCCAAATCTACACAGGTTGGTGACACTGAATTCACGTCCAATAAATGTGAAAAATAGAACATGTTCTATTTCGTCAATTTCTTCACGAATTTATTCATGAAGTTATTCACGGCAAAATTGGATGTCAAATTGTGCTTTACACACGTCAAATTTGACCTTGAAGCGACTTCATGAATTTCTTCATGAATTTATTGTTGGTGTAAAGCCCGTTTAAGTATAACTTCCCTGTACCACTATTTAACTTTATATAAATATAAGACACTTTTTGAAAAAAAAAACAGAACTTAAAAGATTATAAGCAATTAAATGCAGCAATTAACGTAGAACGAAATAATCGATATATCAATATTAAACAGACAACTTAATTTCTAAGGAAAAACCATGATGACCTTTCAGTATCTTATCTACCTACTCACTTGATTAATATTTTTATTACATCTTTCAACTGAACCAGTTCGTTTTTCAACGATACTAAAAATTTGTAAGCAAATAAACTTTATTTATGGAAAATATCTCGTAAAAAGACAAAGTACATGTAATAGTGCTAACAATAAAATTATAGATCTCTAAAATAAACAATAACACTACACTCACAAACTCATCTGCAATACTCAAAATGCTATACCAAAAAACAAAAGAAACAACACGAAATCTGGAATCAACAGTTACCACAAGCACCAATATTTAATATTAATATTACATTGAACATAAACAAAAATTTTATGATGTCTATTAAAATAACAGCACCTTTAAATATTTACTCAATCCAAACAACATCTTGAGGAACCCAAGTCGAGTGTAAAAACACTTAAAAACTCGTTTTAAGTGAATGCTGGCATAATGTTTTTGTTATTAAAATAAACTCATTCAATAGTAAACTTAAGAAAAATGGTCAAAGAATGTCAAAATTACAAATCAATTTCTAATATTTAAAAAACATGACACCTACTTTTAAATCGTCTTAAATATCAAAACATTACTTGGATTCTAACTCAAACAAAAAATAAAGTCAAACTCACCTTCTGGGGAAGATTTTTAAGTATATTCCTTAAGTAACAACAAAATTTTCACGTACTAGATATATAAACACGAATTCAACAACACTTAAAGACATAAAAAACACTAACTTTCTGAGAGAACTACCGAAAATATATGAATGAATGATAAAAACGAGAGATAAAGATATTCCGACCCACGTCTAATACCTTTCGGAACTTGCAAATGGATACACAAATACAAGAGTCAAAGAATTACGAGAGGTTTCAAAAGCTTACTCCCACCACCACCTTTTACCGATCTGAGTTGCTTACTTACATACCGATAGGAGAGGAGTATAGTATACCTACTTAACATTGGGTCATGTATGAAAGAGCAGTAACCATACAGTAACCTACAAACACATCTTTTTTTATTACCTCTATTAAAATTGATCAAATGTTTATTTTTTTATAAACAAAAGATGAAGAATATTCCCTGCTTAGTTTATGTACTGATGAACACTATACGGAAATTTTAATAACAAACAAATTATGTCATAAGAGAAATAATTTATTTGAAGAGTTATTTCGGTAATTATCTTATTTAAAAAATATATGATAATTACTTGTTCCACAGTCTTATCATTTAATAATCCAAACACATTTCAAAATAAATAATGTCATCTGCCTTTGATATAGGCAACCAAATATACAGATCTTAAAATCTGCAAATCGTAATCAAAATACATATTTTAAACTAATTATTTAGTTAATATTATTCCAATTTTTCTTTATGAAATAAAATTAAGGCCAGCAATTATGTTTTATTATATTTTTATATTTATTTCTTAAACGTTTTCAAACAAAACATGACAACAGTGTTGTGGTCTCAATAATGACATTTGACACATAATTGATTTATGATTCACGTGTGTTTTATTTTCATAACCTCAAAATACTTTTGTGTGAATGTGAATTTTAAAATTTTATTTACCTGACCATGCTGTGACCTGACTATCTTAAATAGTTATCATAATGAAAAATATGGACATAATAAACGATATAAATGAAGATTGGGATTCGGAGTCGGAAGATGAAGCAGAAATTGCAAATCCTGTTCAGGAATCCAAAGAATCTAAAAGAAAGTATGAAGACATTCCAGCAACTGCTGTTTCCCCACCCAAGAAAAAACATAAAAACGAATTGTATAAACCACCGACAGTCGAAGAATTAAACAATTTAAGGGAAGTAGAAAATCTGTACAATAATAATTTATTTAGGCTTCAAATCACAGAACTGTTAAATGAAATTAAAATAAAGACTAAAAGAAAGACTAAGTTGGCACAGTGGTTAACATTATTTAATAACACTTTGGAATCGTTCCCCATTAAGAAATTGCAATTATCTGAACTAGAGAGGTTGGGAAAACAGAGAAAGAAATTAAGTGCTTTTTTAAAAAGGATTACTGCTCATAAAAGAATATTTGAAACTGACCAGGATATTAGCTTATCATTTGACAAACCAGAAAGTGTACAGTATTTTGGTTTATATGAAAATAATTGTTTACCAGGCCCCAATTTATCATTAAATATAAATTTAGTGATGCCCCAAAGTGCTTTTTTAACAAAAGACTATTTAAACAATCGTTATTTGGTAAAGAGGTGGTATTATTTATTGTACATAGCAGAATACTTGAAACAGAAGAGCTTAGTCGTTAATACAGAGATTGTGTACGATGAAAACAATCATATGTGTCCAATAATAAAGTTACAGCCTAAGGATTGTGATAAGACAGATGTTTTTGTGTACATTTCACCGCAAAATGAAACATTTAAGTGTCCCAGGTTTCTAACAGAACAAAACAATGTTAAAGTGGATTTGTTTGAATGTAACATCAATCTAGATACATTAAAAAACTCTCCAACTATTCTTTACAACAGTTTACTAGCTCATGATGTAACTCTTTATGATAATAATGAATTTGTTAAAGAAGTTTTAAAAGATCATGAACATGTTCAAGATGGAATTAAGTTATTATGTGTTTGGGTAAATCAGAGAGAACTTAACATTGGTTTTGGGGCTTTCACAGAGAGATTGGTGCTGTGTTTGGTAGCTTATTTAGTGCACAAGAAGAAAATTACAAAGTTTATGAGTTCATATCAAGTAGTGAGGTACTTTTGGAACTATTTAAGTACTACAGATCTTTTAACGGAAAATATAAGTATTACAGAAGTATCTTCTGAGATTTTAACAAACTTTAGACAACATTTTGATGTAGTATTCTTAGATAAAACCGGATGTTACAATTTAACGTCGTTTTTAACTAAAGATATGTACAAAAAGGTGAAATTAGAAAGCCAGGTTGCTATTAAACATCTGGATGAAAATAGAATTATGTCATTTAGAGAATTGTTCCTCACAAAGTATCCATTTCAACATCAATATGATCTAGTTATTGACCTTTCCAGTTCCCTTAGTGTTCAAAATAAATTTGAATTTTCTGATGAAGAAAAATCAACACATATTGGTTATGAAAATGTCCTTATATTTAATCATATCACAAATATGCTCAATAGAGCTTTAAACAAAAGAATCTGCAACATTGTACCAAGAATTGAACTATGTGGTACTGATATCAAGAGTTTCCTCCTTGGAATCAACCTAAATCCTAATGAAGCTTTCAATTTTATAGACAAAGGACCGGCTTTAGAGAAGTTTGAAGAAGCAGCTGAGTTTAGAAACTTCTGGGGACACCTTGCAACAGATAGAAGGTTTAGAGATGGGTCTATAAATGTAGCAGTGTATTTTAGAACAAATACTATTAGAGCAAAAAGAAATATAATCAAAAAGATCATCAGCTTTGTTTTAGAAGAAAAACTGCAGTTGCAGTTTAAGGTAAGTACTTTTAATATGTACTGAGGTATTGTTTGCAAATCAGTAGTAATAATTTGGCATTTGTGAAACATGAAATACAACAGGTTTACTTTTAAAATGAATTTATTTATTTATTTAATACACGGGATAACCTCAATAACAGTTTAAATTACAATATACAATCACAGTTATGATTCAAAATTTGAAATTACTTATAATATAAAATCAATATTAAAAAGTTTAAAAAAAAATGAGACTAAAAATCTTACATACTAAAAAAAAACAAACAAAATATAACAAGAACAAAATTCAACAATCCCAATATACATATCACAAAGCAAGAAATCTTTTTAACTGAGTTAAAGTTATATTGAAAATATCAAAATCACGAACATTGAATAGCCCCATGTATCTATCCAATGGGTTGTGAATACCATAGGTTGTTCTGTGGAAAGGAATATTGAAAACATTGTGGTAATGTAGAGCTTGATGGGGAACATTAAAGTTAATCTGATATCTGATGATGATAATCTGTTAAACCAAATATATGTTTTGTAATATGTGGTGATTTTAATGTAGATACCAGACATATGACTAACGACCATGTTAATCTACTCAATGTTTTACTGAATTTTAATATTAATTTTAATCTTGTCAATTGGCCAACTAGGGTCACGGATACCAGCGTTACAACGTTAGATAATGTATTGGTAAATTTCTCGAACTCCGGTTTGTCATGTGTACTTGACAACACTGTATCAGATCAAAGAACGGTTTTAGTGGAACTTGACTTTGAAACGGAATTGTCATACTTTATACAAAAAAGACAATTTGGTGAGGAATCAATAAATCACTTTATCGTTTACCTCATTAACGAAAACTGGAATAGTGTTTATGGAATTTTAGACACTAATCTAGCATTTCAAGCTTTTATAAATATCTTTTTGTATCATTTTAATAATAGCTTTCCATTAACAAGGACAAAAATCAAAACAACTTAAAATAAATGGATTAATAGTGAAGTTCGAAAGTCTAGTTTTGAATTAAGAAATTTACACGCTTTATCAAGGGCAGTACCAATTCTTAGAGATTTTTATCAACAACAAAGGAAAAAACATAGAAAACTTTTGACCAAAACAAGAAAAGATTATTACCAGAAAATCATTACTTCGTCTGATAATCCCAATAAAATCACGTGGAAGATTGTCAATGATTTTTCAAAAAGTGCTAATAACAATGCTAATACTTTTTTAATGTATGATGACAATAATATAATAACAGATCCTCAAGAGGTAGCATGCACTTTTAACACATTTTTTAAAAATGCATCCATTGATATCGTGTCGAAAATTCCAGGTAATACAGTAGACAAAGACAGTCAGTCAATTATTATAGATCATGAAAATTTCTTTCAATTGTACCCATTTACTGGGCAGGAACTGATCGAACTCTTGCAAAGTAAACTTAAAAACAAATCCTCTAGTGGTTTTGACGAGATACCTGCATTTTTGGTGAAAAAAGTTTTACCTTTTATAATCAATCCTTTAACTTATCTCACCAATTTGTCTTTTTGCAATGGGGATTTTCCTAATTACTTAAAGACAGGCAAAGTAGTTCCCATTTTTAAAAAAGAAGATCCAAAACTGGTCAGCAATTATAGGCCTATAACAATTCCCAGTATATTTTCAAAGGTATTTGAGTATGGATATTTAAAGAGATTAAATGGTTATCTAAAAAACAATAATATCATAACTATAAATCAACATGGATTTCAAGAAAATAAATCTACTAATATGGCAGTCAATGCATTTTATGCTCATTTAACCAGTTTGATTGATGCAGGCGAATGTCCTATTGGAATATTTTGTGATCTTAGTAGGGCATTTGACTGTGTCAACCATGAAATATTATTTAAAAAACTAAAACAGATAGGTATTACAGGAAACTCTTTACAGTGGATTATGTCATTTCTAAACAATAGACAACAATATGTGAGCCTGCAGACGAGGATCGAGGATTGTGTGACCAGTTGTAGATCTAGTCTTGTTACTACAAACATGGGTGTTCCCCAAGGATCTATAATAGGACCAATTCTCTTTGTAGTCTACATTAACGACATCGTACAAGTGAACAGAGCGGTAAATTTCACTATATATGCGGATGATACGTCCATTATTCTATCTAATGTATAATTGTATACGTAATCCTACAACATCAATGTAATGATTTTCTTTCATCTTTATATTCTTGGTTTTGCGATAACTCGTTGCATCTTAATGCAGAAAAAACGCAAGTTATACATTTCCACAATAAACAAAAATACTTGGAAAATCTTCAGCGTATTTTTAACAACACGCAAATAGCTACGGTGTCGTCAGGCAAGTTTTTGGGAATAACGATTGACGAAAGTTTGGATTGGAAGTTGCATTGTGGAGCGGTTGTTTCGAAGTTGAGTTCCATTAACTATCTAATTAGAAATTTAAAATATGTTCTGAAGGAAAATCAGCTAATTATGATTTATTATGCACTCATAGAGTCCAGGCTAAGATACGGGATATGTTTTTGGGGTATGTCTGGTTATGCAAATGGTATTTTCGTCATTCAAAAGAAAATATTGCGTTGTGTCGCTGGTGTCTCCCGACTAACTAGTTGTAGAGAATATTTTAAAAAATATAAAATTTTAACATTGGCGTGTCTATACATTTTTGAATTATGTGTTTTTATTTTTAATAACTTACATCAGTTTAAAACGAGTGGTGATATGCATAATTTTAATACTAGATATTGTAATAAACTTTATATACCATTTTCAAAAGGTAACATTAAATAAATTTAAATCGCCCAGAGTATACGGGCTACAGGTGTTTAATCATTTACCTACAGTTGTAAAGTCCACTAGTTCAATAAATGTATTTAAGAGGAATCTTAGGCAATTTTTATGTGAAAAAGTGTTTTATACAGTCTAAGAATTTTTTAGATCTTAGATATTAGCTATATTTCATTTAGCTTTTAAATTCAGTTCATGTCTTGTTTAGTCTAGTTTAGTGTTTAGTTTTTAGCAATGTATATTTATGACTAATTCTATACAAACTATGTTTGTCAGAAAGAAAAAAAAAAGAATTTAATTTAATTTAATCTGGCTTAACAGGTTTGGACAATCAATAAATCCATGTATGATCTTATATATAAATATAGTTCCTGACATGTCACGATGGTTCTTGAGTGAGGATAAAGATAATTGTTGTTTGATACAGGAATAATCATGTTTTTCAATAGTAGTGTGGACATGGAAGGCACAATATCTCAAAAATTTATGCTGGACTCTTTCTATGGTATCAATATTGTCACAGAAAGTAAGCTTCTCATCAAAAATAACACCCAAATCCCAAATAGAAGAAACATAATTCAGTGGTTGATTATTAATAGTATAACTTGTTCCAATTCTACTGACTACAAGAAAAACTTTTTTAAAACAACATTTTTTTACATTCAAATGGAGTTTGTTCTGATTGCACCAATTTTGTAGTCAGTCTAAGTCATATTGTAGCAAGGTTTGATCTTTTAAGCTATCTATAACTTTCCAAAATTTCAACTTAGACATTTGCTATTTAGGAAACAGGAAGTGATGTGGTTAACACAGATATTAAAAAGAAGTGGAGAAGTGTGGCCCCCTTGAGGAACTCCATTTGTTACTGAGATACTGTCAGACAGATGACAACCTATCTTGACTCTTTGACTTCTCCCAGATATAGAGTTTTTAATACATTCAACAAACCTGACATGAAAGCCTACATTAATTAATTTACCCAAAAGTATTTGGTGATCTACATGATCAAATACTTTGGAAAAATCTGTGTATATTGCATCTACATGTTTACAGTCTTCCATATGAGATACTGTATCACATTGATAGCAAACCAAGTTTGTTGCAGTGGATTTTTTGCTATGAAAACCATGTTGTGATTGAGATATTAAGCCTTTACATAACCAAGAATGTTGCTTTGCTATAAGACAGTCAAAGAGCTTAGGGATTGCAGATTGTATACATATGCTATGATAATTTTCAATATTGTCTTTCTGACCATTTTTAAATATAGGAACAATATAACTTTCTTTCCATGAAGAAGGAAACATAGAGATTTCCAGAGATCTATTAAACAATATAACAAATGGCATTAAAAGGGTACAGACACACTTTTAATAAAAAATTAGGCACTCCATCTGCACCAGCAGTAAGCTTATTGGGTAGCTCATTTACCAAATTTACCAAATTGTATGTTCCTCAGTAGTTCTTTATATATTTCAGATTTTCTATGACAAATTCGAAGATGTAATGTTATTCAAACGTTTAGTACCGAATTACCCAAGCGGTACTAACGAAGAGACGTGTTTGAAAATTATTCACGCATCAGATGCATTGAGTAAGATGTTGCGGGAGTTACAGTTGTCGTTGAAGATCACCGGAGTGCAAGGAGCATCTGATGTCTTCGCTTATGCTCAACCTTTTCCACCGATACCAGCAAATTTTCAGGTATAAATCTTTATTAGATTTTTTTTGTAGTTATACAAATTCTTACGACATTCAAACTTCAAGAGAATTGAGTGCATTGATTCTTCAACAATATTGTCAACCACACTTTTTACTTTTGCTAGCATTGTACGCATATCATTGATTTTGTAATTGTGATATAATTTTTTTTTATTTCAGGCGGATTCTAGCATAGCCTTAACTGTTCGTGACAATATAGTCTTTAACATAGACCAAAAATTTAAGAAAATGCCGCGATACGTTCAAACAGTTGATTGTGTGTTACAGCTCGAACTCAGTTCAAAATGGCCTAATGATCTTCAAGCTCTTCGTCACATTAAAACGTCGTTCTACTTAGAAATCGCAAAGCTACTGAAAGATAATCATGGACTTCTGACACATCCAACTCCTGGATATTTAGACGTATTTTACCAAGGTATAGTCTTCCGGTACAGGCTGTTTGTGTCTAAAGAAGTAGGTCTAGTGAAGAAAATACATAGTGAGGGTGGTTTAACTAGTTATAAAGATTCCTTGGAAAGTTACAACATGGAAATGTCCTTAAGTTTGGTACCGAAGATAATTGGTGGCCTTAGAGGTATACAATCTTCATATCCGAGTTATGGACCTGGTACTGCTCTAATCAAGCGATGGTTAAGAGCTCATCTTCTGGACGAGTTCCATATTTCAGATCTGGTTATCAATCTTCTAGCTGCTTCACTGTACCTGAACGAAAACTCTCCTAATCCAGTTACTCCACAGAAATCGTTTTTGAGGTTCCTCAAGTTTCTATCTGAAACAGACTTTACCTTATATTTAGTAATAGTCAACTTTAACGAAGATCTATCCAAAGACGACATAGCTACGATCGAATCTGAAGTTACTAATAACAGGAACAGCTTTCCAAACCTCTGCATCGTAACACCGTATGACCATTTCAGTACTATAACCAAGAATGCTCCATCTAAGCAAATTTTAAACCGAATTAAGTTACTAGCTACAGAAAGCTTGAAGTTTATCGATCAGATCATCGTAGGACAGAACAACGTTGGTATAAAGGAACTTTTTATACCTAACTTTCAAGGATTTAACGTCCTAATATACATAAAACGTTTGTTTAATTCCAGAAGACACGAACAAATCGCTCTCTCTGCCGTCCAAAATAGAACTGTAGTAGAAAAATACGCACCCAACAACTACGATCGAATACCGATCGTGAACTTCGACCCCGTCGCAGACTATTTGAAAACTCTCAGAGATAATTACGGAAAATACGCTTTATTCTTTCACGACAGCTATGGAGGCAATGTAATAGGAGTTTTGTGGCATCCGAGAGTGTTTGAAACGTGTGAATTTAAGGTAAATAAAATTAACGGAGGTAAATTAGAGGACGATAAAGTTGTTTTTAACTTTGACGCCGTAATCGAGGACTTTTTCGTGTTGGGGCGAAGTTTGGTGAAAGATATCGAGAAGAAGTAGAGACTACTCTACGTCTTTAGAGGTTTTGTCGTTCAAATACTCGATATAATCACTCTCATTTCTGCAACTGCATTCACAAGCTACATAGCTAGAGCATAAAAACAAGCTCTGGTATACATGGATATATGATCGTTCAAACTAATTTGTTTGCAGTGATTATTACTCCACTTTTCACGGGACTTTGGAATAATCCAGGCAAGAAAAGGCAATTTTCTTCGAATTTTTACTTATCATTAAAAAGGTAAGTATAGTTGAGTCCATAGTTCTTTATCCGTGCGTCATTATTTAAAGCATAAGAAATAAGTCGGAAATATACTCCACGCAACAGTAAGTAACAGAAAGTGACGACTGCTCGGATCACGGGTTATATTATAAAATTTGATGTTATCAAGTAAATAGAATGTAAAATGTTAGTTTTGCTTTAAAATTTTGGTGCAGTATTACAGCTACATTTTTTTTAACATTTAATGAACTTTTAATTAGATTACAAGAGACTTGCAGGAGAATGTCCAGTGACAATAACCTATTACATCATAATTTTAGTAACAAAATTATTTGTGACTCTAATATAATGTTTATAATAAATAAATTTTTTTTTAAAAGGTAAAAGAAATAATAAATTAGACTTACTTACAATGAATTTAATTTAACTATCCAGACGACCGGTTTCGCTTTCTACAATATGCAAAGCATCTTCAGGTCTCGGTACAAAGTTAAATAAATGCTGAAATAATAAACCCATATTAGGGTGTTGTCTAATAAAGATAAACAAAGATAGATGATATAAATTATATAAATTAGAGTAATTATGCCAATATTACATGTCTGTGGTTTTTCAAAATGAATAAAATGTTTAAACAGACAAGGTAAGACCCACAAATTGGTAAAATAGTCTATTAAACTGTAATATTAATAAATGAACAAATAAATAAAACATTACTTACATGCCGGTACTCTATTAATTGATGGTTGAAAGAACATGGTTCAAACTATATAAGATAAGTGAGAGAGAGATAGACTGTGAGTAAGTCTAATTTATTATTTCTTTTACCTTTTCAAATGGACTCACACAAGCAACACATTCATGATTTTTAAAAAACTTTTTTTTTTAATTTAAAAGTTTAAAATATTGTTGGTAGATCGCTTGGAGTAAGACGCTTTAGCCTTCTGTTTGTCTGGGGCCTCAAAAGGTTATTTTGAATCCCACCGCTGTCAGCACGAGTGCCACCTTCCCACTAGTCCTCGCTGGCCCGTTTGTTCGGTTTTTTTATGAGCCCGTATTCTCAATTTTCAGTCGTAGTACCAAGGTCGAGTTATTGTTTTTTTTGCTGACTGAGTCCCCGTGTTATTTTTTAGCGGAGGTCTATGTTTTTAAACGTGATTTTTTTTCTTTTAAGCAACCGTGGTGACCTGATATTTGAGACTCGTGTAATACATTTAAACTGGGTCGAGTTTTCAATCTTTGTTTAATGTAAAAATATATACATTAACTATGTTACTTACTAGCTATGAATTTATTTGTTCTTTAATCAATTTGGAATATGTAATAATTACTTAAATAATTATTACTCTTTTCTAGGCTAATTACCCCTTAATTTCTCCTTCTTTATTTCCTTGCTATGTTTACATTACACTAGCCTGTTGGGGTGGTTTTGCAGTCGCCTGTCATATTTTTGGGAGTAACTGGCAAATTCTTTTGACAGTTTTCATATGAAGATCGCCATTGATGAATTCATTGGACATGTACCACGGTACATTTGTGATAATGCGGAAGGTCTTCGATTGGAATCTCTCCAGTATGTCGATATTGGATCTTGACGAAGATCCCGACAGTTGGATCCCATAGCTCCATATTGGCTTTATCACTGACTTGTAACTAGGATTTTATTTTACAAATTCAGTTGTGATCTTTTTCCTATTAGCCAGTACATTTTACAGCTACATTTGAAGTAGCTTAATAGAATCTTTTAATAACATTCTCTATCTATATAAGGATTTTTACAGCTGTCGCCGCCTTCCTTCTTTTAGCCAACGTCTCCGGTCCTTTCTGTTCTGCCATTCTCCATCTCTAAGGTCTCGTCTTTCCATGGCCTCGTCCACTTCATCCCTACATGATCTTCGGGGTCTACCTCTTTTCCTCCTCCCCATTGGGCTCCAATCCGAAATCTTTGCTATCCACCTTGTATGATCTGTTCTTCTCACATGTCTATACCAAATTAAACGTTTTTCTTCGATGTAGCTGAGTATGTCTTGTTCTATTGCCATTCTTCGTTTTATCTCCTCATTTCTGATGCGATCCATTTTTGTCACTCTGCAGCTTCTTCTCATGAACTCCATTTCAGTTGCTGTGATTTTGGACCTGTTGCGTTTATTTATTAGCCAATTCTCTGCTCCATAGGTCATTATACTGCGTACCAAGGTGTTATAAATTCTCTTCTTTGTATTTCTGGTAATCTGTCTATCCCACAGTAGCCCGTTCATTTGTTTAATACATGTTCTTGTCTGTGCTAATCTGCTGGTTATCTCTTGCTCGGTGGTTCCATTTTTTGAGAGTATGAATCCTAAATATTTGAATTTGTCAGTGCCGTTAATTTCCCTATTATCGTCCATTTCCAAGTTTCTCACTGGTTCTTGCTCTGTTGTTAAATATTCGGTCTTTTCTAGATTTATTTCGTTCCGGATTGGTATTCCCATCCCTTCACATTTCCTTTTCCATGGTTTTAATAACATTAGTGATGAATAAATTAATAAACAATTTATAAAAAAAATATAATTAAATATACAATAATATTTACAGTGTGTTGATGTAATAGGTCATAGTAAAATTATTTAAAGAATGAAACATAATTTAGCTCAAATAATATTGTTGCAAGATTTTAAACGTATGTTTTTCGCTTCTCATATTTCATTTTCATCACCTTCAGAATCTGAACTGTTATCTCTACGTTAATTATTATAGGTTCAATATTAATATTACACATATTTTCTTCTCTATTGAACCACTCATCAATTGATTTGTTAGTATGTTCTACACACTTTGCCCAGGCGACACCGGTACACTTTTGAATTGTTCTTCCACATACTTAAAACATGTTGCATCTTTATATCCATCTCTGAAAATATACATTTTATAGTAAGTCTTGAAATCTGCCCATAATTCAATAGAATTAAAATCTGGGTGATACGGTGGCATCTAAGCACTTCGTATACATGTTCACGTATCAATTCATCTACAATATACCAGTAGACTCCCGTAAGTTCGGTCATCTCGGCACCGGACCCTAGGTCGAACTTAAAAGTGGCCGAACTAACCGATGGTTATCTAAAAAATACTTATTTATTGTTTGTATTCTTCTTCTCATTGCGCCGTCTCCTGTCGAAGATTGGCGATCCAAATGGCAATTGTAGTTTTGGAAACTGCTGCGCGAAAGATCTCTGCGGATGAGCGGTCGAACCATCTCCTCAGGTCTTTCAGCCACGAGTTCTGGCGTCTTCCTATTGATCTTTTGCCCTGTACTTTTCCTTCCAGTATAACTTGAAGTAATTCATATCTCAACACATGACCCAAGTATTGCATTTTCCTCTCTTTGATTATTCTTAGTAATTCTTTTTGTTTACACATGCGACGAAGTACCTCAACATTAGTAACTCTTTGTACCCATGGAATCCTCAACATTCGTCTGTATATATACATCTCAAAGGCATCTATTCTTTTTTCTATTTCAGAATCCATTGTCCAACTTTCACAGCGTTACAGTAAGACAGAAAAAACGTAACATCTGATCATTCGGATTCTAAGCTTCAGACTAAGGTCTGATCTTGTAAAAAATGTTTTCATGCTCATGAATGTTTTCCTTGCTTGTTCGATTCTTGATAGGATTTCTTTTTTTGGATTACACATTGTTTGTATGGATCTAGCAAAAACAAAACATTTGTACATTAAGTAGAAGACAAGACAGAGAAATATTCTGACATATATTTAACATATAATATGATAAGATAGACCGTTACAAAAATACTATAAAACAATACTTACAGAAACTCTAGTCCTAATAAAATTTAAAAATATTATTGCACATTGATGGTTTGGGTTCTTAAATACTTAAAAAAAGTCGGTAGTTTTTTTCTGAATTTTCTTTTCTAATGATTTTTGATGTGCAATGTCACGCCACTTTTTAATAATCATTACATCGATGGCAGTTGCTTCTTTTTGCTGTTCGTCGTAGGTAGCTGCCAGTTGCAAAGCTGCTTTGCCTTCAGCGTGGCTCCTTTTATTTTCTTTATCTACCTCTTCACAATAACACACTCGGCGATTTCGTCGTTGTTCAAAACCTCGTTGTGTAGCTCCTTTTCAAAGTTGATCCACTAAAAAACATTTTCAACAATGGAACCACAGTTCGGTAGTTGCTGAAGGTCGTGTAATAGAGCTGCATTGTCATCAGGTTAGTTAACAAGAATGTTGTTTCGTTCATCTGCTGATGTGTTTGCTTGGTCAATCTTATCTTCTATATTTGGCCAAAGTTTTTTCCAAGACTTTGTAACGAAATTATTTTGCCTACCTCAGGGTAAGAATATGGGGGTAGAAAATTGGGGACTGAAACTATGGGGGCGAAGATAGGGCAAGCAAAATAAACGCTACTATGCGAACGGCACTCAGGGGGTTGTTGGAGAGCTGGGGTCGTGGATAAGTGAATGGCAAGGGGTTGAGATTGGGGTAGCTACCAAAATATGAAACAAAGGGGTTACTTACATAAATCTCCTGGACAAATGGGCAAAAAAAGACAGGAAGAAATACCTCTAGCTATTTAAAAGGGACGCCGCTTCGAGAAAACTTCCTGCTGGAGGAAAGAAAGTTTCTTCCTTCCTAAAAGGTAAACATACAAAAAGGTTAGGAGATTTTCTAAAATAAAAACAAAAATGGATCAGAGAAACTAATCAAAACGTTTATTTTTGTCTCTTACAAATAGTTATCAAACATAAAAATGGCACAAAAAATATACTATATAAATAGTTGCCAAATACAGAATAAAAAAGAAACTTACATGTGTCCGTCTACAAATGGATTGGAGATACTACAAAACTTACAAATGTTATCGCACAGAGATTAACCTTTTTTTAAACAAACAAAACAAATGAATATCGAAAAGAACAAAGCTAGCTGTCATATGTTAACATTACATTAAAAAAAAACAATTAAAATGACAGCTGTTAAACCATAAAATTTACAATTTATTATTTATTACAAATCCTTTTAATTTTTAATGAAAGCAATTATTAATAATTATCAAAAAAATTGTCTGTCTTTAAAAATTAAAATGTTAATTGTTACCTGGATTCACAGTTTAGCACTTAACTTTCAAAAAAAACTTGTTAACATCTATGGGACTGGAGCTGCAAAGGACATAACTCTCAACTTGAATAAAAATAAACCATTTCCATACGTAAGCAGGAACGATTGGAACAGAAACTTGATGGAGGAAATCAAGCTGTCGACGGGGACATTCTATATAAACACTTTCCAAATTTCATCAGTGCCGGTGTACTGCACAAATCTTATGGGTGGTTACTCTGATCTAAATTGCCACATTGCATAGAGTATCATCACCTTAACCGGTCTTAAGATATTACACAAAAAAAATTGAATCGACTCGCGATTCAAAATCTCTTCTGTCTGCTTTGCTTGGGGCTTAAATGTCGACTCCTCGATGCCTTACATTTTACAAATTTCAACGCAAAATAAATTTCCCTTTACGTCTCACAGCTAGTTTTTGCCTACAAACTTAAAGCAAACAATCTACCCTTTTTTGACCTCGTTCTTAGCAACGAACCGACAAAAAACTTCTTGAGTATTTACTTTTAAATTGGTTAACTGGAAATTTTTTACCTCACAATACATACAGAGAATAGGGGAATATTAATGTAAACAAAGACAAAAAAATATTCTCAGTTAAATACGTCTTAGAAAAACCGTATACCTGACTTGCAATATTATATTAGGGGACTCAAAACAACTTTTAAATATTCCAGTTTATTGCGTTTTAAAATTCATTTGTAAACAGAAAAACGAAAATATTCCACCAAATATAAAACGCTACAACTTTACAAACGTCGACGGTAGTATTTCGTCGTATGCCTTGGCGGACATGTACACAATACCCTTCATATTAATTGACTTCAGCACTTTTAAGAGGTCTAAGTTGTCATTAGCCTCCAATTTTGAAAGAACTTCAGAAAGCAGTTTTCGGCGATACTTTCTCTTGAAGCTCTCAATGACCCCTTGGTCCATTGGCTGTTGAAGACTGGTTACATTGGGTGGAAGGAATATTAGTTTAATTTCTTTTTCATCATCACACTGAAGACCTTTCTCTTGAGTAGGCGCGTTGTCAAGCAATAGAAGTGCTATGATGGGCAGATTTAATTTTGTCAAATGGTTTTTCACTTTCGGAACAAATTCGCACACACACCATTCGCTGAACAAATATGTGTCCATCCATGCTGATTTCTGTGACCGGTAATACATTGGTAGAGTTTCCATGTTTATGTTCTTAAACGATCTCGGTTTTGCTGCTGCTGCGGTGCCATTGACAAATAGGGGTATCTTGTGGGTCCCCGAGGCATTTGAACACAAGACGACCGTTATCCTCTCATTGCTGACTTTAAATCCTGCCGCAGATGTTTCTTGTGGGGTGGCAAAGGTTTTTCTGGGCAGAAGTCTCAAATTTAACACAGTTTCTTCGATGCTGTAGATTTGCTCCGGACTCCGGACAAGTTTTGGTCACCAGTGATTTTTAAAATTTTGCAGAAAAATTTTTGGCCCCTGTTGGGTCTGCTGACAGCTTCTCGCCACAAACTCCAATAAAATTGACCCCGTATCTCTTTTTCCATCGATCCCTTTCTAGCCGAGAACGCCTCTTCTGGATGAAGCATTAAGTGCAAGATCATAGCCTTCTCTTTTATGATTGGTCCACTTAACGGGGTTCCTCGTCTTCGTTCTTGAACGAACCACAACCACAGAGCATTTTCCACAATTCGTGTTTTGCTTTTCTCAATTGTCAACGCTTTTGTAGAACTTTTTCAGTTTCAATCTGTGTACAAAAGCCTTCGATAGTTTTTCTATTGCGCCGCCAGTGGTTGATTATACTTTTGCCCAAGTTTAAATCTCTGCATATACTTTGCACGGATTCTCCTTTGTCCAATCTTTCCAGAGCTGTAGTCTCTGTTCCATTGACTTGTACTTACGTTTACGCGTTTCACTCATTTTAAAGCAGTTTATTATTGTCTATATAAACAGTAAAAATCGCAAGTGAAAAAAGAATCGCTGATTGTAGGCCTACCGTAAAGATGAACGCTTTACCTGCTCGCGTTTGACTGGCGCTCGCCAAGTGTGTGACTAATGCTCAGAGAGCCGGCCGAACTAAGCGGAGACCGAAGTAACCGAGGCCGAACTTACGGGAGTCTACTGTATTATATATTTTCTTGTCGATTCATCTTGGCCAATTGTAACAATTCTGGTTTTAACTGATGTTTATCAAAATTAACATTGTTTATTCGTGATTTCACTATGGTAAACTGCGTTGTCCATGACAATCAAAGATGAGTGTTCTAAATTAGAAAGTAATTGTGTACTTGTCCATTTAGTAAATACATATTATACTACTCATTTTACCGTGATAATCTGCAGTTAAGGATTAAGAACAAAATAACAAACTGGCGTCTGAAATAAAACCTTTTGCTGAACCGGCATGAACCACAATAAATCTGTTTCCATCATAACCACCTGGTTTACGTACACCTCTGCTGTTGTCACCCTGCCACGACATCATTCTATTTCCCCCAGAAAAAATAAACGTTTCGTCTAAAAATACATCTTCTCGTGGATATGAACTATTTCTGTTTTTCATGTATTTACGAAACAGCAAAAAAATCCAACAAACTGACAGTAACAAGTAAACAAACCAGAAACGTCACAAATTTTACTTAAAATCGGAAAACGTCCTCAAGCTTATTTTTTGTACCTATCTCTTCTAGATGTACTGACTCTACATCGTTCATAAAAATAACGTGTGTATTTACTTAATAACAGTTGGTAGCTGGTTTGTGTTTAGTTTCATTCGTGGAAGACAATAATGCATGGTGCTAGATAAAAAGTATGTGTTTTATCTCGCCAGGTGTTAATGACGCACGGGTAAAGAACCATGGACTCGACTGTATTGACCGGCCACAGCTGGCAAAATGTCAGTAATTTTTTTAAAAAAATTTGTATTAAAAAATATTCTTTTTTCACTTTTTTTATACATAGGGATGGTTCAACTTTTTTTTATGTCATACGGTTAAACACCATAAGGCCCAACTTTTATCGCAGCCAATTAATTTTATAAATTTTATTGTATTTTCGACTTATAACTCGTATAATAATTCTTAATAATTAAAAAGTCACACCGGAATTCTCTGCAGGAAAGATGTAGGTTTTTTTCTACATATATTTTATCTATATATTATATAGGTATATTTTAACTAAAAAACTTTCAAGATAATTGAAATATTCCAAATTCTCAACATGGTCGTTTTTTACTTGTTTGACACAGTTATATGCATTATTTCTTTTAAGGTTCATTGAACATGATCCAATTTCGACGTTGACATTTTCACACACAGTTTTCATCACTATTTTTTGTGCGCACGCGTCAGTATCAGACTTTTTCGTACCCTTTTTTTGTAATCATGTTAGCTGGGAATACATAATTAAGATAAAAAATGCTAAGAAAATATAGTTATTGAAAATTGAAAAAAGAGATACGAAAATAAAGAAAAAAGTACCTTCAAACACGACCCCTACTTGCTGCGCTTGCGCTTGTCACATGCTGAATAGGCCTGTCGCCTATTGTTTTCTGTGAATGAAGGGAATTGTTCATCGAGAAGATTTCAACTCGATGGAATTATTAACCCGTAACTGCTACCGACAAAAAGTTATCTCGCAGCTGCTATTGACGGGTCACTGTGACCCAGTTTTAAAATTCTGAAATAAAGAAAAAACATTAGCTAATACATTTATTTTAAGTCATAAACACTTTTTTATATAACGGTAAACTAATTTAATGTAAAATAAATTCCTATTTACAATTTGGGCATATTTTTAGAGCACATTGTAAACATATAGGTAATTTGCACACAAAACAGTATGTATTTGTTTTCCGGTCTTTTTTTCCGGGACAAATTGCGCATCTCTTCCTTTTAGATATATTCTGTATTGGCAATGGTGCAGGTGTGTCATCTATATCTACTCCAAGGATATTCGCTGCGAGACATCGAAGTTTCCGGGGTACATTTACGTTGTAAAGTCTTTTCTTCATATGTGGCGTGTACAGTGCAATGCAATGCAAATATAGTTCTTTTAAAAAATTGTAACGGGATATTTCTTTTCCTCGGGAAAACTGATATATTATTCGGCTGTTTACACCAGACACATTTAAAATACAGTGAAAAATTGCCATAGGCCATCGACGGGTCCTTCGAGAAGTGGAATATGTTGCACATTTTTCGTCCAAAGCATCTACACCTGCTTTGGTTTGGTTATAAAACATAATTATTTCGGGTTTCCCAGTGCTCTGATCAACAGTACTGTCGTGATGCATTGATGATATTAAAACAACAGATTTTCCCTTTTTTGGGACATATGATACCAGAGTATTGTCTGATGTAAATCCGAACTCTGAAGAACTAGCAGGTCTCTTTCTGTCGGCCATAAATTCTGGAGGAATCATTCTTTTATTTTTCTTCACTGTACCTACATATGTAATTCCTCGTTTTCTTAACTCGTTGGTTAATTCCATTGATGTGTACCAGTTATCTCCAGTGACATTACGGTTGGAATTTTCAATACATTTTATCATTCGAAGAACAACCTCAGTTGGATGTGAAAATAGCGATTTTTTTTTCTGTTGGAGAATTTTTCCTGTATAGACCTCCGCGTTATACATGTAGTGTGTTTGGGAATCGGCTAAGATCTGCACTTTTATACCATATTTCGCAGGTTTATTAGGTATGTACATTCTAAATGCACACCTTCCCCTGAATGGTACCAGCATTTCATCTACTGTTACGTGAGGACCTGGAACATAGTTCTGTTGGGAGTTTTTTACAAAAGTTTCAAATAGGTTGGATATAGCTGCCAATTTATTAGTTTTCACTCTTTCAGACCTTGTAAGATGATTGTCGAATCTTAAACAGCTTAGCAAAAATAAGAATCGTGCAAGTGACATCGAACATCTAAACAAATCTCTCCCTATACCATCTGTTGCCCATAATGATTTTAAATCTTCATGGTTAGACTTAAATATACCTTGCATAAATAAAAGTCCAATAAAAGCTTCTATCTCAATTTTATCTGTTCTTTCAATGAAAGTTGGGGCAAATTTTGAGAGAGAGTTTTTACGTCGTTTGAATGTAGCGTAATTTGAGGATACTAAGTCAATTCTTGTGTTGGTATGTTCAACAATAATTTCCAACATGTCATCAGTTATTAATAATTTCCAAGCTTCTTTAGGACACAGTGGTGGATTCTGACGGGTAGAACCTTTCAGTCCTGGTAAAACTCTTATAATGTTATGAGATTTTACTTTGGACCTTTTTGGCGATTGTTTTGCCCATTTTGTAGAATCTTTTCCATACCAAGCTAATTTTGAAATGCTCAAAGTAGCTGTTTTGTTACTTGAAGCGTTATTCGTGGCATCATCTCTGTCTAAGGTGTTTTCATGCAATAGTTCCACCTCAAATTCACTATCAGAGTCGTGTTCACTGTAAATTTCATTGTCTATTTCATCGCTGTCACTTTCACCTGAATAGTTAAATAATTTGTGTGCAGCTTGCTCCTTATTTTCTACTTCTTGGAGAGTATCTGTCGTTTCATCGGCATCTTCCAAATCTTTCCAAAACTCTTCACTGTTTAGAATGTCTTCCATCTCAGACAAAGTTAAATGCTTACTTGAAGAAGCCATTTTATCTAAAACAAAAAATGTGTATTAAGCAAATGATATAAATATTTAAATTATTCAAGCCGTTAACATAATTAAAACTATTGATGGGTCACGCTGACCCTGTCGGTAGCAGTTACGGGTTTTAAATGATAAAAATGTAAGGTTATTATAGACCTGGTCATTATTACATATTATCATTATTATTGATGAAAAATTGTAAGCAAAAAAAAATGTTGAATTATAATGAAAAATTTGTAGTACCTATTTAACTTTAAATACTATTTATAAATAAATTTAATATTTAATTTTATAATATATATATTTAATTTTCATTTCAAATTTAGTTGAAATTTATTTTTTACAAATCAGTGTTTAAGTCACAGTAGCTACTGTTGGGGAAATATCAATGTCATATTATTTTGAATTTCTTTTTTTTAATGAACCTAGACTGTAAATTATTTATACTTGTTAGAAATATTATAGAAACAATCGTTTTAAATAAATATGGTAAAAATATTGTTGTTTTTTCATTAAATTACATCAAATAACCTTAAACTCAACAAGGGATCAGGTCCAGATATAACAACAGCAGAATGCTCAAGGCCATAGCAGAATATTCTTATCATCATCATCATCATTCTGCCTTTACAACCCTGTGTGGGTCCTAGCCTCCTCAAGAGTTTCTCTCCATCGCCTTTCTCCGCCAAGCACGCATTCCCATATTTCTCATGTCTTCATCGAATTTATCAAGGAACCTTGTTCTGGGTCTTCCTCTTCTTTTCTGACCAATGGGTCTATCGAGAAACGTTTTTCTAGCTGGGTCATTTTGTTCCATCCGCATTACACTCCCTACCACCTCAGACGTCCTATCTTAATATGTTTTACGTAGTGTTGCCCAAATGCAAGAACAAGACGAGACTTAGATAGTCTTGGTCTTGGTCTTGCGCCAATACACCTGGTCTTGGTCTTGGTATTGCACTCCCGGTCTTGGTCTTGGTCTTGCAGCAAGAGTCTTGCAAGTCTTGCAGTTACCCATTAGCCTATTGCTATTTATTAAACGTTACTAGGGAAGTTTGAAGCCACGATCTAAGCGATCCGTGACTATGCTCTAACTAACCCAGCTATCAACCATGCCCCATGAAAGTCAATCAAACATGGTTAAAACACAAAAAAACCAAATTAATGACATAAACTTGACTGTATTTTAAAGAACATTTTCTGTCTAGAAAGGTATTGATGGACCTCCACCATATATGAAATGGAAATCTTAAAAAAGATTGGTACGTGGCAAAAATCCAAATACAGGTATCAAGGGCACATATTCTTTAGGTGATAAGATAACAAACTATAATCCACTTATTAAAGCAACATAAATGTTATTAACAATCTTAGCTCTACTTCTATATATAAAACTAACTTGAAAAAATAAAGAATAGGTAAGAAAGCAATGATAATCAAAAGAAGTTATTTTAAATTAAGGAGATATCTACTTAATAAATACATTAATTTACCAAAATAAAGTAGTAGGGATATTTTTTTAGGAACCAGAATTTTGGTTTTTCAGGAAGAAATATTTGTAATTCTTTTTTGTGTAAAGATATTAGATGCTTCCTTAAACCTGAAGTGTTTCTGTTTTTCATTTTCATTTTAACCTTTCTATGTAGGCACAATTCAAACAAAGCAATTTGGGATGCATAAATTATTTCGAAAAACTCATTTTTCGGTCTTTTAGGTCTTTTATATCTATAATTCCAACGCTCACTACTCCGACTATTTTAAAACTATTTGAATCTTTGTCCCCCATGTCAAATTGTAAACTAACTTGTCAAATGAAGTTTAGTGATATCGAAAAAGTACCTACTACTATAAATGTCCGTTACTATTCAATACCCTAAGTATCTAATAACAAACCGAGAATTATAATATTATCGTTACTTCGTTATTCTAATATTTCGGTATTTTGTTTACACAGTAAGCTACATTATCTGTTATTAATAAACTTTTGAATATTATCGCGCTCTTTCAGCAAATTTGGTTTAACCGAATGATCTCATCGCACACTCAGCAGAAACAATGTTTAGTTTTAGGCCGATAAGATTTGTTTATTTAGATTCCTCCTAACTAAATTATAATGGGAAAAAAATTGAATTATTAAGTGGGTGTCCGTAATAATAAGTGTTATATTTTTTATAGCCAAGGTGACATATTTTTAAAAAATTTCGATACGATATTACTGTCGACGTATCAATGCAAGATTATTTTATGATAAGAGGGCGGCTATAAATCTGGACAATTAATTTCAGAGCGTAGAAGTCGTCTGCTGGAAAAGAATGTACAAAATATTTTATTTTTACATATGATCTCTGAGCACGTGTCAAATGTGTTGTTTTTAATGAATATTTTGATTGATGATTTTGATGTATGTTTATGATATTGTTCGTAATGCGCATAAGTCCAGTTTTTTAAATTTTTATTACATAATTTTTTGTGTCTCATAGAGTATTTAAGCATATACCCGAACTACAATACTCGCTAAAACGACACTCCGTCCTAACTGCAAGACGCAAGAGTCTCGCAGGCTTAGTCTTGTTCTTGCGTAAATCTTGCACGGTCAGTCTTGGTCTTGGTCTTGGTCTTGCTAAAATTAGGCGGTCTTGGTCTTGGTCTTGCGAAAACGCAAGAACAAGACCAAGACTGCAAGACCAAGACCGAATTTGGGCAACACTAGTTTTACGATATAAGGTTCCTGGTATATTCCATAAAGTTCGAAGTTGTATCGTCTTCTCCACACTCCATTGTCATTCACTACTCCATAGATTCGCCTTAGTACTTTTCTTTCGAAACATCTTAACATGTTTTCATTATTTTTTGTTAGAGTCCAGGTCTCTAAACCATATGTTAGGACTGGGCGTATTATTGTTTTGTAGAGTTTTATTTTTATATTTCTCGATATAATTGTGGATTTAAGGAGGAGATTAAGCCCAAAATAGCATCTGTTGGCCGTGCAAAGTCTGCAGTTTATCTTAGTGTAAAGGAGCGCTCCCAGGTATACAAAGTGGTCGTAGTATTTTTGGTTGCGTGCTTTATTTTATATTGTTCATTTTGTTGGTGTTTATTATTAAAACCATTTTTGTAGCTGATTCTTTTAATGCTACATATGCGCCATGTCTCCCTGGCGCAGCCCGTTATTTGTTTTAAAAGGTTCAGACAGTTCCTCCTGAATTCGTACTCTACATTCAACTTTTTCAAGAGTTAGTTTTGTTAAATTTACCAACTGATTTGGTATTCCTAGCTCTTTCATTGCTCTGAACATTTCTCTTTTATTCACAGAGTCGTAGACTACTTTGTAGTCTATAAATATGTGATGAGTATCAATGCCATATTCCAGTGGTTTTTCCAAAATTTGTTTCAGGGTTTCAATCTGATGAATTGTCGATTTACCACCTCTGAAACCAGCCTGGTATTTTCCTACTATCCGTTCTGCATATTGTGCCATACGGTGACATATTACTGTGGAAAATATTTTATGCGCCACATTTAGAAGCGTAATTCCTCTGTGGTTAGAGCGTTCAAAGATATCTTCTTTTTTGTGTATGGTACAAAATATTCCAATATTCTAATATTTGCGAAGCGATCTCTATGTCCATAATTCTTTTATAAGCTGCTGTAATGCCATTATTGTATCATGGCCACCTTCTTTATATAGTTCAGCTAGGAGTTTTTATCTATTCCGCGTGATTTGTTACTGGCTAATTTTTTAACTGCATCTTTAACAAGAATCGTTGGTGGTTCCTCTTCCCTCTCGTCTGTTTCCCTTACCTTATCTCTTTCGTTTTCCAGGTATTCTTCTTCTTTCTCTATATTAAGTGCCTGGTTAAAGTATTCCACCCATCTACTCAATACATCTTTCCTTGTTGTTAATAGGTCGCCATTCTGACTTCTGCATTGTCTTGTGGTTGCCTTGAATTCTTTTCTGTTGATGTTAACTTTCTTATAGAATGTTCTAAATATTTCGAAAAATCGAATGAATTCAATATCCCTCCTTATACATTTGCTTTATAGATTATCACAAGACGTTCGACAAAGGGAAATTGCATCACTTATTGCGGATAATAAAGAAGTATTGAATTAAATTAAAGAGGTTTGCAACAGTAAGTTTATTTCAGCTATTAATAAGGTGTGGTAGAAAGTTTTGTGTTGTAAGTTTCCGACAATGATTCTGTGAACCTTAATGGCTGTTATTCACATTTATGTCAATACCTAAAAAATTAATGAATCATTTAATACCTCCTCTTGTCTGAGTGATATTAAATTCATAGATAAATTATTGGAGAGAAGTCTGTAAAAACGAAATATTAAATTATGATCCTTTTTATATCTACGCCCTGTACAATTTTGATTATAAATATTTAATCTACAACAGTAATTATGAATAAATGCCAATTATTGTGATGTCACTTTTATCGCTACAGCTACCGATATAACTTACGTAGAGCGTCGTGTTTTTAATTTTTGCGTTATAGACAAAGTTAAAATGTTCAGTTCTGACTTCATTATTTTTAACATTAACAGTAGGCAATTGTACAGCGCCAAGTATTGAATGAATTGTTTTAATGCGATAATTGTATGACATTCAGTGTTATTTTTAGTCCAGTTCTGAAGCTATTGTGAAAGAAAATTAGACAGAAAGTTAAAAAGCGTAGTAAACAGGTAATATGATGTTATTGTTACTTAATTTTGAACAAAAATTGTGTTCTAAAGATCTGCTAGTCCTTTTACCCTATGACGGCCGATATGCAATTAAGATATGATCAGTGGGGCGTTAATATTTAATTCCGATCGCTTGAAAAGTAAAAATATTTAATTTCCTGTATTTTATGTTCAGTAATAATATTGGATTTCACTGTATCAAAGGCAAATAAAATGAATATAATATGTATATACAGGGCGTGTTTAAAGAAGTGGGACGGAATATTTCGAATACTCAAAATTATTTGTCGACATCTAATGTTCATCAAGATCTCTGTAAATCTCCATTTTGCGTAGAGTGAAAATTATACGAATGGTTTTGCATGCAGTAAAATTGAAAAATACTTGCCAAGTTGCTGGTATGTTCAAATTTGAATAAAATACATCCAAGACTTTACTTTCTGCAGACACTGTATTAAATATAACCTTGAAACAAATTGGCACTAAATCACTTCCGAGTTTTCAGCAAAGCAAAAGGTTTAAACACATGTCGCACCCTCAGTGCAAGACTGCAGTAAGTCAGAATAAGTAAGTTTCGAGATAAAGATGATTTTGTTTATTTTCGTGCTAGTATCAGTGAAATAAGACACAATTTTTAAGAAAAATTAACATTTAATTATGATTTTGCATGCTTTTCAGACTATATTACATTAACCAAAAATAGAAATTTAAATAAAATAATATTAATGCTAAAAAAATTAGGGATTTCAAAGTTGCAACACTTTTGCACGGAGAAAATTGTTAATCACTACACATTTAGTATTAGAATTTTAAAGTTACAACACTTTAGCACGGAGAATATTGTAAGAAGTGACAGATTTTCTGCTAGTAAAAGTGTCAATATTTTTATTTAAATTCAAAACAAAAAGATTATAGAAATAAAAATGCAAATCAGGCTACCTTGAGTACAGTGATTAACAAAAGGATTGAAATTCAGTACCTTAGTAAAAGTTGGGAATTACGGGGGGACAATATGATAAGACAATCGCCCGAAAGGTTACATGAAGATTTAATACAATTTGGGATTTAATTTTTATAGAACAAGTTTTCTGAGAATAGATATTTTTAACCTGTCAGTATTGTTAATACACAAGTTTTAAGATAACTGTTTTGCCTTTCATAAGAAAAAAATACTTTTTAGCTGTAAATAATTAGTCTTAATTTATGTGTTTCTAATCCAATCTAATAAATAAATGGTCAAATGACATCGCACACATTTTATGAAAAATATAATGTCACACAAAGGACATAAAAGTTACATGAATAACCTTTGTTTAGTGTCTCGACCGTTAATGGATTACGTAGACACGCTGTATATTAAAATTAAACATCACAGATATAGATATTAAAATAACAAATGTTACTTTTTCGTGCCTTTGTTCCGTGCAAAACTGTTGTAACTGCTATATTAGAATTACAACAGTTTTGCACGGAACTTATGTACAAAAACTCAAAATAGTTAAACTGTTGTTGTAATATTTGGCCGGTTAAGCATTTGAAAGTTACTAAAGTTTTACAGGGGATAGATATGCATGTTTACAATCGAATTCCATGATTATTTCATTTTCATAAAATTTTGAGTTACTGCAGTCTTGCACTGAGGGTGCGATGTAGTCCAGTAATTAATACCAAAGCTATTGAGAGTATGCAGTCCAGTAATTAGACCGAAGGTACTTTATCGTTTAACTAAAACACACCACAAAGTCCGAATTGAATTCCCGAAATACTTTTTTGTTACTTTTTTTTTAGCAAACGATTTGTCCTATTCACTCTCTGATATTTCACTATCAGAGTCGTCACTATCTGAAATGTCTATCCGAATAATTAGAGGCCGAACCTCATCTATAACTCGCTCGGTTTGAAAAGACTGAACGATTATGTCTTCCGTATGTCTAATACAATTTTGTCATTGTTCTGCCTTTATTTGCTCTAGCGATTTTTTCCATAAACTAAGAACGCTAGCGTCATCTGTTGTTTTGGATGCATGTTTATCATAAAAAATTTTGACTATACCCCAAACTAACTCAATTGCATTATAGTGGCAATGGTAGGGCGGAAGTCGAAGAACTTCATGGCCATATTTAAGAGCCATTTGGTCAGTAACAAATTTCTTTCGAATTTTGTGCTCTCCACACCTTTGAAATAAATCGACTTTTAAAAATATGCCACTGTGATAAATTTTCTTTTCTGTCAACCACAACTTTATTTCTTCTTTTGTCCAGCTGCTTAAAGGAAATATCTTTTCTACTCTTGAGTGGTAGGATGCATTATCAAACACTATTATGGACTATCAGATGTTTTATTGTTCATGTATTTTCTTAAAAAATGCCACCGTTTTGAAACAACATTAGGGAGTTCACACAATGCTTGTCTATTATTTGTCTTTTTATATCGAAAACCTAAATGCTTCAGAACTCTCCACAAACTTAAACTTAGTTAAACTAATATCACCCAGTTTCTTGTCTTTTATTTTTTGTAACACAGCACTAATTGTTACGTGTTCTTTGGCTTTATACATATTATATACAATATTTTTAATTGCCAGTTTAATTGACTGATGCAGATCTAAATTTTTTGGATGTCGACGATTTCTCTTGCTTACTTTATTTATTTCATCCTCACTCATGTTATTAATTCTTCGTAACCTCCTCTTTGAGATACCGCAAGCATCACTCGTGCGTTTCTGAACTGCCATAACAGATGTCAATGGACCCATATTATTTTTTTCCAAATTGAAATAACTTTCGACTTTCAGAACTAAACGCCGTTCTTCTGGAGATAATACTCTACGTTTCGATTGCATTTTATTTTCTTCCAAATTACTCATTTTAATTTAAAGTACCGCTTCACTACACTACTATAAAAAATAGGTACTTATATACAACTACTACACCCTAAAAAGGATGAGGGTAAAAAGGAGAGAGAATCATTCTCTCTCCTGTTGCCGACCAGAATGTAGCTTCGACTATTTTTTAAATAATTTTAAACTGTTTGTCCTTGTTTAGTGTAGTGTTATATACAATTTTATGTTTATGACATTCTGCGATTGTTGGATAGCCCAAAATTGACGAAATGCCCCTGAAGATGCTCTAGAAAGCGAAAGTACTTGGGCAAGATTTAATTAATAAAACTGTGCTCGATATTTGCCTTTCATTTTATCAAAGTACATCAATAATTGTTAGTCGATGATATTTATCGCAGATTAGTTGTTGTCAGTGGTCTCAGCAGCAAGTGCATAGCAACCTTTTTTTTTCGATTATGTGCTATTTGGAGATAAGGCTATATTTCACAAAAATACAACATTGAATCGATATAAGTTATGTGCAGGTAATATGGCCACCTTAAGAACATTTGTCTATATTTGTGGGCAAATATGTCTTAAAAGAGTCTTAAAAAAAATCGGTTGCCTGTAAAGTCGGTTTTACGGGCGAAGATTTTACGTGCCAACGTCTTTTTCTCGGTAGAATATTTATTGATATGAATATTATTAAATTGCACAATAGGAACAAGGAATTGAATGAAAATAAGAATTGCACAAATTTTAACTATAGAAATATATTTTGTTTACTAAAACATTGTACATGTAAACCACACGTATGAACTTGTATTATGACGCTTTCTCGGTTTTCCAACGCCAAGAACGCTCGAGAAAGACAGAGACACAAGCACGCACCGATTCAACGCGCCTAATTCTCTAGTGCTGCGCGCCCAATGGACCGATCATGTTTGAGTGGGAGAGAGACGCAAGGCATTCGCCGGTCCGGCGGGCCTCTCTCTCGTTCGGTGACTCATCGTAACAGACGTGAGCGGGCGTTACACTTTTTCATGAGTGACTCCGAGCCACAACCTAATTTAAGACGTTGTCACGTCAATATGTCTTAGAAGCGTTTGAGTTATGGTGTTACCGTCGCATGCTCAGAATCCCGTGGACAGCACACATATCTAACGAACGCGTGCTAGAGACCGTGCACAAAGAGCGGGCATTGATCAACATCATCAAAATGAGAAAGGTCCAATACTTCGGTCATATAATGAGAGGACCTAAATATCGCTTACTCCGGTTAATCATTCAGGGCAAAATCGAAGGAAAACGTTGGGTCGGAAGAAAACAACTGTCCTGGCTGCGTAACATTAGATAATGGACAGGTCGAACGGTCGAGGAACTGTTTCATCTAGCTGCCGACCGAGAATCATTTCATCAGCTTGTCAATATGACGATAGCCAACGCTTGAATACAAGCACGGCACACAAAGACGAAGAAGATGTCTTAAAAAGTAACTGTTATTACAGTTATATGGGTTATCTAAATATATATTTGTTTTGTAATATTTCAAAAATTGATAAAAATACGATATTTATGACGTACTGAAAAAATACTGCTATTGGCCCTATTACCAACATGGTGTCGGCAATATGGCCACTCTACAATAAGTAAATTTGTATCTCTAACTATGAAACTTAACCCATAAAACAATAAAATAGTTTCAGTATTTTTAACAGTTTTGTTAAATGTTAAGCAAATACAGTACAAAAACTTAATATTATTTTATTTTTCACAATCAGGGCATAAGAATGTATCAATTTTGTCTTTGGCTGTGAGACCCATACACTCTTCGTGGACATAAGTGCTACATAGGCTCATATCTACCATTCTGTCTTCTTTGCATAATTTGCAAAACCAAGATTCTTGTTTTTTGATTCTCTTTTTCTTAGCAGGCAAGGACTTCAATTGTTCTGTTGGATTGGGTAATTTTCGAAGCGTTGACGAGACTTTTTTACCACCTGCAGTAAGCGTGTTGGCTTCAATATTTTCTGAATCGCTTATTCTAATGCAGCTACCGAATAAATCTTTCGTAACAACTTAAGCTCGACTATTGATAGCTAGTTTTCTTGGCTTTTTGTTATTATTCTTGATTGCTGCATTTTCAGGAGTTTCGAGCATACTTGTGAATGAAGTATTGTGGATGTTTGAGAAATCACTCTGATCGTCTTCTGAATTAATAACTTCATCGCTGTTAGAGTCATGCAAACTAAAGGATGAGTCAGAGTTGCTGTCAGTGTCTAAAAAGGATTTTTTCGGACGATTTTTCGATTGAATACCCGAACTGGAGGGACGACAAGAGTTGCTATTATCAGTGTCCAGACATACTTCTTTTGAGCTATTTTTCGATTGTAATCCCAAAGTAGAATGACAACGGTAATCTGTTTGTTGCATGCCCGAAGTTCAATTAAGTTCAGTTAAATTCAAGCAATTGTTCTGTGACAAAAATCTGAATACTGCGCTGAGACTGAGGTTTGTTGAATGTTACATCTGGTCGCAACTATTGTACGGAGTAGAAACATGGACACAAAAGCGCAAATAGTTAAGAAAATTGAAGCCTTTGAACTTTGGATATACCGGAGAATGTTGAGAATTCCATGGACTGATAGGGTCACCAATGAAGAAGTGCTGAGAAGGATGGGTCGAGACAAAAAATTGTTGAGAACAATAAAAGTACCCAAGACTGCATACCTTGGACACATACTGAGAAATAATAAATATAGTCTTCTGCAGGTCATCATGCAGGGTAGAGTCGATGGCAAAAAGGGAATAGGTAGAAAGAGGAAGTCATGGCTGAGAAATATTCGAGACTGGACAAACATGACTGTAGACGAATTATTCCACGTTGCAAAAGACAGAGAAGCTTTTAAAAATGTGGTCGCCAACCTTCGTTAATGGGGACGGCATAGGAAGAAGAAGAAGCATGCCTGAAGTTGACGGGATACAATCATCTGCTTTATTACCAACGTTAGTTTCTGACAATGGCAAATTATCTTTATCTTCCTGATGTTGGTACGTGATAGTACTAGGAGCAAGCGCTATCTCTGGGATAGCTTCTGGGTTGAATGGATAAATTCCTGTTGAAGAAAACCCCGAGTTTATATTAGACGGTGTCATTGTTTTGTCCCAAACAGTCGAAAAAAGTTGTCCCAAATCTCTGTTTGGTAAAAACACGATCCCTATTGATAGAATAATGTTTCATAACTTCATCATCTCAGTAATATTCAAAAGTTCTAAATACAGCTTTGTCTATTGGTTGGAGCTCGTGAGAAGTATTACTACGAAACAGTATAAAGTGATTTCGTAGCTTTCGGCAGTTTCTACAATAGTGTGATCTAAGCGACATCTTGCACCATCAAATATGATAATGCACGGACCAGCAGTCTTAAATTTTGCAAAGTGTTAAAGCCAAACTGAAAAAGTTTCAATATTCATCATAAACAACAGCACCTGGAGGTAATGAGTCAAACCATTCTGGCTTACTACGTTTACCCTTAATAAAGCACCATTTTTTCGAGTTTGAGTACCGAGTTTAGGGATATAGGGAATAGTTTATAGGGAATATTTCATAAAAATTAAAGAGTATCATAAATGCAACCTTTTGAAACAATAAAATATAGGGTTGTACATTTAATAATTTGAGGAAATCGTAATTTTCTTTTGAAGTTCACCCTGTATAGGAATATTCGTCAATGATTTCTGTTCAACTTAATTTGAAAACTAGAACAAACTGTTTACTTTATTCTGTAAAATGAATAATTATTTATATATTCCTTCTTTATATAGAGGGTGTATATTTTGTAATAAAGCGGCATACAGGGGCGTAAATTTTTATTTTCAGTCTTGCAAAGTGTGCAAACTCGTTCACTATCATGCAGCTTACTTAATCATTCATTACAGTCCCCGCAAATAGAATCTGAACTCTTATCTGTTTATTATTTACTTAATCCAAAGTGGGTTATATTATTTTGTAGCGAATAGGTACCAAGATGTGTCACAAATATACGATAATAGCGCATCGCTCGTAGACGACAATAAGTTAATAAAGTAAATTGACGATGGCGGTGGTTAAAACGAAGGTCAATACTAATCATAACAAAGTTGTAACTGGCATTACTACTACAACTACAGTAACTGGTAAGGACGAATATTATTTGCATTTTTTTTTAGTGATAATTTACCTACGCGTGCAAGTACAAGTGTGTGAGTCATTTATAAATATATCTCTTGTGATAAGGCTGGATGAATTTATATACGAAAGGTAAAATAATGAAAGTCCGTATGTGATATGCAGAAATATTTATGTTTGTGATATAGATACAGATTTATGCTGTTATCGTAGTCAGCTTAGAATAAAACAGTCTTATCTGTTGCTCTTTTTCGAATAGTTTTATAGCGTCATCAAAAATTTCATCTTATCTATTGCTATTCCTAAACAACTGTTGTAAATGTAAATAGCTAACTGAAAACTAAATGTACAGGATCTTATATCACTCTATGAATAGAATGTATCAGAATAGTGTAAATTGTAAACCATAAATGATCAAAAATTTATCAAAAACATGGAACAAGTAGTTCACAGAACGATAATCGGCGGTTTGTCAGATATATTTTCGTTTTCTCCGATATTTGTTCAGCTTTTTATATTGTACCTCCTATTTTTGCTGCACATCCCATTACTGATCGCTTTTTTATAAATCATATTGCATTTTATTTTGGTATATTGTACAATTGAAATGTGTAATACTAGTATATTTTTGTTAATTTAAAATATGTGGTTTGCAGATAAATGTAGCCTATGGTTAGTGATATTCACCATCATAACTATTCTCATAGTGGTGATTACCGGAATATGCGTTAAACTCTTGATGGAGAGCTACACAGCCAGTATAATTTTGGTATCTTTAATATGCTTCGAAATAGTTATTGGCTTTTCAGTGTTAGCCATATTAGCTTGGAGAAGAAACAAATTGGCTATGAATCACACAGTCGTACGAAGAAATGGAGTAATAAAGTATCATCCTGTTCAACCGACTGCACCGCAAGATGAAGGATCCTGGGAATATTCAAATAGAACCACATTACCAGCGTAATTTTAGCTTTTATGAATGTTGTGTTATACAGAGTACAACTTTATACGCTTTATAAATGTAAATAGGTAGCTAGTAATGTTCAACAAGGCTGTTTATTAAAAGTTATGGATTTTTTTTATTTTGAATATTTTTGATAATTTGTATTTTTATAAATTTATCATTACCTTTATGCAACCAGTTATACACTAGATGTTTTATATGAATGAGTAACTAATCAAAAAAAATATTTACTAAATAAACTATGGACAATATTCACATAATTGATTAAATTTATGCTATTTTATTCAGTAAACATTTATACAAATAATATCTGAGTTACATTTTTTGATTGTTTATATTAAATAAAAATGCTGATTGAACGCGTTTTAATTATGCAACCAGTTATGTAGATGTAATACTTGTTTTAAATTATCAATGTTAAGTGTTAACTCGAATAAAGTTATTATTAAAATCTTTGTAGTTATATATATTTAAAATTTACAATTAGATCAAACTTAAAAGTGTAGTATCTTTAATAAATATTTATTCAAAAAGTTGATAATTGTGACATTTTATTGACATGAACAACAGCACAGAAATTGAGGAATTTTTGACATGAACGAAAATAGCGATTCTGAATTTAAAACTGTATCATATAAACGAAAACGACGTACTCCTAATAAGAAGGGTATTCTTAAACTTAACAATTCCTCTACGGAATCAGATATTGATTTAGGAGAAGCTGTTAGGTAAGTTAAGTAAGTTGTATAAGTTGACACATATATAAATATAACCCTACTTTTAGACGGATTTCCATAGCTAAAGCTGAAATTTTCACCACAGATTTGTATGCTTCTGTAAAAGCATCGCTCAAAGAAGGATTGGAGAGTTTAGGCAATCCCCGAATATCTGAAATAATTTGTTTAGGATTGGGCAGAATTGGTGAGTGTTTGATATCAAGATTCCAATTGGCAGTGCTCTTAAATTTGAGTGATCAATTTGGCTCAAAAATTGCGGTATATGATCCTATTTTTAGTGAAACAGACAAAGATATATTGCGTTCATTTGAAATTGAGATTTTAAATGAAAACTTGGAAGGAAAATACTCAATAAATAGCAATAAAACAGTTTTGTTTTATATGCCTCACTGTTCTAAACAATTAACCAATAACCTAATTTGGGCTAACTGGGGTCTTAACCTAGGTCATTGTGTTGTTGTGGCTAACAGTTTTAACAAGATTATAGAATCAAGTTCCACTAGACATGTGGCAGATTGTGCAAATTATATAACAAAAATTTTACCCTACGTTTTTGAAGTTGCCATCATAAATACATTTAAGTATTATGAGGTATTCAGTGACATTGCTGTGCATGTTTTTCCTAAAATGAATTTAGTCTGTCCAGATGTATGGAAGGATAATCAAGAACCTGGTTATAAACAGAATGATGTAGAATTTATTACAAAAGCTGTGAATAGTTTAGATATTTAAGACTTTTTAAATAAATATGATTTAATGAACTAATGCTTGGTTATTTCTTCAGAGTGTTGAAAACATGACGTCAAAAATCTGCACAATAAGGCAAATCATTAGCGAACTAAGATATGTCTTGCCTGAAGGTAACTTAAAGAATAACCTGATGCTGCAGTATGTGATAAGTCAGTTCAGAAAATACAAAACTACAGATGAGCAACTGTGTAAAGCTAGACAAGAAATGGAGTTCATGGCAAAGACTTATTTGTGCTACTTGAAGAGCACTAGATTGAGTGATGAGATTCAACAAGAATATCATGGAAAGGGTGAGAGAACAGTGTCAGATACTGCTAAAATGGTTGGATTTAAGTTGCCTCATGATCCCAAATAGTTGTAAAAATGTATAATATGAACATGTAAGTTTAGAAGTTGTATAAACATGTAGATGTGTAAGATTGTTAACTATTGTTGTCAATATTAGAAATTTATCATTTAATGATGTAGAAAAAATAAACAAAATCATTATATTTGTTTCAATTTATTTTCCAGTTTGATAGTATAAACTATTCCATGTAACATCACACATATATCGTCGGCATACTGCCAAAAGTGACCAAGTCATGTTTAGGTAGTTTCGAGAAAATGAAGTGTAAAGTTTTAGAAGTGCCTATAAAATCGAACATGATAACTACACAGTTTTGAAGGTTTTATGTTTCGAGGGTTAGTCATCTAGAGGCAAATACTTTAGTTAATAATAAAATAACTCTTATGGTACACTAACAAAAATGCAATAAAGATGACTTGGTCACTTCCGATGTAAGATAAAATTAACCAATATGACTTGGGCATGTCTAACTTGACATGGTAAAACTAACGTAAGAACCGATAAAAATAAAAAAAATTGTAGTATAGATGTTTATTGCTTACATACAATAAAATTAATCAATATCAATATCGCTATCTGAATCTGATACTGCTGGTTCTGGAACTCTATCAAGCGCCTTATTATTCACAGGCAAAGACTTGTACCAATCATGATATTCAGGCGGAATTATGCTACTTGTTATAAGTTTAAAGCAAGCAGCACATTGGGACGCAGGTGACACAGGTGACGCAGTGCAGAACAGGTTACACAGGTCAGAAAATATACGTGTCACGCAGTGTGAGCGCATATTTGGAAGCAGTCTTCTTGAAAATTTTGAGGTGCGAATATCAAATATATTATATGAACATAGAAAGAGAATTTTATAATTTAAATAATGGCGTTATTTCTGGACAGTTCCGAATCAGAGTCAGACACAGAATTTGAAAAATCAGTTTTATTATTCAACATGTCAAAGAGAAAAAAATCATTTTGGAAAAGCAACTGTATGAAAAAGAATGGGGAATCTACACTATCATCTGAATTCTCTGAGTCTCGTTATTTAAATTATTTTCGGTTAAGCAGAAAACAAGTTGATGAAGTACATAATATAATAGAAAACAGTATTTATTCAGATGGTTGTAATGCCCAAAAACCAATAGGAACCAAAGAAAAACTAGCTGTTTTTTTATGGTATTATTTTTGTTTTATTAAAAAATACAAAAATATCATTTTAAACAATCATAATTCTATACTCTATAATTTTCCACAAAATTACGAATATTTCCGGTATTAGCGGTTTGAGGAGATGTCTCAGCAACAACCTGGGGGTGAGTGTAGTAGATGAATAGTTACTGGTGCTTCTAGAGTTGTAATCATTTGAGCATAAAAAAGAGTTGTTGGGAATAGGAGCTAGAGGATTATTTCAATGTTGATTCTCAGTATGCTGGCTACTGTGACTGGAACTTGGCGATGGAAGAGGTGTTGACGAGTAAGAGGGCTGCTGAATAATGGGTATTAACATATGCACCTGTAAAAACTCTTTGTTCACTATGAGTGTAGTTTTCTTGACTGGGATCCTGAATTTCTAGATATGCAGCTTCCAGCTGCGATATAGCTTGAAACACATCATTTCTTGCACGATGTTGAAATTTAGGAGGCGTTTTTTTGGTTATTTTGTACATTGACATATAAAAATGATAGAGATCATCATCCAAAGGCTTCTGTGCTGCCCGTTCAACTGCTCTTTCTTCGGCCCTTTTTTGACGTTGCGTAATTGACTGCTTTATCACTTCCTGTATATCATCATTTTTAAGTTTCTTATTTTTAGCTGATTTGGTTGTGATTAATTGGTCTTAAGTTGCCTTACGTTTGGCATTTTCTTTTTCGTTATTTATTTTTATAACAATACCAGACGTAGACGGCTCATTAACAATGTCATTTTTAACACTCTCGATTTCTGAGGTATCATGTCAATTGTCGCTGGTTACCTCGTCAAAAATTTCACCGTCTGGATCAACTGTGGAGTCTTCCTGTTGTGGGTCTTCATCTTCACATTCTTCTTGTAAATTACCTTCACGTGATCTGTTGGACATATATGGAATCAAAAAATCCATCTGTTTTTGAAATTTCCATTTTTTTATGATGACAGAAGCAGCTCCGCTTTTTAGACACTTTTTCCCAAGCAGCCCACTTGGGAAAAGAATGATGAGAAAAACTTTGGGTCTTCCACAGTCGACTTTATTTGGTACAGCTGAAGTGCATTTACCATACGTTTTTGTGGGCGATAAGGCCTTTCCGTTAACAGAAAATTTGATGCGACCTTATCCGAGACGAAGCGTTATTGGTAATAGTAATCTTGAAAATAAAATATTTAACTTTTATTAGTTTTCTCAGGATTCATTTCTCAGGATGCAATGAATGCATTTAAAACACATTTAACATTTTGACGGGCGACATTTTGCGCCTATGCCCTTAACAATAACGTAGCTATGTACCTACTTACTGTTCTGATATAATTAATATAATTAAAAGTATTTGTTTAACTTACCGCTTTTTAAATTTAGCTTTTTTTCCTATTTCATTCCATAATTCATCCTTTAATTTTGCTTTTAAATAATTGGGATCGTTGGTATCGTAAGGAATTGTTTGACTTCTCACCAATTCGATTATTTGTTCATTCATTTCGAATATAACCACACCAAATTTTACTAGAAATTAACAAACTGCTCTGCACGTGGCACAGGAATCTGTGTCCGGACGACTGCGCTGGCAGGTTTTCTTAAACACAGTTCTGTGCTGCCCTGCCCTGCGTTCCAATTCGCGCGGGGTAATGTAATTGTACGTAAAACAGAAACCTGTGCTGTCCTACGCTGTGTTGCCTGCGTCACCTGCGTCTCAATGTGCGGCGCGCCTAAGCAAACTGTTTTTCTTCTTTTCCGTTATTGGTAACAACGATTTATATAATGGCTGTAGATCCATCGCCGTTGCTGTTGGTCTTCCTCTTCCAGCTACCCGAAGCACATGAAACTCGGTCTCTGAAGGTCTGTATTTAAATAAAATACATCCTGGATTAGCCTTTTCATACCTCATGCATTTTATTCTTAGCCATTCAACCTTGTTTCCTTTCTCATCTTTGCTTTTATTTTTAATTAAGGTATTTGCTAGAGCTTTTAAGTCAATGAAATCAGAAAATCTTAATTCTTGAACATTATAGGGACTACAACTTTTATTTTTATTGCGATTAGAACGTGCAAGTCGGAAAATATTTAAAAGGTCATTGTGTGTAAAGATGCATACATTTTTCTTTGCTTTTTCGAAATATACGACGATAAGTAATTTCGGAAACGTATGGTTTATTATCTTCTTTGCATTTATTGACGTATAAGTCATACATCTTGGAAATTGATAAACTTAGATCTAGATACTGTCGCTTTGAAGATTTTCTGCAATAATGGGAGTCCATCGCAGGAAAGCTGGCAATATGTTCTCTTACTATTACTATCATGTCTTCAGATGTTTTGTTAGATGGAACATGATGACCTCTGTTATCTGAAATAGCAAACAATCCATGTTCATTTGCTCCCTTCAAAGCTGTATCCACAAGCCCGTGGCTAATGCAAAGAGTTTTAAGAAAGAATACTTTGCACACTTGAATTCTGTGCTCATTCTTCTGGAAATGATATTTCCTAGATGTTTCCTTCTTAGTGCCTGTTCCAGTACGAACCCTTCGATATTTTGGCTTAGTCCACGAAACACAAGATAGAATAAAGTCCTTTTGCCTTTCATACTGTAACTTCCAGAAACTTGCGCATAACTTGTCACGTTCTTCTTCAGAAAAACTGGTTGAACACTGAAATTTACAGTTTTTGCAGTTGACCTTTTTTGGTTTTTTTGGACTTTTTATACCAGTTTTACTTACGTAGGGAATACTTAACGATCTGTTCTGTTTGGCAATATTCTTCCATTTTTCTGGACTGGCTTTTTTCCATCTTGGTTTTTTTACTAATACTTCATCCTCACTACTTTCATCTTCAGTGGCAATGTAATTATCATCACTCTCTGTTCCAAATGGTTCTGATTCAGTCTCACTCGTTGTAAATTCAGCATCTACATGCAGTTTGATAGGTATTTGATTTTGATTACCACCCGATGAACTGTTATTGAGGCTAGTAGTTGGATCTGAAATAAAAGAAGTTATCAATAATCTCTAATCATTTCACTCGTATATTATTTATGTAATACCCCTTTGGCATAACTTAAAATATTTTATTAAAAATAAATCATAATCAATCAAATACAATAAAAGTAATATCTAACCTATAACGTAATTTTTGGAACATAATATAAATAATTACATACCTGTAATGTTTACTGCAATTTCATTTGTTAAATTTTCTGCACACAAGGAGGCTATGTACTTCCCCCTGGAACACATTTTTTGAATTTTCTTTGCGTTAGGACAATGATTTTGACACAAAATTAAGTATCCTTGTACGGAACGTCTACTTAAGTTAAATTGATCAGACAAGTTTAATAACAACAACCTACCGAAAAAAGTGACCAAGTCGCCTTGGTCAGTTTTGGCGGTAGCGAATACCAGTATTATGACTTAAGCATTCTAAGGCATGCCTGAAACTAGGCAACCATATTTATATCACGAGTTGGGCATTTTTTCTGGAAAAGATCTTATAGTTTTAAGTCATTTGGTCAATAAACATCAAAATGAGATTTTTTTGACTTGGTCACTTTTGGCAGTATGCCGACGATATTTGATTATCACGTTAGTCGATTCTATTCATCATCCCTAAGCCATTTAAGATTAAACCATGTCAATTTTCCTGCACATTTGGCTAAACTGGGAATGCATATTTTCATTTCTCTTTGTTCATGTGATAACAACTCTACGGCAGACTTAAAGCATATAAAAATTAATTATAAACTTAATGAATACCCTGCAAAAGTACTAATTGCCCAACTTCAACAGCAGAATGTAAGTTTACTGTTAAATATTTCACACATACTAAACTTCCACACAACTATTAATGATTTTATCATACAGTTTCTTAAAAACTGTAAAATAAATATTTAATATGACATCCTTAACTTTTAAAATATTGCTGACAAAAAGGTTACCTAATACCATCCCCTCTTTCTGAACACACACACACACACATAGTATAAACTATAAAGTATAGAATAGAAGTATGCTTTATTGTCGCTGAAAATTGTACAATTTTATGGACAAAGTTTACAAAAAGTCAAAAAAAAATAACAATTAAAATTTACTAAAATTACATAATTCGTCAATATCACAAAATAAAAGATAATAAAATATAAAATCCATTGCAAAATTTAACTAAAATGCATAATAAAACCTTACAAACTAATAAGTTTAAGTTGCTGCATGTGATATCCAAATATACAGTGATGAGTGTCTTACCACCCGCCTTTTTAACGTAAGAGATAGAAAACACAGTTACCTTGTGAAATAAAAAGAGATGAAACTCGTAGAGGTGGAAAATAATCCGTAGAAACGTATAATTTACATTACATTACATTACCACTATCGATAGTCTCACACCTTTAGACGTTAGCTTCGAGCTAAATCACCTCGGTCATAATTATTATGTTTAACGTCGTATGTGTGACATATTTCCATTTTTTAATTTCGCATAAAGTAAAAACTGATTGACCACAATAAAGCAAAAATGTGAATAAAATAATTTAATTAATAGTGATTATTTAATCTAAAGTTTTAAATTATTAACCAAGAATAATTTCTACTATGCTTTGAGGAGTTTCATACACTCTTGTCACGGAAAAACTTTTTTTTTTTTTAATAATTTGAAATTATGCATGGATCGTTTTGCTTTGAATCACTAAACATTTTTGTCAGTCGTTTCTAGTATTAGAAGTGTTTAAAGTTAAACATAAATATCTTATTGAAAAAACAGTATCGTCGTACTTTCGAAAATAAAGTAAAAATTCTTCAAACATAAAAGAACGTTCTAAATAAATGTACTTACTAAAAATGTTTAAATAGGTAGAAATTCTATAAAAATATTCTAAATAAACTTATTTTATTCTAATGAAATGTATTTACAAAAAATGTTCGAATAAGCCTCCATTAGCAGCACCCAATCTATTATAAAAGTTTCGTCTAACATTAGTTAATGTTTCTGGACTAGTACCTCTCATTGAATCAGAAATCTTTTCTCTTAATTCTTGGAGAGAATTAGGCCTATCGTCTTCAATTCCATATAGTTTGAACTTGATATATCCCCACATAAAAAAATCACAAGGTGCAAGATCAGGTGATCTTGCAGGTCAAAAAATATCTCCGTGGCCACTAATCAATCGATTAGGAAAAGTCGCACTGAGATATTCACTGACGATGCGAGAATTATGTGAACATTTACTTTTCGAGGACGCTGGGTACGAGCGACACAAATCTGACGAGGATGTTCTCGAGACCAATACCGAGCATTCATTGAATTGTGACGGCCATGCAATGAAAACGTACATTTATCGGTGAACAAAACGTTCTCTAAAAAATGTTCATCTTGATGTGACATTTCCATTTTTTTATATACCTTTTTATAAAGGATTTTATTCAAAAAATTTTTTTTTAATATATGGTATACAGCCAAATACAGGAACTTAGTTTCCTTGTGGATTTCCATTGCATTTTGACAAAATTCTAAACGTCTATATTGATCCCCAGGGAATTGTTCGTTGGATTTATGAAGTTTATAGGGACTGTATCCATGTCTTTTCAAAATTTTACCTACTCTAAATCTTGAAATTCCATATTGTTCCCCGAGACGAGATGTTGATTGGGTAGGATTTTGCTCAATACTTGCACAATTCAAAGTGTCCCTTAGTTCCAAATCTGGATTTACCTCCCTTCGTCTACGAACTCCTCTTGGAGTGAACACGGATCCATAAGTAAAAAAATTACGTATAATAGACTGAATTGTTGACCGTGCTGGAGCCGGCCTATTTGGAAACATATTTACAAATTGTTGTCTAATCATGTTGTCTGATAATCCATTCACATGCCAGACAACAATTTGCACTTTTTCTTCGACCGTTAAAACAATTTTAGTGAATTGTTTTTTCAATAAAAAGTTTAAGTTTACCGTGCAAAAACACTTCTCGATATGTTATTATTTGATGGCTTGAAGGCTTGATGATTTGGTTAGCTGTAAAGCAGGCAGCTGTTCGTGTGCATCCATTCCAATGTTGTCAATTGTTTTGAAAATCATTACCTGTACAGAGGAATTGATATTAACACTGAGAATTTAGTGATGGATTTGACATTAAACAGTTTTCACCGGATTATTTTGCATTCACATCTGAAGACTGTAAAACTGGAATTGAATTTGAATTATTTTGTATTTCTATTTTATAACATTGGAATAAGAATAAATTGTAAATCATGAGTTTTTCGAAAACTTGTTACCTAATATGTATCATATTTTCTATTATTTTTTGATTCAGTAAAACAAAAATTTTATCCTTTGTGTGAATTGGACCCCAATCTTCTTGTCAATAGACCACGTCTCTAATTATTACACCAATTAAACATACAACAATCATTTTCGGACTGAACATACCTACCATTAGTTTAGTCAAATATTTCAGTTGAGTTATTTTTAATATTAAATAAACTTAAAGATTTATAATTTAAAATCGCTATTAATTAATGTTTTTTACTATAACATATCTTAATTTATTCTCAGAAGAAATTTTTAAAATAAAATATTTTCGAGGTCATCCGTATAATTATGACCGAAGTCAACTTAATCTGTCTTCTATCCTTTCCGCTATTTTGCCGGGTGGTAAGACACTCATCACTGTATATAAAAATACTTTAGTTGCTTGTACCTAAACGTATTGTAATTTCTCAGTTAATTTTCACCATGAGCTGAACTTGGACGATCATACCTAGCAATTGTGGTATATTTTTCTACAAAAAAAAAGGCTCGTTGAGTCCAAGCCAGTGCTTGGTAAACGCAACTATCGGGGGAACCCCTAATTCCTCTAGAAACAAAAATAATTCATCTGTTTTATATATTATAGAACGAATATTAATCAGAATCATGCTAAAGTTATCATCAGTAAATTAATTTGAGGTTTTTAATCCCACAGAACATGTCATAATTATTTAAAAATTTCGTTTTGGAAAGGCAACGGAATAGTAGTTTCAGTGACTTTCCCTTGATTTTTGTAGGTGAATAATTCTTTCCGAAGTGAGAAAGGTCCTAGAAGCAGCAAGATCAGCTTCCACCTCAGCTGGATCAATTCCATAGGCATTACATACAACCCCGATGTAAATCATCTCTCCTCGGACGCTATGGATTAATGGTTACACTTGCTGGCTGTACAATAAAGACAAATTCCCATCATACATCATTGTGTATGTCATGAAATTTTCTCTCTAAAAGTCTGTTTTCGATCACACTCCACTATATATAGCTTTGAAGGAAACAATGAGCTTGAATCCGCCATAAAAGAAATTATGTTTGTCAGACAATTACTGAAATCAATATTTTTGGATTTTCTTCAATTACAATTTAGTATTTAGACCCTACACCTTCGGGGGCTCTCTAAAATCAGTTTTTTTCAACCAATGCTACCAACCTCCATGAATAACTGTTCATGAAAATTAACCACGTACTCTAAAATTGAAGACTGTCACCCTATATACACAGAAAAAAAAATGGGAAATTGATAAATAAACACTTTTAGAACAATCATTTATTGACAAATACTTGTATAATTATAAAAATATATCAATATATACAAAGATAATTCATTTAACGAATTACAATAGATGATTATATTAAACTTATTAAAAAATTTAAATATACTGAAAATACCGCATGAACGATGAATTTAATATTTACAGAAATTATGAAATGCTTGCTAGTTATTATTTTGGCACATGTCTCCATATAAAGGATGTGTTTAAAAATACCATAATTGAGTTTTTCCGTGCAAACATTTTTAATATAATTATTTATATTATTAAAATAATTCAATTCAATACCAGCGCCACCTATCAGCAGATCTAAAAAGTTTCACCGGAATTCTATTAACTCACACCATTGTTGCCAAGCATATAATTTTTTCCTATTGATAGCCCGTCTCTGATATAGTTTTCCTATTTAATGAGTTTGAGATATTTTTGAAAGTGTGATTGTTTTGTTAATACCGTGCTAATACTTTATAAAATATCTAAAATGTATTGGTAGTACGATTGGGTTGATGATATGGGATTTGGACGCCTTTTTTGCCATGTTACAAGATTTATTTGTGTTTATTTTTAATATTTAGTATGTTTATCGACATTATGCGCCGCTTTTACAAGCTTATATGGCCATTCTAAAGTGATTTCATAAGAAGGCCTAATTATTTACAATTTATTTTTGTAAAAATGTTGCACGCTAGTTGAAAAATGAAATGATCAGTTCAGTATCATCGAATTTATTGCTTGAATTCCTTCTCGATGCATTTAGCGATGGTGCTCAGTTGCATATTGGCAGTACCTTCGTAAATGCTGCCGATTTTGACGTCCCTGTAGTATTTCTCTTGAATGAAGTCTTTGGTGAAGCCAACTCCGCCCATCCAGTCTATGCATTTGACGGTCACGTTCTGGGCAATGTCGGCAGCGTAGAATTTAGCCATGGCGGCTTCTTTCACGAATGGTACTTTAGCTTCCACCATACGGGCCGCGTTGTAGGTGAGAAGACGAGCAGCTTCGATTTGGGTGGCTACTTCGGCTATCTGGTACTGCATACCCTGAGAAAAACGAAGAGAAAAATGTTTTTTAAAAAACAAAATTAACTATGAAATAATTTAAAAAATAATCTAGAGCTCAGAAAGTTCTAAGTGGAGTTCATAGGAGGCGCAGCGAAGAAAGACATTACTGTTCTATTATTTTGGCACACTGAATTTGCCACCCACAATTTAGGACTTTTTTAATTATGATTATTTTGGGGTTATTTTGTAATACGACGAGGTGGCTTTGGCGACTGTTATCATTATGTCATATTGACACTTAAATTTTGTTTACTTATGATTGATCATGGTCCTTAATGTCGAAGATTGCTAAAGCCGTTGCTTTTATACGAACTGGAACAGATAAGCATAAAGCGGGAAGTGGCAGGAAGCGCAAAACTACCGCTTTAGATGATCGTTTTATACGAGTCAACGCTTTGTGGGATCGTCATTTAACAGCGGTGCAAACAAGAAATCAGCTTCAAGAGGTTCGAGGCAATAATGGAAGTGTATTTACAGTTCGTCGAAGATTACATGATTTATTACTAGGCCCAGAGTGGCTAGACTACAATTTTCCAGGGAACATTTCCATTGGAATATAGAACAATGGAGTAATGTTCTTTCTACGGATGAGTCGAGATACTGTCTTCACTTATCAGATGGGAGAGAACGAGTATGTTGTCGAACTGGAGAGAGATTTGCGGAGTGCGCTTTCAGTCCCCGCGTTAACCATGGAGGGGGTTCGGTGATGGTATGGGCAGGAATATCCCGAGAGGCGCACACTGAATTCGTAATTATTGAGGGTTCTTTGAGTACATACCGGTATATTGCGGAAATTTTAGTGAATCACATAGTACCCTTTTCTCAATATATCGGCGATGATTTTCTATTAATGCGCGACTCCACTCTGCAATATATGTCACGCAATATTTAGAGGAAGTTGGTATTAATAAAATGAACTGGCCAGCATGTTCGCCAGATCTGAACCCAATAGAGCACGTTTGGGACATGCTTGGTAGAAATATAAGAGGTCGCGAAGTCGCACCAGCCTCAGTATGTTACATATAATTAAATTAATCATAGCAGCGTGAACCTCACCTAAGCCTGTCTAATTTTTATAACAGTATCGATTCTTTCTTGGAATTTGAATGCGACATCAATGAAAAAACTGCAATCATTTGAGCTGTGGGTGTACAGAAGAATTCTGAAAATATCATGGACAGAACATGTCACAAACAAAGAGGTTCTGGGAAGGATGAACAAAGAAATGGAAATTTTAAAACAATAAAAACAAGAAAATTAGAATATCTCAGACATATTACACGTGGAGAGAAATACACCTTGCTCCAACTGATTATGCAGGGAAAGATCCAAGGAAAGAGAAGCATAGGGAGGCGTAGAATGTCATGGCTGCGCAACCTGAGAGAGTGGTACGGATGTAGATCAAATGAACTTTTCAGAGCAGCCGTCTCGAAAGTCCGAATAGCTATGATGATTGCCGACCTCCGCCGCGGAGATGACACTTGAAGAAGAAGATCGATTCTTTGTATAGAGTTGTTAACTAATAATTCGCGTATTAGATTTTTTGATATGCACTCATGATTGCATGATTGCATTCATTCATAGAGTCTTACTCCATTAACTAGGTTTAAAATATCATTTGCAAAACAGTCTTGAGTACAATAATAGTGAAATTCATTATGGTTATACATTCACTTCAAGTTGAATAAAAAATTACTAAAATTAATGCTAGAAAATTCAACGAAACAGGACTTAACTTTTGACGTTTGACATTTGAGCACCTAAACGTATTATTAACCAAATAAAATTGACTATACTAACCTGGAAGCTAAAAATGGGCTTTCCAAACTGTTGCCTCTCCAGAGTGTACGGTATTGTGTGATCGTAACATCCTTGTGCCAATCCGATCATTTGTGCAGCGATTCCAACCCTTCCTTCATTCAAAATGGAAGCTGCTATTTTATAACCTTGTCCGAATTCACCCAAAATGGCTGTTTCTGGAACTCTGACGTTGTCCATGTTTAACATGCAGGTTCCAGAAGCTACGATTCCAAGTTTATTCTCTGGTTTGGCTACGCTGAAGCCGGGGGTGTCTCTGTCGACGATAAAGCACGTGATTCCTTTGTAGCCCTGCAAATCAAATTAATGTTATTCTATGGAAGTATGAAAAAACATTGTAACATTGTAAAAAAATTGTATCTACTAGAAATAAATTTGTTATTTAACGTTTTTTAATGAGAGTTGAACATAAATTAGATTTAACGAGAGTTGCTCTATAAAATAACTAGATACAATAGAACATTGGAGATATTACAAAGGTAGATCAAGAGGAAGACCACATATGAGATGGGTATACGACATAAAGAGAATATACAGGGTGGCGCACCGAAAACGAAACAGATGCATTTACTGGCAGATGATTCCTTTAAAAAAAAAAACGCTTGAACCCGTCGATTTTGATATCGAGAGGGAAACAAAATTGGCATAAAATCACATTAACATTTTCAGCCCCCTAAGCGGGGGTGGCACCATCCCTAAAATCTTAAATGGAAAGGGGGGTCGAATGATCCATCATTTAAAAGGTCTTTCAACTCCCTTTACAATGATGTAAAATTCATGTACTTCAATTTAGTAGTTTTGGAGATTTATTGATTTAAAGTTTAAATACATCATCGTAAGAGGAGATCAATACATAGCAGCAAAGTTGTTAAAAAATAAAGAATGAACTGACCTGTCAGCCGAGTAAATGTTGAAAATGACCACCATTACTTTCCATGCAATAATAAAGATTTTGCTGAAAACGTTGCCGGACATTTTGCAATATTTGAGGAGTAATTTGATGGCACTCATTCACAATTCTTTGTCGTAAATCTTTTAAGGATGTTGGCTGAGTAGCATAGATTTTGCTTTTTAAGTAACCCCACAAAAAGAAATCCAAAGGTGATAAATCTGGCGATCTTGGGGGCCATTCAACGGCACCTCTTCTACCAATCCATTGACCTGGAAAGGTCTGATCTAAATAATGCCGAACTCTTAATGCGTAATGTGGTGGGGCACCATCCTGTTGGAACATCAACATATTCTCAACGTATCGACCATCATTCTGATTTTCAATTATATCTGTTAGCGCAGGATCTATGGCATTTTGCAGTAATTCCAAATACATTTCACCAGTCAAATTTCCAGGTAAGAAAAAAGGACCAACCTAATGATCGCCAAAAATTCCAGCCCAAACATTTAATTTTTGTGGTTGCTGTGTGTGTACCTCATGGTAAATTCTGGGATTAGAGTCCGACCAATATCGACAATTATGACGATTTACTTCGCCATTTAAAAAAAAGGAACATTCGTCGGAAAAGCAAATGTTAAATAAAAATTGTTCATCGTTTGTAATTCGTTCACTCATAACTTCACAAAATTCTAATCGCTTATCAAAATCGTCTTCATTAAGTTCTTGTACAAGGTGAATTTTATACGGATGAAAATTATGGGCCTTTAGAATCCGTTGGATAGTACGTCGACTAACACCACACGAAGTTTGCAATTTGCGGGTACTTAATGTAGGATCTACAATAACTTGCCCTAAAACCCCCACTTCTGTTGCTTCGTTCCTTATAGGATTTTCAATATTACGTTTTTTATTGGTATTTATTATCCAGTTTCCCGAAATCTAGCTACAAGTTCTAGAACATATTTTCGGTGCACATTATTGTTCTCATGTCGCTCATTAAAAATTTGTGCTGTTCTATTAGCGCACTGATTATTTCCGAAAAATATTTCAATAATTTCAACCCTTTCTGCCGTGGACTATACCATGGTTAATTTATGTATAAAGCAATAAATGATATTTTAACAACAAAGATTGGTCAAATCAATCGCAAACTAATGTACTATTTCCTATTTAAAATAAGTACGTGGCATTCTCTACTTATCTTTCTTCAAAAAACAACTTTTTTTGTCACAAAGGACACTTCAATTGCTATTTTTATTATTAATAAACCATGGGCGTAGTAAATAAAAGCATTTACTTATCAAGAAAATGCTTTTACTCAAATTTCTTCTGAAAGAAGTACAAACTAATTTGATGTAACTATTAAAGTCTACTTTAAACTTTAAATCAATAAATCTCCAAAACTACTGAATTGAATACATCAATTTTACATCATTATAAAGGGAGTTGAAAGACCTTTCAAATAATGGATCATTCGACCCCCCCTTTTCATTTAAGATTTCAGGGATGATGCCACCCCCGCTTAAGGGGCTGCAAATGTTAAAGTGATTTTATGCCAATTTTGTGTCCCCCTCGAAAACAAAATCGACGGGTCCGAGCGTTTTTTCAAAAAAGGAATCATCTGCCAGTAAATGCCTCTGTTTCGTTTTCGGTGCGCCACACTGTATATAACAGTGCTACAGGCCTTGTAGGTCCCTGGCTTCTAAAAACTTGGTTATTTCCCTCCATTTTTTCCATTTTTCCATTTGGTTTATTATTAATTTCGTCTGGTGCATCTTTCATATGAACTTGAATTAAAGATGCCCGTCCTGTATAAACAATTAACATATTTATCTAATTGTTAATTGTACTAGAAAAAAATGTTTTTCCTCCAAATGCAGAGAATAGCTTCGAATAAATATTTGTTTCATTTTATGCAAATAATTGCAGCATAATATATAAATGACTTTGTAATCGATAGCGTCTGACCTATGTACAAATATAAAGTTACGATTAAGCATTTAAGAGTTAACATTGCGTAATGGCTAAAGTTTGACGTTATTTTGTAAATAACGACAAAATAACTAAGTAATTACGACAATAAATGATTATATAATACTCTAATCTTATGAGTATATAACTATTTTAGATTGTTCGAGATGAATACAAAGTGTTTGTAATTTATCATTCCATTGTACTGTAATACGAGGGTCAGGACAAAAGTTGTCAGTTCCAAAGTAAAAAAATTGTTTTACTTCAATTGAAGATTCTAAATTTTGTTTTGGAGATATCTTCAATAGGCTGTTTATAAAACACAAGCCAGTGACATTATTCCAATAATATCATGAATAAATTGGATACCTAGATTTAAAAAATTATAATTCTTCCTTGTCCTTGAATTTCTTTAGTCGAAAACGCTTCTGATCGTATAATTATAGCCAGGGCCGCATTTAGGTCAATTGACGCCCTAAGCAATTCTCTAGTAGCCGCCTTTCAATCATGTAGCCACCATTTTTGCGAAAAAAATAATTGTAAGTCGAATTTTTATTTAAATAAGAATGCATTAAAAGTGGATTTAAACTACGATGTTTATATACATATAACAGAAAAAAAAATTGTCATTGCAGTTCGATCACATCACAGGTTTCTTCCTTGATTTTTCTTTGACAAAATCATCCATAATTTATCACCCTTGTTACGTCACTTAGAGATATGGTGAGAATAGATGGAGAGGTGATGCCTTATCAACAACACTTTTTAATCTAACTTTAGAAACTGTTGTAAGCTGTTTGATCAATGCAAATATACGCATATGCGGATGATGTTGCCATAATAAGCCGCAACAAAAGGGTATTAAGCGAAAAAGTTATAGAACTGAAACGAGAAGCTGCTACGTTTGGTCTATATATAAATGAAAGCAAAACAAAATATATGGAGTGCACAAAATCAAATTAACATGAGAATCTGAAGGTAGACAACCATACCTTCAAATATGCCTCCACTTTTCCCTATCTAGACTCAATAATAAATGACAACAACAACATCAGTCAAGAAATACAATCACGGATTCTTAGCGGTAATAAGTGCTTTTATGCATACAAAGACTTAATGAAAAGTAAGTTACTGAATCGTGAGTCTAAGCTTAGAATTTACAAAACAGTAATTAGACCAGTGGTCATATATGGATGTAAAACGTGGACCCTCTCAACCACTGATGAAAATCAACTGAGAATATTTGAGCGCAAAATACTAAGAAAGATATTTGGACCAACCCAATGTAGCGATGGTTCGTGGAGAATTAAAATGAACCACGAGCTGGATGAACTAATGCAGAGCGCAGATATTGTTAGATTTGTAAAGTCACAAAGACTAAACTGGCTTGGTCACCTAGAAAGAATGCCAGATAATCGAGCTGTAAAAGTAGTCCAGAGATGGAAGCCCCAAGGAAACAGAACAAGAGGAAGGCCTCGTAAAAGTTGGATAGACGACGTAGAGAGGGATCTTAATACCATGAACATCAGGCAGTGGCGAAGGAAAGTATCAAAGAGGGCAGAATGGAAGAACATTGTTAAGCAGGCCAAGACTCAAAAAGGGTTGTAGCGCTATTAGAAGAAGAAGAGTTACGTCACTTTCTATGGACAAAATCGAGTGAAAAAACAATGTGTATTGAAAAAGGATGTTTTGAAAAATATCATACAAATACCTAACGTACCCATTTGAGGACGCCCTTGTATTTCAAAATGTTTTTAAAAAAAGTATATATTTTTTTGAATACATGTAATAAATATAACCCAAATATCACAATTTTGTACCGCTTATCATTTTTTCCACGCTAGTTTGTTTTTAGTCGTTAATGGGTTAATACGACTCTGTATTTGTGGCGCACGTTTGGCTGTGATAAAATCTGTATAAACAACTTCGTTCCCGATAAAATTAAAAATCGAAAGTGGATAGATCTAAGTCAACATTTTAAAAAACAAGGTTATTTTCGTCAACACGGATAAACGTTATCAACGAATAAATATTAGAAAGAAACAAGTTGGAATATTTTTGAAACTATAAAAATTGTTGGGTAGGGAGCTGGAAAACTCATTGGAGTGTTATACACTGGATATGAAAATTTGTAATAGCACAGTTTTTATAACAGACTACAATAATTATCGATATCTTCCTATTTCAGTTTTATAAAAATAATATAAATAATCCCGACAAACTTCTTCGATTTTATATGATTTATATGTACATTAGCAGCTTTTCTTTTCCGTTCTTTTCCTTCATTTAAACTGAGGCGAGTTGCTCACACTTCAGATAATCCAGTTTTCAACGGACGATTTTTTCAGATCACTTGTCAAATGTCAAATTTTAAATCAATTGACTGACAAACAAACTGCGAAAAAATGCGTATTTGTTTTATTTGTGGCATGCATTTATATAGTTCAACAGCGAAATAAACGAAAAAATCTTATGCAATTGTTTAATAGAAATTTTGAACATTGGCATTTGACATTAGTTGTGGATTCGGTTTTATCTGTCTTGGGATACCTTATAGATACGATTTATCGCGGATCTAACTAGTTTGATAAATTCTATTTTTGGCAAAAACACAGTAGTTTCCATTTATTACAGGCTTAATAATTATTAATGGTTTTATTGTACCGGGTGGTCCAATAAATCGATCTCTCGGCCATATATCAGAAATTATTCATGTTATAACTTTAGGAAAAAAAATTCCTTCGTAAAAGTGGCCAAGATAAATCACTGAAAATAACTTTCAAGTTTCTGGGTTAACCTCTAGGGGGCGTAACCTGTGAAGAAAACTTTGAAAACCAGTTGTTTGGGAAATATGTCCAATTATACCAAGTGCTAAATAAGTAAACTAGAAAGAGGCCTAAATTTTATACAAAGTTGTTCAAGTACTTTTTTTTTATTTTTCAAATAAAGGGTTGAGGATAGTGGGAAAGTATTTGTGGATAGATACCTATATCTTTGGTTTGGATCAACCGATTTTACCGAAATTAGTGTCATTAGATATAGTGTGGATGAATTAATTTACATCTACTATAAAATAATTGCATTTAGTTTTAATTGTCATAGGTAGAGGGTACCTTCGAATAGAAAAAATTTAAATTTGTTTTTCTTCAAAATGTTTAATGGAAACACCTATTTATTGTAAATTATAATGGAACTGGATTAAATTCGTAACAAAATGGCGCAAACCGCATGTTAATAGCTTTTGTCGAACTCGAGATATGAATAAAAACGCATAAACATAAGTAAGTATAGTATTGACTCACCCTGTATTATAAATAAAAAAAATCGGTTGCCTGTAAAGTCGGTTTTACGGGCAAAGATTTTAGGTGACAACGTCTTTTTCTCGGTAGAATATTTATTGATATGAATATTATTAAATTGCACAATAGGAACAAGGAATTGAATGAAAATAAGAATTGCACAAATTTTAACTATAGAAATATATTTTGTTTACTAAAACATTGTACATGTAAACTTAAACTTAACTAATTTCCAACGCGCCTAATTCTCTAGTGCTGCGCGCGCAGCGGACCGATCATATTTGAGTGGGAGAGAGACGCAAGGCATTCGCCGGTCCGGCGGGCCTCTCTCTCGTTCGGTGACTCATCGTAACAGACGTGAGCGGGCGTTACACTTTTTCATGAGTGACTCCGAGCCACAACCTAATTTAAGACGTTGTCACGTCAAAAAAAGTCAATAGGTACTTTCAAATTTTTTTATAGCAGAAGAATCTTAATGTTGATACCTATTTTGACCATTGTTATTTCATATGATTAAAAGTAGTTTTTTCTTTTCGAAACTAAGTAGGCTACGACAATGAATTTGACGGGGAGTTCATATTGTTTATTTATTGACAGCTGTCAAAACATTGTTAAGAAGTGTTATATTATAATTCGAATTGAAGATTGCACCTTTTTCAATAGATATTAATATTGGTAATATTAGCAATTAATTATCAGTACTAATAATTCGTGATGAGTATATCAAATGCAGAATTGTATGATATGATTGGAGTTTATTTCGAATGTCACCAAAATGCCGCTATTGCCTAAAGTACCTATATATTCTGTAAGATATCCTGACACGAGACATTATGGCAAATAAGTATTTGAAAGAAAGGCAAGAAGATTAAGAGAAACTGATAGTTTTCATCGTCCTTGTTTTAAACGACGTAGTAGAGGTATGACCGAAGATAATTCAATCAATGTTCTTGCTTTAATTCAACAGAATAGACATATAAGTAGTCGGCAAACCTCTATAGAATTAAACATACCCAAAACTACTGTTCTAAGGATTTTAAAACATCACAGGTTGGTTTTTCATATTATAAAGTGAACGTTTAGGTCAGAAACTTGGAATTTCCTTTAAACTTTAGATTCAACTGTTATTTTATTATTCCGATAAAAACGGCAACACGGCGCTTTTATCCTTTTATCTGTTTCTTAAAAATATTTATGCACGATTTATCTTGTGAAACAATTGTGGATTTTTCAAGATTTTTTGAGTTTGAGTAAATACAGTGGTTTCTTTTTCACCAATATTTGTTGTTCTGTTTTTTAGACTGCATCCTTATCATGTAGTTCTTCACCATGAGAGAGATTTTGATGCAAGGCTGTATTACTGGAATTTGATGTTAGGTCTGCTAGAAGAACAACCGCATATCATGTCAAAGATTTTGTGGACAGACGAGGCTACGTTTAATTGCGCGGGTGGTGTTAATCTGCATAATATGCATTATTGGGCTGAAGAAAATCCACACTGGATACATGAGGTGCAGGTTCAAGGTAGATGGAGTCTTAATGTTTGGTGTGGTATAGTTGATGGAAAGATCGTAGGTCCATATTTCTTTGATAGAACTTTAAATGGCGAAATATATTTGGATTTTCTGGAAAATCAGTTGCCTGTTTTATTGGAAGATATTTCCTTACAAACAAGAAGAGATATGATATTACAACATGACGAGTGTCCTGCGCACTTTTCCAGACGAGTTCGAGATTATTTGTATGCAAGTTATCCAAATAAATGGATTGGAAGGGGAAGTATATTTTCATGGCCAGCTAAATCTCCAGACTTAACATGTCTGGACTTTTATCTGTGGGCAAGATTGAGGAACTTAGTGTACCACTAAGTCGACCAACCACGCGGGACGACATGAAACAGCGCATTATAAACACAATAAATAGTATATCAACAGCTGAGATTGAAGCAGCTGTTATGTCTACGCACGAAAGATTACATATTTGTGTGGACAACGATGGAAAACAATTTGAACATTTAATTGGACATTAAGTTTTAATGATCGAGATATTTTTATGATCTTTCACTTATTTAATTTTAAGTTATAATAAAGGGTGAGTCAATACTATACTTACTTATGTTTATGCGTTTTTATTCATATCTCGAGTTCGACAAAAGCTATCAACATGCGGTTTGCGCCTTTTTGTTACGAATTTAATCCAGTTCCATTATAATTGAGAATCGAGAATAAATAGGTGTTTCCATTAAACATTTTGAAGAAAAACAAATTTTAATTTTTTCTATTCGAAAGTACCCTCTACCCATGACAATAAAAACTAAATGCAATTGTTTTATAGTAGATGTAAATTAAATCATCCGCACTCTTTCTAACGACACTAATTTCGTTAAAATCGGTTGATCCAAACCAAAGTTATAGGTTTTTATCCACAAATACTTCCCCACTCTCCCCCACCCTTTATTTGAAAAAATAAAAAAAAAGTACTTGAACAACTTTGTGCGGAATTTAGGCCTCTTTCTAGTTTACTTATTTAACACTTGGTATAATTGGGCAGATTTCACAAAAAACTGGTTTTCAAATTTTTCTTCACAGGTTACGCCTCTTAGCGGTTAACCTAGAAACTTGAAAGTTATTTCCAGCGATTTCTCTTGGCCACTTTTACTAAGGAATTTTTTCTCCTAAAGTTATAACAAGAATAGTTTGTGATATATAGCCGAGAGATCGGCTTATTGGACCACCCGGTACATTAAGTATTTAGTCCATCGGCGTTCTTTATCTTGAACTCTTATGTTTAAGGTTTTCTTCTAGGATTTAAATTTGGAAACTGATCCATCGGAAGATATTGAAATATTTTTCTCTAGTGATTATTTGGAACCAACAAGAAAGAATTTGTACAGAATCAAATCAGTAATGGCAATCATTGAGGAATATGATGATGTTAATACCAGTTTCTGTTACTAAACTTTCATCGCTTAATTGATATCATGGTTAATTTTGAATAATGCTAAATGACATATTTTATTTGTTATTAACAATAAAATAGTTAAATTAAGTTAAAAAGTGGTTCTTATAACCATTTTAACTGAATAATATTATATATAATAATAAAACTGAAAATAATTTTTTTTGTTTACTCACCGCAGAAGGATTGGCGTTAGCCATGATGAGAAATACTCCAGCTAGGTCTGAATTCGAGATCCACATTTTGGAACCGTTCAAAATATAATCAGATCCGTCTTTTTTGGCTGTTGTTTTTAGGGCGAAGGCGTCCGATCCTGAGGATGGCTCTGAGAGAGCAAAACTTGCTACCTGGAAATAAAAAAAGTATTGTAACAAACTGTACCATCTATAACTGAATATCGTTAAACCTTAATCTAGAATCAAAATTGTAGGCAGTAAATAGCGCTGAAATGTCAGTAAGTCTTCCAATGCCGTACGAAAGACTTCATAAAAGTTACGTCAAAGGTACTTGTATTGAAGAAATACCTATTTATAGTAAGTATCACGTTAATGTAGGAATAGGATTATTATTGACATTTGGGTTTTCTTTTTTTTTAAGCCCTTCTCTCTATTCGGATTGCCGAATATAGGCCTCTCCTAATTCTCGTCATTATCTCTGTTATTTGTAAGACATTTCCACAATGGTCCTGCAGTTCTTTTAATATCATCGCTCCAGCGCATTTGCGGTCTTCCTCGTGGTCTTTTGGCTTCATATGGCCGCCAATCCCCGATTTCTTTATTCCATCGGCCATCCTTAAGACGTTCGTTATGTACAGCCCATTTCCATTTCAGTTTAGCTGCCTGTTCGACAGAATATTTTACTTTTGTTCTATTACGAATGTCTTCATTGGTTTTATGGTCTTTGAGTGAGATACCCAGCATCTGTCGTTCCATAGCTCTCCGAGTTTTTCTGATTTACTCCATGTTTATTTTAATGAATGTCCAGGTTTGAGCTCCATATGTAAGTACAGGTAGGAAACAGGAATTGTACACTTTGGTTCGCAGTCTTTGAGGTATATTTTTATTTTTAAGTACGTACGAGAGTCTTCGGAATGCTGCCCATCTCATTTTTACACGTCTGCTTATTCCGGTAGTCTGATTTTCTTTGCTTACCTTGACATTTTGACCCACATATGCATATTCATCTACGTGTTCTATCTCTGTCCCTTGGACGTTTATCATAGGTTTGTCATCTTTGTTTGACATTAGTTTAGTTTTGCTGAAATTCATTTTAAGTCCCTTTTCTTAGGGATTCTGTGTGTAGCTTCTCAATCATAATATTCAGTGCATTCCACGTGTCGGATATTAGTACTACATCATCTGCGTATCTAAGATGGTTAAAGTATCTTCCGTTAATAGGGATTCCCTTATTTTCCCAGTCTATTGACTTAAAGATATCTTCTAGGGCAGTTGTAAATCGTTTTATATGTTCAAAAATAATGATTTGGATAAGTTTATTAGTCAAATTGAAAACGATATATATGCGAAAAAAATCGTTTGATGACAAATAAAAAATAAATGAATAAAACAAAAAAAAATAAGTTTCGAAGTAGATTAAATCAATTTTAGTTTCCCACGCCTATGGATTCTTACAAATAAAAGAAGACAAATGTTGTTGGTAGATAGAAATATGTTATAGTTATTTCTTCATACGTTTATTTTTAAACTTGTGATAATTGTTATAAAACTAATATACTCGTTAATGATAATTGAGTTTTTATTGGAAGTTGCTGTAAATGATAATTATCTTACTATCTTCTAAAACCTAATTACTTAGTAACATTGGAAATCACTTTTGTTATCGCTAAAACGAGTGTTAATCAAATAGTTGGAACCTTGAGTATAGAGCGATTTGTGATAACTGGGAACTACAAATTCTGCTGAAACAGGTGGGAAATAATTCAAGATAAAAACAGTAATTGGAAAGGCAGTCATAATATATAGCGCTAAGAGAGGTCTTTTAGGCTCATAACTTTCTCTATTTTCTTCTGTTTTTGACCTTCACTCGCCGAAACAGAGTTATAGACAGTGAATGCTCTTCTTTTAGTCGTCGCAATCACAAAAGGAAAACAACCTGAGAAGAATTACAACTAGGAAACATTTTTTAATTTGTCAAAAAAAAAATAGATAAAAACGTCGAAACCTTTATAAACGGCGCATCTGGTTCATATTTAGTCAAGGTAATAAAATATCTCTATGCGTAGCGGGTCAATAAAAACACAACTCGCATTTTTAAACTTGTGGGATCTATTATAGATATTCCAAGGTAATGTGATCATGAAATTTGGTATAAATTATTATACACTCGCGATCATAAAATCCGGGTCATCTTGAAAATTTCAAGTTTCTTAAATATTTTTGCCTCTGGTGCAGTTATAACCTTTTTTTGGCTAATGTATTTTTTATTTGTCATCAATGTTTGTTTTGAAAGAAAAAAATGGTTTTTTTATTGTTTTTATTGAAAAAAACAGAAAACAAATCAAATTGTTGATAAAACAGACATACGAAAAATAAATGGAAAATACAGAACGTGGTAAAAAATCAGTGAAATTTCAATGACCAATATCGTGTATTGCCTCCCCTTGCTCTAATAACCTCTTGCAGACGACGGGGCATACTCTCAATTTTTCTCCGGATTACATGTTGTGGTATGTTATTCCACTCTCTCACTAACAGATCCTTAAGCTCCTGTGCGTTGTTAAGAGGAGGTGTAAGGGTTTGAATACGTTTTTTCAAATCGTCCCAGAGATGTTCGATGGGATTCAGGTCCGGAGACCTAGCTGGCCAGGGTACCCTCGTAATTCCAACTTCGTCCAAGTATTACATACTGATCCTGGCAACGTGCAGTCGCACGTTGTCCTGCATAAAAACGGCGTTTTCTCCAAGCCCTGCCATGTTGGGCATAACATGTTCTTCCGGAATCTCCGTAATGTACCGTCGTGCAGTTAGGGACCCATTTTCGATGAAGGGTAATTTTGTGTGGAAGTCGGAAGATATACCTCCCCAAGCCATGACCGAGCCTCCACCAAATGGGATTCTTGGAGCAATGCAAGCTTGTGAAAATCGTTCACCGGTTCTCCTTCAAACTCTTACACGTCCATCGGATCCAGTTAGGCAGAAACTGGATTCATCTGAGAATAACACTTTGCTACAATCGTTAATTCCCCAATGCGCGTATTGTCGAGCAAAAGCTAGTCGTGCAACTCGAGGCACCCGGCGAAGTGGCGGTCCTCTAGCCATTACCCGAGAAGATAGTCAAGAAGAACGAAGTCTTCTTCTGACTGTTGCAACACTAAAATTGCGATTTCGTACTTCCTCTAGACGATTTTGATGCATAACCGCAGTTGAGGTCCGGTTTCGTAAAGCCTGAAACACAAGGAAACGGTCATCTAGTGCCTTGGTCGTTCTTCTTCGTCCAGAGCCAGGTCGCCTGGTTAGCAAACTTGCCTCCTGAAAGCGTTGAAGCACTCGTTGAACCGTAGAAAGGCTTATGCCTTTCTTTAAGAACAGTTCTTGCGACTTGCCGTTGAGTGTGACCGTCTTCCACAAGTGCAACAATTTGTGCCGTTTCAACAACAGTCAAAGGCATTTTTGTCAAAAAATAAACACTAATAATGGCACTAATAAACACTAATGGTGGCAATAATAAACGTTTGTCCGTTGCATTTGAACAGAAAGTCGAAGTACAAACGAGACATTTAAAACAAGCGGAGTTACAGGTAGCGTTCATTTTGGGAAGTGTGCACTTTACCGCGAAATCGGCACTATTGGAATTCTTTGTTACAAAGGAAACCGCAACAATTCTCAGAAACATGCATTAGTTTGTATTTGTGTTATTATTATTTACGATAAAGCTCGTTAAAAATGAAATATCGGTGATTTTCAAGGTGACCCGGATTTTATGATCGCGAGTGTATATAACACGAAGCCAGCCAACGGAGATAAAGTGTATCATGACGGCAATATTATGACAAGGATGGAAAAATTACATTTCTCTTTTTATCATTATGTTGTGGTTTGTGGTTTTTCAGATTTTTCCGTAAGATGTGCCATCTTCAAAAACTCGAAAAACTTAACTTTTACTTTAGACTATAAAATAGATCAAGTTTTTTTATAGGTTATATATAATTTGAAGTAACTGTCTCCTTAAGTGACATTCAAGAATCTCCCAAAAACCATGTTTTTTCAAGGTTGTTAACGGTTTTGTCGAGTTTTTGCGGAGTTAATAATAAGACTCAGCGCAATGATAGCCCGCCACCCCTTCCCTATCCCCCAAAAACGTCATTTTCTCCTTTTTATTATTTTTTTCGGTGGTTTGCAATCAATTTAAAAATTTCAAAAAATTCGCACACATAATTGAGGTTTTTACAATGTTTAAAAGAGCCAATCAGGAGACTTTCTTTCATTCACGTGACGTAAATATCGTAAACAAGAAACATGGACGATTCACTTTAATCATTGCTTGGTTATTTCAATTTTTTAGCATTATTAGCACATTAATCGAAATATGAACTTTTAAGTTAATACAAAAAAAATGGATATTTCACCCGTGCCAGTAATACCAACAAAATGCTGAAAACGAATTAGGCAACCTGGAAAATGGAAATGTAATGTTACGAAACGGCTCAAGTAAGTGTACTATTCGTAAGAGTTTGGCTTAAACCATTATTTGAATTTAAAATCTCTTGTTATTGACCCACCAATTTTTCAGGAGATCTAAAACAGTTTTCTTTCTATTTCAGATACATCGGAAAAGTACCAAAACAACCGCAGTACCAGCACAAATCAAGAGCTTTTGAGTGCAGAAAATTAAAACTAAGTGAACTTGCAGAAGTCAATAAACGATTCTACTCCAATTCAACAAAGAATTGGACCAGACGCATTTATATTAAATAGTATTGAAATACAGGATGTAAAAAGACGACGTAAGCAGCAAGAATTGCAAGAAGGGAGGTCCAGGAGACCAGAGAAAACAACGAAGTGCAAATATCTTACTAATTGAAGTGATAACAATAAAAGACATTTCTGAATATATTTCGTATTACACAACACATTATAAAGAGTTGGAACAATCATTGAAAATTATAAAAAGGAAATAATGTAGGTACCTATTGAAAGAAGGGGTGAAGACACAAAGACAACAAAATTTTTAACTAAGAAGCAAAGTGTTATGGCTTTTATAATGAAGCTAAAATGTATTGAGTCACATTATTGCCGTGGCAAATCCGAATGGAGATATTTGTCTGAAAACTTAAACATTACTAAGTCTACCGTTTTTACTCGAGTGATCCGCCAAATGAACCTGTCAAGAGAGGTTTTTTCCGGGAGGTGTTAAACAAAAATTTTAATTTAGGCTTTCGTACACCACGTACAGATGTGTTCCACATGTTTATCACTAGAGAAAAAAATTTAACGATCTGAAGGAGGTGAGAAGGCTAATTTGATATGTCAAGAAAGAATCCACAAGCTACGAGCCAAGGCATTCTATAATTTACTGAAGGAAGAAAATACCAACGTAATCACTTTCTCCTTCGACCTTCACAAAAACCTGTCCTTACCTAAAGTCCAGACCAGCAGGCATATTATTACAGCAAGCAGCTTTATTTACATAATGTCACTGTCGTTCAGGGATACTCAAAAGCTACTCAGCTAAGTAGATACTTCAGCTATTACCGGACCGAGGACCAATACGGGAAATCTTCCAATCATGTAGCCTCTGCAAACTGACACCGTTTATGCCAAACAGATATGTCAAAGGTAACTACTGTGAGACTTGTGTGTGACTGATGTGGCGGTCAAAATAAGAACAAAATTGTGCTTACTATGTGCTTGGCATGGTTATGCAAGCGAGCTCCAGTAAATATAAAGGCAATGGAGCTATTATTCCCTGTTAGAGGGCACCTATTTATCCCTCCCGATAGGATATTTGGGCTGATTAAAAAAGAAATAAAAAAATGAAGTTGTAGCAAATCCTACAGAATATTACAATGAAATAAAAGATTTTACCACTGTTTAATTTAACTTATACTTTAATACTTTAATTATACTTTAACCTTTAATTAAATTTTAAATAATACCTTTAAATATCCTTAATAATTATCCATAATAATTACTGTTTAATTAGCTGACCAAGATTTTAAGTTTTTCGACTGGAAGAGGCTGATAGCTTCATTAAAGCTATACTGTAGTGGTATTTTAAACTTACCGAATGTAAACGACTATCTGAAGCGATCCATCAAAAAACCTTGACATTTTGGTGAAGGGTGATCCAAATTTCAACGTTTCAACTGGAGTGTTTCAAAGCGTAACTAAGATTAAAGAAAAGTTATCTCGTATCAATCCTACCGTACTTAAAGCCAACAAGATACAAAATGTCAGTCGGGAGAAGTTAATTAACCCTTAAGTACCATGGCGGGGTCAAAATTGACCCCCCGCGTTTTTAATGCCAAGTTTCGCTACCGAAACATAGATTGAGCATTGCGCGCTTTCTGCTAATCTTCGACCGGTAGGTGATTTATCGATCTACGAAAATTCAGTTAGTTTATCTGTTACTACTGCAGAGTTAGGCACGCATAGGGTCAATTTTGACCCGCTTATGGTATAAGTGTTTCTAGTGCAATTAACGAGTAATTTGAAATGGCGGGGTGTAGTCGCAATAAACGTCCTCTGACACAGAAAGAACTTGAAGAGGAGGGACAAAAAATTATGGACAATGGACTAGATAGTGACAGTGAGTTTTTAGACCAGGCTAGTGAACACAGTGATCACGAAACAGACAGTGAAGAGGAATGGGACGATGATGACGAAAAAAATTGGCAAATTAATAAGTCCGAAACTGGTAGTGAATATTCGGGTGAAGAAAGTGATATAGCTGACTCAAGGGATGTGTTTTATGGCAAAAATAGGTACAAGTGGTCTAAAACTTCTCCCACCTTTTCTCGTACACGTAAGCATAATTTAATTAGTCATTTACCTGGTGTTATTGGAAAAGCTCGAGCTAGTATGCCAGAGAAACCAGTTGATGCTTGGGAATGTATTATTAGCCACGATATATTGCAAGAAATTCTTGAGAAAACCAATGAACGAATAACTAATATGGCTTCTAAATATAATTTACACAATTTATCGTGTCAATATACCAATCATCTTGACATAATTGAATTAAAGGCTTTCTTGGGCTTATTATATTTAGCTGGGGTATTTAAATCCAATAATGAAGATTTAAGGTCTTTATTTGCTACGAATGGTACTCGCCGTGATATATTTCGAGCAACCATGTCACTAAACCGATTTTATTTTTTGCTTGGAAGCCTTTGTTTTGACGACCCAGCTACTAGACAAGAACGTATTGCGCACGGAGATAAACTGGCAGCTATATCCAATATTTTTAATATGTTTATAATTAATTGCCAGTCCAATTATAGCTGTGGTGAATATCTCACAATAGATGAAATGCTTATTGCATTTAGAGAAAGGTGCCAATTCAGGATGTATCTCAAAAATAAGCCAGACAAATACGGTCTGAAAATGCAGTGTTTAGTAGATTCTAAGACACATTATTTGCTAAATGGTTTTATATATACTGGAAAAGATACACGCAGAGCAAATCCAAAAAAGTTATCCATCCCCACTCTAGATGTTTTGACACTTATTCCACCAATTTCTGATACAAATAGAAACATAACAGCAGATAATTGGTTTTCGTTAATAAGAAATGTGCATGCTATAAAACTGGCAGAAGAACTCGTAGATGGCCTCAAGTAATATGGTTTCGCATTTTGGACATTGGAGGATTAAATGCTAACGTAATTTTTAATGGAGTTCAGCAAAATCAAATAATGGAAAGAAGATTGTTTCTAACCACTTTAGGTCAAGAACTTATTAAGGCCCATTTAACTCGTAGAGCTCAGCAAACTTGTTTACCGAGAGAAATTCGTAGTGCCATTTTTAAAGTTTCCGGACTTCAGGAACCAATGCCTTCCGCAAATCCAGAGCCACAACGACAAAAACCAAATTCGTTTATTTTTATATAAATGTAAAAGTAGCTGTAAACAAAATAATTTAAAATAAAACAAGTTAAAAAAAGAATATTTTTTGATACAAAAAACAATGGGGTGTCAAATTTGACCCTGCCATGGTACAAATGTTACTATTTTTGGCCATGGTAGTTAAGGGTTAAAGACGTCAAGAATTTGCTTGAAATTCATTTTGGAGACACTTGGCTCCAAAATCCAATACTACAAAGAACCTTTACAGAACATGGATCTACCAAGCGTACCTAACCACGAACTCATTCTGTGGTCCACAAAGTAAAGAAAATATAGCACTGTGTAATTTCATTAAAATAAAATGAATTTTGACAAGAGTGACTTTTGATTTAACTAGACCCATTTCAAAGGATTTGGATGTAGCGAAATTTGTATCAAAGTAAACAAAGTTACAGTATTAGTATCACAATCGCCAATGTTTATTTTTTTTTTGAATTTTCTCAGTAGATACTTGACAGACTATAAAAAATGTGTGTGAATCAAAATTCTCATTACATATTTACAATAAATTATAATAATTAGGCAAATCGTAACCGAAATAAAGCTACCACAGAATTTCGCGGTTTCTGTAAACTTGGTCAAGGTGGAAAATGGCGACTTTGATAAAGGCGACTCAAGTTATTATTACACGTCTACGACTTGAACACTCACGGCTCTTCTCAAATGGCGAACCTTCAAAATGCGAAACTTATAATGCAACAGAAAATATAGGTATAGTACTTCCTGCTCGACTGTTACAAATATGTAATTCAAAGACATTCTTACACTTTTCCACATAATAGGAAAGCATTATTTGATAAAAATTTTGTTCCGAACAATTTATTAGGTTACTAAAAATATGTCACTAATAACCTTCGGATGGATGAGACTTTGTTCTTTAAATAATAAAAAAATATATCAACGTATCCTACGCATACGCACAGTAAATAAGATTTTTTTTCCGTTCAGAACTTTCGTAAATTTTAAAATTTGTGCTTGACTTCTGGGTGGCACTTTCCGTCTGTGGACGTGGACTATAATTTCAGTAATTTTTTAGATAGGCTTATCTGTATTTTCAATAAGCCATTTGGCATTTTCTTTGATTACAATTAAGTCAAAACATCACAAACCCTGGACTACCAAAGGTATCCGCATATCAGCCAAGAATATGTGTTCACTACTGTACATAAAAAAAATTTACTACCAACGTCTTTGTCATTGAATATATCAGCAAGTGCAGCTATCTAAAACTTATTAAAACAGCTAAAAAAATGTACTATCAAAATCGTCTGGGAAGTTCTAAAAATGTTGCAAAAGAAACTTGGTCCATAATAAACGATCTTCGAAATAAAGCTAACACATCTCAAACATTTTCTCTTCAAAACCCTGAAAATCTTATTTAATACTTCGTTATTTATCTATACAAGGATTTTTACAGCCTTCCTTCTTTCAGCCAACGTCTCCAGTCCTTTCTGTTCTGCCATTCTCCATCTCTAAGGTCTCGTCTTTCCATGGCCTCGTCCACTTCATCCCTCCATGATCTTCGGGGTCTACCTCTTTTCCTCCTTCTTATTGGACTCCAATCCGAAATCTTTGCTATCCACCTTGTATGATCTGTTCTTCTCACATACCCATACCAAATTAAACGTTTTTCTTCGATGTAGCTGAGTATGTCTTGTTCTATTGCCATTCTTCGTTTTATCTCCTCATTTCTGATGCGATCCATTTTTGTCACTCTGCAGCTTCTTCTCATGAACTCCATTTCAGTTGCTGTGATTTTGGACCTGTTTCGTTTATTTATTACCCAATATATCAACCAATCCATAGGTCATTATACTGCGTACCAAGGTGTTATAAATTCTCTTCTTTGTATTTCTGGTAATCTGTCTATCCCACAGTACCCCGTTCATTTGTTTAATACATGTTCTTGTCTGTGCTAATCTGCTGGTTATCTCTTGCTCGGTGGTTCCATTTTTTGAGAGTATGAATCCTAAATATTTGAATTTGTTAGTGCCGTTAATTTCCCTATTATCGTCCATTTCCAAGTTTCTCACTGGTTCTTGCTCTGTTGTTAAATATTCGGTCTTTTCTAGATTTATTTCCAGTCCATTTTTTGTGTATTCCTTTTCTAATTTTCGGAGCATATAGCACAGATCTTCTTCATCTTGAGCCGTTACCACTTGGTCATCTGCAAAGCTTAATGTGTACAAGAAGTTGTCCCGGATTGGTATTCCCATCCCTTCACATTTCGTTTTCCATGGTTTTAATATTTGTTCGAGGAATATCTTGAACAGTGTCGGAGATGTAGAGCATCCCTGCAATAAGCCTTTTGTGGTCTTAAATTCGTTGGAGTATTTATTTCCGGTTTTAACTCTTACCTTGTTGTTGTTGTAAAGGTTTTTTACGGCTTCTATTAACCTCTGAGTTATTCCGATTTCCTTCATCGTGTTCCATAGTTGTTTTCTGGGAACCGTGTCATATGCCTTTTTTAAATCTATGAATGCCATGTGTACTGGTCTATTTTTTGCCATTTTTTTTTTCAATTAATTGTTGGAGTGTATAAATGTGGTCTATGCAAGATCTTCCTGCCGTGAACCCCGCCTGATCTTCTCCGATTTTATTTGAGATAGATTTTTCCAGTTTTTCTTTCAGTATTTTTCCATATAACCTGCCCATACATGCTATCACACTGATGCCTCTGTAGTTCCCGCATTTCTTCTTATCTCCTTTTTTATGTATCTTGGTTGTATATGCTTTGGACCATTCTTCTGGTATTTCGTTCAGGTTTATAGCGTTACTGAACATTTTGTGTATAATTCTGTGTAGTTTTTGTGTTCCGTACTTAATTTGTTCATTAACGATTGCTCCTGGTCCCCCTGATTTTTTGTTCTTTAAAGTCTTTATGGCATTCTTTACTTCGATTAATGTTATTTCAATCTGTTCTTCATTCTGATTTTGTTGTTGTTCCTGTTCTGTGTCTGTCTCTATGAAATCTGGGCGGTTTTCTGTGAGTAGTTCTTTATAGTAGTCTTCCCACTCTTTTTCTGATATGTATTGTATTTGGACCTTTTCGTTGTTATTCTTCCTTAAAGATTTCAGTATTTTCCAGGATTCCGAATTCCTTGTTCCTCCTATGTATTGTTCAATTTGTGCACATATTTCTTCCCATTCTTCATTCTTTTCTTTTGCCCCTCTTCGTTTTACTTCTCTGTTTTTCTCTTTGTACTTCTGTGTGTCTTCTGGGGATTGGGTGCTTATACTTTTCATATATAGAATTTTCTTCTACTCAATACATTTTTTGGTTTCTTTGTTTATTTTTACCCAAAGCTTCTAATGCCGCCTTTTTTATGCTGTGTTTGACGTGCTAGTACATTTCTTTGAGGTTTCTAAAACCGAAATCCTGTAACTTCTGGTCCAGTCTTCTCTGGTATAGGTCCCTTATAGATTCCTCTTGAAGTAAATTTATGTTGAACTTCATTTCTTCTTCTTTTTGTTCATTTTCTACTTGGTCTTCTTCGTGTTCTTTCTTCCTTCTAGTTTGGGTGTTAAACGTGTAGGGAAACCTCATTTGTGAAATTATTAATCGGTGGTCAGTGCCACATTCGGCTCCTCTCTTTACTCGTGTATCTCTAATTTTCATAGTACTACTTTTGCTGACAATTATGTAATCGATAATAGATCTGATGTTTCTCGTTGTTTGTACATACGTATATTTATGTATGTCCTTATGTCTGAAAAAGCCGTTAGTAATTTTCAGATTGTTCAGTTCGCACAGGTTAATTAGTCTTTCTCCATTATCGGTTGTCACATCTTCTCCAAAACGGCCTATCGTGCTATTATTTTGTCGTTTCCCTGTTCTTCCATTTAGGTCCCCTGCTATTATTATTTCTTGTGTTGGTCTCACTTTTCCGATCTCTTCTTGTAAGGTATCCATGAACTGATCCTTTCCTGCTACCAGACTGTTATCCGTAGGGCCGTATACTCCCAGTATCACGATTTGCCTGCCATAGATTTCCATGATGAGTTTTACTATTCGCTCATTTATGGGTTCCCATGTTTTTATTGTTTTTACCCATTTTTTCTTGACTAGTATCCCCACTCCGGCAGCTACTCTTTCTTCCTTCTTTTTCCCGCTCCAACAGTAGAAGGCAGGAAATGATTCATTTTTCCTGATAGGACTATCCAAGGAGAACCTGACGTTGTAAAATTCATTAAGGCCTCAGATGGACAGGTCATGTAATCAGACGAGAGGAAGATGCCATAGTCAGAAAAGTTTTTGACTGAAGAGGGCCGATCGGACAACGAAGAAGAGGAAGACCGAGACTTAGGTACCAAGACAACCTAGAAAATGATTTGAAGTCTATCGGAATTAGAGCATGGAGAAGAGTTGCCAGAGACAGGGGCGAATGGAGGATTGTTCTGAAGAAGGCTTTGGCTCATAAAGAGCTGTAACGCCACTGATGATGATGATGATGATGAGGACTATCCAAGGAATTCCAAGGAGTTCCTACCCACTACCCACTACCCATTGAATACTTCGTTAATATGAGTAAAAATATAACATCAACTATTTTGCCACAACCGAATCCTATTTCCTATCTTCCCAATTCAAAAAAGGTCTGGGTTCCCTGGAGCAAATTAGGTTCCCCCGAATTTGCTCCATTTACATGTTTGGCCACTAATTTATCGATAGAACCTCGTATTATGTGATTAAAAGGAATGGTGTGATTCAAAACCACAAAAACATTTAACAAACGTTCTAAAAAATTTCCAAAGCTTTCGAACCCCTGGTTACCGAATTATATTATTTATGAATGTAAACATGAAGATAAGAGTCGTTACTAACTGATACATTTCATAAAATGTCAAGGTCACTATTGTTAATTCGAAATAAATAAATTGTTAAGAAATTTTTAACTTCCAGAAATAATTTAACAGATTCAAAGTTGGTTTATTTATAGTTAAGTAATTAATTAAAAGCTAACGTCAACGTTACGTTTGTTGCTATGATTTCGCCATGGTAAATTTATTTCACAAGATTTGCTTGTTATAAAAAGTATTTTTAATTGACTTTAGATAATATATTTGTTGATTTTATGCTCTTTTAATATATCTAAAGTAATATTAATATATCTAGAATGATTTTAATAACACTTTGTTGTTTACCGAACGCGGTCATTTGTTTTTGATTTTGTCGCTGAAATGATGTGCCATAATATGACATGACCCCCTTCCCATTTAAAATTTTAAAGTTAACCGTTACCCTTTTTAGGGTGTTGATACTTCAGAGCTAAAAATATACTCTGAAAGTCTCTTCTTTGAAAAGAAAATCGATCAGTCTTTCTTATTTTTCATATTATTTACAATTTACATCATTCATTTAATCAGCATGTTGAGCAACACCTTGTGCGTTCCGAAATATCCATGTGTATAGATTAACACCGGCAATTATGCATGTTAACAACATCATTTAAATAACAAGTTACTTCATCATCGGAGCGAATAATAAATTTTTAAACAAACAAACATTATCTTCAGTTTTGAAATTACCAATTTTTTTGAAAATTCACGTCATTGCTGGCATAATTCGGTGGTTTGTGAATTTTTATTTCTTTACAATCATTCGTTATTGCATTGTAGTATTTTATGTTTTAATTATTATATTTTATAAAGTGTAAAAATATTCTTATTTATATATATCCTTATTTGTTGTTTAGAAATTTGAAAAAATTTCAGTTTTTAATAAATATTAATATGATATTAATAATGATCCTGATTTTTTGACGGTCATTCTTACCGAAACTTATAACAAATTAATATTAAAGCATTTTCCACTAAAAAAAGTACGGTAAACTACAGAAAAAACACCCATGCAATAGATTAATAATGAATTAAGGTCTTACAGGTCTAATCTTTCTCTTACTAAACACATTGCAGATGCCACCAAGGATCTCGATTGGTTCAAAGTATATAAACAACAAAAATTTGAATATAATCTGTAATTACAAATTGCTTAAAAGTCAGCTTACTGTGATTTTGTTACTAATTCCAATAATAAACCTAGAGACTGATGGAAATAGTAAATTTCGAAATAAACAACACAAGATCCAGTTCGGTACACACTGATCTACCTCCGGACAAAATAAATCAATGTTTTACTACAATTGCATGGAATATAATTATATCTCATCCCTAGACTTCGGCAAATATGCATATTGCATATTTTGCATATTGTGCATATTTTATGCAAATATTTCATATTTTGGCATATTTGTATAAAAGTTTGCGTAAAGTGCATAAAAGTTCAGATTTTTATACTGTATTTGAAAATTTTTAAACATACCAATTTATTTCAATTCTTGTATAAAATTTTGTAGTCATTTTAATCAAGAAATGATCTAAGTACGTAATCTCTACAGGTACAAAACATTTACAATTTCAAAGAAGATCAATTTAAGTAGCCCTCAACATTCTTAGAAAGTCTCGGTCACTAAGGCATTCAGTTATTGGATAATCGCTAAGGGTTCGCTCATTTGCATTTTATGATCTAATCCCCAAATCTATCTACAATTTATTGTATCTTAACAGCAGGTAAACGGCTAATAGTTTTGTTCCTAATTTAGGGATTTTCCAAAATCTCCCAGTTTATTGAATTAGGTACCTAAACATTTCTAATTTGATGCTCAGATTTGTAAATCATTTTTGTTTTGATATTCAAAGCGTAAACACTCGTTGTGCGTAACAAAAAGGAAGATTGTGATTTTATAATGCCTAAAACAACCAGTGCTTCAACTTGGATTAAACCTTATAAAGAGCTGTCTATGGATATGGGAAAAATCTACTGTTCAGTCTGTGGCAAAATTGTAAGTATCTAATATTTTCTATTAAATATCTAATATTTCATACATACAGGGTGTTTCCAAATGACACTTACAACTTTTGACTGTAGATACTTCTCGAAAAATTGAACAAAACGATATAGTTAATGAGGGGTCAAACTTATTTACTTTTCGAGATACAGGGTGTTAAAATTTAAAAAAATTAAATTCTTTTAGTTAATAACAACAATAACTTTAAAACCAATAAACGTATTTACTTGAAATTTAGTACTCGTAGGTTGTTTTTAAATGAAAAATAGCTTCCTTTAGTGAGAAAAAATTGTCCATGGTACAATACAATGGTGTGTATTTAGAAAAATTTTTCACCTTTACTTTTTTTTATGAAGTCAGCTATTCTAAAACACAATTATTTTTATTGTAATTGAATTAGCAAAAAAAAACTTTTGTTGAATTTTAAAATAAGTTATATGATGTACTAATGGTTAGTAACAAAAACTAATTTGTGGATTAATACTGCATTTAAAACACTTAGCGAGTGTTTTTTTTTCCAAACCAGTTATTTGATTAACCAAAAACACCTTGTATATTTTTATATTTTAAAGGTTGGGTTAAAATAAAGGTTTTTATTTTTATTTATAGATAGCATGTGAGAAGAAATTTCAGATAGACCAACATGTGAGAACTGCTTCACACATTGCAAAAAAAGGAAAAATAGGAGGAAAACATCAAACTTCAATGGCTAAATGTTTCCAATCTACTTCAAAAAAATTAGATGAGCAAGAAACTTTTAATGAAGACTTGTGTCGCGCATTAGTGTCTGCAAACATACCGCTTTCAAAATTAGCAAATGTAAATTTTAGTTCGTTTCTAAAAAAATATTGCAAACTTAATGTTCCAAGTGATCGGTCTCTAAGAAGAAATAATGTGAACGGGCTATACTCGTCGGTGTTAATTAATATTAAGGAAGAAATTGCAGTTAATTATTTTTACATATCTGTAGACGAAACCACTGATTCCTCAGGAAAGTATATTGCTCATTTATTGATTGGTGTTCTTAAAGAAGATACCTTAGCAAAATCTCATCTTATTTCATGCCAGCAACTTGAGAAAACAAATGCTTTAACAATTTCGCGTTTTATACAAGAAACATTAGAAACTTTTTTTCTTCCGACAACTATTCCTTCTAATAAATTACTGCTTATTTTATCGGATGCTGCTCCTTATATGGTGAAAGCAGGACAAAATTTAAAAATATTTTTCCCAGATTTAATACATGTTACTTGTGTAGCGCATGGATTAAACAGAGTTGCAGAGGAAATACGAAAAAAGTTTCCTCTTGTAAATACGATGATATCCAGTGTCAAAGAAGTATTTCTTAAATCTCCTATAAGAATTCAACTTTATAAAGAAATGCTACCTAACATTCTTCTTCCACCACAACCTATTTTAACGCGATGGGGAACATGGTTAGAAGCAGCTAATTTTTATGCAGATCATTTTGTTAAAATAAAGAACATAATTGATACGTTAACAGATGAAAGTTCCCAATCTCTTTTGGATTCTAAACAAACTTTTCAGAGTAACTTGCTTCAACAAGAACTTTCATTTATAAAATCAAATTTTAGTTTTGTTCAAAATACAATTACTCAGTTAGAATCACCAAAACTGTCATTGTTCGAAAGTACAGCATTAATAAAAGAATTTGCGTCATGTTGTCGGAACGTTAGAGGTAATATTGGAAAAGATATTTTAAAAAAATTTGAAGCTACTATGGAAAAAATAAAGGTTACCATATTCTTTCTGAAGTAGTCAGTGTTCTAGCTGGAAATATTTCGGAAACAATTAATTTAGAACCAAATGTTTTGGTTAGTTTGAAAAATGCTCCCGTTACATCAGTTGATGTTGAACGAAGTTTTTCCATATATAAATATATGTACTCAGACAGAAGCCACAAGTTTTTGTTAGAAAATTTTGAACACCAGTTGGTCATTTATTGTTACCATAATTCTAAATAAGTTTATTCATACTTAAAAATGATATAGTTACTTAAAATAAATGTAAATCTTAATGAATAGTAGGAAATATTTAGTTATGTACACTTTTTTTTTTTAAATAAAATTGTTACTATTTTACGATTTTTTTATTTATTTGTATGCATATTTTGTAAAATATTTGCATATTTTCGGGTAAACACGTGCATATTTATGCGCATATTTTCTACATTTTTATTGGCATATTTGCCGAAGTCTACTCATCCCACTATTAATGTCGATGTCCTCTTCAATTATAGAAATTATACTTCTCCGAACAATTCCTTTTTTTTTTTCGTCCTGTTGTGGAAGAAGAGGTCTCTCAAATAATTAAGTCTCTTAGTAATTCTAATTGTAGGGACGTTCACGAAATTAATAACAACATTTTAAAAGAAAGTTAATTCTAGAAGTACTAAAATACTCAAAAGTACACTACCTATCTACAAAAAATATGACTCCTCAAAAACTGACAATTAAAGACCCATAAGCACTGTTTCTACTTTTGGAAAAGTGATTGAAAAGGTTATCAAACAACAATTTTATTTTTATTTTGAGCCAAATAATTACTTTAGCAAATCACAATATGGAGTCAGAAGTGCTCGTACTACTACGAACGCGGTATTTAATTTTGTGAGCGAGGTGATTAAGGGGCTTGAACGCGGCAATCGCATAGCAATTTCTCTTTGCGACTTGTCGAAAGCTTTTGACTGTCTTTCACACGATATTTTACTCCACAAAGTAAATTACTATGGAATCAGAGGTATCTCAGAGAATTTCCATAATGATCCAGATAAGAAAGAGACTGTTAAACCATTGAGAATAACCATAGATAATCCACTGAACTGGTCGGCTCATACCTCACAACTAAAGAAAAAGCTATCAAGTTCATTATTTGTTATTCGCCAACTAGCAAGGCTTGTCAACTTTGAAATATTAAAAATGACATTTTTTTTGCTTATTGGCTTTGGCTTGGAACCTTTAGCCACGTAATTACATATGAATATTAGTATTCAGTCATACAGGATTGTACAAGGAGGACACTTTTCACGCTCAGGGATTCATCAGAGCGGCTTTATTTTAACAAACAAGACATAAATCCTGGTTAGGTAGGTGGGCAACATTTATGGTAAACATACAAAGGAAATGTTCATGCATACGATAAAAAATAACACATTTTTCTTTATTCCACTCTCACGTAAACTATGGTTTAATCATGTAGGGCAATGCAACAAATTCACTTCAAATTTTTAGAATACAAAAGAAAGCCATCAGGATTTTAGCAGGGGTTAGTTATCTAGAACACTGTCGACCTTTCTTTATGAAATTTAAAATTATGCCGCTCCTACTCTGTTCATATTTCAAGTTCTAACTGAAATTCATAGAAAACGTGACCATTTAATAAAGCAGTCTGGTGCCCACGTTCAAAATACGCGAAACTGTCACTACCTACGAAAAAATCGCTGTAGATTACGTATTTCATATAAAAATTGCCTTAATTATACCTATTACAATATTTTACCAAAAAGTATTAAACGTTAAGCTGTAATATTTTCGAAAAAGTTATAAAAAAATATCTTTTGGAATATTGTTTTTACTGCTCAGAAGAATATGTGACTCATTGCAGAACATCCACTGAAGTGCTTAACTTTGTTATAAATATTTTTTTGTTTAATATGTGTTCTTATTTGTGATATATTTAAGTTACGTTTTATATTCCTTTTTGATATACTATTTATTTTTTTTTTGACTTGCTACAAACAATATTTGTATTTTTTATATAGTTAAATAAATAAAGTCTAACTCTAGACTCTCAACACAACTGTCGTTTTTTAGGACGGTTCAGTGTCAACAAACAGGGTACTTTTTTTGCCTATTTCCCTGGCCTATTCGCTCCGTGCGTGACTGACGCGACACCTACCGCCTTCATCTGACAGTTTTGGACCTACCAATTTTCAGGTTAAACATATGACATCTGAAAAATCTAGTACTGGCAAATCAAGTTTTTCACGTGAAAGAGCATATATTTAAAAACAGTAATAGTAAAAGTTATGATATAAAAGCTAAACTCATCAGGCACTCTTCAGTTAGCTTGAAGCCTTATAAAATATCATTTAAGGTAAATTATTTAAATTTTTCCTATTTCAATTGCATAAAAATGAAGTTATGTAATATTTACTTTTTCATATTAATAGCACGGATCCATCTTTTTCTTTTCTCTAATTTATATGTAATCTTTGGGAACCTTTAAAAACTACACTTACTATTTTTGCTATTATTAGCACAATTAAATACGCAATATGTATTTGCACACATTTTTGATAAAATTTATGCGTAAAAAGGTAGGGCCAATTTTGTCATATTTCGCCGCTACGCACGCTGGCATCGTTTCCAGTACCCCTACCATTGTCACGCACGGAGCGAATATGTATTCACAAGAATTCTGCAGTAAAACAATCTAAAGCCTAATGTACTCACCATATCTGTAGCTAGCCTTGGTAGATACTGTTCCTTTTGCTGTTTGTTACCTAATTTTATTATCACAGTGTTCACGAGGGTGTTGTGGATGTCTACAAGGGCAGCTACGGCCGGATCGACTTTTGAAATTTCTTCGACTGTGAGTATAGTGGTCATGAAATTGCATCCTGCACCGCCATAGTCCGAATCAATTTCTATACCCATAAGCTGCCAACAAAAAAATATATGTTAGAGGAGCACGCTAATTAATAACTTTTTTCGCGAGAAAGACAATCAAGTCATCAATAAATACACATGAGGGACAAGAGGAGCAAAACGTATAATAGATTATATAATTGTAAATAAGGGGAGAAGTAGTGGGAACAGATCAATTCTTAGTAGGTTGTAACCTTAGATACGCTGATGACACTGTTACCTTATGCGATAGTCTTAATCGTAAGATTTGCCAACATTAGGTTGACCTAATATGGAACCGAAAGAAGAAGAAGAAGAAGTAAGGTAAATTTAATATTCCCAAACCGTGGATGAAAAACAAACAAACACCAAATAAAGTTGAAACCTACATAGTGCATATACTCTAAGATCCCTCTATTAGATATTTATACTAGGACTATTTATACTACTAAAAAGGGCTAGGAAAACGGAAAAAGAATTATAAGAAATGAGCACTTGAAGTAAGAAACACCGTTTAAAAGAAATAACTAGCTCATTGAAACGAACTGCAAATACCAACAGATGAAAACAAAGAATTATACAGGATAAAACGGAATGGGTTTTCCAAGAAAAGATTATTTTATTAGCGTAGCAAGTTGTAGGTAGATATCTACCTGCTATTTAAGGGTCTAATTATTTTGTCAGTTTCCGGCAAACATTTGTTGTAAGTAAAAGTTGTATCGTGGTTAGTGTTTTTGAAGTGTTCGGTATATATTAGATTTAAATATGTCTACCATTCAAGAAAGTGCTTGGATAAAGTGTTTTCCCGAGTTAAAGCTAAGTAGAGACAAAGTATTTTGCAAGACCTGTTCCAAAATCGTAAGTTACATTTCATTTTTGCATGTGCATCTTATAATCGGCGACTTAAAAGAGGATGAACCAGGAAAACCTTATTTTTAATAGCTGCAAAATAACTGGAGACATATACTCTCTTTTGATACTGATGATGAGAAGCAGACAGAATAAGATGGAAAAGACTAGGGAGATTGAAAATTAAAGAAATGATCTGTTTTTCTATAGTAATACGTGTTGGCTAGCTCTAACACAAAAGCGATTTTACAACTGGAAAAGTTATGACAACACAAATCTGCGATCGCTATATCCAAAACTACTGAATTGTGTTTGTTTCCAAAACAGAAAAATTGCTCTTATTTTCTTTATTAAAGCACCATTACAACGTAATTATCGAAGAACTCACGTAGTAATAATAATTAAGTACAGTCAAATACGAATCTTATTAAAAATGTTATCACATAATCCTAATCTTATTAATTTGTGTATTTGAAATCAGATAAAACCAAAAAATATACATACTTACCCCATTTTCGAACAACATTTTCAATACGGACTCTTTCACTTTTCCTTCATTTTCCATTTCCCGGACGCAAGGGGCGATTTGATCCTGTGCCAGGCGGGCAACTGAAAAAAAAATAAACATGGTAACGGAATAGCCGTTCTGAAGATCCCTTTTAGGGTGAAATACGTATAAGCGGATATACAGACGTACTATACGTGAAATCAAATCTTAACTGTCTTTTTCCTTTTATTCCGGTATACTATTTATGAGTACTAGAAACCAATTCGCTAAGGATTTTTGCTTAGTTGAGGAGATATGTTGTGGAATGCAATTTTAGATTCCCCAAATCTCTAATAACATCTTTATCAACGTCTGTTTTGCCTTGCAATTTTTAGAAGGCAGAGATTAAAGCAGAAATCTGAATTTGGTTTCGAAAAATTAGTTTACGGATTTATTATCAGATGTCGCTATTTGCGTCCATACGAAACCATGTTAGAGTTGCTTCTCAAGACAGGAAAGATTTATTTTCACGTTCAGACCGTCTGTGAACAGCAGTTCTGAAGATCACTTTTAGGGTGAAATAAGTATAAGCGGATATACAGACGCACTATACGCGAAATCAAACTGTCTTTTTCCTTTTAAACATGGTAACCTTCCAACACAACCAAAAAATCAAATAATGATGGTAACAATAATGTAAAATGTTTACTAAAACGGGCGGTTTTAGTTTATTTCAACTATTTATTTACAATACGATATTCTCTTATCAACTAACTCCCGTAATAAGAGCGCCGTATATACGAAAATATAATGACGGTATTAGATTTTTGTTTCGATACAGGGCAGCGGCAAGCCGCTTATACGTATTTCGACCTCTTTAGGTCTCATCAGAGCAGTATATGCCACTGCTTTGAAAGTTGTAGAAAGCACAGTGGTAAAAATTTGAATTCGGTTTCGCCAGGTAGGAAATCGTATGATTTCTCTTGTTGATATACGAAAACATTATTTACTAGAATAATCTGGTCTATTTTCTCCTCTATAAATAAATCTCCTCTATTTTCACTTGTATGAACGCCGCTTCTCCGTACCTCGGTCGATACCTATATGGGGTATGTCGAAATTAGCTTGTTCGTTGCAAGAATATTACAATATTGCTATGGTTCTGGCACAGCAGTCAGGGAAACAGCCTTTTCTTGTTCTTTCCAATGATTGGCTATCGCAACAGCTTCAAATTATCTAAGGTATATGGACCAAGAAGACTTCCCATGAAATGGTGCCAATTTGAATTTGATATGATGTATTGTTTCGCCTCTCGGTAATTTTTCTTTCACTGCAGGATCTAAAATTACTGCATTAACTGCTGACCGCACTTTCGTATTGGTTATCGTGCTCTCGAATCGTTTGAGCTTTTCTTTAACGTTTTCTGTATCTTATCGACTATTCTAGAAATTTCTTCAAATTTATCATTTTTCTGTCTACATACTCCTTTTATTATTTGAGAAACATTTTCAAATTTCTTATTTATTTCCGTTAAAACTGCTTCTTCTGCTGATTGAAAATGGAATGTTTCTAGATTACCTCCATTCTTGTTGGGAAGATCCTTCAATCTTTCTTGAAGCATCTTCTTGGACCCGCTGCAGTCTTCATCTCGTTCTTCTAGTTGTTCACATAATTGTTTTACTGGCAGTTTTGCGAGCCGCATCTTTTTAAATGTTCTTTTTTTACAAAGATCACTAACGAACAATGCTTTTCAAAAGTAAAGTCTTTTCAAAATTAACTGTTTAATTCATTTTTAAATTAAGTTATTTTATCAGATTTATAGAAATTGATTTCATCTGCAGCAAAATGCAAAAATTGCATACGAAAGCTCCACTTTTCACCTTTAAAACACATTTTGATTTTTATCGATATTACATTCTGATCAAAAGATATTGAATTTTTACCGTCGAGTTGATAAAATTATCTAAAATTTATTTGTTGAGCGTTGTAACGTAGAAGATGTCGATTTTATAAGAAAGCCAGATGTGGTATTTGTGCTTCCAGATCCATTGCCAGCCGCCACTAAGCGACCTTTTTAAATTTGATATAAAATTTTCGGGACTCGATGTTCGATAAGGAAACTAAAATACTCATGTCTCACTGTGTACTGTATACTGTCTCACTGTGCCTCGCATGAGATACACAGTGAGTCAGTTTTCATGAAAAAAATAAACGCTTGTTCACAATTTGTGTTAGGTTTTTTTTCAGTTTTAATCTATTGCGTTGTTGTCGTAAATAGGCATCTAAACCGTAGTGAAGTAATTAAATTTAATTTCTGAAATTTCCGAGTTCAATTTGAAGAAATATGATTTTTGTCTCACTGTGGACCAACCTCCCCCATTAAGATATCTAGTACATGTATTAGAAATAAATGGGACTCCGAAAAAAAAGGCCACGGAGGAAGAACTATGCTAAACATTATACGGCTACGAAAAATATTTACCTGTGTCTTTCATGACCTGTTCATCTTCAGTCAAATGGGTTAGTGGTGCCCTGCCAAATTGCGCACTCACTTCCGCAGGCTGTGGTTCCTGTCTCCTTACTCCTGAAAGGCTCAAATTGCGCGCTCCTACCTTTTTCACAGTTTTAAACAACTGAAAAAGAATGATTTTATTAGAAAGTTTAAAAAGTATCAAAAGAAAAGCGTTAAATGAAGGTAATCAAATATTTTATCTAGAAAACATATATTTTCTGATACACCTCGTATAGAACTGGAAAAATTCGATATTTCAGGCTTTAAACCATGTAGAAATTTTTATGAAAAACCGTAAGTTTTTCGAAAATTAATAATCTAGTTTTTCATATGGTTCCAACTTAATGAAACATACTGTATAAGCGAAAGTTGTTTTCCTAATAACGAATAATTAATGGCAAATCTAAAGCAATAAAACGAACAAATACTCCAGCAAATACAAGATGAATTGAATTAAACAGACCTTGGAAATCAATTTCCATGGAAACTAAACCTTAGAATATGGAAAAAAAGAATATCAAAAGAGATATTGCAATAAAATAAACGACAAAAAAACAAATTTCAAACAAATTTTAAATTATTCTTATTGGCTGCAGTCACCGATTAAACTCTCAAGGTCTTTTAATAACAGCAAATGTCCACTGCATATTTCTTTTGCAAAAGAATCAATTTGTAATCTATATGAATATAAATAATTGCAAGAAACAACAGTTTAGACACATTGCACTATTCAAATTATAATTTAGTCTTATTACTTAAAAATAATGTATTGATACGATCATACATTCTTCAGAATTAAAATTCATCAATATGTTTTAACAAATATTTGAAATAAAATGATTTTTTTAATCAAAAACAAAATAAAACAAATTTCTTTCATATTCTTTCAAACTAAATTAAAAATCTTTGCTATATTATATGAAATCAAGGAATTTTACCTGTCTGGTGAGAGAATTCATATTTCTTGTGTTATTTAATAGAAGAGGGTTTTATTACACTATTCCACCGTGTCCGGCTGGTGTCACTAATTTCTTTTGTTATCTGAGTTTCTCGGTGGAAGTCGTGTGGCGTGTGAGTCTCAAAAATAATAGCAAACTGGTTTTATTCTTAAAAGTAACATAGGCGCGGTACAAAGTATTTTTAAGGGGTATAGCAATTTAATTTTTATATTTTATTGAAATGTACAACTGCTTCATATTTTTTAATCAATTCTTTTATTCTTTTCGGCTTCTACTCGAACACTTTTTTTAGATTCTGTGGCTGATTTTGTGGTGTTCGAAGAGAACTGATCTCACGACTGTGACTATGTAACAATAAACTATTCCATGGCCTCCTTCAATTATGACTTTTTCGTACAGTACTTATACACCCAATCATATGCTTAACCATCATTTTATATTTAACCTAATCTTCTACTTTACTGTCCTAAGTATTCCCAGTTCCAGTGGTTCACCTTAGTATCTAATACTATGGTTTGTTTTTTAACCAGGAGGAGTAATTCAAATTTACCGCGCCGGAATGCTTGTTTGTAATTGGTCCAACCGCAGGCAAGTTTACTCCACTAAATTATTTTGGAATTTGTATTATTCCACTCTTCATTTTTCAGCAAAGGGGCTGAATATAACTCGTATTCGTTAACATGTTCTGGTAATTTTATTTAATTATTAATTAATCTTTTAATTTAATCTTAATTAATTTACTTAATAATTGATTAATTAAGAACTGGAGTCATTGGAAAACCTAAACACATGGACACCAGTTAATTTACCCGATAACAAAAGGATTATAGATATAAGATGGGTTTTTAGAATTAAAGATGATGCAACACATAAAGCAAGGTTAGTTGCAAAGGGTTTTCAAGTACAGGAGAAGAATCCACTAAAATCAGGAAATGCTGGCTCATGTTCTGCAAAGAGATTGGAAAATTTATCAACTTGATGTGCCCACAGCTTTCTTAAACGGAAAACTTGATTCAGAAATATATATATTTATCCTCCACAAGGACTAATAAAAGACAGAGGAAAGGTTTTAAAATTAAATAGAGCGCCATATGGTTTAAAAGAATCACCAAAATGCTGGAATCCTAGAGTTGTAACAGAGAATGGATTTATTAGATCTAAACATGATTTTTGACTATGTATAGGAGAAGACATATTTATGATTGTTTGTGTGGACGATATGATATTATCAAGACATGAACAAAAAATAAAAGAAACAATAGATATTTTGCAAAATAATTCTTGTACCAAGGACCTGGGTGAAGTGAAGAACTTTTTAGAAATAACAATATTAAGAGAAAGTGGTAATTTCACATTAGGACGGCCCAAAATGATATCAAAGGTACTGAGTTCATTTGGTATGGGTGATTGTAAAAGTGGTGCATCACCAAGGAAACAAATTTTCAGATAGATAACACTCTAGAGGTAATTGATGTTCCTTATAGGAAACTTATAGGTAGTCTTATGTATATAGCAACTACATCTAGACCTGATATTATTTTCGTCGTTTCATATCTCAGTAAAGTACTTGATAAACCAACACAACAAACTTGGAAAGTAGGAAAAAGAGTACTGCGATATTTGAAAGAGACACAAAATTTTTCTTTGACATATAAAAAGAAACTGTGGGAACTAGTTTGTTATTCAGATACAGATTGGGCATCAAATAAAATTGATAGAAAAAGTATTACAGGTTTTATTGTATTTTATTGTGGCAATCCAATTTCATGGTTGTCCTAGAAACAAAACTGTGTTGCTCTGTCAACTGCAGAAGCTGAATACATAGCTGGGGCTACTTCAGGTCAAGAAGTGATTTACTTCAAAGGTATTTCATCTGATTTTAATGTACAGGGTAAATCAAAACTTTTAATTGATAATTTGAGTACAATAGCAATGAGTCAGTCTTTTGAAAATTCTAATCGTGCCAAGCACATTGACATTAAGGAGCATTATATAAAAGATTTAGTTTCAAAACGATTAATATGTATTTATTATATTTGCTCTGAAAATGATCTTGCAGATATATTGACAAAGCCTTTATAAAAAGAAAAATTTTGCCATCTAAGGTCTTTGTCAAGCGTTTCTTAACTGATGTAAAATTATAAGAATATTTTTAATTGTTTAGATTTAAGCGATTTTTCCTCCTATGTAATGTATTTAAGCTCAAATCGAGGAGGAGTATTACATAGGTTGGTACAGTAGTGTAGGTTGGCTACAATGTACTTTTGTACATTGTAAAATTGTACATTGTACATTGTTTGTAATGTTGTAATATGTTGTTCTAAATAATAAAGAAATAATCCATTAATAATGTACTTCTTTTGTCATTTATAAACTAAACATTGAAACAATAATTGCAAGGATTTTTATTATCACATTTCATGATAATATTCAGAATAACAAGCCATTATTATTCAACCTTTGAAAGTTAATATAATTGTTATAATAATTGATTGTGATTATAGTTTTAGATAAAATCAATTTGTTATAAAAACATATTTTCCTTTGAAATATTCCATACTGTGAAATAAATTTATACGTTTATTTAATATTGACATGAACTCGTTATGTAAATTTGTATTATTATGTAATTCTTATCGGTATTTAATCGTTTTCTATTGTTCAACAAATATGATAAAATAAAATTTATAAAACAACGTTTAAAGTAGACAACCAACAATACAACTGTGTGTAATAATAATAAGCACCACTCGTGTCAGAATAGTAAAAAGTACAAGACCGTACGAAAAAGCAGAGATGTCAATGTCAAAAATCTCTAACTTTTGTTTTGCAAACTTGGTAACACTTCTTTTATATCAAAAATTTCTTTAGCTGTTGTCGTAAGTTTTACTCTTGTTAAATATCTTGTTTAATCTTAGTGGTTTGCCATATTTTTACAATATTTTCTGTTACAATGTTTTTCAATAATTCTAAATCATCTCAGTTATTCCCGTATTTTTTAATTTTATTAATTCTAAAGGAAGATTTTTGCAGTTTTCGTAAACATAACCTACACAAACTCAAGTCCCCATGTTTTCAGGGTTAAGGAACAGCTTACAAAATGAAATTCAACAAATTAGTAACCGCTTCAAGAAGCAAAAACAGGAAAAGGCATTTCACAGCCCCATCCCACATCAGAAGGACCCTTATGTCCGCTCCCTTGTCTAAAGAACTTAGACAAAAGTACAATGTTAGCACTATGCCAATCCGCAAGGACGACGAAGTACAAGTAAGTTTTTATTTATCTAATAGCAATTGCTCAATATATTTGTGAACATTATTTAATTCTTAAAAAGAATTTATTTGTATCTGCTTCGTAGGTAGTAAGGGGGCACTACAAAGGCCAACAAGTAGGTAAAGTTGTACAAGTGTACAGAAAGAAATTCGTTATCTACATTGAAAGGATTCAGAGGGAAAAGGCCAATGGAGCTAGTGTATATGTAGGAATCCACCCTTCAAAAGTAAGTGACCACATGTTTTATTTTATAAAAATGTTTTTTAATCTATACCTGTATGTAATTATCATTTGTGTGGATTTAAAGATTTTAAATTGCTAGTCAAGGAGTCAGGTTCTTGTAAAAAAGCAATGAGATCTTGGCTTTATGTGGATTTGTTATACAAATTAACACACTAAGATCCCTTACATGTCATCCACTATATAAGTTTGGTTTAAATGTTACTAAAAATAATTCCAGCATCATGTGAGTGAAATTAGCATAATGCTTTTGCTATAGCGAAATCTACAAGCTTTCAGCTTTATGACAGCTGAGCTATAGTATTAGAAATTAGATTACCTAAAATAAAGAAATTAAAATATATATAAACTGTTTTAAATGATAAAACTGTAGTAAAAGTGTCAGATTAATCAATTTAACAACTTGAGAATCAATAACATCTAAGTTACTTCCAGTATATCTTGAGATTTTGATATCCGTGTTGCTTTAGAAGAAAAGTTGTTCTGTAAAAAGCATAAGAATAATGCATGCATACGTAAAAGCATTTAAATGATTTGTTTTATCTCACTGTAGAAGTATAAAATGTATATTTTTTAACTATATGTATATTTACTGTTAAAACAGGATGTTAGCAGTTGCAGCCAATTTTGAGTAACATACACATTATTTGATCAATTTACTGAATAAATTGAAAAATAGTAACTCAAATATGTTATATAGACAAACTGCAATTATATTAGTTACTTTTGAACATACATGATGAATTAAACCATTCGTAGACTGTAGTACTTGAACTAGATTGTGACGTTAGTTCCTGAAGTTTTTTTAGGATACCGATGTTACTTTCTTACTTCAGCTGCACCTTGGTGAAAAATTTGGCACTGATTTCTAACAAAATTACATATATTTCTTGAGCAATCGGAGCTTTTTCTCATTATTGTTTATTTTTATGTTTCAGGTTGTTATTGTTAAGCTTAAAATGGATAAGGACAGAAAGAAGATCATTGACAGAAGAGCCAAAGGACGTTTGGCCGCTTTGGGCAAAGACAAAGGAAAATACACTGAAGAATCAGCTGCCTCAGCTGTAGAAACATCTTAAGTGTAATAAGTAATTTTTAATAATAAAATAATATAAAGTTATAGTTTCCTGTTTAATTTCCCCTTAAAAAAGTACATTCCATTGTGGAAAGGTGCAATTTTTATAACTGTAGACTAAAGTAAGAGACATTATTAAGTCAGCTGCAGAACATTAATAATCAGTTTAACGTAATTATGTTTATTAAAAAACTATCTACAGAATTATATGTATTTTAAAACATGTAACTGGACAATAGTAGAATCAAATTAAATGAGATGCATATTTTTAATTGCTATTAAAAAGGTATGTATTCAAAATGGCAGATTAAGGCTTTTAAAATTTGCCATAAAAGATTTTAAAATTTTTGTCTTTTAAAAATCTATCTTCTCCTTTGATATTACATACAAAGTTGCTAACAAATCATCAGAATTTCAGATTTATTAGTTAACAAAAAATTTTTGTTTATGCCAGAGCTTTTTTTGCAATATGTTATATTATGTATTTACTATTTGCATAAATTACAAATATGTAATTGGTTACTACATATATTAACTGAAATTTTCTTGGTTTTTAAACTTGTGGTCATATTATGTTATGTATAATAACGGCATTTATCAAAGGTTTGTTTAAATTTTTTTATGTATTCAGTTGTTATTTTTGTCAAATCACCTTGTTCTTTGTGGGGTCACTTTGTAGGTTTTGTTGATTTTACATGACCATAGTGTAATCCTACTAAGCTATTCGTCCATTAACTGTGCTTCTGTATGAATACAAAACTCACCCCTCATTTTTATGGGTACATAGTTCATTTTCTTTACCGAAGGTTTCTTTTGAATGGTCATCTATTTTCATTTTACCTATTGCATTCCAATCTGATATTAATATCATTGGTTCTTTTTTAGGAATATTTATTTATTAATATAGGGGATTATCCCCATTACAAAAAATATATATGTTACATAGTGTAAAAAAACAATCTCTGTAATTGCTTGAAAACTAAGTGAAATTAAAATCTTAATTATAAATAAAATAAAATAATTATATACGAAACAAAAAGTACCTATAGCTTGTCAAACATTTTTTATCTGATTTTTAAATGAAGCCAAGGAGACACCAAATATTTGTATTTTTGTTTCCACTTATAATTTTCAGTGTTTGCTCAATGGGTGAATGCATACCATAATTTCTATTGTGAAAAGTTATAAAACAGATCATGTCTAAAACTTCTAAAGGGAACATATAAGCTAATCCGTTGGAGAAGTTAAGGACAACAAATTAAACCATTTATTAATTTAAACACAAATACTAAATCAGTTATTTTATTGGGTTTTTAGTAAATTCATGTTAAGTGTTTTTAAAATACCTGTATAATCATGATTAATAATGCATGTTTATTTTACATGCACAATATCTTAAAAATTTGTTCTGTAATCTCTCCAATGTAGTAGAATGAACTTGTTATTGTGGAGACCATACAATAGATGCATATTCCACTTTAGATATGACCAAAGCATAATAAACTGTTCTTAAAGCCCAAACAGATGTCTCAGACAGTTGCGAATGATAAAGCCTAAAGATTTTAATGAATTTATTATTACATTATTTATATGTTGTACAAAATGCAACTGTTCATCAAATGTGACTTTTATTGTTTTGACATAAGACAATTCATTATCATTAATTGTATAAGAAGTATCACATTTTTTAATACCTCTATACAAACTTTTTTAGCAACATTTAAATCCAAAATATTCTCACCAAGTACTCATCCCATCTAAATCTATTTCAAATTATCTGCAAGCATCAGGAAATCGCAATTTCTAAAACATTCTGATGTATAGTTCACAAACATATTAAATAACAAAGGTGAACAGTGAGCTTGAGATACTCCTAATGTCACATGAATTATATGTAAATTAAACCAACCTAATCTTACTTTCTTGTGTGTGGTCTCTTAAAAAGCTGTTAAACCATTTTAAGAATTGATAACTGAAGCCAAAGAATGACATTTAATTTTTCTAAAAGGATGTAGATGATCTATTCTGTCAAATGCCTTGGAGAAGTCAGTATAAATAGTATCAATCTGACTTATTCTTCAACATGTTTAATAATTTTTGTTCAAAGAGTACTGAATTCGTTAACCTTGATTTATTCTAAGAAAATCCATGTTGATTGCATGGATTTAGTCACACTTAGGGCATTAGTCACACTTTACAATAAAATTTTAATTGGCAGTGCAGTAGTCTATCAAAAAGTTTTGGTATAGAGGATTGCTTACACAATTTGTTATGTCTTGTTTATTACCTGATTTAAAAATTGGGCAGATATAAGAATGCTTCTATAAAGTTGGGAAAACCCATGTCTTCAATAATGACTCAAAAAGAAGATGTAAAGGATTAGTTAGTGAATAAATACGTTCTTTAGAAAATAATCGGGAATACCATCATCTGGACCACTGCTTAACTTATTATGTAAGGATAAAATGTTGAAAATATCTTTCACTGATATTGAAAAATTAGGAATAAAAAGATTGCTGTTTCCTTTACTTCCAAGTTTTGATTTTGGCGAATAAACTATTGAAAAATTGACTGAGACAGTTTGCAATATGATGTCCATTTGTTGCTATAACATTACCATTAAACATACTATCTTGTAAATCATTTAATGCCCTTTTACTATTTACTGCATAAATTATGATTTACTTGATTCAGATAAGTGTTATAACATTGATTTGACAAATCTTTACACAATGTTCTAAGTTTTAAGAAAATCACGTAATCCTCTTAATTACAGAAAGCCAAATCATTATTGTGAGCAATTTTTTTTGTACAACTAAATAACATAAGTTGGCATTAAACCATTTTGGATAACTAGAAGTTCTAAATCTTTTCATCGATATTGGTAAATATTGGAGATGGTTTCATGTATCAGGTGGTATGTTTTTTTATTACATCTTCAGTCACTTCAAGTGGATGTTGGTATATTTACTTGTATAATATGCATGTCGGCTGGTTTAGCATTTCACAGATATTACTTGGGTGTCTACATTCTTCTGCCCAGGCCCATTCCACACCTTTGTTTGAGATATGGCACCAGTTGCTAGCTGGAATTTTCTTGCTCAGTTGTCTCACTCTCTGGGAAGATGAGGTTCATCCTTTGATGTCTGATCGCAGTATCAATGATGATTGAACCAAGATGTGGTTGCTATCTTTGAGTATTTGAAGTTGGACAAGATAAATGGTAAAACTAGTAGGTTTACTAATGTTTACAGACTTGTGTAGACAATTTTAAAAATGCCAACACAGTTACCAGCAAAATGTTTTTAGTCACTATAGGCAGGTAATATCTCAATTAGTAGTAAAAGACAGATATGAAACTTTCACAGAACATTAAATGCATCTAGACCAGTCTGTAGGTTGTGTATTGATTTTTTCTAAAGAGTGTAAAATGTATTCTTGTTTGTGTTTTTTAAACCAATGGGCAATTTTCTCCCTTTTTTATTCTCCTAATTTAGTAACTATAAAAAAAACAAGTACATGCTGTAAATTTTTATATATCCAGTTCAGAAAATCTCTTTATAACCGTTAGTGAACTCTTTAGATCCCTCAATAATGTTTGGCAGAAATGTTTTTAGGGCCCAAGTTGTAATTTGAGGCTAATGTACTAAAATGAATTTGTAATAAAATTACAGATCATCAAGAAAATCTTAAGTATACTTTATTTTTTGACTTACAAAAAAACTTATAAATAAAATAAAATGTATAAAAATTGAGATTTATTAAATACTTCCTAATCCTCTTTCTCTTCCTTAGATTCAGGCCAGAACTTTTTCCTTAGAACATCATTGACTCCCTCCCTATTCCTAGCCAGTTCAATGGCATAAAATTGAATCCTAGTAACTAATATGGTGTTGTCCTCTTTATAATCATCTTTGGCATCTGCTCTCAGTAAAGTACCGTAACTATAGTCTTCTACAACATTCTTAAATCGTTCACAAAAAGGTCGCCACTTTCCTTTTTCTTTTGTACTCTTTAATTCATTTTCTTTTATTACTTCGACTTCTAGTTTTGGGAATTCTTCTCTGAAGACTTTATAAATTAAATCATCTACTGGGGTTAATTTGAGCAATTTTGGATCTACTGAACATAAAATCTAAAATGCATGAAAATTATTAATATTATATCTTCCAAAAAGATTAAAAGTGAACCACATTGTTAAAAAGTAAATTTGCTAGGTTAAATGAATAATAAATAAGTTTTTTTTATCAAAGATTTGTGTAAAGCTTGCCTTGTTTTATGTTTTTTTGATCTTTTTCACAGAGCAACTGAAAAAAGATAAAGGATTGTATTATTTACAAATTGTCATGTATGCTTCCATTTTGTATGTTCTATAAAATTAATATGGTTTTTTCTAGAAGACACTTCACAGGTCTTGGTGCTTGATTAAATTTCACCAATCTAAATAGCAACCTGTATTAGGATGTTCTGTTTATAAAAAAAATTGTTACAAAACATCCAATTTGCTCTAACCAAAACCATTATTAAAATCTGTAACATTATACCCAAGTATTACAAAGAAAATAGAACAATGTATCAAAAGAAGCCACATAACACTTAACTATCTCTTGTTATAAATTAAATCTAAATAGGCCAAACATCACATCAATGTTTTCTTTCCTAGAAAAACCAAAAAGCAAAGAGTTTCAAACTAACAGTTTTGCAGGTTCACCCTTAATATCTAAGCTGCTAACTTATTGACTATACTTCTTACATTAAAGTATACTTCAGCATGTTCAAAGGCTTTTATAGCCCACATAGTTTCCACTGTTTGGTCATTTTCAAATTCTTCGGCTGGACGACTTAGGACATCCTATAAAAAATAAATAACAATAAAGGTGAATTTAATATTAACTAATTTATTTTACCATCGCTTTTAAAAGTATTTCCTAAGCACGTGTGATACCATGTAATTGTAATTACTTGTTTAACAGTGACATTTGTTTTGTTTTTGACAAATAATACATTCTTCTTTTTAATCCTTGATTATTTTGTATTATCGTTTGACTCTACATAATATTTATACAGTAGAAACAATGATTTATGTTGTAGAACTGATTGTAAATAGTTTTTGTAAAATGTATGCACATGAAAAAATCAATTAATGCAACCGTTAAAAGATTTTTAATTTACGTCCATGCCTATATAAGTTAAAGGCAATGTGCTATGCTATGTGCGACTTTGACATTGTCGTTCTACAGTGACGCACCTAGAATTTTCTTGTGGGGGGTTTTGGTTGGGCACCGAAATTTTTTTATGCTACCTCCACCATTTTAAGTACTTAAAATTTGTGAGTAACAGTGTCGGAATAGTGACGGGAAGGGGGTGGTTTAACCCCTATAACCCACCCCCCTGGGTGCGCCACTGTCGTTCAACATCAACATCAACATAATCAAACAAATTGCAAATTTCATTAAATATAAACAATTTTTTATTTAAATATTAAATTGTTTTGTGAGTAGAGCTAAAGCTAAGTGACCAAACCAATTTTTGGTAGGGAAGAAATAGAGTAAGAAGTTTAAATGCGCTAGAGAAAGAGACAGATTGAATAAATGCAAGAAGCAAGATCTTGTTGAGATCTTGAGCAGAAACATGGACTCTAACGCAGAAAGATGAAAGACTTTTGGGAATATTTGAGCGTAAAATACTCCGCGAAATATTTATATAAAATAAACGACTATACGCTATAAACGACCAAGGGCAGTGGCGCAGAAGATATAATTTTGAATTGTATCAGCTCTTTGATGAGCCAGATGTCATAACGTTCATTAAAACACAGCGACTTAGATGGGCTGGACACATAATACGAATGTAGAAAATACGAATAGCTAAAAAGCTAACCACAGGAACACCTGTAGGAAGAAGAAGCAAAGGCCGACCGCGAATTAGGTGGTTAGATGGAGTTGAAACCGACTTACGGATATTAAAAATCAGAAGATGGCAAGAAACCGAACAGAATGGCGACGAATCTTAGAGCAGGCCAAGATCCACAGAGGATTGTCGAGCCAAAGATGATGATGAAGAGATCTTGTTTTGTTGTCAGTACGCGCAGTCTATGTTAAAATATAAGATATAAGTCTATGGTGACACGTTGTCTGATAAATCAAGTGATTGAGATATCAGTCACTAATAGGGTCATAAACCCTAGCATACCACCTCTACTTCAATACATCATCAATAAAATCAAACAAAAGAGATGACTCCTACGTCAGTTTCAAAGTACCCGCAACCCCCGAGTCAAAACATAAAACAGCCGCCTATCTGCGGTGATCAAACTACAGGTTAATAATCTGCAAGCCAATCAATTGCAAGCAGCTACCTCTACACTTGATTATCGTAACGGCGGCGCATTCTGGTCCAAACTCAAAATCCTAACTAAACAGATAACCAACAACCCTTCTCACTTTGTGGTGAACAACCAAATTATTAATTCAGATCAACAGAAGGCCAACATCTTCAAAATACATTTACAATACACCCTAATCACCCCCGATAACCCTAGATTGGACCACGAGTTACGTCCGACAATTGTGAGAGACATAACAACACGACTCGCCACCCCCGTCAATCCACAGGAGCCACATGATTACCCTATCATGGCTCCTGTGTATCAACAAACCTTCGAACATGTTTGCCAAATCGGCAAATCAAATTCACCGGGACCTGACAAAATTGCCAGGAACTGCGTGAAACAACTTCCACCTAGCGTCACACTCTACCTGACGAACATTGTCAATGCCACTCTTAGACTCTGCTACTTTCCATCTCCATGGAAAGAAACCAATACAATCATGCTCCTTAAAAAGGGCAAACCCCGGATCGATTTGCACTCTTATAGGCCGATTTCTCTACTAAACGTCTTGGTTAAGGTCTTCGAGAGGATCCTTAAGGAGAGACTCGTTGACTTTACCACAGAACACCATCCCAACATTTCAATTCGGCTTTAGAGGTCACTCCACCACAACGGCATTGACAGAGATCGTCACTCACTTCACTCAAAGTCTAAACGACGGCAAACTCTCTCTAGGCATTTTTCTCGATGTTCAAAAAGCCTTCGACCACGTCTGGCATGCTGGACTGGTCAGGAAACTGTTGAACATCGGTCTGCCCTCCCCATTCGTTAGACTTATCCATTCATTTCTCACTCAACGTCGAATCACGGTAAAAATGCGAGACCACTTCTCTGACTCTTTTACTCCTACAGCAGGAGTTCCATAAGGTTCAGTGTTGGCACCCATACTATATACTATATCGTGGGCGTTCTGGGAAAATCCACTAACTCCATTTTTTTCAATATTGACATTTTATTACCATTAAATCCAGAAACATCAATATTTTAACAGGAAAAACCCTATGTCTTCAAATTCGTCATTCATCATTTTTAAATCTGAACCATGATTTAGTCTAACTCCCTTAGCGAAATTTTTTATACAGCAGAAATAAATTAAGTGCACTTAGTTGATTCTTATTTACAAACAATTACAAAGCTTGACAGGAAAAATCAACTAACTGCACATAGTGTAATTTTAGTTGCCTATACAAGCCGCAATAGTAGAACCTGAGACAAGGAGAATCAACTAACTCCAAATAGTGCGGTTATGTTTGCTAAACACTTCATTAAATTTAATTGTGTTTGGACGTCGATGCAACGTGGTTAGTTTATAAAATTCTTTAGAATGTATAGCAGAGGAAAGTTATTGTGTAAAATGGTAGAGGATGCTGAGAAGGCACAAAATTCAAATTGAGGTTAGTATTCACTTTATTTGTTGTTTCTGTAATTATTTTATTATTAAAATAATACGATTATTAACAATACTGTTGTTTTTGTTTAGAACTGGAACAAATTGGTACTTGCTCTAAAGAAATCGCAATCAATGCTGTTCAGGAAGAACCACAATATCTGTCAATATGTAGAACTACAACTCCACTGTCCGGTATAAAACTTATATAGATTTCAAGTACAATTCGTTAATTTTAGTGTTTGTTGTAGATCCATTTAGTGATGATTCCGTCAACGATCCAACGTATAATAGTGATTTATCTCTGTCTAAGCAGAACAGCCCTGAAAACAGTAGGAGTCCAATCAAAAAATTAAGTAGGTGGAAAGCAACCAATCTTAAAACTTGGAAATGTAATGTTGCCAGGAGAAGACGAAGTCAGGGTTTAGATTATCAAATTAAGAAAAAGAAACGACCAGCTAAGACACCCCAACCAGTTGATTGTCAAAATTGTCGCTTTAAATGTCACGAGGACTTCACAGAAGAAGACAGGAAAGTGATATGTTTAGCATACTGGAATCTTGATTTTGTCAGACAGAAAGATTTTATTTTAAGTAATGTTACCGTAAAAAGTCCAGAAAGAAGACGACGCAAAAATGATGACTCAGTTATTCGTCAAAATTCTAAACAATACCATTTTCAGAAGAATAAAACCAAACGTCGTATATGCCAGCTTTTCTTCTTAAAAACACTTAACATTGGTAACTGTGTTGTTCTAAATGATTTTAAACATAGAGGTTCATCTGGAAATTTTGTTGGTAAGGACAAAAGGGGGATGTTATCTCCTGCCAATAAAACTAAGCCTGAAGTTATCGCCGAGATAAAACGCCACATAGAAAGTTTTCCCACAATGGAATCGCATTACTCCAGACGAGACACTAAAAGGCAGTATTTGGATAGCAATTTGTCTATATCCAAAATGTATCAGTTGTATACAGAAAAATGCGAAACGGGGGACTGCAGGAGAAAGGAAAACCACCAGTGTCACTGGTAACGTACAAACGAATATTTGGCCGAAATTATAATTATTCATTTTTTAAGCCGAAAAAGCATCAGTGCTTAATATGTAAAACGCATAAGCCATTTACAGCGGAAAACCTAGATAATGAGACACTGCAGTGTCATTTACAAAGGAGAGATGACTGCTACTCTGCAAAACAAGCAGATAAAGAAAGATTTCTCAAGATAATACTTTTGTGTATGCAACATTTGATCTACAATATGTGTTACAGATACCAAGTTCAGATGTTAGCCCAATGTATTACTCTCGCAAATTATGTGTATACAACCTTACCATATACCAATCATCCGAAGAAGCAAGTTGTTATTGTTGGACTGAAATAAATGGCAAACGAGGGAGTTCAGAGATAGGAACGTGCCTCTTTAAATACATTAACCAGTTGCCTCCACATGTAATTTTGTTATACGCAGTGAACAATTCACGTATTAACGTTATAGAACATAAATTTCTGGAAAGCGGATACAGTTATATGGAAGCTGATTCGATGCATAGTGCGATAGAAAAAGCGAAAAAGCATGTATCTGTTTATTTAATAAACGATTGGTTAAATATCTTCCGGATAGCCCGATCTACGCGAAAATCAAAAAATTCCAAACCGTACAAAATTACAGAACTAAAGTACACAGATTTTTATGATTTGAAGCATCTTTCAAAAAATCTTATTAAAAATAGATCTAAAGACGAAACTGGGAAGGTTGTTAATTGGTTACTAATTAAAAGCTTAAAATATTCCAAGCATGAACCAGGCACAGGCATAATTCAATACAAGTATAGACATACCGACTCCTACCGCTCAATTTCTATTTACGGAAAGGGGAGGCCACCAAATCAACCAAAAAATTTACCCAAGCTTTACACAAAACAGTTACCTATTAGTATTCAAAAAAAGAAGGATTTAATGAAATTGTGCAAAAACAACATTATACCAGATGAATTTCAGGGTTGGTACAGGTCTCTTCCCACGTCAAAACTGGTAACAGATGTCATAATTGAACCCGGTGTTGAGGATCGTGGTACCGAAGATGACATGAGTGATCAAAACTCTTAGTGTCTGCACTTATCTCTATGTATATCTATTTTTTGAGAATATAAATATTCAAGACCTTTTTGTCTTTTATTATAAAAAGTTTTACCCCATAAATATTAATTTATACATTTAAATGTTTTAACCGTTATATTAAATAGGTGCATTTAGCGACAAGGAAAATCAACTAACTCCATCTTTTTCACAGTTTTCATCAATAAAATAATGTTTTTCAAAATATTTTTACATGAATGTGTACACCACGTGTGGATAACATACTTCCAAATCATATCCAGGTACCAGAACTTGACCAACCAGTGTTCCTGATTTTTAAGAGGTATAGAAATCTTTAAATGCGTTTTTCTCAAAACTTTACTTTTGTGAGTTAGTGGATTTTCCCAGAACGCCCACGATATACAATAGCGACTTTCCAAACCCACGTTACACTAATACGCTCACTTTGCTCTACGCAAACGATACCGCTCTCGTAACAACAGCACGAGACATAAATGCATTACTTAGGTTGGCTCAAAATCACCTTGATCTGGTCTACAGGTGGTGCGGGAGATGGAGAGTAACACCTAACCCTAATAAAACTCAAATGATTCTCTTTAGAGACTCCAGTCTCAGCAGATTCACCTCATACAATATAGCCGGAAGAAACAACGGCGACCGACTCAAACTCCGTGACTAGATGGAGTAGCTCCGTGTGGTGTTTACTCAAACACTAAACTGGAGGACCGATTTGAAAGTAGCCTGTAACAAGGTTAGAAGCAGAGTCGGTTTACTCAATGCTCTCTATGGTATGTTCGGATTGACACACCCACGTACACTCGTACATACTTACAAAACATTTATCAGGCCGGTGATTGAGTATAGATTTAACCTCTATATTTTGATCAACCGCCACCTCACACAGATACTGCTGGGATTGGAACGGGGAATCCTGCGTAGAGTAAACAACAAACGACGCGATCACCCCTCCGCCCTCATTCATCAACTGTCGAATATCCAGCCCATCAATGGGAGGATCTCCTCTCTGAGCAGGAGTTACACAATCAAAACCATCCGTGGCCAAAACTTCAGAGCCCAAAATATCTTGAAAACTACCTGCTCATCCAATGGAATTGTATTCAAAAGACAACCTAAATCCAAACTCCTTCTCCCACCCACTAAATTAGTGACCCTTGCCAGCAACGAACTCCCTGATGAATATATTGACAACCTGGAGGCAAGTCCTCTCTTTTATCGCCGTATTAATCAGTAAATACTCACTTCGAGCTTGCTAGACAAAGAGGGATCGGTTTTCTGTGGTTTCCCGATTCAATCGCACAATTATATCTATTGCAGAGGATACAGCCACAGCTGCCCTCACGCGATTCACAATTTATACACTTATTAATTAAATTAAATTTATATACTATTAAATTCAGTCAATTTATAACTAACTATATTTTCATTAATAAAATTCTGAAAAGGACCGTTTTAGCTCAACAACCCTTTCACCTCTGATTGTCCATGATCCTCCTCCACAGACACATCCAACGAAGCGAACCGCCAGTAGAACCAATGTAACGACAAAAACCAACAACAAAAAAACCACGTCCTGAAGAGGTGAAAAACCTAAACAGGACAACAAAACACAAAAAGAGAAAATCCAACCAACAGCAACGATCATTGAGACAATGAGCACACACAAATAAAATATAAAAACTTATGTGTGTGTCTTCATGTACATGTTTACAGTGGTTTACAGTATAATATTAATATAAGGGCCGTCTATTATTGACCCGATATTCAACGTCAAACAAATGTTAGATTTTGTTTATTTTGTATAATATAAACAGAGATAATAATATATACTTAATTATGCGAGAATTTTGGTATACCAAGGAAATTGGTAAAACTTGGTGGCAAAAATTGGTGGAAGTTGTAAAACAGCTCACGTACCTGGGCCATAGCCTGGGCATACAGATAACTGAGGACGGCAGCGAGGGGGAGGAAAGACCAAACTAACCATCCTATCTATGGGAAAGATTGAAAAGGACCATTCTTGCTAATAAAGTATACTTCTCTCTGTCGCAATCAGTGGCGGCTTTTGGGGGTAGGCAGGATAGGCCGGGCCTACCCAATAATTTTAAGAGCTTTAAAATTGAAAAACATATATTCAAAAATTATGTTAATGCATGTAAATAACTTTTAAATGTACTAAATCACTCAATATATTAACGTCTGTTAAAACAACTATGTTATTATATTACCACAGAAAGCATCGAATCGTATTCAGGCATTTTAAATATCATTAATAGGCCCGATCGTAACTGGCCGACCCAGCTCACATAAGATCCCCGTACAAAAAGCGTTTGAAGTTAAGCAGCTTGCCGGACAACGATTTATATTGTCGTGTTTATGCTTGCTGTTTAGGCACCAGACGATCGGGCCTACGTCGACCATCGTTGTCACTTGTAACGTAATTATCGAATTGTAATATAAATTTTCTTTTAAATTACGATAAAAAAATATGTAATAATGTATAATTGTAACACATTTTTAAACAAACAACACAATTGGAAACAAGTGCACGGTTGCCCAAATAAATTTAAAAAAAAATTGGTAAAATTCGAAGAAAAAAAATCCCATTTGCATGATTTCTATATCGCCTGATTGTATGCAACTTATATGTGAGATTGATTTATACCTGATACAATAAAAATGAGTTTTTATGACGCTTTACCAAGTTGCAGTAATAGTAATGTTGATAGTGAGTGTTTGGACATTGTTGTTTCACTATTGGAATCGCCATTATCTAGAAGAACTCAAATTGATAGAAAAAAAATTTATTATGAATGAAAGGCCTACTCTAACATTGCGTATTGACAAAAAAGATGGGAAAAAGGTGCGTACTTTTAATTGCTCCTGGTATGATGTCTACAAATGGTTGTCTGGAAGTATTACGAAAAACAGACTATATTGCTGACCGTGTTTGTTATTTTCTAATAAGAAATGTGTATGGACTTGTGAAGGATACTTTGATTTAAAAAATATGTCTGCCTCCTCAAAAAAACACTCCAGTTGCAAGGAACATTTAAGTAATTTCCTGTCCTTTAAGGAAGTACAGAAGGCGTTTTCTGTTCGCAATTTGCTAGATGAAAAATCTAAAATCGCAAAAATTAGATACAACGCAGAAGTTAAAATGAACAGAGAAATCATTAAAAAAATTAGTTAGGGGGGGGGTCATGACCCCGTGACCCCTCCCTCTGGATCCGTCACTGATTACACATAGCGATATGTAATTTGCTGGCTTGGCCTACCCAAAATTTTACCACACCAGCCGCCACTGGTCGCAATGTTTAGGGAACTAAAGTTCAAAATATTTATACAACGAATATTGAATATATTATATTATAATAGCCACACATGGCGAATATACAACGAATAGCAACACATGGCGCAGAAAAATGGAGGGCAGAAAAAACAATAAACCTAATTAATACTTTTGAAAGAAAAATATTGGGAAGGCTATTGGGACCCATCTGTGACAAAGGTATGTATATAAGAAAGAACAATATTCTACCACGAGTTATATGTATCAATATCAATATTATAAAGAACCCTCTAAAGCAAATTATGCAAAAATAGAAAAATTGCGCTGGGCATGACACCTAGTAGAACGCTTAATGAAATTATGGTGGGACGTGAGCCAGTAGGAAAACCAAGGAAAATGTGGATAGACGAAATAAGAGCCGACGCTGAAGGAACATTGAGGGTAGATAACTGGAGAAGAGAAGCTAGGGAAATGGATCCTTGGAGGCGGATGCTGGGGGAAGCCAGGACTACCAAATAGAGAAGAAATCCTTACACCAGGGCTTGAAAAAGATTATTGAAAAAGAAGATACCAAGACACTTTATAAAATCAAATTAAAGTATCTACACTTTTACTATCACGATTAAAATGCAGTTAAAAGCAAACCAAGGACTAAAACGAGGTTTTAGCATGAACAATTCGAGTAAATGTATGAATAAGTGATTTATTTCTCACAATACACAAATGTTAGTAGTATATTGTACTCAAAACGTTTTTTAAAATTTGGTATCTATAAAGGTCTTTAGGGCTTGGTAAATGATTATTATTGGCTAAAATATGTGCCTATTTCAATTGCTTAAATTTATTCACATAGCACTTTTCTCGAAAAACTGTTCCGATAACTTTGTGCACAGCTATCATATAGCTATCGCATTCTCCCGTCAATTAGATTGCTTTGTGTCGGTAAAGAAATATATCAGTTCACCTACATCAATCTGCTTTGTATAATGCGCTATCAATATTCTATTATAATTTTATTAAAACCTCATTTATACCGTAGCTCATAGGTTAAGTATATTCTTTGCAGAGTAAAAAATATTAAATCATCTCAACCACTTCGAAACCTGTAAACAAAGATAAGATTAGAAGTCTATTTCTTTATTTTGTAAACACTTCTATCAATATAAAAGTATTAAGTTCGGTAAATACTTCAAGAATTCTTAGCTGGCTTCAAATTGTGCAATACTTGGGTTGATTATATTGGGTAAGTAATAAAAAAAGAATAATTTTTTAACTGGGACTTACTGCGGAACTGTATAATGGGGTTATGAATGTTGATATATTTCTTGGGTTGTTATTATTCTTTTGATGCTGGTTCTCCAATCTTTTACTATTCTGGGTTGCTTGTATTTCTCTCTTGAGTTGCTTGTATCTAGTAGATCAATTCTCTCAAGGAAACTTGATGGAAATGGATGTTCTTTACAAGGTTTGGCATTAAATGAATTGAAAATTACTTATCTAACAGAAAACAAAAAATGTTTACTACTTTAAAGTCACATTAATGTAGGTGTGTCACAGGGTAATGTTTTGATCATCTAATCTTATTTTGTATTTAAATGGTATTGATATTGTTACGTTGTTCTATGGTTTCAGAGATTAAGTGAATCTACGTTCTTTAACTACCGTCAATCGGGGTGAATCGGGACAATTTTCAACTTTTTTTGTAAAAACTTTAGAGGCTTCGGACCAGCGCAAAATTGTAGGTCTCTATTAGAGCTTTCACCTGTCACATTGGCAGGTGATTATAAAAAAATATTACTGTTTCTGTCTCGATTGACTCCGCATTTGTGACAAGTCAATAGGGACAACCTATTCATTTGTATGAGAAGATTCAATTAACCCCAGAAAGAAAAGTTTTAAAAAATTACTTTCACAAAAAAATCCACAAAAAAAGTAACAAATCAACTATTACCTTGAAAAAGATTTATTATATAACATAATTACAACGTTTATTAAACTGCTGAAGCAAAATAATTTTTTACTTATAGTTTAATTTTCATTAAATTGAATACGCTGTTTGGCTCGGATTCCTTGAAAATTCATAGCCACCTCTTTGTAGGATGGTCGGTTTCGAGAACAATCTTTTCACTTGGTTTCTTTCGTCTTTTGTCTTACTACCATTTTCTTTCTACCTGGATCATCAACGAAACAGGTTTCGTCGTAATTAATTATGGAATTGGGTTGGATATCCTTCAAGGTATCCTGGAGATTATCAAAATAAATATTTACTGACTCGTGAGAGACACCTACACGGGCTCTCTTGATATTTTCACAGAGCCTCTGCGTTAGGACAAATGAGAACCAAATGTTCTCGAAGACAGCTGGCTGGAATAACGGCCGAATCATCGAGAAAATCCGAAATTCTCGTATGGTCTTCAAAGGCCCAAGTTCTGGCTTTAAACTCTCTTGTTATGTATCGTATTTTTCTAAATAGACCTCTTGGCTGATTGTTTTGATCGTAACTCTCAATTGATTTGCATATATTGTGATAGTATTCTTGTTTATCAGCCTTGCATCTTTATATATATTTTTATTGTTGTTGAAAGTAAACTAATTATTTATGAATTTGTTCGCAGGTGGATGTTTTTCAAAGTTGTCTCGTTCTAAAATGTGTTTAAAATAGCTTAATTCTTCGATACTCTTCCAGTTTAAATCATAATGTTTTTCTATCAATTTTCTAACATCAACTGCTTTTTCTTGTTGACGTGACAACGTCTTAAATTAGGTTGTGGCTCGGAGTCATTTAAGAAAAAGTGTAACGCCCGCTCACGTCTGTTACAGTGAGTCACCGAACGAGAGAGAGGCCCGCCGGACCGGCGAATGCCTTGCGTCTCTCTCCCACTCAAACATGATTGGTCCGCTGCGCGCGGCACTAGAGAATTAGGCGCGTTGAATCGCTAAAGTTGAAAATCGTTGAAAGTATCGTCAGCTGTGTCTGTAGTGAAAATGTGGAGTGCTTACAGTGTCCTATTTTAGGGGGAACCACCAGTATCAGATATAATTTTAGGAAATTACCTAGGGACCTATATTCTTTTATAATATTGCTATGGATTTATCCATTTAATATTGAGCAATGATTGTAAACATTCTTTATAGTTTAAACTTCAATGAAAATTATTAACTGTGTCTAAAGACATATATGATATGAGGTATTTTACCCAAGAGTATTAAGTATAATGAATATACATAAAAACATAATTTTGTTTTCTTAGGATTTAACATTTTGTCAGCACATTATCTCAAATTCACACTTAAATCAATATGTTTTTACTATTAGGTCTGTTGAATGTTTGTTCTTTACACAAAATTTAGTCTATACTTCATATTTATTAAAGGCGGTAAAATATACATTACAATTCAGTTGTTTATAAACCACTTTCAAAGCTTAAAGAACCTTTTAAGCTTTGTTTATATTATTTTGTGTATATTAATTGAGTTAATTGGAGTAGCTCACTTTGATACAAAAATACAGTCAATTTATGGATATTTCAAGGTGACAATCTAAAAAAAGCTGATTTCCTCCCATGCATTTTATTAGAAACACTTGAAATTTAAAAAAAAATTAAAAATCGTAAGATGTAAGACCTTAATCGTGAGATCGTGAGATTTGTCTTTAATTCGTGAGTAGATTCGTCATTTACAACAACTACAACAATAAAGGTAAATAATTGTACACTAATATTTCATTATCGTAAACTATGATTGATTGATTAATTGTTAGATTGACACAAAAGTTGAGAAACTGAGTTTATAGCGGCAATTCCTTGTTCCTATTGTGCAATTTAATAATATTCATATCAATAAATATTCTACCGAGAAAAAGACGTTGTCACGTAAAATCTTCGCCCGTAAAACCGACTTTACAGGCAACCGATTTTTTTTTACTTGTAAATTATTATACTTTGGTATTATACCAGGACAAAACTGGTCCATTTTCTATTTCTTTGTTGAGGTCTCTTAAACTAGCTTTTTCCCTTTCACTATGTGCACCACTTTGACAAAGATTTCTTTTATTCTCAATTAGTTTAAGGGTTTCATCTGTTATCCAGTGTTTTTGTTTCACACTGGATTATTTATCTTTGGGCGATTAATTGATGTTGTTACACAATGTTTAATCTTCTTCTTCTTTAGATGCAAATCCACTAATGGATGTTAGCGATCACATTTTCCATTAATTCTCTATTTCTTGCAGTATGTATCAGAGATTGTATGTCGTTAATCCCTGTCCATTGCCTTATGTTTCGGAGCCAGAACATTTTCTTGCGTCCCATTCCTCTCTTGCCTTCAATTTTACCCTCGATTATAAGTTGGAGGAACTGGTATTTTTCATTTCGCATGATGTGACCTAGATACGCCGTTTTCCTTTTCTTGATGGTTTCGAAAAGTTGGCGTTCTTGGTTTATTCTTTTAAGGACATCTATATTTGTGATTTTCGCTGTCCATGGTATTTTTAGGATACGGCGATAGAGCCACATTTCGAAAGCTTCTAATCTGTTTATATCCCTCGTTTTGAGTGTCCAGCCCTCTACGCCATATAGCAGCACTGACCACACGTAGCACTTAGTAAACCTTAGTCTCAGTTGAAGATCGAACTCTGAACAAGTCAGTACCTTCTTGAATTTTACGAAAGCTTGTCGAGCTTGCTCAATGCGACATTTTACTTCCCTGTCCGATGCCCAGTCTTCAAAAAGCCACGATCCCAGTTATTTAAATTTACTCACTCTTTCAATGGACTTAGTATTCAGTGTTATGGTGGAGTTTTCAAGTGCATCCAAGTTTCTGGAGATGATCATAAATTTGGTTTTTTTTGGTATTAATCTCTAATCCCATTCGCTTACTGTATTCTCCGATTATAGTGACAAGTTGTTGAAGATCGACTATGTTGTCACAAATTAAGACACCATCATCAGCATATCGTATGTTGTTGATCAGTACTCCATTCACTTTGATTCCTATCTTTGCATCTTCCAGAGACTCTTGAAATATGGCTTCCGAATAAATGTTAAATAAAAGAGGGGAAAGCACACATCCCTATCGAACGCCCCATCTTATATGTATGGGTTTGGATATAGAATTGTCTATTTTTAACTGTGCCGTTTGATGCCAGTACAAGTTTTCAATACATCTTATGTCTTTTTGGTCTATATCAACTTTCTTGAGGATCTGCATTAACTTGTGGTGTTGGACACGATCAAACGCTTTTTGGTAATCTAAAAAGCATAGGAACACATCCTTCTTCTGATCGTAACAATTTTGGACCAGCACCTGTGTTGCTACTATTGCTTCTCGTGTTCCTAAACCTTGCCTAAACCCGAACTGGGAGTCACTGATGTCCCATTCACATTTTTTGTATACTCTTTGATGTAGTATTTTTAAGAATATCTTTAAAGTGTGACTCATCAGGCTAATGAGTCTGTGATCCTCACATCTTTTTGCATTGACTTTCTTGGGCAGGGGAATAAAGGTAGAGCGTAACCACTGTTGAGGATAGCAGCCAGTTTCATAAATTAAGTTAAATATTTTGTGTAGTGCTGAAATTCCCCTTTCATCCAGTAATTTGAGTATTTCTGACGGGATTTCATCTGATCCAGGTGCCTTATTGTTTTTTGAATTGAATATTGCCTTTTCTATCTCCTCTTTGGTGATTGAAGGGCCAGTCAGCTGGATGTTTAATAGTCTCCACAATTTCTTGTGATTTATCCTTACCAATAGACGGCATACTTTTTCGCACTTCTTGGAGAAGGTCGTCCTTCTTTCTTTGTTCTATCCTCTTTGTCTCTCTCCGTTTGTTGGCTCAAACTTGAAGTTTGAGTTTTACTTTAGCTAAGAGGAGAGTGTGATCTGATCCACATATCGCCTCTGGATATGATTTGTCTGTTTGGATTGATGATCTCCAGCGAACATTTGTGAGGATGTATTTAATTTGATTTCTAGACCTATCTCCAGAATTTTTACAAGTATAAAGTCGGCGTACATGGTGTTTGAATCCAGTATTCATAATAAAATAGTTATTTGTGATAGTAAACTCGATTAAGTATCTCCTCTATCGTTTCTCTGACATATGCCAAACTTTTCCAGTATATTTGTAGGTCGTCATTCTGTATAGAGTTGCCGACTTTTGCGTTCAGGTCACACCATATTGAGGTTAGCTTTTTATTTGAAATGTTGGTAATTTTTGTTTCCAATTTTTCGTCTGTTCAACTGTTATGTTGTTTGCTGTACTGGTCGGTACATAAACTTGTATGGTATAGAGTTGGTTAATCTCCAGTAAATTCCTCTATTAGAGTTTACCTTCTTTAGTACGGAATCTAGTACAATGTTAAATAGTAGGGGGATAAAGCACGTCCCCGTTTTACTGCGTTTAGCACAGCTATTGGGTTAGATGTTATGCTGTGTAGGACTTTGCTTTCTGTATTGTAGAGTTCTTTGACGAGACTTATTATTTTTACTGGTGTTAAAGCATTTACTACCGGAAAAATTAAAATTCAAAAACATGTATATCTTTTGCTTTATTAAGATTATTATTTGAGTTAGTTTCGATTTGATTTATTAAAATTGTACGATATTTAACATCTTTACGTCGTGATCGTAAAAAGTAGAATTTCTTTAGTACGGCACTGTAATTCAGTCGAGCGCATAAGCAAGGTCACCATGTTATACATTTTTTTACATTTGCATTTCAAATAAAAAACATAATTAACCTCTTGTTTACTTAAGTACAAATACATAGAAACAGTACTAAAAACTTTGTGAGTAGTTCCTGAAAAAATCGCATTAAAAGTGGAAACTTTTAAATACTTTTTTTTATTTTGTATTTTGATGCCCATGTGAGAATTTGAAGTAAACACTGCCCATAAAAAATCATTATAGAAGGGGTAATATACTTGTCCAGTCTCCAGTAAGCTCTAGGTCAGGTCAGTCATCAGTCCCGTCATCGCTATACGCTTTTATATAGGAGTTATGCCAGTAGTACCCAAACCACGTAGTTTTTTTACATTTTGACCTACTACTGACAAAATTGATATTAGTAGTGGTATCAACGAAGTGATATCTACCGACCTATGTTTCCTTTGAGGAGTTCAGTGTGTTAGAAAGTGAGTTGGAATTGTTTGCAGTGTATTGACCTTTTTCGGTTACGAAACGCATTGAAGGTAAATTTAAAGCTGATATTTTATTTATATACTTATATGGATATATATATATATATATATATATATATATATATATATATATAATAATATATATATATATATATATATATATAATAATATATTATATAATATAAAGCTTCCAAAGATTCGTGAGGTTGCGGTCAAAAGGCCTAGTGATTAAAACTCTAATAGACTCTTTTATTAAAAGTCGAGCTTTCGACACTGTTTAGTTTCTTTATCAAGATAATAAATGTGTAGTTTGGAATAGTTCGCAAGCCATGTTAACACGAGAAATAATATAATATATACATAACTGTAAAATACAAAAATTCAAACATATAATAATATAACATAATTTTACATAAAAGAGTCTACGTATATTAGAGTTTTCATCACTAGGCTTTTTGACCGTAACCTCACGAATCTTTGAAAGTTTTACTTTAATAGAAGGTCACAAACAACTTTTATATACATATAATATAAAATTAGTATTTCTTGGATTTAGGTTCAATAAGTAATATTAAATTTGGAACTAGATTTTATTGTCCGTTGAAATCAACGTTTCGGCAGGAAACCCTTGCCTTTGTCAAGATTCTAAAATGTACAAGATTAGGAAAGAAAGTTATTGTAAAATACATAAAAAACTTACCAAAACGTAAAACGGGACATTGACATTAATGAATTGACAGAAGAAAAAATTGATATTTAATATCTCATGGTTTACTGTCATTAATATATAATTATTTTTATATGAGTGTATCTTTAATGTTTTCGAAAATAGACTAGGCGGGATCTGTAGAAATTCAGACCATAATGGACATTTTCCATAGGAAGCTATTTTTTTGCTGGAATCCCTTCAGGATGTGCCCAATATCGATAATCACGATATGCGCCAGTCGCAAACCCTGTGCTAAATTTTTTATTTAACAAAATCTGAAAACAATTGAAAATTTCTCAATTTTTTGCTAATATTTTCGTTTATAATTCGGAAAATATTGATCCTAGAGAAAAAATTATAAGAAGTTAAAAGTTTCATTATTAAATTTTACACAATATTTCGTTAGCTAGAAATTGAAAATTTTATGTTTATTGTTGAAAAAATAGCAATAATTGGAAAAAAGGTGCAAAAAATGAAGTTAATCCTTTAAATGTTTTCGACTTTCTAAACTTGACTTACAAGCTCCATATTCCGCCTAGAAAAACCTTTTAATATGTTTAAAACGTGTGCTAAATTTTGTTAAGATCGGTCGGATAGGTTTTTGCATAATAATTTTGCAATCCAGCCTACTGGAAAAAAATCGCAAATTTTCAAATTTCTAGTAAGCAATAAATAAGGCTTTCAAATAGTTGCAATTTTTTTTACATATAGAGGAAGGCTCAAACTTTCAAACGCTTTTTGTAAAATTCAAATCGGTTCACTAGGAGAGCCTAGAAATTTTTTTAAAATTTTAAACATTTTTTAGGCTTATAAACAAATTGAATAACTTTACGAGCTTTAAACGTTACAATTTCAAAATTTATACACTTAAAGAACATTAAAAGACGCTTCTTTAAAAAAAACGATACATTCGGCTTACTGGTTGCCGAGATATTGAAGGTCAAGGTCAAACCTGAAGATTCTTGTCCTTCCAAAAAAAGAAAAAGACTTAAAAAAAAATTATTGAAGATTGAGTCAAAATAAAGTTTATTTATGAAAAAAAAATTTTTTTTCGTTCGCCTTTGTTTTAACAATTTAAATTATTTATTAACAATTTATAAATACATATTTGTTTACTAAAAGTAACAATTTACTTTAATGTATAAATTGCAAGCTCAAAAAAATGCATGAAGAAAAAATGCAATTACTTGTTTAACATACAATTGTTTATTGCAAATTTCCCAATTTTGCAATTAAAAACGGTACTTGAAAATATGATATTTGAAATCCTTGTCGTCCGAGACATCGATTCAAAAAAAAAGAGCAAAATTGGTTAACAAGAAGCCGAGATAATGCAATTTTTAGCGCGCGCTATAATTTTGAACTCACCGATTCACATTTCGAGTGAATGTCCCCCACCACCACCTCTCATGCATTCCGAGCGACATTTTATGCGAAAACGGTTTTTTATTTGTCTTTTTTATGGGTGTTGCCATAAAGCGCATTACGTAAAACTTTTCATATAAAAAGTACTTGACAAGACGAGGGTATTTGTTTAGAAACGAGCTCTCTATCACTTATAGTTACACGGCAAATATATGCCAACTTTGACCTTCAATATCTCGGCAACCAGTAAGCCGAATGTATCTTTTTTTAAGAAGCGTCTTTTAATGTTCTTTAAGTGTATAAATTTTGAAATTGATATGTTTAAAGCTCGTAAAGTTATTCAATTTGTTTATAAGCCTAATATATATAAAAAATGTTTAAAACTTTAAAAAAATTTCTAGGCTCTCCTAGTGAACCAATTTGAATTTTACGAAAAGCGTTTGAAAGTTTGAGCCTTCTTTTATGTGTAAAAAAATTTGCAACTATCTGAGGGCCTTATTTAGAGCTTACTATAAATTTGAAAATTTGCGATTTTTTTCCAGTAGGCTGGGTTGCAAAATTATTATGCAATACCTATCCGACAGATCTTAACAAAATTTAGCACACGTTTTAAACATATTAAAAGGTTTTTCTAGGCGGAATATGGAGCTTGTAAGTCAAGTTTAGAAAGTCGAAAACATTTAAAGTATTAACTTTATTTTTTTGTACTTTTTTTTTCCAATTATTGCTATTTTTTCAACAATAAACATTAAATTTTCAATTTCTAGCTAACGAAATATTGTGTAAAATTGAATAACGAAACTTTTAACTTCTTATAATTTTTTCTCTAGGATCAATATTTTCCGAATTATAAACGAAAATAGGAGCACAAAATGAGAAATTTTCAATTGTTTTCAGATTTTGTTAAATAAAAAATTTAGCACAGGGTTTGCGACTGGCGCATATCATGATTATCGATATTGGGCACATCCTGAAGTGATTCCAGCAAAAAAATAGCTTCCTATGGAAAATGTCCAATCCAAAACAGATCCCGCCTAGACTAAAAGGGTAAAGTGGAGATATGTTATCAGCGTTTCTCTATCGGTTTAGAACAAGCAGATCTGTTGGGGTGGCTTATGCTAGACGTTCTGAGATAAAGTTTTTTGATGGGAGGCATGTGTTTCATCAACCACAAATGCATCATCGTCATCAATTTCTTTGAAACCCAGAAATTTATCATTTCAACAAAAACTTTTCTTCTTTCTCTGTGTTGTTTGTTGGTAAAACTTTCGAACTTGGCTTATTCAGTATGTAACATTTTTTTAATGTAAATGTTGAAACATTTACAGAGAAGGTCCAAGTCATCATCATCATCATCATTGGCTTTTACAACTCTTCGTGAGTTTTTGCCGCGTTTACTATTGCCTTTCATTGATTCCGATTTTGCGTTCCCATACTAATAGCTTATTGATTTCTTTCTTTCTCAATGTCCATGTTTCACTTCCATATGTCACTGCTGGTCGTATTATGGTTTTGTACATTTGGATTTTGGCACGCCTTGAGAGAAGCTTTGACCTCATTAGATGTTGAATGGCAAATAATGATTTATTCCCTGCCAGTATTCGTATTTCAACCTCCCGTTCTCATGTGTTGTCACTGGTAATTGTTGCTCCTAGGTATTTGAATTCTTTGACCACCTCAAAATTATGATCGTTTATGGTAATGTTTTGTCTTATTCGCTGTCGTTCCTTTTTTGATACGACCATGTATTTAGTTTTTTCTTCGTTTATTTTCAGGCCTACGCTTAGTGTTGCTTCTTCAAAGTTCGATACTATATCCTTAACTTCCAGTGTTTTCTGTGCTACTGCATCTACATCATCTGCAAATGCGAGAATAATCTTTGCTCCTCTGGCAGTTATGTCTGGTTTGACTCTGGTATAGATTTTTCGCATTGCATATTCCAATGCTAGGTTAAATAGTAATGGGGACAGCGGGTCTCCCTGTCTGAGTCCGGTGCTTATGCCGAAAGCCTTTGAAGTTTTGCCTCCTATTCTAATTTGTGCAAAGGAATTGTTGACACACATTCGCGCAATCATGGTCAGCTTCTTTGGTACGCCTAACTCCATCATTGCACTCCACAGTTTTAAGCGATCTATGGAATCATATGCTTGTTTGAAATCTATGAAGATCTGGTGTACTTCTTTATTATATTCCCAATACTTTTCTAGCATTTGTCTGATAGTAAATATTTGGTCGATTGTTGATCTTCCAGGCCTAAAGCCGCATTGGTAATCGCCAATAATTTCCTCTGTATATGGCAGTAATCGTTTTAGTACAACTGAAGCTAATATCTTATATGTAGTACCGATTAGTGAGATTCCCCTGTAGTTGCCACATGTATCCTTTCTGCCTTTTTTATGTATTGGCACGATAATACAGCCACTCCATTCTTTTGGCATTATTTCTTGTTCCCAGGCTTCTTTCATTAATTGGTGTATTTTAGTTCTAAGTTCATGCCCTCCTTTTTTAATCAGTTCTGCATCAATATTGTCTAGTCCCGGGGATTTGTCATTTTTTAGGGTTTCTATCGCCGTGATAATTTCTTCCAGGCTTGGCGGGGGTACTTCTATCTCGGCCGTTTGGTACTCACAATTTGCTTTATTTCTATCAGAGAAGGTCCAAGTGCAAAAATAAAAGTTTTTAAACACTTTCTTTTTGTAATTTAAAGATTCTATCACAAGAACCGCCCAAACAATTCTTCTATACTGTATATAGTTGTGAAGCAATGGCAAATATCATATTATCAGGGTACTCTTAAAGCACACTTAAATAGTCTTCAGAACATCATTTCCTACGTTAACGTTTAAATTATTTTGATTTGGACAGCATTAATAAGAGTTCTTCAAATCAGACACATTTAAGGGACCATCATCATCACCATTGTCATTAGCCGTTTTAAGTTTACTGCTGAACATAGGCTTCTCGTAAATAATTCCGATATTGAGCACCTTGACTCCAGGATGAGCTTGATGCCATCCGACCATCCTGCTGGAGGACGTCCTGGATTACAATAAGCATCATGTCTAGGTTTCCATTCTAAAAATTTCTTGGTCCATCTTCAATCTAACTCTGGCAACATGCTGGCCTGTCCAGTTCCATTTCAGCGTTATAATTTTTTTTAACTGCGTCTGTAACATCAATTTTTCTCCTAACTCTGTCTCTGAGGGATATATTCAACATGGACCTATAGGTATACAATTGTTCAATTTGCGTTCCATTAGTTGAAATGTTTTACGTCAGTACAAGATTGGTTATGTATCGCGTTTTGGAAAAGTTAATTTTAAAACGAACTCTTGGTACCTTATACCCAGTATCAAATAAGGTAACTTATCTTGGAATTATTCTTGACAAAAAGCTTAGCTGGAAACCATTTATACAAAGTATAGAATCAAAATGTTTAAAAGGCATAAATTTTTTAAAATTCATAAGGAGAACCTGGTGGGGAGCAGATCCACATACATGTTTAACTTTTTACAAAGCCTTTATTAGGTCCATCTTGGATTACGGATGTACGTTATATGGATCAGCTAGTCCTTACACTCTAAAACGACTGGAAATAATTCAAAATATTTCCCTAAGACTCTGTTTGGGTGCAATGTGTTCAACGCCTGTGGAACCACTTCTGATTGAAGCACTAGTACCACCATTATTTTTACGAAGGGAATGGTTAGCAGAAAAATTTATTATTAAGTCTTTTTTTAAAAACCGTACTCTGTTAGATAAAATAGCCTTATTAAATAACCACCGATGTATCAAAACAAAATAATGGTACGGGATGTGCATTCTATATACCCTCAACAAACGTTCAAGAAAAATTCAAATTGAATAATAATACTTCCATTTTTTCTGCAGAAGCGATTGGTATTATTAAAGCCTGCGATTGTGTCGAAAAAAACAAGTTAAAAAAAAATACATTTTTTGAGTGACTCCTTATCTGTTCTTAAATGCATCGCTAACCCAATTAATGTGATGCCTACTGATACAAATCCGTTTATTAGAGAATTAAAAGCAAGAATTTATAAATTAAAAAAAAGTCAATATGAATTAAAATTCACTTGGGTAAAAGCTCATATAGGACTTCGAGGCAATGGGAATGGCAAAATGGGAATTGCATTGGAAAAACTATTGCTCTAATAACCTCACACGATATACACTATTACATCCAAGTATTCCGACAGATTTGTGGCACCAAGAATTTGATTTTACAAGAAATGATATTGTGACCATTTGTAGGCTAAAATTCGGATATGCAAGCTTCCCTCAACACTTATATAAAATCGGTGTAGTCGACACCGAACTTTGTGAAACTTGCAATGTGGTTTGCGACTTAGATCACATTTTTTATGCTTGTAGTAAATTTGAAATACAAAGACAAGAACTTATTAATAGTTTATTATTGCAAAAATTATACCCCCTTTCAATCTACTTTATTTGATATCATTAAATATGTACAAGGTATATAAAATTATTCTTAAGTTTATTAAAATTAAGCTCGTTACCTCTGTTAACTCGCCAAATATTTTACCTTTTTACCTATACTTTCCGTGGTCTACACTTTCTGTCTGTGAGTCACCTTGAATGACTCCTAGGTGCGAAAAGTAATCCTAGTTCCTCTCCCATCGTAGTCTTCTTTTAATTTCCAGAATTGTAGTGTATTTAGTTTAGTTAGAATAGGTTAATTTAAGTGAACTTTATTACACATTTGCTGCTGGCTGGATGGGCACTTAGCCCGATTGCCAAGAAAAAAAAAAAAAAAAAGAAGAAGACGAACTCTCTTGGGTGTGAAGTATTTTATGGAGATTCTTATTTTACATAATACTAGGCTAGGAGTTGATGCATCTTACGTCGAGTATTTTTTGATCGACGTATATCTCTGTTGGTTACAACATAATCTATCATAGATCTTTGTCCACTTTGTTATTGAATGTATATTTGTATTGGTCTTTGTGGTCAAAAAAATGTGTTATTTATTCTAAGTTCGTTATTCGTGCAGAAGTTTATCATCAGTTCTCCATTTTCGTTTTATCATTCTTTTTATGTGTTTGCTTAATTCTAGGTATTAGTTGATTTCCTATTCGAGCGATAAAATCCACCAATATTTGTGATCTTCCCTCTTACTTGATCTTCTAGGTACTTGTATTTCGTCATAAACCGTTTCCCTTCTTGTATGAGGTTTGTTATTCTTTAGTAAGACAAATATTATAATTTTTCTCACAAAATCAACAAAATTTGGCTTTTTCCGTTCTTGCTTGTCTTCCTCACCAGCCAAGTACACTAATTCATCGGTCATATGATTTTACACAAATCCTGGTTTCGTCTGAATAAAGCACATTTTGCCAGTTTCGAATGTTCGAGTTTTGTTCTTAAAGACGTCAATTTAGGTGATCAATCTTGTGCTTATGCTGAAAATTCCATGGACCGACCGCGTTAGAAATGAAGAAGTTTTAAGTCGTATGAATAGAGAACGTGAACTCACAGAAATTGTCAAGAAGCGTAAAACGTCTTATCTTGGACACATATTTAGACACGACAGGTATAACTTCCTTCAGCTTATTATAGAAGGGAAAATAGAAGGCAGACGCGGCCCGGGTAGACGACAAATGACCTGGCTGCGCAACATCAAGGATTGGACAGGATTAGACTTTCAAAGTTTAATAAGGAAAGCCCAAAATAGGGAAAACTTTGCAGAGGTCATCGCCAACCTTCGCTAAGAAGACGGTACCCAAAGAAGAAGAAGAATCTTGTGCTGTCTGGTTAACTCGGGAACCCGTAACTGTCTACTGTTGTATAGTACTTGGACACGAAGTCTTCTTATAGTTTCAACTGAAACACTTACACCTGTACCTTCCAAAAGCAGCTTTTGGAGTTGGAGGTGAGAAATTGTTGGGTATCTTCTAGCTACTTGGAGAATAATTCGATCGTGGCTATCTGTTGTTACTTTTTGGCGACTTTATCTTGGTCTATTCTTAAGCGTTCCTAACTCCTAATACCTAGGATAGGTTTTTGACACAACACCCTGTGTTACGCCTGTTAAGATCAAAAATCTTCTCCCTTTGGACATCCGTTAACCCCATACAAGGCTTATTTTTGGTTTTGAAAGCGAAAGTGGGTTTATTTATCTTTCAATTTATTTACAACCAAAACAAATAATCTGTACCTTGCCGGACTGTGTTATCTAATTGTTTTATTGGTTTGTTTATTTTCAATAAAAACCTTTATTATTCGCAACCGTAACAAGTTTTTCCAAAAAAACTAAATATTGGTTTGGAATACATGGTGATTCAATTATAAGTTTGGTTGTGTGTAATTTTTACAGTATAGAATGACTTCATAGATAGCGACAGCCGCAGCCGCAGCCGCAGCGATAAATATGGCGATAAAACCAGGGTCGATCCTGCCTTATTTTTCATTCATTTGGAATGGAATATCATAAGCAAAATTTATCCCAATTGACGTTTTGTAAACTAAAAGGAGAGACTGCAAGATATTTTACAAGACATATCTCCATGACGGGAAAATATTGATTAATTGAAAATTTTTTAATTAACTATCAATTGATAAAAAGATTTTTCTTCTTCTTTTTCTTCTTCTTCTTCTTCTCCTTCCTCTTTATAAGCAATTTTGCATATTCATTGGTGGATTAATACCTCTATGGAAGGTTGTGAGTCCATCTTTTGCGCGGTCGTCTGATACTTCTATCGATTGGTGATTTATCTCGTGCTATTTTGGCCACCCTTCTGCTTATCTGGTTATTCCATTGTTTTCTTCTATTTTGTGTCCATTCATTTATACACTGTACGTTACATTTTCTTCTAATGTTTTCACTTCTCTTTCGATCTCTCAGCGTATTTCGTGTAATTCTTCTCAGTACTCCCATCTCTGCCGTTTCCAGTAGCCTTTGTGTTGTGGCTGTGTCGAGTCTTGTTTCTGGGGCATATGTGATTATTGCTCTTACACTGGTTTTATAAATTCTTGACTTCATCTCAGTGTTAATGTGTCTGTTTCGCCATATAGTGTTATTAAGGCATCCTGCCAGTCTATCTGCTTTTTGTACTTGATCTCCCACTTCTTTGTCTATGTCACCATAGCTAGACAGTGTAATTCCCAGGTATTTTATTTCCATTACATTCCATTAAATTCTGTTGCTCTTTAGTTAAATTGTCGACCAGTATTTGCAGACTATCTTCATCTTGGGCTATCAGTATTGCGTCGTCTGCGCAACAAAGTATTTTTATTTCTTTGTTTCTCATTCTGTATCCTCTTTTTTTGTTAAAGCTTTTGATGATTTCATCCATGATCAAATTGAAGAGTATGGGGTCAATGAATACACAGTACCTTGTCTTATTACGCTGCCTATTTCTATAGGTTCTGTAAGTTGTCCATCTATTCTGACGTTCATTTTGTTGTTTTGGTAAATGTTTTCGATAGTTTTTATAATACTTAGGGGAACTTCTTTATTATATAGAAGATGGATTACATCTTTGAGTCTTACTCTGTCACTCGCTTTCTTTAGGTCAATCAGACACAGAAATGCTGGTCTATTATACTCTAGTGATTTATCAGTGTTTAGCCGTTTAGCACATCAAGATGCACGATTATATGTTGATGGTCATATAATTCAAAGAGTGTCCAGTTTTAATTATCTTGGTTGCCATATTACTGAACAACTAGATCCAGATCAAGAGATAAAACGTAGAATCGAGATAGCCCGCACGACATTTTTAAAAATGAAGTCATTCTTCTGTAATGATAACTTGCAACTTCAACTTCGAAAGCGCATGGTTAAATGCTACATTTGGTCAGTCCTCTTATACGGTGTCGAAGCATGGACATTAAAAATATCCACCATTAATCGTCTGGAGGCATTTGAAATGTGGCTGCACAGACGTATACTAAAAATTCCATGAACGGCTATGCTGACAAATGTGGCAGTCCTTGAGAGAGCAAATGTTGCTCGCGAGCTGCTTGATAACATCAAATGTAGAAAGATGGCCTATTTTGGACACGTAGTAAGGGGAGACCGATATAATATTCTTCAACTTATTGTGATGGGTAAAATCGAAGGACGCAGAGGAATTGGTAGAAAGCAGGCCTCTTGATTGAAGAATATCAGGGAGTGGACAGGAATGAGGAAAGCTGAGCAACTCTTTAGAATAGCTCAAGACAGAGACAGTTTCGCCATGTTAATCGCCAACGTCAAGGGGACTTGATAGGGCACGTTAAGAAGAAGATTTATCAGTAATTTGCTGTATAACGAATATTGCATCTGTACACGATCTTCCACTACGAAAACCCTGTTGTTCATCTGCTAAACTTATCCTCTGATTTATTAACAATAATTGTAAAATTTTAGTTGTAAGTTTTAGCGTAGTATTTAACAAGTTTATACCTCTGTAGTTTTCTGGCTGTTTTTTATCTCCTTTTGTGAATAGTAGAATTAGTTGTAATTAGACCAGTGGTCACATATAGATGTGAAACGTGGACCCTCTCAACCACTGATGAAAATCAACTGAGAATATTTGAGCGCAAAATACTAAGGAAGATATTTGGACCAACCCAATGCAGCGATAGTTCGTGGAGAATTAAAATGAACCACGAGCTGGATGAACTAATGCAGAGCGCAGATATTGTCAGATTTGTAAAATCACAAAGACTAAACTGGCTTGGTCACCTAGAAAGAATGCCAGATAATCGAGCTGTAAAAGTAGTCCAGAGATGGAAGCCCCAAGGAAACAGAACAAGAGGAAGGCCCCGTAAAAGATGGATAGTCGACGTAGAGAGGGATCTTAAAACCATGAACATCAGGCAGTGGCGAAGGAAAGTATCCGACAGGGCAGAATGGAAGAACATTGTTAAGCAGGCCAAGACTCACAAAGGGTTGTAGCTCCATTAGAAGAAGAAGAAGAAGAAGAATTAGTTCGCTCGTTCTCCATTCTTCCGGTACTTTATTGTATTTTATAATTTTATTAATTAATGTTGTTAATTGTTCTCCCATTGCTGCTCCACAATATTTCAGTAATTCGTTTGGTATCTGATTTTTGGTTTTTGGTTGATACAAATTTGGTTTTGTAAATTTATAATTAGCATTTTCGAAAAGCTTTACAAAGAGGTGGAGCATTTTTTGATTTCCAATATTTACGAGAAACTTTCCACGCAAATATCTCCTACGATATTGCACAGATTGATCAAGAGCTTCTGCTGAAGAGGATCTTGAGTCTCGATTTCATTTTACCTAGACAAAGTTGTAGAGCAGTATTTAAAAAAAAAAAAATCGGTTGCCTGTAAAGTCGGTTTTACGGGCGAAGATTTTACGTGACAACGTCTTTTTCTCGGTAGAATATTTAATGATATGAATATTATTAAATTGCACAATAGGAACAAGGAATTGAATGAAAATAAGAATTGCACAAATTTTAACTATAGAAATATATTTTGTTTACTACTGTTTTGACAGGTTAGAGGTTATAATTTGTTATTTTAAATGTTTGACTAGCAATACGCGCTGTTTCTTCTCAATCGACTGAATTACGATTGATTGCAGAGTGATTTAAACTAATAATTTACTTAACACTATCAACATTTGTCAATAGTATGACATAACCTATAAACTCAGTTTCTCAACTTTTGTGTCAATCTAACAATTAATCAATCAATCATAGTTTACGATAATGAAATATTAGTGTACAATTATTTACCTTTATTGTTGTAGTTGTTGTAAATGACGAATCTAAGCACTCCACATTTTCACTACAGACACAGCTGACGATACTTTAACCACACGTGTGAACTTGTATTATGACGCTTTCTCGGTTTTCCAACGCCAAGAACGCTCGAGAAAGACAGAGACACAAGCAAGCACCGATTCAACGCGCCTAATTCTCTAGTGCTGCGCGCGCAGCGGACCGATCATGTTTGAGTGGGAGAGAGACGCAAGGCATTAGCCGGTCCGGCGGGCCTCTCTATCGTTCGGTGACTCATCGTAACAGACGTGAGCGGGCGTTACACTTTTTCATGAGTGACTCCGAGCCACAACCTAATTTAAGACGTTGTCACGTCAAAAGTCTCAAGTCCTGCTCAAATTTTCCTATCGATATCTTCTTATTTTGTCTGTTGACTCTCTTAAGAGTGTAGTAACATTATATTTCGACCGCTCATATCGTCAATATTCATTTTTCTCGGTCTATGGCTGCTAGGGAAGCTTCGTGTAGATCATAACCAATAATTCCTCGCGTATGAGAGAATAATATATCTAACAATATATTAACAGAATATTTTTCTCCTCATGACGTGTTGGTTTTATCAACTCTCAAACAAACCAGAACTAGCAGACAACTCATCTACCAGTGGAAATTCTGTATTATTAATTGTTTTGTCTTATCCATATATCAATTGATTACTCCCAATCATAAGATTCAGGTGGTGACATAATATTGCTAAAAAGTTATGATCAATTAAAAATAATTGTGTGAAATACTCAATTGTTTTCATAGATGTATAATCCAAATCTGGATTATATTTCGCGGATGTTTTGACAGAAATAGCTGAAGACAAACTGGGCAAAAAAGAGAAAGATAGAAAGGAATGGATATCAGATGAAACATGGAATCTTATCGAGGAAAGAAAACAACGAAAAAAAGATATCCTGCAAGCAAGAACTGTAGAAAGAAGAGCACACCGACAACAGGAATATAAAACAATAAATAAATCAGTTAAAAGAAAAGCAAGAAGAGACAAAAGAAGGTGGGCTGAAGAACTTGCAAAACAAGCAGAAACAGCTGCACAACACAACAGAACTAGGGAGCTTTACCAAATTACTAGACGACTAACACAAAAAGGGTCCAACTGTTCGAACATTGTAAGATCCAAAACAGGCGAATTGCTTACTACAACAGATGACCAAGTAGAGAGATGGAAAGAGCATTTTCAGGAGATGCTAGGTATTCCCAGAGATAACGCAGACGAAATAGTCGAAAACCCGCAGAATATAGACTTGCATATTTCTTGCGAGGCCCCTTCCAAAACGGAGATAATAGCAGCTATCAAATCTCTGAGAAACAACAAGTCACCGGGAATCGATAACATTGCTGCTGAAATGCTTAAAGCTGATCCGCATCTAACTGCTGAACTTTTGCTCCCCATAATCCGAGGGGTGTGGGAAACAAACCACATTCCAGCGGGCTGGAAAAAAGGTAACATTATCAAGCTTCCAAAAAAAGGCAACCTCACACTGTGCAAAAATTGGAGAGGAATAACCTTGCTTACTGTCATAAATAAAATTTTTGCGACCATCATACTGAAAAGAATAACAAACAAGGTTGAGTTCTGAGCTAATCAAGCAGGCTTTAGGCCAGAATCCTCCTGCATAGACCACATTAATACTGTGAGGGTAATAATGGAACAATCGGTTGAATGGAACACACCCCTATACATGGTTTTTGTTGATTTTGAACGTGCCTTTGATAGCTTGTCTCACGCTGCTCTATGGAAAATTTTAGAGCTAAGAAACATCCCGCAAAAAATAATTTCTATTATAAAGTCACTATATACTGATGCGAAATGCAGCGTGACACACAATGGGATCAACAGTGACGAATACTTACTGGAGTTAGACAGGGATGCGTGCTTTCTCCGTTTCTTTTTAACATAGCTATAGACTATGTTCTCTCCGAACTAGACTCCGACACAAGGGGGATACAATGGACGTTAACCACACGCCTAAGCGATCTAGAATACGCGGACGATATCTGTCTATTAGGTCAAAGGTTCCAAGATCTGGCTTACCAATTGGAAACACTTTCCACTGAAGCCAATAAAATAGGTTTGAAAATCAATATTAGTAAAACCAAGTCCATGAGAATAAATGCAAGGAACAACACGCTATTTACTATCGACAATATGCAGATTGAAAATGTGGAAAACTTTACGTATATTACGAATATTCCGATCAAATGTCATGTCTGTTCTACTCTACGGATGTGAAACCTGGAAAGTGACAAACACCCTCACAGACAAACTGCACGTCTTTGTTAACAAATGTCTACGAAGAATTGTTCGTATATTCTGGCCTAACACCATCAGAAACGACGATCTGCTACACCTGACCGAACAAAAGAGGGTACAAAATGAAATTAAGTCCATAAAGTGGGGTTGGATCGGTCACACACTCCGAAAAAATAGTTGCAGTATCGCAAAGACTGCCCTAGAGTGGAATCCCCAAGGGAAAAGAAAAAGAGGTTGCCCAGTACAAACTTGGAGAAGATCCATCATGGACGAGATAAGAGGCCAAGGAAAGTCTTGGAATGAGGTGAAGGCCTTCAAGAACCTTATATATTTATATATAATCCAAATCTGGTTTCCCTCGTTTATTCCGTTTTTAATTTTGATTTTTTCCTTTTCCCACTCTTCATTTTTGTTTGAAAGTATCTTATAGTAATCTATAAAATTCTGGTGTTGACTTTTATCTTCTATTTCAACTTATCAACAAAAATAGCTTAATGGCAAAGAGCTAGAAGATGCATTTATTTTTGTGTGTTACCAGATTCACGAGGCAATTTCCCGGAAATGTTGGTTTGTAAACAAATTTAACAAAATAATCAGGTGTCCGAAGGTTGAAGATTACTTTTATCAAATTTGGCAGTAAAATATGCGTTATCTTAAAAATAATATTTTATCAGGAATTTTAAAATTGTTTTTTTCAGTAATTATTGTTCTACTTGGAATAGACTGGAAGGATGTAGCAAAACTAGAACAAACTATAGTATCAGTACCATTATCATTTAGCCAGCTTATTTCTCTATTTTAGACATATTGTAAATTACTTTTCATTTAGTTAGTTTCCTATCATCAAGGCCATTCTTACCTTATTTGTACCTGTTATAAACAGTTCGTATGTGGTACCACTCTTCTAAGTCTCTCTCCATTTCCTTACGGGGTTATCGAATTTTCTCGACGAGAACATTTTTACAGTTCATGTAGCAAATTTTAAAGCTGTCATTTGCGTGTTTGGGGTTTCTCAAGTTACGACCAAGAAAGCCTTGTAGTCTAGCGATGCTAGTGATGGAAACAAGCTCTACTTACCCTCCACATCAAAATCTGTATGTCATTATTGTTTTTAAGGGTGTAAATTACCCGTTTTTTCAAAAAACCAATAAAAATTGAAATTAACTTATTTCATCCCTTATAAAGCACCCCTGTTAACATAGAATTGGAAAAAAAATAATTTAATGATCTTTTGTGACATTAATTATAATGAATAGGCATAATGATCCAAAAAACATAAAAAAAATTATCGGAGCCAAAAAAATTATTGTTACAATTAAAAAAAAAAAAATTGTGTAAAAAAATTTGGACAACTTTTCGCGTGGGTGATCTATTGAACCCTATTTTGGATCTCAGGAAAGTGATGATGCAAAAAAATCGATGCATCTTCAAAGAAATAAATCGAAGGTGAAAACCTTAATAAACTGGACTAATATCTTACACCGAAAAAATGGATGGTTATGCCTCACCATCATAGTCATTGTTTTGCAACAAATGACTTGTTCTTTCTATTTTTAGATATTAATGTATACAAAATAAACAAACCCATTTGAATTCATAGCAGTTATGATGCCAAACACATTTCGTAATAATTTTTTATTAGTAGGTATTTAAAAGTGAATTTGCACATTTTTTATTATTTTCGTTCATGTTAATGCGTCATATTTCGATTAATGTATTTTGTATAAGTATATTTGATAAGTTTGTAATTTTAATAGCTTGTAAGAGTGAAAAAATGCGGTTTTTCCATGTTTTGTTCAGGTCCTCATTGTAAACAATTAAATTGAGTATACTCTCTCTGAAAATGATTGATAGCAAGTTTATATGACACAGATGACAATCTCCAACGTAATGTCATAAAGCAGTGTCATAAAGCAGTGTCATAAAGCAGATCTTCAAATGTATTTGAAATTTTCTTGTCGCAAATGTTTCAGTAATTTTAATAAACTAATAATGTAGTTAATAAACTAATACATTGGATACTTATCAATGTTTATAGATATAATTTATTTTTTTTCTTATTTTTTTTCTCAAAGGTACATACATGCTTTTACAAATAATGGTTATGGTAGTGGCCCACATGACATGACAGACCGACGACATAGAATATTCTTTCTGATGCCACCGACTACCTTCATGGAACATTAATATAAAAGGGTTACCAACCCACTATTTAACACTATATTATGTCCTGTGGGATAAATTTGGAATAATGTGCAAACATTCCGACAGCTCTCTTTAGTGATTGTGAATCGTTTGGTAAGGGTAACTTCTTTAATGGTTCAAGTCTTTCAGGATCAGGTTTTAAGGTCTGATTTTCTATTTGATAACCCAAAAGTTTGATTGAATTTAGTGTATAAGAACTTTTATTTTGATTTATTGTTAGATTGTATTTCTTCGCTACTTCCATAAATTTATTAAGATTTTCATTATGTTGTTGTTGATTTAATCCACAAACCGTAATGTCATCAAGATATGCATATACACCTTTTAAATGTTCGGATTTAATAATACCATCGATAACCCTTTGAAAACAAGCCACTCCGTTGGTTACCCCAAAAGGAATCCGACAAAATTGGTATAGTTGGCCGTTGGCTTCAAAAGCAGTGTATATTTTCTCTTCATTTTTGATTGGAATTTGATGGTATGCATTTTTAAGATCAATAGTACTGAAGACAGAATATCTTGCTACTTTTCTAACAATATCTTCAACATCTGGGAGAGGATAGGCATCTAAGTAAGTAAATTTATTAATCGTTTGTGAATAATCTACCACCATTCGCTTTTTGTGTGTTTCACTTTTTGTAATAAGTACTTATGCACGCTAAGGAGAGTTGCTTTCTTCTATGATTCCATTCAATAGCAGATACTGTATCTCATCAGATATGAATTTTCTATCTTCAGTTGAAAATTTTCTTTTCAATCATTTGATAGATTGGAGAATAATTTGGGTGGCTCTATATTTAAGTATGCCAAACTACAAATGTTATCTATACGATCCATAACTAAAGGTATTTTTGAGCCAGCAAAAGTGATTTCTAGAGAAGAATGTTGTTTAAGCAAGTCATGACCTATAACTACATCAGCACATAAATCTTGAATTATTGATAATTTGACATTTTTATAGGAATGTTCGTTTATTTCTAAATTAACAAAGCAGTGTCCTGAGATAGTCGTTCTGAGTGCTGTTGAAGCCATTATTATGCTTGCATGACTTCTAAATGTTTTCACGTTTATAGACAATGCATAATTCTTACTGATATATGACTCAGAACTACCTGTGTTTATTAAACTTTCAGTTGTATTTCCATTCACCTTTATCTCAGTAACACTTTTAGATAAGCATTGAGGGGCAGCAGCAAGATTTCTAACATTGGAACTAGATGTAGTAGTAGCTAAAACAGCAGCTGATACTGAATTGGGCATCTGAAGCCTACAAACCTTGGAAAAATGTCCAACTTTCGAGCATTTCTTACAAACTTTGTCTCTAGCAGGGCATAGGCTACGAGGATGCCTTTCAGTTGATCCACAAAAGTAACATTTCCAACTTTTCACAGCAGCAGAAGTATAATTAGTGTGCTCTCTGGTTTCGGAAGAAATTGCATTAATAATTTGTACAGGAGTTGTATAAGCCTCAGAGTGTTTTGAAACTGACTCCAGAGACTGGGCTTTCACTATGGCATCTTGCAGAGTAATAGTGTTGTTTTCTAGTAAACGTTGTCTTATGTCATTAGAAAGAATGCCATTAATAAAAGAGTCTTTTATATAATCTTCTCTATTTTGGTCTGCAGAAACGGCTAGAAAATTACAGTCTTTGGAAAGCACTTTAAGATGTTGAACGTATTGACCTATATTTTCACCAGTTTGTTGTTTTTTTGTCATTAGGATATGTCTGGCAAAAATTTCATTTTTGGGTTTAACAAAAGCTGCTTCGAGAATACTTTTGGCTTCAGAATACTTTCTACAATCAGAGATGAGTTCATAGATATTGTTGCTCACGTAATTTACCAGTAGTTTGAATTTCTCCTCCTCTGAAACATCAATCACAGAGGAAATAAAGTTTTTAAAGGTAGCTTTCCAATGCATCTATTCTTGAGACGATCTAGGAGAGTTAGGATCTGCATCGAATCTGTCTGGTCGTAGTAGCTTATCCATATTTGATATTTCTTGTATATTAAATTGTAATGAAATGCAAAACCTTTATAAACTAAGTTTTAATATACAAGAAATTAGCATTGTTTTGTTTGAATGAATAACATGACAATTACATATGACATTAACTAAAACTAAGATGACAAATGACAAACACAGTTCACAGACCACAGGACATATTACACCTACCTAATCTGTTCAGTTATAAAATATTATGATTAAGAAGCACCGAGCTTTCTTACAAATGTTTACAATTTCCAATACAATTTCACTCGCCCACTATTTGACAAGTTTTTTGAGTTTTATGGATCTCGATAACCCAAATCTCTTTGTTTCCTGCAGTATGTTCTCTGCCTGTGTCTCTCTTGTGAACCAGGGCCTTTCAAAACTCTCACTCTTCTTTAATCAGGGTAGAGATAAAACCTACTTTTATCTGTGAATAACTCTCTCTCTCCAATGGCGCTAAAGCCCAAATCGGGCCTTGGCCTCCTCCAAACTATGCCTCCAACCATCTTCTCCAAGTTCTCACGTCTAGCAAATTTTGCGCGTTCGCTGCCACTTCATCCTCCCATCTTTTCCGTGGCCTTCCTTTTGGTCTTTCGCCCTGCATTTTACTATCAAGGACTCTTTTCGGCAATCTTTCTGTCTCCATTCTTACTATATGACCAGCCCAGCGAATTCTCTGAAGTTTAACGAATTCTGAGATCGGTGTCTCTTTGAACAGTTGGTAGAGTTCATGGTTATACCTGGATCTCCATATTCCGTTTTCGTTAATAGGTCCAAATATCTTTCTTAGGACTTTTCTTTCGAAGACTTCCATATTTCGAAGATCTCCATATTCCGTTTTCGTTAATAGGTCCAAATATCTTTCTTAGGACTTTTCTTTCGAAGACTTCCAGTTTTCTTTTGTCTCTTCTGTCATCACCCATGTCTTGCATCCATAACATACTATTGGTCTGATAATAGTTTTGTAGACCCTGATTTTCGATCTCCAGTGTGTGTTTTTGGAGCGAAACACATGATCGAGTGAAAAATAAGCTGTGTTTCCCTTTACTATTCGTCTTTGGATTTCTGGTTCTTCTGTTCCATCCGTGTTTAATGTAACTCCTAAATATGTGAAACTTTCTACCGTTTCAATATCGTCCTCTAATTCAACTGTGCGTCTGTTTCCCCTAGCTCTTGCCTGTGTTAACTCTTTTGTCTTTTGAATATTTATTTCTAGTCCGGTCTCTTTTGCCTTTGATTTTAATTGTGAATATATTTCTGCCGCCTCTTCTGTTCTGCGAGACATGATGCTGATATCATCGGCATAGGCGGCAATCTGTATTGATTTGTGATCAATACAGATTGCCAATCAATCTGTGAATAACACCAAACTCTATTCTTGTGCAAAAGCCCCACTGCACATGTTATTGTGACCACCTTAATCTGAGTCCACGATTTCTACGAAATTCCACGAACAGGATTTCGACACGAGAGAGATAGTAAATCTTCTTAGGGTGCCTGTCCGTTCCGAACATTGGCGATCATTCTGGCTATAATGACTTTGTTGGTTGTTATACGAAATAGCTGTGTTGTGGTCTTTCTATACCATGCTCTCAGGTTAACAAGCCAGGATATTCTTCTTCGTCCTGCGGCCCTTTTTCCTTCAATTTTACCTTGCAAAATGCATTGGAGTAGCTCATATCTGCATTGATTTCTCATTATATGTTCCAAATACTGCAGCTTACGGCCTTTCACAATGTTGACCAAATCCGCAGTTGTGTTCATTCTCCGTAGTACTTCTTCATTGATGACTTTGTCTATTCACGGTATCTTCAGGATCCTTCTGTATAACCATAGCTCAAAAGCCTGAAGTTTTGATAGAGATCCCGCCTTCAATGTCCTCGTTTCTACTCCGTACGCAAGCACTGAGTACATGTAACATTTAAGGAGCCTTATTTTTGTTTCTAGGATGAGATCATGGCTCCTCACCGCAGAGGTCATAGTCAAGAATGCACTTTTTGCCTTTGCGATGCGACATTTAATCTCTTGGGTATTGTCCCACGACTCATTGATTATACTTCCCAAGTAGTTGTTCTGTGAGGCACGTTTAATTCTCATTTGGTTCACATACAGATTTGCTCCAGTTATGTTTTTTTGTTAATGATCATTAGCTTGGTTTTGCTGGTGTTTATATCCAGTCCCAGTCCATATGTTCTACTTGTTTCCGTTATTTCGTTCATTAAGTTTTGCTAGTAAATACGTATTTCTAACTTAAATGACTTATAAATTTCTGTTTTAAAAAAGTGGCCCCTCACAGGTATTTAAAAATTCAAAAAACAAACCAGATGGTAATTTTTCAATGACCGGTGGTATAAAAATAGCACTCAAATAAAACGATTAAATTTTATGTTCCTTATTTTTATTATCTTTAACAGAGTCGGCCGCTGTATTTTTATCGGCTTATTATCAGTCTGTTTCCCACCAATTAAAAGTAATATTGCTAATTATAATTCAAATTTAATTACTGTATATTTTTATCAGATTTTTTTACGTAATATGAGTATGAATTGGTCGTAGTGTATTCAATTGGCTTTTTGTAAATTATGTAAAATGTGTGCGTGTTTTTTTTTAACTATTCGTATCAATAAACGATCACCAAGATTTCGTTCGGAACAACTACGGGACATTCTTAACGTAACAGTAGTGAAATTATGTTCTGAGGGTCCGGCAGGTATCGGAAATTTGAGTTTTACGATCATGGAGATTTCCAAGTACATAAAACAAGATACAAAAAAGTTTTAATTTATTAATTATTAATATACATTTATTTGATTCTATGCTTAGAAACAAAGAAAGATATTTTCTTAAATAAGCTCATTAAAAATATTTAAATTACCTCACCAGCAACAACTTTTTTTAATTCTGTCGGTCTGTGTTATCAGTGTGTTTTCCTCCAATTAAAATGAATGATAAATTGATAATGGTTCATACAAGTGTGCATGAGTTTTAGAAATTTTAAATTTGTATGTGCAATACAGTGTCGCCTTAAATGTATGTAATCGCAAACAACATTATTCTTTACTTCACGATTAAAATGCTATGCATAAAAATAATCACCGCCATGGGCGCCACCAGGACTATCCTCAGGGGGGTGCATTTGCTTCTACACATATTGTGCTTCACACAATATGTCTGTATGTATAGTACGTGTAGACCTCTCATAAGGAAAATATCTCTCTCTTTCTCATCTACCCCCACGCCAACTTCCACCCAAACCACGTCACCATCGACGGTATAAATGAACCGTTCGCTGTTCCCTTTTTAAATTCCATTACTAATTTATAACAATTATTTGTAATCAATCATTTGACAAGTTATTCTTCATTAACACAAGAAAAAATTTTCAATTTTTATTTAGAATTCTTACAATTTCAATCAAGAGCTACAATTTTTTTAATACATCCAAGTATCATACTTAGAAACATTACAATCTAGTTTCTTCTTTATATTTAAATATTTCTTTTTTCATTATGAATTTCAATTCATAAATTTTTTGATAATTTAATAATCTTAATTTTCTAATGACATATGTCAATTGTAACCTTTGAGGAATCATTTAAAAGATTGGCCTTCGATTTCACTCATTCTGTCTGCTGCTTCAATCCTCAGAGAAGCGGCAAATGTACCGAGTACCCAAATATTTAGAGAACTGCGAAAAGAAAGGGTGATAGATAAAATGGTAGAAAAAGCTAGAATTAGATGCGTTCCATCGATGAAAGCACAAAAGTCTAAAACAGCAAATCCTAGCAAACGCATAAAGTCTAGATAACTCGTAGCTATACCAACAGAAGAAGCCCTAGCATGCAGCAGTGGAAATTTATTAATTGATATTTATTGTCAGGACAACCTTAAAAAAAAATAATAAATAAATAAAGGATTTGGCCACCAAAAAAATTTAAAAAAAAACTAACAAAAAGGCGACAGCTATCCAAAAAAATTAACAAAACCCCAAAACCTGTGCACGAAGGGCCCACATCCTCGGGCACCGAGTCGCTGAACTTAGCGCAACTCGGAGCGGAGACTCGAGGCCCGAGCAAGCAATTTCGGTTCGATGATACGTCACTAGAGAAAGCAGGAAAAGAGCGCCTCACGCGAGCCTGCATTAATCGAGTTAGAGTTCTTGTACCCAGAACTTCCACACGAAAAGCATTTGGCTGATAGTTATGCCCCTATCGCGCATGAGAGTTGCATAGGGGGAAAGGGATAACCTGGAGCATTGGAGCGCGCTGGAGTGGTTCCTGATAACACGAATCAATACACCTAGCTCCTTGTAACACCCGAATGTGATTCTAAGGGGGTTTCAAGTCTCTCAGACTGGGTTAATCAAATTGCTTGACTCCAAAAAATGGTCGGGTTCTGACACCGGTACCATAACCACATTTTTGAAGTTATACTTCTATACGCACGGTCGGCGTTGGAAATTTGCATGAGAGTGAATCTGTGAAACCATTACATATGTAAGATAATGAGTAAGAGAGAGACAGAAGATACATTTTCTCTCTCTTCCTCTCTCGAGAATAAAAATGTTCCTTTTGTATTTAATATTATATATATATATATATATATATATATATATATATATATATATTATTATTATATATAATATAATATGTATTAATATTATTATTTATGTGATATGTTTTGTATTATTTAAAATTAAACGTTTATAATTATTTTAGGCTTTTGTATTTCAAAATAATCACTGTTTTACCGAGAACTGTCAACTTTGAAATCCGTTAGTGTCGTGTCTAATTGGCAAATCCTTTACGTGTTTGGTTCATACGCTGGTGGTTGTGAGTTCGAATCCCAATTATGATTTTCCTTTTTTATTTTTGAAATATTTAAAAACCTCACGTTAATCTTATTAAATATATGTAATATACGCAAAAAACATAAATTTTAAAATAAAATGAAAATTTACAACATAATCCGAGTTGTTGGTTTTTTATTTTGATCTTCTTGAAGTAAGTTATGTATATTGGCAGTTTTAAATACTTATGAATATTACATTTTCATATTATTATATTGAATTATGTTGCATATAAAAATAAAAATATATATTTTCATTAAAATATTGATACAATCCTTCATTTACTATACTCCTATTACAGGTCAAATGTTTATATACAGCAAACGATGCACCATATACCTATATAACTAATTCTTTTTCTCTTTCTGCTCTCTCTTACCTATAGCATTACATATGTAATGATTATACAGATTAACTCCTATATAAATTTTTAAGGGCGAACGCGTGTATAGAAGTATAACTTCTACCCACACCCGTTTTTTTGTGTTGTTGTGGAGTCCAGTGTACAGTCCTTTTTGTGTTTTTTCAATGAAACATTTTAACATAGAACTAGCTTAAAAAGAGAATTTCTGTAATTTTTTTAAATAATGAGATTTCTTCAAGTAGAGATACTTAAAAAACTTGACGTAAGTGAACATTATAAACTTTAAATTAGTTATTTATATCATTGTTCTATTGTAGCATAGCTCTGAAGATGGCTTTGTAAGTCGAAACCGCTCAGCTAGGAAATAAATGTTTCTACACTTCAAAAATACTTCTTTCGTCATTCTTTGATTTATTGTAATTTCTTGGAAACTTCACTTGTAGAGTCAAAAGAGAATTTTTTTATTTACATTTTGGTTATTGTAGTTTATTTCTTAAATGGTGTTTGTGTTTCAGATAAATAATGTTACCATCGTGTAAAAGAGCTACAAGACTATCAAAAAATCTCGAACGGTGTATAAAACTACTCGAAAAAAGGACACTCAGTTCACAGGAAGTCTTTGACAAGGAAGAAAAATATGCTGCTCATAACTATCACCCACTACCAGTAGCTTTGGCCAAAGGACAAGGTAAATATAGTGATTAGGATAAGAGGTATGTTTTAATTGGTTTTGTTCATAGATATATAATAAAAATAGACTGACTGCTGCCATAAAGTCGCATTCCCCCTGTTTTTCTAATAAACAAACTTTTCAGTTATTGATTCATCCATGAATACGTGAATAATACACTTCTAGATTTAAAAAATTCATCAGAATAAACGTAGTCAAATAAAAATGGAACTTATTCTCGTAACTAGTTAGCATTGAAAAGAAAATGTACCTTCTTCCGAAGAATCGATTTTTTCAGCATAATTTTGTAGCATTTTAAATTTATTGGAATCCCCTCGTATATGTGTTAATTGAAATCCCCTTATATATGCATTAGAATAACGAAGAATTTTTTCAATGTTTCTTAGTTCGTATCCTTCAATTTAAAACCCAAATAATCTTTCGTTCTTTTTAGGTCGCCGCCGTCGATAATAAATCATTTTATTGTTTGTTTATGTCACAGGCGCAAATTTCTTCGATATTTCTTTGTTCAAACCGCCCGATATTGCGTTTTCAAATTAATTTACGTCTTAATTTCCGTTGTGTTTAGTTTATACGATAAGTGCTTTGTTTGTTCTAAGTTTTGTGAGCAATTTTTTTAGATAATTTCGTCACTCTCAGTGGAGCCGCTGTTAGAGGCAGTGGTTTCGGTGTTAGTCCAAATTTTTCTTTTAATTCGTAATGTTTTTTTTGTTTTTTCGTCTTTTATCATGCGAAAATGTGCAGTATAGTAGCAGTGTTGAGTTTTAAGTGCAGTTGATGAGATTGACAGGGGTAACGGAAGAATGAAGACGTTTTAGAGGTCGGTCTAAAAGAAAACCGACAAATATGTTAGAGAAGTGGTATTTTACTCAAGTATTGTGTTTATAAAGATATCAACATTTCCATTGTCCAGTTTTTAAGAAGCGTTTACATGGTGTGTCAAATGTGCCAGTTTCCACCTCAAACCTCAATGTCCTAAGCAGCCGTTTAGGGATATTTTTTTTTTTTTTTACAGTTTGAAGATGTAGTTTTTTGTTCCAGTTATTGAAAGTTATACAGTGAAACTCAGGTAACTTTTTTTTGTGATCAGATTTTAAAAGTAAAGCAGACATTTTTTAAATAAACGTGATAATTGCTTTCATACAAAAAAAATTGTAATAGTTAAAGTTGTAAATTTTATGGTTTGACTTTTAGCTGTCATTTTATTTGTTCAGTTTTGTTTTAAATTTAATGTTAACATGTAACGATGAGTCCAAGCCATCACCGTTAAACCAGCGTGCGCGCGAACCAACCCATGAAGTAGGAGTGTATCGACAGTAGAAAGGGCAAAGCTCCGCTATATAAACGGCAACATTTCCTCACAGAGACAGAATCGACAGGTGTTGACTGAAGGTTCTCTCTTCCTTACCCCGGCTTGCGGACGTGTTGAGTTCACAAGTTGTTTCCTTTTCTTTTACCGTCTTTACCCGAAAAGCGTGTTGAGCTTTTCACTACCCGTACTCTGAAGCAGTCGTGTTGAGATTGTCGAGGAGTGTCCTATTAACCCGAATCACTTAAGGGACGTGTTGAGTTCCTTTCCTTCCTTTATACCTATCTTCCGCTGTTATTAAAACCGTAAAATTTCAAATACACATTCGCTTGCCGATAAGACTGGTTCCATATGACAAGGTCAAACTTAATTTGAATAAATAGGCCAGGTACTGAGAAGACTAAACCAAATTGTAAATATGTATATAAGATTTTTGTCAATTTAATTTAAGGAAGGCAATAAAGTTTTATTTTTATTTTGAACTCTGTCTCTGACTGTCTAAAAGCTACCCGGATAGTGACTCCCACGAGAGGACGTCACAAACATATGACAGTTAGCACTATTTTTGACATTTGGTAAATACCTGATCATATTTGAAATTTTGTTTTTGTTTTTTAAAGAAGGTTAACCACTGTGCATAGTTTCACTTAAAAAGATATTTTTTTGATTTGTAATAATTTATTTCTGCTACAAATTGTCGCCCATTAACAATTGTAAATTTTTTCTGTATTTTTTTTAATTGTGACTATTAATATAGTGTTTTTATGTTCTCTATATTTTGTAACTGTTTGTGGTGACACAAAAATAAATGTTAAATTTTGTTTTTCAACATTTTGTTTATTTTTTTTAACAAACCCCTTTTTGAGTTTAATTTGAAAAATATTTTGAATGTTTTGCATTTCTGATAATTATATCTCCAGTTACAACTAGCTGGTTGTAATAGGTATAATTAGGCACCTCAAGTGGCGCCCTATATTAAATTTCTTGAGGTGTTTCCTGTTTTGTTGTGTTTTGTTTGTTCCAAGAGATTTATGACCCTTTATTTCATTTTTCTGTAGTTGCCCCAATCCAAACCCTCTTGTCTTTTACTTATCCACGACCCCAGCTCTCCTGCCAAAACCTGAGTGCCCGTTCGCACAAGTAGCGATTATTTTGCTTATCCTTCTCCACCCCCATATTTTCTCTTCCCCTAATTTTCTACCCCTATGGTAGGCAAAATAAATCGTTACAATTTTCAGTATCTGTAAATGACATTAATAGTGCCAAAAAGAGAAAGCGAGAGAAAAATAATGACATGCGAGACAAAAATCTCAAGAAATTCGCAAGAAATATTAAAGAAGCTCATCCAGATCCTTGCATTGTTTGTGCTCATAAAGCTGATGTTTGTAAGGCATATCTATTGACTTCTAATGATGTAAGTAGCTTTTATGATAAAATCTACTCACATAAGACTGCTGCTGATCAGAACAACTTCAAATACCACTTCGAATACTACGTATTCAAATACCTTCTCAATCAAGAGTCGAAGCAACATAGGCCTAGAAATCAAACAAATCCACGATCTCGAACAGTTACAAAATACTTCATACGACAGACAAAAATGGTGTTTTATTAAGTGTGTGTAATTCCACATTCCTGTCCATCACACAATTTTCATCAAAAAGATTGAATCGATTAGCTAAAGCTTTAAAAGAGTCAAGAGAATGTCCTTGTGAAAAGTAAGGTGGAGCTAGGATAAAACCCAAAGAGCTCAATCAATGATTGATTTCATAAAATCATTAAAGTGCTTTGAAAGTCATTATGGTCGGGATAAGTGCGTCCGCGGTTACTTTAGCCCTGAGTTATCTATTAAAAAATTTGCCGTATTTGGAAACAGACTCAAAAAGAACAGAAGAACTCACTTGCATCTTACTCAAAGTTCTTCAAGATCTTCCTGACGAAATTCAATCTAAGTTTTGGCAGTCCAAAGACAGACGTTTGTTCATTTTGTGATCTAACAAAAAGTGAAATAAATTTATGCAAAGACCTTCAAGAGAAAGCTTCCCTTATTACTAAGTAAAAATTGCATAAGTTACGAGCTTTATGAGCTTTATGAACTGCTTAAAAGAACAGAAGCTAATGTAGTTAAGGTATCTTTTGACATGGAACAAAACTAAGAGTTAGTGAGGTGTTTTATTCTCGACAAATTTGGGTTTTTAATCTTACTTTTGTATTGATGGATGATACACAAGATTCTACTAATACTTTTGTGTACACATGGACGGAAAATCAGAGTGGGCGAGGCTCAAATAAAGTAGTTTCAGCTCTGTATAACTTTTTGGGGATTTTGGAAGACAAGTTTAAAAATGTTCTAGCGAAATCATTGACATAACAACTGTTTTCTGATGCTTGCAGTGGACAAAATAAAAATCAAAATATTTTGGGTTTCCTACTTATTTATATGCAGATTTCCAGAGTGTTTAGTGATATTCAGCATTGCTTTCCAATCAGGGGACATAGATTTATGCCTCCTGATAGAGTATTTGGATGTTTTGAAAAAATATTTAGAAGAAAAGAATCAGTTGAACAAGAGGAGTACTACACAGTGTTTGCATGTTCAGCTACAGCTATAGTTTTAAGAAAAGACTGGGAACTTTTTGATTTCATTGATGCTCAAAACGAGTTTTATTGAAGATGCTCCCTTTTTTAATGCGTGAACAATGAGTTTTTTCATTTTCAAATAAAAGTAGTAAAGACATTGAAGCTAAAAATACCTACTGTGGCCATTCTAGAACTTTTAAAGTTAAAAAAAAAGACGCAATTAGCTGGGAGTGTACAGTACAGTGAAGTCTACGCCATTAGTGAATCATATAAGTGAAAAGAAGGAAAAATATGTGGAAAACCTTCTCAAATTTATTTCATTATCTGATAGTTCAAAAGACTTATGATACTGCACTTACCAATATGCAAAATACAGTAGTGTATGATGAACTAGAGCCTTTTATTTGAAGGATTTTTAAACTTTACTTTTCAAATTGTGACAAAAATTGGAATAATTGATTTTAATGAATAAAAATTAATTTTTAATTATGTACTTGTAGTTAGTTATAGTTATTAAACCTTTGCTGACATCTTAAAGACAAGTTCTGATAATCAATAAACTTATAAATGAATAATAATAAGAATCTGTCTCCCACATGAATTTTCCAAAAGTGCTTAAGTCACTGACTTAAGGTCGTTTTGAAAATAAAAACCAAATGTTTAACTTCTTAAAAGCCATCATTTTGTGTTCAAATTTTACTTTCAATTGTCTTGAAACAAGAATTTGAACCTGCAAATTACATGACTGATTCTATTCCAAAGTAACATTTAATTATATTCTTAAACATAAAAAAAATACGTTTCTGAAAAATTTACTTTTTTGACTTAAGACCTTGAGCGAAGATGCAGGTGTGTTTGTCCTTACACCTTGTCCTCGCGCACCAGTCATAGGTCGCTGGAATTTTCCCTTGGGGAACAAGTTTTGTCTTTAGGGAAATAGGTTCACTTTATTACTTCTTTGAAGGACCACCCAGAAAACTGGGACAAATGAAAGTTTCGAAAAGATTGTTTTAACAAGTCTATTAAAACAATTACAACAACGTATTTTGGACGCCGATAACTTGCTTACGATAGCTGATTTATGAAACTAAACTTTATGAAACTATAAAACTAGATAACTTGTCGGTGATACAATATTGACACGAACTGAGTAAAACTTATTAATATACCGACTGTGCTAAACCTTCTGAAGTGCGGCTGGCGCGAGTAGGAGCCTAGAGCTCATCCAATGCTGGATTCGAACTGATGCAAAACTGATTTCAATCACTCGGCTAGTAATCGTTTCTTAACATTAAGAAATCTCCCCCTGGCCCCCTCGACGTATCTAACGGATATGTTTACATTTAAAATACCTTCGACTTTCCTTTCATTGGTAAAATTAATTACCTGAGAAGGGTATTTTTCAACTTTCGTTAATTTTGGGAATTTCCGAATGATTCAAACCGATAATTTGGAAAATTTGGTTATAATTCTTTAATGATTTTAGAAGCTTATGTCTAGAAATTTATTTGAATGCAAGCTATCGACGCCGTACAGATTCTTAGATGGTACAAAGGAATTTTATAAATCTAAACTAATATACACTGTGATATAATAATATGATACAAAAATAAAATAAAAATATTAGATATTGTTGTTATGCAACAGACCTTTTGGAATCCACCTCTTCAAAATTACTTTTCGTAATCCTTTCCTAAAATCGGTGTAGTCAACACCGAACTTTGTGAAACTTGCAATGTGGTTTGCGACTTAGATCACATTTTTTATGCTTGTAGTAAATTTGAATTACAAAGACAAGAACCTATTAATAGTTTATTATTGCAAAAAATATACCCCCCTTTCAATCTACTTTATTTGATATCATTAAATATGTACAAGGTATATGAAATTATTCTTAAGTTTATTAAAATGTGTAACTTAAAACTTTAGTGTAGGTGTTAAGCTCGTTACCTCTGTTGACTCGCCAAATATTTTACCTTTTTACCTATACTTTCCGTGGTCTACACTTTCTGTCTGTGAGTCACCTTGAATGACCCCTAGGTGCGAAAAGTAATCCTAGTTCCTCTCCCATCGTAGTCTTCTTTTAATTTCCAGAATTGTAGTGTATTTAGTTTAGTTAGAATAGGTTAATTTAAGTGAACGTTATTACACATTTGCTGCTGGCTGGATGGGCACTTAGCCCGATTGCCAAGAAAAAAAAAATCCATTCCTACTCCTTTTTACTTGTTCTTGTCTAGAGTCTTATTACACTTTTCTTCGATTACTATAACACACTATACATTTATTATTGTTTTAGGTGTGTTTGTTTGGGACGTAGAAGGTAAAAAATATTTCGACTTCTTAAGCGGCTACTCAGCCAATAATTTCGGACATTGCCATCCCAAAATATTAAAAGCATTACACGAACAAAGCTCCGTTTTGCACCACACTTCCAGAGCCTTCTTTTCAGACCAGTTGGGCCAATATGCTGAAGTGATCACCAAGTTGTTTGGATACGACAAATTGTTGCCTATGAATACAGGTTAGACGCATTTTTTGTAATTGTTCTTTCACCCTTATTTATCTTTATCAATGTCACGCTTAGGGTAAACTACGTTTTAGGTGTCGAGGCAGGAGATACGGCTTGTAAACTAGCTAGAAAATGGGGCTACAGGAAAAAGAAAATCGCCAAGGACCAAGCAAAGATTATTTTTGCTGTGGATAATTTTTGGGGACGATCATTAGCGGCATGTTCCTCATCGACAGATCCTTTATGCTTTGAAGACTACGGACCATTTCTACCGGGATTCAGCTGCGTACCTTACAACGATTTGAAAGCTTTAGAGGTAAATTTACTACAATTTTACTAACAATATTAGTTAGGTTAGGTTATAATAGGTTAAGTTCGTATGTGATCCAAAAAAGAAGGTCAGAGACAAAGAAGTAGGTACCCGTTAAAAACATAAAGATAGTATTTGTGTATAATATGTAGGGAAATATTTCAGAAGGGACAATCATCTCCATTCTTGTAAAAATCAATAAATAGCAATAAAAAGCAAGAGAAGATATTGTTACGTTCTTCTGTAGGTTCAGGAATTAAGTGAAATACGTAGTTTAACTAATTTTACAAAATAAACTCACTAAATAACAAATATCTCATTAATAATTATAAATACAATACTACTTATTGCCAACAATAACATGGGTATCACTTACAAAAACACTTATCGACTGACTGTTCAAAGGAGCCTACAGTTTATATACACGAACATCTGTTCTAGAGTTCCATGGAAGGTACCAACGCCGAATCAGCACTTTAACACGAGATTCCAGAAAAATATAGATAAGGAATTCGAGAATTTTGCTGACAAAGAGGTTGATTCGACTTCTATAGTAGAAACTACAGTTAGAATGCACTGCAGGTAAGATAGGCAATGTATTTCTTAAGGGAGAACGGCCGACTACATTGATGGTTTGCCCCGAGCGGCGCATCAGGACCGGATTTAAGAATCATAGCACTGGAATATACTCGCACACAACAATTGCCTAAGGTTGTATAAAAGACTATAAAGCATGATTCAATCACAGATGTATAAATAAGATTATAAAACACTGAAAACTTTGTTTTCAAAACTTCCACAAAATTTATTTTAAATTCTTATCACTACAGCGGTTTCGGCTGATTGCTTTCCTCAAGTGATCTGTTTTTGTCATGGGTTTACACTTTATAGTCTCTAATGAAATAGGTTGAGGAGGGGAGAACTGTTTGTCTCAAGCTGGTCATTCAGAATTATATCTGTGTTTTTTAATTTGTTGATTTCCATAGATTCTAACAAAGATAGCTTAAGGCCTTTATTTTGAATGTGTAGAATTTTAAATTCGTTATTAAAAGAATGATTATGATCTAGAAGGTGAAGTGCGTATGTAGAATCTGTTTTTCTATTATTGAAAGCCCTTTTATGTTCTGCTATTCGTTTATTAAAATTTCTACCTGTTTGACCAATGTAAGTTTTTGGGCAGTCGCAGTACAAACTTAAATGTGGCGACTGCCCAAAAACTTACATTGGTCAAACAGGTAGAAATTTTAATAAACGAATAGCAGAACATAAAAGGGCTTTCAATAATAGAAAAACAGATTCTACATACGCACTTCACCTTCTAGATCATAATCATTCTTTTAATGACGAATTTAAATTCTACACATTCAAAATAAAGGCCTTAAGCTATCTTTGTTAGAATCTATGGAAATCAACAAATTAAAAAACACAGATATAATTCTGAATGACCAGCTTGAGACAAACAGTTCTCCCCTCCTCAACATATTTCATTAGAGACTATAAAGTGTAAACCCATGCCAAAAACAGATCACTTGAGAAAGGCAATCAGCCGAAACAGCTGTAGTGATAAGAATTTAAAATAAATTTTGTGGAAGTTTTGAAAACAAAGTTTTCAGTGTTTTATTGTTACATAAAATGAATTTCGATCAAGTAACGGTCGAATCCATCAATTATGTATAAATAAGAGTTACATTGTCGAACTAAACAATAACATGAAGAAAAATATACACATACTTTTGAGGAATAAAGATCATTATAAAGTCATTAGGAGAAGCGAATCAGTTTTAATCCCTAATGTCTACGCAAAGCAAACATGTCTCTTTGTCGATTTTGGTACTGGTCATTAGACCAAAAACTTATTGGCAAAAACTATGAAAGCTCATTTCTATTTCATTTTCGCAAGCGGATGAAAGTACCTACATCATGGAGCCGTTGCCAATATCTCTCGTGAATTTCAAACAGGGTATGGCTCTTAGTGTGCAAGTAAAACGTGTGGTGTTAAGTGTATTGAACTATCATCTGAACTTAAAAAATGGTGAAAGCTTGACTATTATTAGGAAAAAGTTTCGAAAATGTGCGGTATGAGTGTTCGAAAAATTTATTGTATCTGCGAAGGGGCCTAGCAAGGCGAACTGAAATCCGTACAAAAAAGGAAGAAAAACAGTTTCCAGTCCAATCCACGTGAGTATACTTACGATGAAGAAGTAAAATCTCGAATAAGGAAAATTGTTCATGATTTTTTTTGGAAAACATACCACCAACTATCGACAGCAGAATGAACAGAGTGAAGGATGATGAGGACCTACCAGTGTTTTCAAAAACCACATTTCGTAGGCTACTAAATGACATGGGTTTTGAATATGGTAAAAGAGGTCGAGATTCCATAATGATGAAACGAAAAGATATCATATCGTGCAGACACATGTACCTCAGACAAATAAAAACATTGAGGAAGATGGATAATGTAAACCTTGTTTGTACCGATGAATCTTGGACTACCTTCGTTGCTTCAGTCAAAAAGGAGTGGAGGGACACAAAGACCAAGAATCCACGAGATGCCTTCATAAAAAGGCTCTCTACTGAACTGAAAGCTCCAACCCAAAGAGGTCCTCGGTTTGTTCTTCTTCATGCTGGAAGCGAAACTGGTTTTGTGGCATGGGCCGAATTAACTTTCTTGGCCAAGAAGGGAACAGCTGATTACCACGACGAAATGGACGGGGATATAATTATATGAAGAGTGGTTTGAGAAGATCAGTTATAGAGTTACCGTTATAGTTCAAGAACTTTTTTAAACAAAACAAAAAAGAAACGGAATAACGTAACAATAACATGAAAGAAAACACCCGAATTAAAAAAAAAAAGAAAAAATTCATAAATATAATAATTATAGATCTTAACAAGATAAAATAATAATGTATGAATTTCTGGCCAACAATTTTCTATAAACTCGTTCTCAGTGTCCTTGAAAAACATCTCATAAACATTTTTAAGTGCTTACCCGGGTTGTGCAAAAAGTACTCTTGTAATTACTATTTTTAATGGGAATAAGCCACAATTTAAGTTCAAAATAATTATTGTTGACTTTAGATTTATTATTTTTCATAATTTCTTCTTCAAAGTAATTTTTCTTTGCAGCCTTCAAAAGTATGTTCAATTGTTTACGGTATTCTATATAGGCCTCCTTTTTTTCTTTGTTTGTTGTTTGTCATTTATGTGATTGTACAGTTTATTTTTTTTATTAATTGATTTGACTAATCCTGCTGTAATCCATTTTTTCGCTTTTCATTTTATTGTTATTTAAGGTTTTTATGACTTAATAAATTCACTGTAAACAAATAACGACATGGAAACCAATTATGCAGTTTGTGTAAGTACAGGGGATGTTCAAAAAGTATTGTCTAACATTATTATTAGGTATTTTTTTTGCAGAAATCCCTCCAAGATCCCTTAGTCTGTGCTTATATGGTGGAACCCATTCAAGGTGAAGCTGGCATCAAAGTACCGGATGAAGGGTACCTCAAAGGTGTTAGAGAGTTGTGCACCAAATACAACGTTCTTTGGATTGCGGACGAAATCCAGACTGGCTTGGGAAGAACGGGAAAAAGACTGGCTGTAGATTACGAGAATGTCAAGCCCGATATTCTGGTCCTTGGAAAGGCCTTGGGAGGTGGTGTGTATCCGGTATCAGCTTGTTTAGCTAACGATGATATTATGCTAGTCATTGAACCAGGTATGAATTGCAAATTTGACTGCACAGATCGATTAACTCCATAAAAGAAGAAAAAAATAAAATGTTTTAAAATTCAGCGTAGGTATAATATAAATTGAATTCCAATTCCGTCTGTTTTTCTGGAAGTCTGATTGATCGTTTCAGAGCTTTCTCTGAATCTTCCATCGGTATATCTGTAACTTTCATCTATTTTTTTTATGATTGAATTATCAGTTGACTAGAATTCGAGTGTTTCTGGATCTTCTCCGTCGTCAATGAGGACTTCCTTCAATCGTTCTTGAAGAATCTTTTTGGAACTACAGAAATCATCATCAATCTCGATCCTCAAATTACTCGCGCAACGGCTTCACAGTAAGATATTTTAGCAGTATGTGCGAAGATGCAGGTGTGTTTGTCCTTAAACCTTGTCCTGATGCCTTTGTTTCGCGCACCAGTCATAGGTCGCAGGTTTTTCCCTTGGGGAACAAGTTTTGTCCTTAAGGAAATAGGTTCACTTTTCTATACGTTTTTGAAGGACTACCCAGAAAACTGGGACAAATAAAAGTTTCGCAAAGAACGTTTTAACAAGTCTATTTAAACAAATACAACTACATATGTTGGATGCCGATAACTTGCTTACGACAGTTTATTTACGAAATTTAGTACTCTTGAATTTATATGCAAAAAACTAGATAACTTGTCGGTGATGCAATATTGACACGAACTGAGTAAAATCAGACAGAGTAGCATATCTCATCATCAGGATTAATAAAAGAACCACTCTGAAAGTGATCCAAGTGTACGCTCCGACCAAAAGCCACGACGATGAAGAAGTAGAAATATTTTATGATGAAATAAGAACAGCTATAGATACAAATAAAGCAAATTACGAAATACTATTAGGAGATTTTAATGCTAAATTGGGCAAAAAAAGAGGAAGATTACGAACATTTAATTGGTAACTATGGCTACGGGAAAAGAAACGATAGACGAGAAATGCTTCTCAATTTCATGAATGAACATAACATGTACTCAATGAACTCCTTTTTTAATAAAAAACCAAGCAGAAAATGGACATGGATGAGCCCCGATAAAAAGATAAAGAATGAAATAGATTATATCCTAACGAAGAATAGAATCCTAGTAGAAGACGTATCAGTATTAAATCAGTTTGACCTAGGAAGCGATCATAGACTAATAAGAACAAAACTAATAATTAACAAAAAACTAGAAAGAAAAAGAATACATGAAAAAAGATACAAATGGACATCTGAAGAAATCAAAAATAGTGAATTTAATAAAAAGATAGCGCATGCATTAAATCAAGTTAGCATGCAGCAGATAAACTCCAATGATATTGATGATTTGAATAACCTTATTACCGAAACAGTGAATAAAAGCCTTCTGCAACTGAAAAAACCAAAAACAACATACAATGAATTAGACAAAGAAATATTACAACAAATAAAAAGAAGGAAGATCTTAAATAAATCTAACAAAAGGGGAACCGACGAATATAGAGAACTTAATAGGCAGATTAGAAAAGGAATCAGACAACAAAAAAGAAAAGAAAACGAAAAATTAATAACAACTATTGAAAAAAATAAGAGTATGAAATGCCTCAGACCGACACTAGGACGACGTCAGATGATATCATTAATGGGAAAAGACGAAAATGAAATCACAACTAGAGAAAACATACTGATACGAATAGAAGAATTTTACACAGAACTTTACAGAACATATCAACAAGATGATGAGATGAGACCAGCACGGAAATTAATAAAAAATGTTGGATCAGAAATAATGCCAAAAGTAACAATTTCAGAGGTAACTACAGCATTGGAAAATATGAAGAGAAATAAAGCTGCAGGAGAAGATAATATTACCACAGATATGATGTTAGAAGGAGGTAAGGAACTAATTGCAATTGTAACTAAGCTTGTGGACAGTTGTTTACATCAGGGCAAAGTCCCTAAGAGCTGGAACAACTCTAAAGTAATCTTATTACACAAGAAAGGTGATAGTCGAAAATTGGAAAACTACAGACCCATCAGCCTACTGTCACACCTGTTTAAATTACTCACCAAAGTCATAACTACTCGACTAACAAGGAAATTAGACGAATACCAACCATATGAACAGGCAGGTTTTAGAAAAGGCTATTCAACTTCCGATCACCTGTTAACCACAAAAATATTAATAGAAAAATGTAACGAATACAAGTTTCCAGTTTTCCTAGCATTTGTAGTCTACGAAAAAGCTTTCGATACCATAGAACACACGGCCGTAATAAACGCAATGCAAAATTGTAGAATAGACAGCAGATATATTAACTTAATAAAAGAAACTATGAACCAAGCTACAGCTACATACTACCTAAATGAAAATGAACACACGAACCCTGTACCATTAAACAGGGGAGTCAAACAAGGAGATACTTTATCACCCAAACTGTTCACCTTAGTTTTGGAGGACGTTTTTAAAAACCTAAATTGGAAATATAAGGGAAAAAACATCAATGGCCGCTACCTCAGTAATCTACGATTTGCAGATGACATAATCCTGATAGCTACTGACCTACAAGAAATGCAAACCATGCTTTTAAAACTATATACCGAATCTTCTAAAATAGGACTGAAAATGAATTTAAACAAAACAAAAGTCATGCACTCCGAAGACACCGTGACAATAATAAACGATAAAGTTATAGAAAAAGTTGAAGAATATATATACTTAGGATAAAAAATAATACTAAATAGGGAAATTCAAACTGAAGAAATAAAAAGAAGAAGAAAGTTAGCTTGGGCAGCATTCGGTAAACTGAACTATATACTCAGAAATCAACAAATTCAATTACATCTTAGATCTAAAGTTTTTGATGCATGCATTATTCCGATATTAACTTATGCGGCACAAACATGGACAATCACAAAAAAGAATATGAATATACTTAGAGTCACTCAACACGCGATGGAAAGAGCAATGCTAGGTATATCACTTAAGGACAAGAAAACAAACACATGGATAAGACAGAAAACCAAAGTCACCGATGTGGTGCAAAAATCATTAAAGTTGAAATGGGAATACGCTGGACATGTAGCTAGGAGCGATCTAAACAAATGGCACAGATCAATTTTAACCTGGAGACCATACCAACACAAAAGACCCAGAGGCAGACCTAATATGAGATGGACAGATGATCTGTTAAGGACTGCCGGGAAAAATTGGCTACAAGTAGCGTACAATAAAAAACAATCTAAAGGAAGACTTGAAGAGGCTTATGTTCAGATGTGGACGTGAATGGCTAGACGAAGAAGAAGAAGAAGAAGAACAAGAAGAGTAAAATGTAAAAGTGCATCCAATGCTGGATTCGAACTGATGTCAACTCGCCCCCTTGAATCACATCCAGCTCATAACGGTTTCTTAAAATTAAGAAATCGTCCCCCTGACCCTCGACTTATATAAAGGATCTGTTTACATTTACATTACCTTTAACTCTCCTTTCATTGGTAAAACTACCGGAGAAGGATATTTTTCAACTTGCCTTTCTGTTAGAATTTTTCGAATGACTCAAACTGATAATTTGGAAATTACTAATGATCGTTTCATTGTTATGATTCTTTGACGACTTTAGAAGCTTATGTCTAGAAAGTTCTTTTGAATATTAATATTTAGTGTGATATGATGATATGATCAAATGACAAAATTGAATAAAAATATTAAATGTTGTTGTTACGCAACACAGTATTGTCTACCGAACATACGCGAATTTTTAGAAATTATATTTTTGTGGTCCTGAATAGTCTGTACCGAAAACCGAATAACATACGCACTAAAAGACTGTTCATAAAGCAATGTGTTTATTTTTAAATTTTAGGGACGCATGGTTCTACCTTCGGTGGTAATCCGTTAGCATCAAAAGTAGCTATAACAGCTCTAGAAGTACTCGAAGATGAAAATTTGGCTGAAAACGCTTTTAAATTAGGGGAAATGTTCAGGGTAGAGTTAAGGAAAAAGCTGAACAATGGAAATCCGATTGTGATGGATGTCAGAGGCAAAGGATTATTGAACGCTATCGATATTAATAGAAGTAAGTAGTCCTATTGATATTAGATTTTTTTTATATTAGTATCTAGAGCTGAGTATAAAGATACACGCTTCTTAAGCGAGTTCGAATGCTCGAGAACCATATCTACGATCTTTAATATGAAAACCAATTAATTATAGCAGTTTATTGTAGTAAAATAATTAGAAAATCTACGGAAAGTAGACAATATATGGACATACCGCTATTACTTCTATACTTTTGAAGATTTTCTCGCATTGCTCTCTATTTTCTACATTTTGTTTCCATTTTTCTACTTTCACTGTTCTTAAGTCGGATTTCATCGGTTTCATCATTTCCTCCTTGGAAAATCTCTCTTATTGTTTTGTCATCAAATGCCATAGTCTGTTGACTAGTACGCATTTCGATGCGCATCGCCCCGCCTCGAATTTTCCCATTGGCTCTTGACCTGGAAATCCTTATTTATCGCTCGAACAGCGCATATAAATATTGGCGATTTTCAGGTCAGCCAGGTCAGTCCCTCACGGGCTCTCCGAGAGCTTAGTGCTCTCGGGGCTCTGCTCCTGTTCTATTTTCCATACTCTGTGGCTGAGAGTTATTTTTAACTTTAACTTGGTGTTTTTATTTCGACAACCCTTTGTCATGTAAGAAAATATCTTGTCTTTCTCAAGACAAGCCATCGGAAGACCACAACCTAATGTACCATTTTCGACGAGGAATTTGTTGTGTAAGAAATATCTTGCCTTTTTCAAGGCAAGACACCGAAGATATAAATATTTAGTCCATATCCAGTAAATGGACTTAAGTAGAGGAGCTCTCGACAGTATATTCGAAGCCCTCTACAGAGCATCCGGGGATATCAGAAGGTGGTTAGACCCGTATTTGTTCCCCCGAGGTGACAGTTTCCTCCTATGGACTCCGTTAGTTGTTCTGGAATTCTCTGGTTAACTGCCCAAGTCAGCTAAAATTTTCCTTACTTTACTTTTTCATATTTCATTTACATTGACTTCTCTTAGAATCTTAATATCGTTTCTAAACGAGCTCCATTCTCATTATGATCTGTTCCGAGTTTCATATCATTGATCAAACTTTGTTAAAAATAATTTTTTTTACAATTTATCGCTGACTTTTGTTTGGCGCTTCTCCCGTTTTCTACTTTTCCCAATAGAGTGGTCGTTTTCATCCTCAGTTTGATCTCTCCTTCTTTTTATGTACTTATCTGTGCTATCTTCATCTCCATTTTACCAAACGTAGTTACCGTGAAAGAAAAAGGGACTTAGGTCTTCTGTTTGGAAGCCCTGATTGATATCGGCGTCTGTATAGGCAACACCGTAGGATTCTCTAAATGTATTCAGTTCCCGGGTTAAATTAAATCGATTTTAGCGGCGACAAGCTTTTCACTTCTGTTTAGGGGTCATCAGAAGGACATGATCTTGTTCTTAAATTACTTATACTAACCATTTTATCCTGCTAAAAGATGTGGAAGAACAAATAGAAGTGAGAAAAACCAATCATACCATACAGTATTATTACCACACAAAAATAAAACAATAAAACATAACAGTCCTCAATTATTAAAATTTTTGAAACTGTTTTCGAATTTTTTTTTTATTTTTCATTTATACACTTAGAAATTTTTTCACAAATTGCTCAAGCAACTTTTTTTTGAAATCATTGCGAACAATTTTATTTACATCAATTTTTGTAGGAGATATGATTGTTTGCAGGGAGTCTTTTCAAATTCTAGTTATAGAAAACCTTCCAGAGACATGTCTGCATCACATATGAAGATTTTGTCCTCTGTTTTAAACGTAAATAAAAAAAGGTTTGTAACCCGGTCGATAGAGGTGCTGATGATTAAATTGTTTGAGCAATTCATACAAACTTTTGACAACCGCTGTAAAAGTTGAGTGGCAAAATACGCAGTTATGGATTTGAGAGCAAGACCTACGATTTTTTTATTATTGTCTAAATAAATGATGCTATAACCAACTTAAGCTAGTTTTGTACCCGTGTTAACTGGATTATATTGACAATAATAACCTTTTGTTACTTTCCAGATTGTATAAATGCCTGGGACGTCTGTTTGAAGTTAAAAGAAAATGGTTTAATTGCGAAACACACCCACGAAGATATCATACGATTTTCACCACCTCTAATAATCACTGAAGCGGAAATGAAAGAAGCGATTGATATTATCGTAAGAACCATTAACAATATTGAAGTAAAAACTCAATAAACAAAAGTTTTAAACAAATAACTCAAAGGGATATTTTCTTATTGTATTGTACTTCAAATTCAGTCAGTTTAGGTTTTTTTTCGATAATTTCCAGGTGTTCATAATTTATTTTTCAGTAAAATGGTGACGAAATATTCTGCTGATTTTATATCATTCCAAAGGAATAATACTTTTTACATTTTTATGTTTTTTATATGTGTATTTTTATAAAATATGTTTATATTAATAATGTTATCGGTATTAAAATTGTTTTTATGGTTTTTGGTTTTTATTTAAAATCATTTCCTTGCTCCAACTATTCTGTGTTTGGGACTACGGATATATCAAAATATGAAAAACTATTTTGATTATACAAAAGGATTATTCGGTTCGGTTTTTAATTAACTCTCGTCATTTTCATTCAATCATAAACTTCATAACATTTTTCAGGTACCAAATGTAATGTTTTAACATCTAGGGCCTTTTGACTTAAGTTATAAGTTAAGTAATATACCAGCATCACATTACAACATTCATTTATTTTGTTCACCTTCTATATCAATAACACACTAAAAGACATTAACATTTTACTCTGTAATAATAAAATTTAAAAAACTCAACTTCCTGCACATATCCGCTTTCCATATTCCAGGTACCAAATGTTGAAAAACCATATAAACCCTATTCATTCTACAAATTCCCGATCGTCAACATAACCACGTGTAAGCCAAACAGGGTCGTACTGATGTACGACCTATGTATCATATGATTTTTAAAAATATTTACTTTTGAAACTGTTAGTGTAAGAATTTCTTGAAATTTAATCATTATATCACAATTAAACTAAACTCTAAAAAATAACACGACCAGTAAATAACTTAACAATAACTATAACATAAATATAACACAATATAATTAACTTAAAAATCAACACGATACAATTTGAATGTAAAATGATGGCAAGTTAGGATCTGTAACATGAGAATATGTCTCGCTTACGGTAATAAATTAATTTTTATAGCCTCTTGACGAATGAGACGGCGAATATCAACACGTGCTCATGTTTACTGATGTGAATTTGGTAAAAGAATATACTTTAGGACCTTTTATAAAAATCTTTGATTCTCCACCATTGAATTCAGATATCTGTATAGTTGGTTGCCTACCTATATTCATAACTTTTATCATCTACAATAATACCCAATTTACAAATTTTAGAACAAACTTTCAGAATAAATCATACTTTAAATGGTTGAATAAAAAACAAACAAAAAACTAGTGTTTTTTATTCAAAGAATTTTTTAATTTAGAAATCTCATCTTAAAAAGCAAGTATTTTCAAGAAAGTCGTCTTTTGAACGTTTTTATCTAGAATGCGTAGTTTTTCACAATATTGAAATGAATGCAAACAGTCGCTTTTTTTTGCTTAAATGTCATGACGCAGTAAAAGTTTCGATAACCACGAGATAATATGCCTTTCCTATTGACTTCCCCCAGGTATTCCAGTTCAAAAATAGCGCCCTGTAATTTTAAGATTTTTTAAATGATTGTTCGGCTTCGTTTCATGGAGTAATAAACTATAAACAACTTATAAATTTAATTTGATTTAATTATTTATTTCTTGAATAAAAAAAAAACAAAAAACTAGTGTTAATTGTTGATTTAGATAGGTGATATGTATATTTAACATAAATGTTTTTTAATATCCACTTTTAACAAGGTCAAAAGCCTTAACATAATCAAAGAAACACAGATATGCTGTGATGTTAAATTCTCCGAATTTATCTATAATTTGTAGTACGTCCTGGTACAAAACCTTCTTCTTCTATTTATATAAGAGCTACATGTAATGATGTTTCTATTTACCCCGTACAATTTTGTCATAATTATTTCCTGACACTTCTAATCTTAATATTAACTTTTTTAACCTGTTATCCACATAATTTTAAGTTTAAAGTGATAATAACCGATTGATTGTTTTATCGAACTTGGTATATTGATGACATTGGTGACCCCTTCAATGAATTAAGTGGCTTATATCGTCAGTCTTGTTAGCTCTATCTACTAGAACACAGTGGATGAGATATTCGGTAAGTTCGTTCAATATTAATAATGATTTAGTATCATTTAACTGTATGTAAATGTGAATCTATATAATAGTGAAAAAATATGTATTTTAATGTATTAATTTCTCAATTTCATCTTTTTTTTAATATAAAATAATTTGTGCAAAGTTTCTCGAAAAATACTAGCTGAATTTTGTTCTTGTAGTATGGTATTGGAAAGTCTCAAACATTCCTGATATCAGCTCTTCGTCTCATGTACATAATTTTCGATTTGCTGAGAATATCGTCTCCACTGTCGATGATCTACACAAATTCGAAGCAAAGCTTAAAGAACTTATATATAAGTGCTTGTAGCGATCATCTGTGCTGTACCAATATGTCCATAATGCTGATGTTGGCTCACATTCATCATACCATTCAAATTTAATATTTTTCCTTAGAAAACGATGCCAAGATTCAAGTGTAGCAGTATTATTTTCGATCTACTTTAAATAAAAATTTATTGAGCCTATTGTCCAAGAAACGAAGGTTTTCACCTCGCAATTTTTTCGGAAAAGATCAATTTAACTTGAAAATTTCAGAATAAGTAGGGGATAGGACCAAGGATCAAAATCTATATGATGCCGAAAGGCGCTTTTACCATAGGGGTAGTTGTGACCCCATCTCAGGGTGGAAATTTTTTTATTATATTTTGACCGCAAAAATTTGAAGAAAAATTAGGTCTAGGCGAAAAATGTTCTACTATACATTTTTTTAATACAATTAATAGTTTTCGTTTTATCAAAAAAACTGTAATTATCAAAAATGTACCTTTTGAAAAAATAAACAAAATGGATTTTTTAAATTTCCTTTAAGACGAATATCAACAGAGGTATACTTTATTATAGGTTAACTCTTCTTCGTCGAATATTAAATTTTGGACTCACACAAAAATTGAGTGACTTGATGAAAAGAAAGTCAGCCCCTATTGATTTCAGCCAGAAAGTGAACAGAAACAACCCCCTAATTACCACCCTAATTAAACTTAATCGTTGGCCTTGTTCAATCTTCTTTATTTATGTATTATTAATTCATTCTAGAAGTTTGACCGACTTACAATGATTAGTTTAAAAAAAATGGAATTAAAAGAGAATAATGAACTTTTGTAGTTTGGTAAAAAATGCCCTTGTCATCAAAATAGAAAGATTAGTATTAGAGATACGAAAAAAAGTTTATATATAAAATTTAGCTTTTTTAATTCCCAAGAATTTGGTTTGCCAAAATTTTTTGTACGGCAAAAATTGTGTGAGATATTAACAATTAAAACTTGTACTAATATGCAAAAACTACCAATACCAACCATTTCAAAGTAACTTTGTTTTTAAATTGGGGGCTTTATTTCTAATGTAAAAAATAAAAAAGTTATGGTTAAAAAAACCAATAAATTTTTTGGAAAAAAATGGAGAAATCCAATTGGAAGCATCATAATGTAAGTTAGCGGTGTCTTTTTGTATTCTGTCCGTTAGAAACTCATATATAGTATTTTTCATATAAAAATGAGTGCACGTCATTCAAGATTTACGACGTCATAACCCCACAGCGTTGCCAAAACATCAAAATAGTTAGTAAATAAGGAATTTTAAAAATGTCAACTATTTGTCAAACTATTATATAACAGTAAATACACTTAGTTTTAAGACTACTGCAAATACATACAAAAACACTAAAATACAGAAGAAAACAGTTTAATACAAAATTATATATTCTAAATTTTAAACTTACCCCTATTTAGAGCATTAATAGTAAAAACGTCCCGCCATTATTTCTTTTTCAAAATAATCTATCTTATATGAAAGCTTATCAGCTTTCTACAGACTATTTAGTTGTTTTGGCATAGCACAATCACAATAGACAACAATAATTAGTTTTTAAAGCTATTAATCTAAATTTAATATGTATTTATAAATACAATTTATTAATATATAATATATTATGATCAAATTGTGTAAGAAATCAAAACATAAACAAAATTCTTTCCCAAAAAAGCGGCAACACTTTAAACAATTTTGCCACACGCTGAACTGTCAAAAAATTTGAAGTATTTCCATATCAGTTGCGTACAATTGTCTAATATATTTAATTAAAATTATTATTTTGTGGAATATTAGACTTGAAGAGTTATTTCATAAAATTTGTATTATTAATAATAACAAATGTTTTCGGTTATTTAATCAATATAATTCTAAAATTCCCAATTTAATGATGATTACATTTTTTGATTATTATACCATGTTGACGCCTATGAAAGATCGAGAAGTTCCGTATGGGTTTCGTATTATTAGCTGTGTTAGGAAAATTTGAACTCTAAGGTTGACGTTCTGGAAATTTTAAATATAAGTGACGTCACTTTATATAAATTGTGACGTGCACGCATTTTTATATGAAAAATACTATAGGTACACGCATGCATTCATTCATACTCGACTCAAGGAACCATAGAACACAAACATAGAGGGTAAGTTGAACTTAATCTCAAATTTGTATGCAAATCAGTCTTTTCGGAAAAATTTGCTAGGTTTTGTCCTATTTTAAGCTTCGTTTCCTGGACTATAATACGGCGCAGAAAATGTCGTCCCAATTAATATCAGCTAGTCAGCTAGTTGGCGATTACGCCAGGCGTCAGAGACGAAAATTCCACTGAATTTTTAAAAATCATACGAAGAAGCTAAATTTTCCTGAGAATGTCAATTTTGGGACACCAAAAAATGTGCAAAAAAGTTTACCACTCATACTTCCCACCTACCCCTAAAAGCTTCTCCTCGTAAGGGAAGAAAAACAGACAAAATAGATTTACCAAAAACAAAAATATTGTTTTTGAACAAAAATGTTAATTAGCATTTTTTGTGTAGAATGAACCGTTCTCTCAGAAACAACGCTTGAAGCGACCGGCGATTTTGAATGTCATTTACGCGCGCGAAATCAATTTTAAATAAAATTTGCATCAAGTCGACGGTTAAAATTTCAATATCTTTTGACCAGAGTGTCCTATCGACCAAAATTAAAATGCGTTTTAAAGGTGAGGAGTGTAGTTTACGTATGCCATTCATTTTGCATAAAATATGCGTAGAATTCTATAAAAGTATTAAAAGCCTAATCTTCAAAGCCAATAGCACGAAATGTCGGTTTTGAATTTTGGCAACAAATGTGAAACATTTGAAATATGCATAAAATCGCTGAATTTAAAACGTTTAAAACTTCTTCTTTTCGATTACACAAGTACGTTTTTCAAAACTAGACAACTTCAGCTTCAAATTCCACCCAATATTGTCTTCGTGGAAGCATTTCTCGTGACGTGCGATTGTTTGTAATGTGAAATTCAAACTTTCTTTCTAAATTTTTACCAGAGATAAAAGTTTTGAAAGTAAAGTAAATACAAAGTTATCTGTAATGATCGGTGTCGATGATAATACAGTTGGTAATTTTTCCTCTAAGATTTTCGTGGGATAAGAGGAGTAAAAATTAACCTGGGTGGGCCAATACTCCTTTGACTTCGAAAGAAAGTCTGTACCAGGCCACAACAAAACTTTGATAATTCAATAATACATCTTTATTGTTTATATTTTTATATCAAAATAAAACCATTTTGTTGATATATAACTAGTTTTATCAAGAAAAAGATAAAGGTTGTATATAAAACAACCAGTTTTACTAAGAAAACGATAGCAGCTATGAATAAAAGGTGAATAGGTTAATGACAACAGTGAGAAATTACAAATTTGTAAAGGCGATTTGGGAATAACTAAACTATCAGGTATATCTTAATGTTTGACTAATACTACTACATGTCGGTTTATAAAGTTCTCCGCGGTTTTCCGACTTCCAATCGCCACTTCCTCTGGTGGTTCCATAGGTCCCCTTCTATGATTCTTTCTCTCACCTTTTTGTCTATTCGTCCTCTCCGAATTATTCTCGGTCTACCTGTTTTTCTCTTGCCTTCTGGTTCCCATATTAGTATTTCTTTTGGTGTTCGTTGTTTAGCCATTCCTTGTATACGTCCGAACCAGATAATTTGTTTGTTGAAAATTCATCTGTGATCGTTCGTTTGATTCTCATTATTTCTCTAATGCGTTTGTTGTTAATCTTTTCTCTTCTAGATCTTGCTAGCTCTTCTTCAAAAATCCATTTCTGTTGCTCTCAACATTGCCAATGTTCTATCTTTCTGTGGCTATGTATCACTGTTGTGTAGTGTGATACTTTTCACTTAGTCTCATATATCCTCTTTTTATTTTCTTTGCTGGTGGATTGGTACGATAAAATACTGTTTAACATTGTAATGGCTTTTCTACCTGTCATATTTCTCTTTCTTATGGCTTTTGTCTAAATACGCCAGTCAATAACCGTTTTGGAGTGTAATTTTCCACGTCACGACGGATTTGCTTTAAAATTTGGTTCCTCTTAGCCTCTACTTCACTTTTGCACTTGAGCCCAGGGTTGCTTTTGCTTGTGGGGTGACAGCCGCCCCTTCTTGCGAGCTGCTTTAATACTGCACTTGATCTCTTTACCTGAGTCTAGTTAGTCTGTAATGTAGCAGCTCTGATATAAGTGAGTAATTCGCCCAATGTTGTTTTGATCTATCTGTAGGGAAGCATTGTGGTGAGGTTGGCAACTAAACATCATAAATTGACGCTATTCTTTTTGTTTAAAGTAGGGCGTATTGAAATAGGTGGTTAATTAATTAAAATATGGCAAGAAGAAGGGAAGTGAAAAGAATTTACAGAAAAAAGAAAAGAGGACAGCTAGAAAAGCAATTGAAAAACATAGAAGAAGCCTATATAAACAAAGAGGTAAATAATTTCTACCAAGAAGTTAAGAAATCCAGAGAAACTACAAAGAATAATCCACAGTATTGCAGAAACAAAGAAGGCTTACTTCTAGGTGAAACAACAGAAAAATTAAACAGATGGGCGGAATATTTCGAAGATCTATTAAATACAGACCAACAAGAAGAACTTGAGGGAAATGAGAATTGGCAAGAAGATGAAGAAGGGAAGTGCGAGGAACCAACTCTGAATGAAGTCAAAGAAATAATAAGAGACCTAAAAAATAACAAAAGTGCAGGAAAAAGTGGTATCCCAGTTGAGATTTTTAAGGAAGGTGGCGAAAGATTGAAGGAAAGGATATTCCACTTGACACTAATAATTTGGCAAAAGAAAGAAATGCCGAAACAATGGAATAGCGCTCTTATTTGTCCTATCTACAAAAAAAGGAGACAACACGGAGTGCGAAAACTATAGAGGTATAGCAACTATTAGAAGAAGTTTATAAAATACTTGTAACGATAAGACTACCAAAGAGAATTGAAATACTATTGTAAAAATAATACCTCAATCAACCATGGGAGCTTATCGTCTATACCTTGCCTAGCTCAGTATCTCAAGGGTGAGTTCGTCTTGTCTTAAACTAGGGATTGAACCTGAGTTCTCATTTGATAGCAAATAAGACAAATTTTAACCAATCATATTTATTTAAATCAATAAAAAAACAATAATTAACCCTGCCAAAGCTTAACAGTTATAAGTGTTACTTATTGCTTCGATGGGCGGCTTGTGTGTTCTAGCTGTTGGATCCTCCACTTAGAAGTTGTGACTTCTGGAGAGCTGCAGTCACACGTGGCTGTATGTCCTGACTAAGTTTTGGTGTCCAATAAACCAATAAATTCAATAAATCCAATGAAATGTCCAATAAAAATAAAATGTCCAGTAAACCAATAAGTTTTATATCTCCAATAAACTGTCCAGTGGACCAATAAGGTTTTGATATGTCCAATAAACTAAAAGGATAAGAAACAACATGCATTAGAAACACATCAAAAAGAAAGGTTTAACTTCCTTGCCATCTTACAAAATTACACTTAAACAAATAGCGTATGGCAAGGATAAAATGAAATATGAATGTTACTACTTAGTTAAATTCTGTTAAAGAGTCCTAATGCATATATCAGAAAAAAAAAATGTGCTTTCGAAAGAAAGTAAGGTTAGAAATATTGGAAATGTGGTCAGAATTATAGAATAAATATCACAATGAAAGTACTTACCCCAAGAGAAGTTGTAGACCATAAAAATGAGTCTTATAATAATTTTTGCCTTCTTTTATAAATTTCAAAAAGAGGCAAAAAATAATCCCACTACAGAAAAGTTGTTTTGACAGAAAGTGGGAGACTGAATGAAGTTAGCACAGATGTCATAGAATGTTGGTATAGATATCATGAAACTAGCTTGTCAGTCAACACAGAACAGAATAGTCTGCCGAACAAAAGTGAGAGGGCAAATATTTACTCTATGGGACAGAAAGAGAGAAAATAAAGACAGAGGAAGAAGAGAAAAACAGGGGCGCCAACTATTTTTATAAACAAAAAAATAGTAAAAATTAAACTGAAGATAAAGAAATTAATAAATTAATAAAGAAATTAAAATGAAATAATTATTAAAATATAAATTAATAGAGATGTGACGTTTATAACGTTACACACTCCTACCACCCATCAGAAAAATTTCGAACACAACTGAGAAATTTTTCTCAAAGAAAACAAGAACACAATGTTCTACCTAGGAATAAATATATGCAGTAGTAATCTGTAGTAACAAATCAAAAATAAATACTTTATAACAAAGCAATCAAGTTAATGAATATAATAACAAAAGAATGATCATAAAAAAATTTAGAGTATTACTCAGGGAAATTGAATACTTCCCAACGAATTGTAGTATCCGTCAAACTAAAATTTGTTGTTATTTAAAAAATTTATATAACAAAATAATTAAATTAATGAATATAAGTAATTAAGTATACATTACTATTCATAAAAAATTTAAAGTATAACTCAAATTTGCTATATTTAAAAAAAAATAGCAAAATAATTTTCAGATGTTAATCTGGGGAAAATAAAAAAAATTACCCAATGAATTGTAGTATTCATCACACTAAAATTATTAATCTAATATTAATAAACTACTACAGAGAATATCTCTGGAAAAATAAAAAAAAATTACTCACTGAATTTCAGGATTCATTAAACTGAAATTAAATAGGTACTGTTATAAAGTAAGCAGTAAGATGGTGTAGCATAAAGTTTATAATAAAAATTTAATAATTATAATATACAGTTTTTGAGGGGAACGCTCAGGGGAATATAAATGCATATTACCCAATGAATTTTAGTATTCATCAGACTAAAAATGAAGGGAAAAAATTAATTTAAAGTAATCGGGTATCTGTAGACTTTGGTACTGTACATGGACCCTACCAAAGGATCAATTGAAACCATGTTGGTATGAACGCAGTAGCCCATAGCCCACGGTTAAACCACGACAGCGCTCCTCGGAGACGACAGCCCTATGTGCCATGAACCCCCCGACGCCATACCCTGGAGACAACCCACCATTTAAGGAAGATCCAGTGGTACGAATGTACATCTGCATCAAAGCTCAGGCCCACAATAACAAAAATAATAATAACAAAGGGGCAATGCATCTGATATATTCAGATATACATTGTTGAAGAATTCTGTCTTCAGAAATTCTTCTTCGGAAGTACAACAACTTCCTTTGCAAAATAGCATTCTATACACATAGTATGAAGTCTAGTTAATAATCAAAGTCAAAGGTAAGTATACAAAAATAAAGACAAATAAGCAAAGTCAGGTAAATACATAATATAGAGATCATATCTCACAAAAATGAATAGTTAATGGATACTGCTAATGAATGAATCTCAAAAAAAAATTAGTACTCAGGATAACTGAGTACCTAAAGTAAGGCAACAATAATTTCAAAATTATAAAATGAGTAAAAGCATGTAGACATTGATATGCAAATGTAATTATTGATAAACAACTCAAAAATACATATAAACTTTACTTGATATGTCAAATAAGACAAAGTTCTACACAAAAGAGATATAGTAACTGCATAAAACAAGTCTTAGAAGACTAAGAGTAAGTTAATAATGAAAATAAGATAATGATACATAAGAAATGTTATTCTCACTAAATATAAACCAGGGATCTACACAAAAGAATAAAGTACTGCATAAATATAGTTTACAAAAATAGAAGAAAACAAGTGAAAGTAGGTATACTACAATCAAACTTCAAAGCGCCATAATTCTACACCAGATTTCTAAAAGTAGATGCATAGAATTATTTTAACTCCAAAAGAAATAAGAAAAAACACATCATCCAAAAAAAAATATATACCTACTACGGTATATTAATTGTCTCTAAAAGACCAAAAAGGAACACAGATTCATATAATCTGGCCCAAAATCTCCTTAGGATATATGTATCCTAGGAAAACTAAAACACCATGTATGCAACTAACCATGTTGTCATACATAAAGTGCTGGATGAGGCTTTTAATTGTATCAAAATCAAAAACAATTACCCAAAGTAAAATAATAGGAATATATAAACAGTTAGGGTAATGTCAAATAAATAAGATTAATATGTTTATCATAACTACAGAAATATCAAAATATAAAGAGATAAAATAATAAAAGATAATGCTTTACCATATTATATAACATTATTGAGACTCATCATCACTAGAATCAGTAACATCTAACTTAATATCTTGCACATGAAAATTACCAAGGTCTTTACCATCTAGATCCTTAAGATTATATACTAAAGGAGATAAAACTTTATGTATAATACAGGGAATAAATTTGGGAGCTAATTTAGCAGAAAAATCATCCACAGCTTTTGAAAGGATATTATTTTTCTTCCAGACTTTGTCACCTACATGAAATTTTACATCACGTCTACGTAAATTGTAGCGTTTAGTGTTGGTATTGTAAGAGTGACGTATTCTCTTCTGAACTTCATTAAATATAGGAGAAATATTCTCTAAAGGCTTGGGATCAAACAATTTATTGTTAATATTAACAATATTATTAGATGTTTCTTTAATAGCACCAAAGAATGAACCATCAACAGGAACATTTCTAGCAAATGTTAAAAATGAAGGAGAAAATTGTGTTACTTCATGCTTAGCTAGACGAATAGCTTGGGCTATTTTAAAAATTTCCTTGTCCCAATCTTTATGATTGTCCTGAATAAAAGACCTAATTGCAGTAACAATTGTCTTATTAACTCGTTCAGTAGGATTAATCTGAGGAAAGTATTTAGCATTATACCAAATTTTTTGTACCTTGTACTTTTCCATCAAAGTTTTAAAATCTTTGGAAACAAATTGTTTTCCATTATCAACTGCAAAGATCTGTGGTACACCAAAAATAAGAAAAACTTGATTTTCGATAAACTTGACAATAGCTTTAGAAGTAGCATTAGCCAAAGGATGTACAAACATGAACTTTGTAAACCAGTCAACAACAACTAAAAGATAACGATTTCCATTTTTAGATCTAGGATATGGACCAAGTAAATCAGCAGATAAAAACTGAAAAGGAAAATTAATTAATTAATAAAATTAAAAACTATTTTTATAAACAAAAAATAGTAAAAATTAAACTGAAGATAAAGAAATTAATAAATTAATAAAGAAATTAAAATGAAATAATTATTAAAATATAAATTAATAGAGATGTGACGTTTATAACGTTACATACTTGCAAAAGTTATTAGGAAAAGATTACTAAAATATGATAACAAAGTGATTGGAGAATACCAGGGAGGTTTTAGATCAGGAAGAATACAAAATAATAGCTACGAACAAAACTTAGGAATACATATGCTATCGATTTTAAACAAGCATATGACTCTCTAAATCGAACGATGCTATATGAGGCCATGAGAACATTAGAAGTACCAGAAAAGCTTATAAGGCTAGTGAGAAAGACGCTTAGGAACACGATAAACATGTTAACGATGGAAGAAAGCTTTTCAAGACAGTTCACAGTGAATAGAGGTTTAAAACAAGGAGATCTGCTATCAACGAATTTATTCATCCTAGTATTAGAACAAATCGTAAGAAGATCAAATATAAGCACAAACAGGACTATTTTCAATAGCAGGGAACAGTGCATAGCGTACACGGATGATGTGGTGATACTAGCGAGAACAAAAAAAAATTTAGAAAAATTTTTCCAGAAATTTGAAGAAGAAGCGAAAAGATACGGATTAATAATAAACCAAACAAAAACCCCATATATGGAAATGAGGGAAGACATAACAAATAATAACAAATAGATCAAAATGAAAGGAGCAGAGACTGTGTATATTTTAAAAGAGTGTCAGAATTTGAATACTTAGGAGTAACCATATCGAACACGGGAAAAGAAGAAAAAGAGATAGACAAAAGATTAATGAGCAGAGAAGGGAAGCAGAGCGATAGAGTTACTAAATTCATTACTGAAAGCAAAAAATGTGCCAAGAACAGCTAAACTGCGAGTCTATGAGACAGTAATCAGACCTACAATGATGTATGACAGTGAAACGTGGATTATGTACCAACAGGAAGAAAAGGAAGTAGAGATCTAAGAAAGAAAGATGCTCAGAAAAATCTTCGGAGAATGGAATAGAAAATATGTACATAATTGTAAAATAGGCAAAACACTTGGCATAACTCAAATATTGTTATCAATTCAGAAAAGAACTTACCTTTTGAATACTGTATATGGCAGAAAAGCCGCGTCTGGTCAAAGTTTCTGCTCCTCGATACTGTAAGAAGAGAATGATTGAGAAAAATTTAACCGGGAGAAGTGGCATCTTGCACACTAGACTGTAGACCTGGTCATCTCGAGGTCTTGCTACTGCCCGTTTCATAGGGACTTACCTAAGAGGTTAAAGGATCTTTCGACCGAATGTAGAGTACGTCGTAATAAATTAAAACCGCCAACTCGTGCTTTTGGTACAATAGTATATGCATTCCCATTTTAAGGCATGGAATAACTGATATAAGGTTTCAAGAAATTTGATCTTTTGAAATCGTTTTGTGCTTTTGGGGTTAAAATTAATAGTTCCCGAAAACTTCTCAAATGGTGATTTAGACAAGTAGTTTCTCAGAACTCTGACAACATAATATGAATCAGCAAATTTCTCATAAAATATTAATACAATGCTCATTAAAATAAGTAATTAAAATATTCAATTAAATAAGATCATATTATAATAAAATAATAGAAATATTAAAAATAAAATAATTAAATAAAGACTAAATACTTCTCTAAACACTTTAGTTTCCTCCAGGCCTCATATAATTTATCAGAGATTTATTTTTGTCTTTTTTTCATCACCATCTATAAAGCATTAAAGCGTCCAAAACTCCATCTGCTTTGATTATTCGTTTTTTAATATTGAAAATTATCATGACATCGTTTTATAGCTTCTTAATTGTAATGGTTTATATTCTTTCTACACTCGGGCTGAGTACACCTCTGTTGTAAGGAAACGTTCGATGATATTTTTGTAATGGTTTGAATTCTCAGGCTAATGACGAAAAAAAACAACTTTTTTTATAGAGAAATAACGAAATAAGTCAATCGTTTTGGTAACTACGTTAAAGTGAGTGAAGTTTTTTAGGGAAAAAAGCAAAAGTAAAGAGGTAATTTATATTAACAAGTGTGAGCAACATTTTCAGTATATTTAAATAAACAACTGCTTATCTTCAATGGTCTTTCTTGATTTTTTTTATTTTTCGTATCGTTTTCTATCGATTTCTTCCTTCGCTGTTGATTTTGGGCTTATTTAAATTATTGTATCGTAGATATATACATAAAATCAGATTTTATTGCCTAATAATGTTATGCAAACTGTTCTAATTAGTAAAAAAAGTGTTTCTATCATAAAAATTAAAAAACAGCAGTTAAGATTCAACTGAACAAATCGAAGTATGCTTTCTCTTCTCCCTGTTTTTGATGCAAACGTTGTTATTGATATTACACTGGCTTTATAGTTATTTTACTTACATGTTCAATGTCGACGTCATCTATTTCTTAAGTTCTATTCAAGTTTATTTTGTCCTGTGCTTATGGCATTTTGTGGTTGACGCTTTTCCTTTTTTTTTTATTGTAAGTTGATGTTCTTCTCTACTTACCTGTATTTTTCAATTGATCTGCCCGATGTACGATTTGTTGCAGTTCTCACAAGGAATCTCGTATATTGCTTGATTTTCCAATGTGATTTTTGTTTATATATATATATATATATATATATATATATATATATATATATATATATATATATATATATATATATAAAATGACATCAAAACAATAATATTGTCAGTTAATGTCAATGGGTAGACGAAAAGTTATCGATGAGAAAATTTGTTCAATCATTATTAGATTTTTTAATTCTGGAAAATCCAACTCGGAAATCGCGAAAATGTTGCAATTGTCACGCTATAGTGTGGGAAATGGGAATGGGCTCGTAGTTTAAACTTTTTGTTCGGTATCTCTATTTTGTTTTTTCTGATTTGCAACTCTGCTGATTTTATCTGCCTTGCACTTTATATAGGACAGGACAGTTTTGTTAATTGGTTATTTTTCTACTGGGTCTCGAAATTTCTATGCTTTTTCAACTGTAGACATGAAGAAGCTTTTCCTTGGCGTTTTTTTCATTTTGCGCATGTCTTCGTTCTTAACGTATGGTCCTAAAGTTTTGAAAAAAATTTCACCTGGTCTGATTGAGAAGCAAAATGCATTTAACAAAGAAGGCCATGGAATTAAAATGTCATCAGTTATTGACATTTAATAAACAAAGCAGAATATTTTGGTTTGTGCTCTGCAAAATGTGTTATAAAATTGATATTCGTCGAGGTGTTTATAACATGGTTGGGCGAATGTCGAAACGAGATATTGTTAATATTTATCGAGATCAAAACATAAGCAAATCGACAATTTATCGCACAATCAGAGAATGTGAAGAAGGGATACCGCGGATTTTGAACCATATAAGAGAGGCAAAACTGATTGAAGCAGCTAAGAACAAAATTGAAGTCTCACAGCGAAAACTGGCAAGAAGATTTCATATTGGAAAGACTACAGTATACAGGACCCTATCGAGTAACAATATTATCTACTGGAAAAGAAGGAAAGCTCCAAAATACACAGAGGATCAATTAGAGAGAATTCCGAGATGTTGCCGCGCGTTAAGGCGAGTGCATTTCGTCAACAAGTTGATCGTGATGGACGATAAAAAATATTTTACTTTGTCCAACTCTGAGATGAAGGGTAACGATGGGTTTTACACGAACGATTACGAAAATGTATCTGATGAAATAAAATTCAAAAGTAAGAAAAAATTTGAGGACAAAATTTTGGTATGGTGTGCAATTTCTGAGGCTGGCTTTATCTCACAGCCCTACATTGGTGTCGTTCGAGGCGAAGCGTTAAACGCAAATATTTATATTCAAAGATGTCTCTCTAAATTGCTTCAGTTTGTGAACACACATCATGCAAATGATCAAATAGTCTTTTGGCCAGATCTTGCTTCATGTCATTACGCGAGGATCACAAGGGACTGGTACGAAACTAACAATATTACCTTTGTACCGAAAGCAGACAATCCCCCCAACCTACGTCAAGCTCATCCAATTGAAGAGTTCTGGGCAATATTAAGTCGGAAAGTCTATAATAACGGATGGGAAGCACAAAATCAGGAACAGTTAAGACGCCGCATATATACAAAAATCAGAGAAATTGACGCCGAGGTCGTCCAAAGGATGATGCAACGTGTCAGGGGAATTATTAGGCAAATCGAAAATAATGGTCCCTTGTCTGTCATTTGAATTTTGATTTATAATAAGGATAGTTAAGTTAAATTGTTGAATACTTTAATAAAAATATAAGATTATTGTGGTCAGAGTCATGTGCTTTTGAAAATTTTCCCAAAACTTTAGGACCATACGTTATGGTCCTCGTGTGTCAGTCCTGTTAGTTTTTAAGATCTTGCGTTAAGGTTTTGATAAGCAAATATAATTATACAGGATGGTGGTGTGAGTTAGCATGTAAATATCTGTTGGGAAGGGTTGTATTTCTATATATTGTGTTTCCTATGCTTCCGTCTCCCTTATTCATCACACATCTAAACATAGACGTTGTATATATTATCTGAATCTTAGACCAGGAAAGAGAGGGGACTCGTAATCGTATGGAATTGACTGAGGAGTTGCCAGGTCATATTTTATTTCTTCAGTAGATTGAGAATAATGAATATATATCAATAGATTTTTTTCAAAATTTATAATTGAACACTGAGAGAATGATCACTTTTTGAACATGATTTGATCATTAGACTTGATTAGATCATTGACAAATTAAAGTTGAAATCAGTAGATCTACTGCAAAATCAGTAGATTTGGTAATCCTGCGAGAGGTAGTAATGGACAACGTACAGGCACCAAAATATGGCGGTCACATCATAACTGGACTCACTTTGCAAAGGTTTATTAAATATGCGTTTCCTATCCTCTCTCTTTCCTTGTCTAAGATCTAAACACTACTTAACTTTGTCGTCTTCTTCTTTTTATTTTTGTGTAGACATAACTCTGTCGGTTTTTCAATGTACCTCCAGTAAGTTGTCCTTCCATCGTTAAATTTTCTGGCGGTTATATTAAATTGGTGCAGCATACGTTGTAAACCATCTTCACTTTCAGAGATTAGTATTGCCTCGTCTGCATAGCAGATTATTTTAATTGTTTTTATCCCATTTGGTATTATTTTTGGTTATTACTTTTTTTATTATTTCATCCACGATCAGGTTGAACAATAGATGACTCAAGGAATATCCCTGTCTTATCAAATTACCAGCCTCAATAGGGTCGGTTAGTTCTTCTTCCACTTTTACTTTGATTGTGTTGTATTACTCTCTTGCGTACAGTAAGTGGATAACGTCTTTTAATTTGACCCGGTCAAATGCCTTCTTAAGGTCCACGAAACATAGATATGCTGGTTTGTTGTATTCTAATGATTTCTCTTGCACTTGCCTCTTATAAATATAGCGTCGGTGCATGATATTCCCGACCTAAAACCTTGTTGTTCTTCTGTTAGTGTTGTAATTTCATTCAGTTTATTTGTTATCACTTTGGTTGTTAATTTTAGTGTTTAATAAATTAATTCTTCTGTAATTTTCCGGGTCCGATTTATCTCCCTTTTTGAAGAGAGTTGTTAGGATGCTTGATCTTCATTCTTGTGGTATTCGGTTTTGTTCTATTCTATTTATTCATTTCCCTAACTTCTTCTTCCTCAATATGTATTTCATCGTCTGTCGTTACTTCTGGTGTTCCTCGATGTTATCGTTTTCTAATATTTCATTCTGAGCAATCTTCTCTGATATTCTTTCTCTATATTATACAAATATTCCATATTTTCGACTTTTGGGTGTTTTTTTTATCATATACTTACTTCATTTATCATATAGTTAAAAATATAAAAAATTAATTGTTGACGCTTACAAAACAGTTAATAAAATCTATATTACTTATGTAAAAGATATTAAAGAGTTAAATATGACCATTTATTTGAGGTGTTTGATAGAATATAAAAGTCGTAACTTACAAACAATAATTCTAAAAATAACAATTTTTCACTTTAATTGCTAATAAATAGAATTCGAGGAAAAAAATTTGGATGAATTTGTCTTGATAAAACCTGATGTCCCTGGTCTATTAATAAAGAATAATTTTCAATGTTTTATCTAAAAATATACGTGTTTGTACAATGATATAAATAATACTGGAACTGCAATAATTCTCGTCACTTGACATTGAATACTTTAGGTTGCAGAAATCGATTGATTGATTGGATGCAGAAATGATTCCTTCACGGCACGCCCCACGATTTTTAGAAAATGCCAAAAGCTGCATTAATTTGTCGAAGAAGGCATTTAGCACCGAGACGGTTATTCATAAGGAAGAGAAGTATGCGGCCCACAATTACCATCCTCTGCCTGTGGCTCTAGCGAAAGGACAAGGTAAGTACAGATAAATTAGTAGAGACACGTGATAAAATTGATTTTTTGTTTAGAAGTGTTTGTAACTGATATATAAAATATAAGAGTTTAAAAAAACAATTCAAACCACGTAATAATATGTACAACGGTGTAACAACGCGCGTGGTAAGATTACAACGGAATGACGCAAAAAAAAAATGTTTTGAACGCTTGTGCGACTGTCAATGTATGGACGTGGACACGATGTACCAATGACTTGATCATTCGCGTCTGAGCTTGTTTTAAATAACATTGTTGATAATTCTGACCGGTAAAATTCGCGTAAGTTTAATTGTGAGAGATATAGTTGATGGCTTGGAGGAAGGTCATTTTGTGTCTTTGACATTGTGTGATTTATCCAAAGCTTTTGACTGTGTTTCGCATAAATTACTGTTGGAAAAAATGCATAAATTCGGCATTAGGGGAAACACTCTTAACCTATTTAGATCATACATTCCTCAAGGTTCGATATTAGGACAAACTTTGTTTCTTATTTATCTGAACGATTTATTTCACTACACGTTTTCTATAAAATGTAATTGCTTCGCAGATAATACAACTATCAATTAATACTGATATTAATCAGCATAATTTAAAAATTAAAATAGATAGAGATACCCAGAAAGCAAAAAACTGATTTTTACATAATGGGCTGAAGCTAAATGAAAAGAAAAATCAGAATTTGATTTTTAGTTCCGATTGTAAGTATATCTTAAGAGATAGTGTTAAACTATTAGGAATCTTTTTAGATGATAATTTGGATTGGAGTGCTCATACAGATTTCTTAAGTTCTAAACTTGCTACAAGTATAATTTTAATACGCAACTTAGTTTATATGATTCCTAAAAGTACCCTTACAATGTGCACTATTCCATAGTCATCTACAGAACGAAATAACTGTTTGGGGTAATTCTTGTCACGCAGATCGAATTTTTAAACTACAAAAAAAAGTAGTGAGGATACTTGCAAGAGCAGAGTATAGGGGACACTGTAAACCTTTATTTCTGGATTTAGGTATTATGCCACTACCTTCACTCTATATATATGAGACGCTGATTGAAACTCATGCCAGCAAAGGTAAGTTTAACATAAACTCCAACTTCCATGATCACGATACAAGATCTAGAGATGCTATTAGAGCACAACGTTTTAGGTTGACAAAGAGCATAAAAAATTCGACTGATGTTGGTTTGTATAACTTTTTGCCAGATGAAGTAAAAAGTCTTCACTTGTTATCGTTTAAGCTTAAAATTAAATCACACTTTTTGAAACATTGGTTCTATTCAAAAATGGAGTACCTAAGTACAGCTTTTACACAATAGTACTAGTTTGGTCAGGGTATTTGCCTATTATGATTTTTCATGTTTTTATATTTTTATTTAGTGTGTTTGTCATTTCTTAAATTGTTAATATTAAATATCTGTTTGTAATGTTTAAATTCGCAAAAATTTTATAATGTATATATGTAAAAATTGTCACTATTCCTTTGACTTGTCAAAAACAAAACTATTTTGTTTTTTTTTATTTAAAGAAACAAAGTCACATCCACCCAAAGGTTATTAGCGACATTCCTGTAACATTTGTAATAATATTAAATTTAACATTTGTAACAATCAATCATTGTAACAATTAATTACAATTTGTGAACAATTGAACATTTGTAACAATTAATTAAGTTAAATTTTGTGTAACATATTTATACATTTTAAGTAACCTAATAAATTGTTCGGAACTAAACTTTTGTTGAGGAGTGCTTTCAGGTTATTTGGCAAATTGTAAGACTGTCTTTGATTTACATATTTAGGACAGTCTATCAAGAAGTGCTTTATACTGTCTAGTGTATTGCATGTTTCGCATTTTTCGAGGTTTACTATTTGAAATATGACTTCCATGAAAAAATATCACTTTTGATGGTTCTTAGTTTCGAACTAGAATCATTCCACTCCCGATTTCACGCACTTAACACCTTATTTTTAAAATAAACTTTTAGATCGCCTGCGATACTCCGACACTCTGTTTCTGATGTGTCACTGGTGATAGAGTTACGCGCACTAGTATCTGCTTCTTCATTCCCTTCTATGCCTATATGAGATGGTATCCATAGGAAGTGGACTCTTCTGAAATTTTCTTGAGCTTTCATTAATTCGGCTCTGATAATTTTCTCAATGGGGTGTTTAGGGTATACATTTTGCATAGCTTTGACTGCGCTGAGAGAGTCAGAAAGGACTAAACAACAAGGGATGTTTTTAATTAATGTTGGCTTAACTGAGATGTGTCACTTTCCGCTTCCGATGCATCACTGTTAATATACTTATGAATTTTTTTCCTTATGGACGTGAATTTACGGTTTATGGATATTTCCTTTAAATGGGGATAAAATTGACTGAGCATATGGGACAAAGCTGGTAGGTCTGTGGTATATTCTTGAATTGTAGTTATAGGATCTGCTGACCCCGTGATATTCATTAGGAACATGTTAAGTTGATCAACGTTTAGAGGGAAAGGTAGAGGGTGATTTTCTATGAAGTTTTTAGCAGGGTCAAGTAAGAGAGAAAATGAGCATTCAGAAGTGCTTAATGAACTAATTTTAGCTTTTTTAGATTTTGCTTGGACTTAAGGTGGTGGAAAAATGTTATATTCTTTTGAAGATGGATCTGCTTCAGGTGAAATAATTTCATCAAAGTTTCTTTTTGGTTCATTAATTATGTGACTGTCCTTATTTGATGCATCTACTTTGTTCGGTATCTCCGGGATATTAGAAATAGACATTTGTTCACACTGAGAAGGGTTTGTGTCATTGGATGCTTGCAAGGATATATTTGTTGCGCTGGATACCGATGCTTCATGTGTCCTGGCTTCTTGCATCTAAAGCAAACTAAACTGTCTTGAGAAATGAATATTCTATATGTCGTGTTGTCAAAAATAAGAGTAAATGACTCTGGTAGTGTTAGATTGTGAGGACTGATATAGATTTGTCTTCGAAAACTAAGGATGTGATTGTACTCAGGCATAGAAGCACTTATTTTGAGGAAGGTCATGAGGGAGATAGGAACTATGCCGATTTTTTGTAACTCATTGATTAGCAAGTCGTGCGGTATTGAAGGACATACGCCGGAGAGCACAAGTCGTTCCGCTGGTGTAACTAACCTTCTTGCTCTGACAATTTCACCTTGTATTTCTATTTGAGCATGATTATTTATAAAATCGTCCACTATTTGTTTATTGGATAAATACATACATATGCGATTATTAGATAATCTAGAAGAGAAGATTATATTTTTCGGTTGAATTATATTTCCAAGTGGGAGAAGGTAGTCTTGAAGTTTGGTGTTTTCTAAGGCACTAAAGATAATTGCTTGGGACTTTAAAGGAAATTGCACTCTCGACGTTGCCGAAGAGTATGACTGTGATCTGTTTATTTGATGGTCTTGTATTGTAGAACTGTTGTGTGATTCCATGTTTGAATTCATTTCGATAAACGTTTGTGAAAAGTAAGTCCGACCCTGTACACCTGCTAAAACAGGTATATCGGTCTTTACTAAAAGCGGTTATTTGCTGGTAAAACTGGATTTGTTTATTGACAACAATAACAAATAATTGCAATTTGCTGACTTTAATGCTAATTTAAGTGGATATTATGTAAAGAGTTTGTACACTTACAGTTTATTTCAATATATCACTAAGATTCACAATTTATAACTTACATTAAACTTTGTTAATGTTAAAAATATTCGGAGCCCACATTGAATACAACACTATAGTTATCGATGCAGAACCGAACTCCCCAAAACCATTTTTGTATATTGACTAAATAAATTCTATTATATTCTATTAATATGATCTCTTTCAGGTGTTTTTGTATGGGACGTCGAAGGAAAAAGATATTTTGATTACTTAAGTGGTTATTCAGCCAACAATTTTGGTCACTGTCATCCGAAAATAGTTAAAGCTTTACAAGACCAAAGTGCAGTACTTCACCACACATCCAGAGCATTTTTTTCTGATCAACTTGGAGAGTATGCAGAGGTTGTAACCAAACTTTTTGGATACGACAAGGTTCTGCCGATGAATACAGGTAAATACAAGATTTAAATTGTGGTTCGCGGTGGAACATGTTGTTCAATGGTCTATTTCCTTTTTTATTGAGATACATATGAGTGTATAATACAATGTTTTTAAATTTTGTTGTGTAGGTGTGGAAGCAGACGATACTGCCTGTAAATTAGCCAGGAAATGGGGATACAAAAAGAAGGGGATACCCAAAGATCAAGCCAAAATTATTTTTGCAGAGGACAACTTTTGGGGAAGATCTTTGGCAGCAGTATCAGCGTCGACAGATCCCACAAGCTATGAGGGATATGGACCGTTCATGCCTGGTTTTAAAATCATACCTTATGACGATCTGAAAGCACTAGAGGTAAATTTTAGGTTAGGTTAGGTTATTTTTTGTTTAATTCATAGACATATAATACAAATAGACTGACTGTTGCAATACAGACTCATTCCCGTAGTGCGACAGAGAAAAGTAGTCCCTGCATCTCTTTCTAATCGGCCGGGATATAGGCCACGTGACCTAAATGACCAACGGGAAGATCAAAGTTTTTTTAAATACAGCACACCCTTGATACCCCGACGTTTTGCAATCCGACGCACCTCTCGTCAAGTTCGCCGCCGTACTGAAACCTGTCGCGACATGAATCCATTCTTACCGGATGCTTCATTTCGTGTGTTTTCTGTCAGCAGTTAGGTTCGATATAGTGTTTAGATACAGTAGGTAATAAGTAGTGCCAAATTTTTATTTAATTCGTTTAGAAAGTTCAGAGAGAGAGAGAGAGATAGAGAGAGAGAGAGAGAGAGAGAGAGAGAGAGAGAGAGAGAGAAAGATGCGAGTGTGGTAAAACTCCGACTGCGATATCTAGATTTTATGATATTGGATGAGCTACAGTGTATGACATTACAAAAAACAAAGACAAAATCGAAAAATTTATGAAATCTGTAGATAATGATTCTTAGGACAGAAAAACCCTTAAAATGGGTGAATTTCCTGATGTTGAAGAAGCTCTGCACATCCGGCTCTGCACATTAAGCAAGAACGAAGCAGACAAGCTTCTATTTCAGGTGACATTTTAAAAAATAAAGCTGAGTTTTTTTATTAGGAATTAACAAAGAAAATTGTGCTAAAATAACAATTCCTTCAATAGCGCAGAATTTGAGAGGGGTCAGCCTTTCATTTTCCCCTATTGTATGCCTCTGGTAGTAGCCAGAAATATTTATTTAACATAGTTAAGTAGGGTGTAGGTGTAGAGTATGACAAGGAGATGTTAAATAGTTGTAAAATACTGGGTACAAATAGTTTTTCAATTTTTGAACAAACATCCTGTAAGTCAGTAACAAGCCCCATTTTATTTAAGTGATTTGGGTTAAACTTTAATATTTTGAGCCCAGGTATCTACACTTAAAATCATCATGGTTTTAGAAACTAATAACGGCGTTACTGATCATGGCCCTCGGAAGCCAAGATCCGGCAGGGGAGAAGAAGACAAGGACTCTCAGGTCGTTAATCAGCGAATGCCTTGTCAAAAGAACGCAGATGAAAAAATAAGACTGTCCAACACTAGAATAGGAACATGGAATGTTCAGAGCATGTTTCAGCCTGGTAAAATGCACAATGTTATTCAAGAAATGAACAGGTTGAATATCGATGTACTGGGTATCAGTGAAGCTAGGTGGCCCAACTCAGGTTGTTTTTCAACAGACGAAGCCACAATATATTATTCCGGTAGCGAGAATAACCAACACAGACACGGCGTGGCAGTAATAGTTAATAAAAAATCTAAAAAACAAACTGGACATAGACGTTAATAATACACAATTTGGTTTTCGCAAAGGCCTAGGAACACGTGAAGCTCTTTTTTCACTTAATATACTAATACAAAGATGCCTGGACGTTAATTAAGATATATAGGTACGCATGTTTTATTGACTATAATAAAGCATTCGATAAAGTACGACATAAACATTTAATGAATGTCCTGAAATCAAAGAAGATTGACTACAACGACCTCAGGATCATATCAAATTTATACTATAAACAGCGAGCAAAAGTACGTGTTAACGAACAGCTGTCAGAAGAAATTGAAATTAGATGTGGAGTAAGACAGGGATGCGTATTGTCGCCAATTCTTTTCAATGCCTACTCCGAAGAGGTCCTGAAAAAAGCCCTTGAGGGTGAAACAGCTGGAATAAAGGTAAATGGAGTTCCCATTAACAACATTAGATATGCGGACGACACTGTGATCTTAGCCGAAAACATTGAAGATCTTCAGAGACTTGTGACCAGAATAGCAGAGTATGGAAAAGAGTATGGTCTAACAATGAATGTCAAGAAGACGAAATTTATGAGAATACCGAAAACTCAAAGAAATAACGAGAATCTTCTAATAAACGAAACCAACGTCGAACAAGTGGACAAATATGCATACCTGGGAACAATGATTAACTCCACAAATGATTACAATCAGGAGATAAAAATAAGAATAGAAAAGGCTAGAGCAAATTTCAACAAAATGAGAAGAGTTCTATGTACCAGGGATTTAAAACTGGAACTAAGAGTTAGGTTGGCGAGGTGCTATGTTTTTTCGACTTTATTTTATGGAATGGAATCTTGGACCTTGAATGCGACATCAATGAAAAAACTGGAATCATTTGAGCTGTGGGTGTACAGAAGAATTCTGAAAATATCATGGACAGAACACGTCACAAACAAAGAGGTTCTGGGGAGGATGAACAAAGAAATGGAAATTTTAAATTCAATAAAAACAAGAAAATTAGAATATCTTGGACATATTACACGTGGAGAGAAATACACCTTGCTCCAACTGATTATGCAGGGAAAGATCCAAGGAAAGAGAAGCATAGGGAGGCGTAGAATGTCATGGCTGCGCAACCTGAGAGTGGTACGGATGTACATAAAATGAACTTTTCAGAGCAGCCGTCTCAAAAGTCCGAATAGCTATGATGATTGCCGACCTCCGCCGCGGAGATGGCACTTGAAGAAGAAGATCTACAGTTAAAATATTTATAATTATTAATAAAATACTCTGTGAAAATTTATAGGAAAAAGTCATTGATAAGATTTTTCGTCTTTCCCTACAAACTCATCTAGTTTTTATTATTGTGTTTACTGTACAAATATTTTTTAACTTTTTAGGAGCAATTAAAAGATCCCAACGTATGTGCCTATATGGTTGAACCAATCCAAGGAGAAGCCGGTATTAGAGTACCATCTCCAGGCTATTTAAAAGGAGTCAGAGATCTTTGCACGAAATACAACGTTCTTTGGATTGCCGATGAAATCCAAACTGGTTTAGGAAGAACTGGAAAAAGACTGGCTGTAGATTACGAAAATGTCAAGCCTGATATTCTGGTCCTTGGAAAGGCGTTGGGAGGTGGAGTCTATCCGGTATCAGCTTGTCTAGCTAACGATGATGTTATGTTGGTGATTGAACCAGGTAAGATCTTGCACGTTAACATAATAGTAAAAACCACTCACTTTTCAAGAGTCTTTAGGAATATAATTTTGATCTTACTGATCCTTCAAAAGCAGCAATCACTGACATTTTTATAATTCAAAACTAGGTACTATAAATCTTCCTCTATGAGTTCGGAAATCGTATTCTTTTTAATGTGGATTTAACATTGGAAACAGGCTAAAAGTTACGTGGTGTCAAAATTGATGGTCGAACATTTATCAATAGAAGCATTTCTAGGTACGTGCTTATCTTTGTTCGATCGGAAAAAAATTAGAAACCACTTTTAAGAACCTGCCATGTAACATGTGCCTTAAGAATTATTTGTCAATAAAATCCGTTAACTAATTTTCGAAACCAAATTCATCTTTATCAACGTCTGTTTTGCCTTGAAATTCTTAGAAGGCACAGATTAAAGCAAAAATCTGAATTTGGTTTCGAAAATTAGTTTACGGATTTTAATATCATATGTCGCTATTTGCGTCTATACGAAGCCATGTTAGAGTTGCTTCCTACGACAGGAAAGATTTATTTTCACGTTCAGAGCGACTGCGAAAGCCGTTCTGACACCGAACAACCGAACACCGTTGTTCGGTGGTTCTGATGAGGTCGAAATACGTATAAGCGGATGCGCAGGCGCACTGTCATCATCATCATCATTTAACCCGGATCTATCCACTGCTGGATATAGGTCTCCCTCAGTATTTTCCATGTATTTCTGTTTTGTGCTGTTTGCATCCGTTTTATGTCATCAGACCATCTTGTTGGTGGACGACCTCTACTTCGATGTGCTTCTTGTCTCGGTCTCCACTGTATTATTCGCTGTGTCCATCTGTTATCCGACATTCAAGCTATGTGCCCCGCCCAGTTCCACTTAAGGGTCATAATTCTTTCTATGGCATCTGTCACTCCTGTTCTCCGTCTTATTTCCTTGTTCGTGACTTGATCCCTACGAGAAATGCCTAACATCGATCGTTCCATGGCTCTTTGGGTAACACAAATTTTATTTCTTACTTTCTTGGTTAGTGTTAATGTCTCTGCACCATATGTAAGTACTGGCAACACGCACTGATTAAAGACTTTTCTTTTAAGACACATCTCGGTGGGACCTCCAATGTTCTTAAATCAGAACTGCCTATGTGTCTTAAAAGAAAAAGGCGCACTGTACTTGAAATCAAATCTTAACTGTCTTTTCCTAATTATTTGTCAATTCAGTGTTAGTTTAGTAATCGTACGAGTGTGGCAGATGTCAATGCAAGGTTGGAAGAGGCTCAGAGGATGCTTAAATCTTAGTACAAAGAATAGAATTCAATTTTGTAGAAAATAATTACTCATAGTCACCAAAACCTTCAAAAGTTGCCTACATACTTGAAAACCTCTAACTTTGGAATCTGACAATATTGTTCGAAATCAGATAGATCTTATATTAAAAAACTTACAAAGAAGGTAAGAAGAAGGTTATAGAACAAGTATATATATAGTTCAGCTCAACAGGCCTCAAAGACCCAAGGCTTCAACGGTTTTCTTCCATTTCTTTCTATCTTGTGCTAAGTTTTTCCAATCTTGTACCCGCAGCGATTTCAGATCTTCTTTTGCCGACTCCAGCCATTTTCTTAGGGGGCGGCCTCTTTTTCCTTTTGTACCAGCCTCCGTGTTTATTAATTCATTGGGAACTCTTCCTTCCTTCATTCTTGCTATATGTCCGAGCCATCTTAATCTTTGAATTTTAGCAAGTCTTGTTATTTTTGGTTGCCCATATATTTGCATTATTTCTTCATTCGTTCTTCTTCGCCAGATGTTCCCCTCTTTTACACCTCCGTATATCCTTCTAAGAATTTTTCGTTCCCATCTATCTAACTTTACTTCCATATCTTTATTTAGTGTCCAGGTCTCGCTAGCATAGAGTACTGTAGGTCGGATAACTGTTGTATATATTCGTTTTTTTGCTGTTCTAGATATTATCTTCGACCTCAGTATCTTAGTCAGGCTCCCAGCACTCTTACTACCTTTGGCCATTCTTTTTATGATTTCTTGGTTCTCTTCGTTCCTATTTGTTAGTATCACTCCCAAGTAATCGAATTGGCTAACAACTTCAAAGTTATATTCTTTACTTGGGCTTTGTATCTTAAAGGACTGTCCTAGATGATTTTCGTTTCCCCTCATCACCATATATTTTGTTTTTTCTTCGTTTATTTCTAAACCATATTCCCTGGCTATTCTCTCTATTCTAGTAAAGATTTCTCTTAATTCTGCAGGTCTCCTTGTTATTAAGGTAACATCATCTGCATATGCTACGCATTGATGCCTGTGATGATATATTGTGCCTCTAGTGTAGATGTTACATTCTCGTAAAATCTTCTCTAGGATCAAATTAAAAAAAACCTGTTGATAACGGGTCACCTTGTCGCAGACCTCTATTGGTGATAAAGCTATCCGAAACCCGTCCTTCTAACATGACTTTACTTTTAGTATCATTGAGTATGCATTTAGTCAGTCTTACTATTTTTGGTGGAAATTTAAAATATTCTAGTGGTTCATATACTTTATTTCTTTTTATAATATCATATGCCTGTCTAAAATCAATAAACAGCATGTGTAATGTTAGGTTGAATTCATATGAGCTAGCTAAAATTTGTTTCATTGTAAAAATTTGGTCTATTACCGATCTGTTTGCTCTGAAACCTGCTTGATATTCACCTAGACAATTTTCAACTTTTGTTTTAATTTTATTTCTAATTGATATGGCCAGAATCTTATACACTGTATCTTGTAGAGCTATTCCCCTGTAATTTTTACATTCTGTAACGTCCTTTTTTATGCACTGGACATAAGATTGCTTCTTTCCACTGGTTGGGTATTTTTTCTTTGATCCACACTTGGCGTATTAACTCAGCAATTTCTTCTTGCTCCATTTCGCCACCTTCTTTTAGAAACTCAGCAATGATACCATTTTCACCAGGTGCTTTGTTGTTTTTTAAGTTTTTTTATTATAGAACAAGTACCAAAATTCATATTCTTCAGTGTGAAGAACTACCGGTTGTACGAATCTGACTCACGGGTAGTATAAGTGCACCATTTTGTTATTTTGTAACTACACCTCATACAGACTAATTCAATCTTCCTTACGATTTAGGTACGCATGGATCCACCTTCGGAGGCAACCCTCTCGGTTCTAGAGTAGCAATTGTTTCCCTAGGAGTTTTAGAAGACGAGAAGATCGCAGAAAACGCTTTCAACATGGGAGAGATATTCAGACAACAACTTCAAAGCAAATTAAATAAGGACATTGCGACGGAAGTTAGAGGAAAAGGTCTCTTGAACGCTGTAGTCATCAACAGAGGTAATATATCTTCGAAGTAGAGTTTTCGATATTTCTTATAAACATTTTAAGTTATTGCTTTTGATCTAATATAATGTTTTGTTTATAGGTGTAGCTGATGCGTGGGATGTATGTTTAAAAATGAAACAGAATGGTGTCATTGCCAAACACACTCACGAAGACATCATTAGATTTGCCCCTCCTCTTGTTATTAACAAGGAACAACTCGAAGAATCTATTAATATTATTGTAAATACTATTAATGGCTTACAGAAATAAAGTGTTATATATGTTTTATCATAAATTGAGAGTATCCGAATTTTCGGTTATTAGGTAGCTGATAAAACTACGTCACATCCAGTAGGATACTGATACAGTGATGGATGCTTCGTATGTAGACGTCTCTAATAGATAAGTAGACACTTTAAGTAGACTGACATTTATCCCGTCTAGTCTATTATGCATAAAAGCGACAAAAAGTAGATTATACTTTGATTTTGCGACGCGCAAAACGTCGCGCATCGGTTAGGAGTAGAAAACGTCCATCTTGCGTCAAAATCGGCAAAATAGCGACAAATATAAGTAGAATATGTCACAAAAAACTTTCTTTACGCTCGAAAATAGGCAAAGAACGTCGAGTACGGACAAAAAAACATTCAATATATGCATTAAAATCGGCAAAAGATGTCGATTATGTGTAAAAACTAAATTATGTGCTAAAATTGCAAAAACCATTCAAAATGTCTCAAAATCAGTGACAGGTGTCAATTATACGTAAAAAATCCAATTATGCGCCAAAATTGACAAAAAATCTAATGTTCGTAAAAAATGTGAATTATGGGTAAAAATGTCCATCATGAGTCAAAATAAAGTTGAATATAGTTGATTATGTGCCGAAAAAAGTCCGTTGTGCTCAAAATCACCAAGAACATCAATTCTGCCAAATATGCTTCAAAATCGGCAAAAATATCAAATTTGCTGTAGAAAGGAAGCTTGATATGATTCTGCGGAAGGAAAAATGGTGAAAACCCCTTAGCGCTACATCCAATCGTGGGTTAAGACCTAATCAACTACCTGCCTGTGCGATATACACGCATGGACAAAAATATCGAATATTTTTAAATTTTCTAATATTTGTTTTTTCAAAATAAATTCTGGTCAATCAAGTCGTTTATTGTGAAATGGAGTTTATTTTAACAATCTTTAACGAACAATTTTAGGTTTTCATGCGGGGAAAATTGCGAAAAAAAATAAATGCTTAATACAACAAATACCTTCCCAAAGAATTATGCCACCACCTCCAAAACTAATGGTCTGGACGAAATTGCAGATGGCGAATCGTTCTTCAACTCTTCTGTAGACGTGGTTTTGACCTAGCTTCCATAATAAGATTCTGGTCGCATCAGTTAAAAGAACATTTTACCAGTTGTCGATATTCCACTGAATATGCGTGCTTGCAAATTCTCAACGACGTGCTTTATGATTTTGGAGAAGACGTAGAACTTTGGTGAAGTGTCTGGGCTTTAAGTTAGCTTCTTTTAATCTTCGTCTAACTGTTTCCGAACTTACATTAACTTGTCTAACATTTAATAGCTCATTTCTGAGGTGCATCGATGTCAATGAACGATTTCGTGTATAATTAAGAACCAAAAAACGGTCATTAATTGCGATTGTGCACCTTAAACGTCCTTGACCTTCCTACAAAATTTCCTGTTTTGCGATACCTTTTTAAAGTATTCGAAACCTGTTCATTGACTTCTCCTAAGACGTCGTATGATATCTTTTTTTGCGTATCCTTCCTCGTACATCTGTATTACAGATGTACATTACAATCTGTGCTACATTTTTTAACTTAGTTAAATCAAAACAATATTTAATTAAACTTAATAAATTAAACTGAAAATAACAGAATTAGTATGATTTTTCCTTTGAAAACTGAATTAGTATAATTTTTCCTTGAATGAAGATATATATATGAGTATCATAAGTAATCTAAAATTATTTTGAAATAATATAATTGGAAAATTCCAAAATATTCGATATTTTTGTCCATGAGTGTATTTTGCCTTCCTGTGAGTCCCCTGTAACTTTACTTTTTACTGTTTTTGTGATGGGGCTTTATGCCAAAGTCGATGTTTTGAGATAAAAAAATGGTAACAGGATGAAAAACCATTGTAAAAGAAAGAAAATATGTCAAAAATTAAAGGAAAAATTAAAAACGTAACAAAATATTGACACATAACCTTAAAATTACATAAAACGTCAAAAATCGTTTTTTGGCCAGAACTCACTTAATTTTTTACCAAAATAGGTTTTATTTTTAATCAAAGGTTTTTTATGCTCTATAAAACTATTTATGGTCTATTTTATATACGAAAATGAGTGTTAGCGGGAAATTCAAAATGATTTAAGCATTTGAAAATTTTAAACGGCTATAAAAAAATAACAAAAAATATGGACCGCTTGAAAAAAATATATGTGATGTACGATGACTAGAACCAGATTTTTTCAGTATTTTTAAAGTGGTACAAAACAGGTAAAAATTGAAAACCCAGTTTTTTGTCGTTTTTTTGCCGTTGATTGAGTTACATTTGTAGTTACAGATACGAAAGTTATTTGATTAAATAGCTGACACGATACCTTTAATTTCGACCCCAGATATTTTGGACCCCTAGAATTAGAGCTATAGTGGTTTAAAGACGTAAATCTGATTAGAACTGTCGCGTCGGTTCTCCGGTGTTTTCACCGTTTTTGAATTATGATTTTAGTTAGAGAGACGCTAGTCGTTTGAAAATCCTTTTGGTCATCCATTTTTGATCCTTAGAACATGAGTTTTGATTATTTAAAAGACGAAAATCTGGTTGGAATCTTCAGTTTTCCGGATATTCAGCCAGTTTTTCGCCGGTTTGTGTTACATTTTTATCTTCTTCTAAATGTCCCTATCTTCTAGAAATGTTGGAGACCACATTGACCCACCTCTTTTCTTAGCCTCTGTAGAATAGTTATGTTACTTGTTTGGAGTATATATAAGACCCTCAACATACGTCGCGTCGGCAGCACCATATTTCAAATGCCTCTAATCGTTTTGTGGCATCTTCTGTAAGGTTCCAGCTTTCTACTCTACAGAGGATGACACTAAATACGTAACATCTAAGAATTCCTATGCGTAAATTGATACTTAAAGGTAACTTATACAGAAGTAAAACACTTCACATTTGTATGTAGGTATACATTTAATTTAAAACTTTTTTTAAAAAGTGTCGTCAAAATTTACACAGGTGCATAAGGTGACGTTTTCGATCTCGTTCAGATCATCCTCAGTGCCTTCTTTTGTAATTGAAGCTAACACTAAAAAGTAGCGGACACATCAATATATGGTTCTATATGTTTCCCAAATTTAAATTCTAATGTGACCCTAGGTCGATGACATTGGATAAAGATTTCTAAATGTTTATCCAATGCCATCGATCTAGGATTATAATTTAAATTTTGCAAACATGTAAAACCATGATGTCACAGCACAGCTACTTTTTTAGTGTTAGCTTTAATTCCAAAAGAAGGCACTGAGGATGATTTGAACGAGATCGAAAACGTCACGTGTAAATTTTGACGACACTTTTTAAAAAAAGTTTTAAATTAAATGTTTCATATTTACATACAAATCTGAAGTGTTTTACTTCTGTATAAGTTTTTTAAACGATGGCATACAGCCAACTACTGGGATTTTCCCATTAATTTTTACTTAAAGATAAGTTGCAGAGAATCTTCCTACGGCTCTTCAAAGAGCTTCTGGCTTCTTCAATACGAGTTTTTAATTCATAGCTGTGATCTTAAGTATCCTTAATATTGCAGCCCAAATAGCATATTTTTCCACTTTTTCTAACAGTGTATCGTCTATTGTAATTTGGGCGTTTATGTTGGTGTTCTTACTAATGATCATTAATTTTGTCTTCTTGCAATTTAGTTTTAGGCCGTATTTGTTACATGTTTCTACAATATTATCCACCATCCTTTGGAGCCCCAGTGTACTATCTGCCAGCAACACTGTATCGTCTGCATATCTAATATTGTTTATTCTTCTTTATATGCCGTCTTCTACCGAAAGTTTGGCGACCATCAAACGATAGGTTTCTCTGTTTTGTGCCGCATGTATTATGTTCGCAGCTTCTGGTATTTGAAACCATTCTCTCAAGTTTCTCAGCCAGGATTTCTTCTTTCTGCCCCAACCTCTTCTATCTTCAATCTTGCCTTCCACGATAAGCTGTAGCAGACTGTACTTATCATTACGGAACATATGGCCCAGGTATGACGCTTTCGTCCTTTTAACAGTTCTTAACAATTCCACCTCTTTACCCATTCGTCTTAATACCTCTGTGTTGGTCATTCTGTCTGTCCAAGGTATTCTCAGTATGCGTCGATACAGCCACATTTCTAGAGCCGCTAACTTCTTTATAGTTGCTGCTGTTAACGTCCACCCTTCAACTCCGTGAAGTAGCGTAAAGAGTACGTAGCATTTCGTGGCGCGCCATCGAAGGTTAACGCTTAGGTGGCGGTTGCTAAGAGCTTTCTCATTTTGATGAATTTCAATACGTTCGGCTTCAATATTCAGGTCGATATGTTGATTGTTCTTTTTACTGATCACCATAAATTTAGTTCTCTTCCTATTGATCTTCAGTCCAAATTGGTTGTCAGTTGTATTTACTCCATTTAGCATCATCTGTAAATCTTCGATGTTATCGGCCAGTATAACAGTATCATCTGCATATCGAAAATGACTTATTGGTACGCCGTTAATCTTGATGCCCTCTTTGTACTCTTCCAGCGCCTCTAGAAATATTTAGTCCGTGTACAGGTTGAAAAGCAGTGGCGAAAGAATACAGCCCTGTCTAACCCCCCTCGAAATGGTTACGTTTTCACTCACCATATGTCCATTCTTCATGTGTGCTGTTTGATTCCAATATAGATTTTTTATAATCTGGATGTCGTTAGTGTCAAGTCCTGTAAGATGTTCTATGAGTTTGTCATGTTTGATAGTATCGAATATTGTTTATAAGTTGGCCATTTACAGCGGTCACATGTTCTGATTCGTCCAAGGCGCAAGGCTTCTCTAAAGATGTTTTCAAAGTATATGTAAAATAATGCCGGTGATAATATACAACCCTATCTAACTCCTTTTTCGACAGTTCATTTTCCAATCGCACTGTTGTTTTTTGTTGCAAGTATAAGTTTGAGATCAGTCTTATATCCTTACCATCGAGTCCTGATGTTTTTAGGATATCTATTAGTTTCCCATGTGGGACTTTATCAAATGCCTTCTCGAAATCAATGAAACATACACACATATCGCAGTTGACATCCTTGGCTCCCTGTATTAGAACTTTCAAACTAAAAAGTGCTTCCCTCGTTCCGAGTCCTGCTCTGAATCTAAATTGAACTTCACTCAGGTGTTCTTCTAATTTGGTGTATATGCGCGAGTGAATGATAGTAAGGAGTACTTTATGTATATGGCTCATCAATTTAATTAATTTATGTTCTTCACATTTTCTAGCGTTGGCTTTTTTAGGAAGTGGAATAAATATTGATAATAGCCAGTCTTTTGGTAAGTAACCAGTCTCGTAGATGTTGAATAAGAGCTGTAATTTGGTGTGCTTCTAATAGCTTTAAAATTTCACCAGGTTTCATCAGGTCCTGGTGATTTCCCATCTTTAATCCGCTTAATGGCCATAGTTACTTCTTCGTTTTTTATTTCTGGGCCGTAGTGATTGTTTATTTCAGTCGTACTTCCTGCTGCATCTTCGAATAATTCTTGCATAAATTCTTTCCATCTTCGTAATTTATCTTTAATAGTAGTCAAAATCTGGCCTTCAATGTCTACAACTATGCCTGTATTGCGGTGTTTTCTTGTGTTCTGTACCTCTTTAATTTTTTTGTGCATATGGAAATCGTCATGTTTGCGTTATAGTGTTTTAATTTCCGTACATTTTTCCGCCAGCCATGCTTCTTTTGCTCCTTTTATCTCCTTTAGTATAGTCTTAAGCAACTTTTTGTATTCGTTGTCATTTCTATCTTTCAATTTTCTTCGCTCTACCATCATCTGCAATATTTTATCTGTCATCCATTCTTGCTTCTTTCCTCTTTTTGATTTTAGATATTCATGCGAAATTGTGGTAATAGATGTCTTCATTTTGTTCCACTGTTCTTCTATGTCTCTAGTAGTGTCTGCAACTATTTTTGCAAAATTCTTGTTAATCTCTGGAGTTACTTTTTTCTGGATATCATTTTCTTTTAATAGTCTTATATCTATCTTGGGAAAACTGAAATCAAGACCTTAAGTTGAACTCTAAAATTGGCCCTGTGAATCACTTAAGCAATACAAATCAAAAATTGATAATGTGATAAATAAAAAGGTTTTGCAAAAAAAATATTTTTGACGTTTTATGGAATTTTGAGGTTGTGACAATATTTTGGGCTAAAATTTGGCGAATCTTCATCTTTTGTGATGCTGAACAATACCCCAAGATTTGGGGTCAAATTTCCCCTGGGGCAATTTTGACATTATTATCCGGCTATGCCCTTTGGGGAAAGTTTGCCTTTTTATGAGTCAAACACAGCGTAATTTTTTTGATTTAATATTTCTTAGATACTTAGCCGATCTTCGTTGCCAGATTTCGCTGTTTAGATCGTTAAGAAGAAAAACAAAACAAATCTTACTTGCAATAGATTTATTTTTTATACAACTATTAAGTATAAATAATTTCGAGATTATAGAGTAATACCATTTAAATAATTAACAGTCTTTAAAAATTGTACAGTTATATTTGCTCCATCATCCCACATTTTGAACACTTATTGACAGATTTAGTTTAAATATTCGATATTTACAAATACATTAAGGCAGCATGTAAGCGGGTGATCAACCTTAAAAAAATATTCGACATTTTAACAAGAGAAACTTGCAGCACAAGTTAAAATTATGGTACAACAATGTTCGTACGGGTTATCATATAAAAAACGGCCAAAAATGCATAGATTCGTCATACGAAAGAAAATTATTCGCGGAAATTTCATCTATAAACAAAACTAATGGAATTGCGGAGTTGCCGTTCCGTTTAGTGTATTGGATCTCACGAAATGGACACAAACTGTAAGTTAAAACTCTCTTTAAAATGACGTAAACCGAACATTTTTCCAAATGACATTTTACCATATAAGCATTTTATATAAACATCAATAATGTTCTTTACTAAATATACATTTTTTTTCGTAAAATCTATCTTAGACATCTATAAAATAAATAACATATACACATTTAGTTGCATTCGAGAACTTAACACTACAAGTTACAGTATACTTAACCTAAATCACAACTGTTCAGAAAAATATTTAAAAATATCCATATGGCTGTCCTTTTTTGTTTGAAAGTTTCGTATGTCAAACGATATGGCGACGTGGAGGTAAATCTTAAACGATGAAATCCTGGCACAAACTTTCTTCATACAGAAGAATCTTTTAAGTTGTTTAACACGCATTGGTGTGATCAATCGTCGAATAATAAAAGAACTATTTGATGTGTATAATATCGAGCCATCGCAAAATATCGTAATTAGAGTTAGCTGTGAAATAAAACTGTCGTCGTTTGGTAGTTTAGCAATTCTTGTTTTCTTTGCTCATAAAAGTTAGAAAAACATCATACCTAGGCCTCATACTGAGAAATAATAAGTACCAATATGCCCAACTTATAGTGAAAGGAAAAATCGAGGGAAAGAGAGGCCTAGGAAGGAAAAGACTATCGTGGCTCAGAAACATCCGACAATGGACAGGGCTAAATTTTGAACAGCTAATAAGAACAGCTGAAGATAGAGAAGATTTTAAAATTGTAGTAGCCAACCTCCATTGAGGAGAGGGCACTTTAAGAAGAAGAAGTTTCCTTTGAGCACAAATTGAATGAGAATTAAACAATCTGGAACACTTTTGCATTACTATTCTATTGTGGAATATCTTACACAGGGTTTCTTTTACTATTCAGGTTAAATTTAATTATTAAAATACAAGCTTGGAAATAAGCATCGTATTAACCAAAAACCTTACGTGATTCAGTTCAATGTTAAATAAACATTACCTACGTGAATTTACAATAGAAAGATCTGTTACTCAAAAACATTCAACATACTGCTACTGCATACTCCTATCACACAGCTCTAAATATGGGCCCCCTTCTGTCAACTAACCAAACACAAAATAAATATTTTACATAATATATCATTTATTGGCAAAAATACACATTTTATAACATTTATTTGAAAATTGCAATTGCATAATTGGCACATAAGACAACAAATCCACAGCTCTCCTCCTTTGTCTTCTGAAAATTGACCATCACAAAACATGCACTATGTGTCATTGTTTTCTGGAATGATACCTATTTCTTCTAAATCATCGTCTTCGTCAGCTGGTACAAAATCTTCATCTTCTTCTGAATCGCGTTCAGATTTCTGAGTTTTCTTGGCTTTTTGTTTGCTAATTCAGAAGTGGCAAAGACCTTCCTTTTTGCTTTTCTTTTTCTGCAGCTTTTACAGCTGCTTTTTCCAATGAGATCTCTTCTTCTTCTTTTGGTGCCTACTCGTTTCGAATATTAGCGATCATTCTGGCTATAATTATTTTATTAACTGATGCTTTAAATAGATTAGTTGTTGTTGCGGAGAACCATTTCATACCATGTTACCATACCACTATAGTCTTTTTTGTTCTCTATATGTTAGTATGTCTGTTTATATTGATGTTCTTTGCTTTATTTCGTCATTATTTCTCCTATCCGTTCTTGTTACTCTGCAGCATCTTCGCAGGCATTCCATCTCTGTTGCTACTATCTTACTTCTGTTTTTCTTGTTTAGGATCCAATTTTCAGCCCCATATGTCATAATACTTCGCACTAATGTTTTATAAATCTGTGTTTTTGTCTTCATATTTAGGTGTCTATCCCACCATACTGAGATAAGTTGTCGGATTGCTGTTCTTGTTTGTCCTAATCTTTGTGTAATTTCTTCCTCTGTTGTTGCCTTTTTCGTGATTATAAACCCCAAGTATTTGAATTTATCCTTTCCTTTGATTGTTACGTTGTCATCAATCTGTAGATCTTCTATATCTTCTTCACTTGTAGATAGGTACTCTGTTTTCGCGAGGTTAATATCTAGGCCAGCGTTGGTATATTCTTCTGCTTAACGTATATGGGCATTCGTTCCGTACCGGTACTCCCATGCCTTCGCATTTTCTTTTCCATGTAGTCAAGGCTTTCTCTAAGTATATTTTGAATAGGGTTGGAGATGTGGAACAACCCTGCAGGAGCCCTTTTGTTGTGGTGAAGTCTCATATGATTCTTGTTCCCATTTTAATGGACACTTTATTTTCTTTATACAGAGCTTTTGTAGCTTCTATGAGTTCCGTCTGTATTTCTAATTTGTACATTGCTTCCCATAGTTCTGACCTTGGTACAAAGTCATACACCTTTCTCAGGTCCACAAATGCCAAATATATATCTCTATTTTTTGCTTTTTTCTTTTCCAACAGTTGTTCCAGTGTGTATATGTCGTCTATGCATGATCTTCCTGCCGTGAAGCCTGCCCGATCCTCTCCGATTTTGCCTTTTATCGCTTGTTCTATATTTTCTCGCAGTATCTTCCCATATAATCTTCCTATTGATGATATTACGCTTATTCCTCTGTAGTTTTCGCATCGTTTTCTATCTCCTTCCTTAAATATAGATGTCATATATGCCTCCGTCCATTCCTTTGGGAGCTGTTCTCCATTTATGGCTTTCTGAAATATCCATTTTATCATCCGGTGTAATTTTTTTGAACCGTACTTTATAAGCTCAGGTGAGATGCCTCCAGGTCCCGGTGCTTTCTTATTTTTGATTGCTTTTATGGCCGTTCTCATTTCCCTATCTGTTATTTCTATTTCTTGTTGTGGGGATCTGCTTCGTCTTCGCCTGTTTTCTTTTCGAATGAATTGTGGTCTTTGTTCTGTTAATAGCTCCTTGTAGTAGTCCTTCCATTCTTTGTCCTGTATATTTCCCAATTTAATTTTTTCTTTTGAGTTTTATTTCAATCCTCTCAGTACTTTCCATGACTCCGAAGTTCTTGTACCTCCTATGTATGTTTCAATATTTAAGCAGGTTCTTTCCCATTCTTCATTCTTTTGTTGTGTTATTTATTTTTTCACTTCTCTATCGTTTTCTCTATATTCTTTATAAACTTCATCGTTGTTTGTAGTCAGCCATTTTCTGTATAGTTGCTTTTTTTCTTCAATTATTTTTTTGTTGGTTCATTTATTTCATAATAGTGATGTTTATTTGTTATATGTTCTTTCCAAGGGCTTCGAATGCTGCTTGTTTTATACTCGCCTTTATATGCTCGTATATTTCTTCTATGTTGCCGTATCTAAATGCTATTATTTTTGGTCTAGACGTTGTTGGTATGGTTCTCTTATTGATTGTTCTTGAAGTAGTTCTATCTTGTATTGTTTTTCTCTAATAGTGTTCAACGGTTCTTCTGTAGAGGGGGTCTTGTTGTTTCCAATTAATGTCCATTTTGCTGTCAGTAGTTTATAGTCCGTTCCACATTCTGCTCCTCTTCTGACCCGCACATCTTTGATCTTTATTGTGGTATCTTGTTTGATTATTATGTAGTCTATTATCGATTTCAGCTTTCGTGTTTCTTGCGTCCTAGTAGATAGTTTCTTTCGTGTTAGTAGATATTCTTTCTCCTTTTAATCTTATACATCACTTCTCTCTCTTTCCCAATTCTTCGTAGTACAGTCTCGTTGGTTTTCTTGCCCGTCCATGGTATCCTTAGGATTCTTCTATATAGCCACATCTCGAAGGCTTCAAGTTTTTTCTCCATCGCTTCATTGAGTGTCCAGGATTCAACTCCGTAGTATAATATCGAGAAGATATAACATCGATAGGAGCCTTACTTTTATCTCCAGATTAAGGTTGTGGCTTTTAAAGAGTTTGGCCATGTTGTTGAATGCACTCCTAGCCTTCTCTATTCCACATTTTACTTCTTGTGCGTGATCGTATTGTTCGTTTACTACTGTTCCAAGATATATAAACTGTTTTACTTGGTCCACTGGTGTATTCTTGATAAGCAGTTGGACGTCTCTAATTTTATTTTTGCTGATGACCATAAATTTAGTTTTTGATATGTTAACTTCAAATGTAGTCCAAATCTTTCACTTACTTCATTAACTTTGTTTATTAGTTGCTGTAAACTGTTTAAACTGTCTGCAAAAATAACGGTGTCATCTGCATAGCGGATGTTGTTTAGGCGTTCTCCATTTAAAGGGATTCCATGTTCGCAATTTTCCAAGGCTTCACTAAATATTTCCTCTGAATATAGGTTGAATAATATAGGTGAAAGTATACGTCCTTGTCTAACCCCTCGCAGAATCTGTATCGCTTCCGCCGGTTCATCTCCAAGATTTATACTTATTGTGGCTGATTGGTTCCAGTATAAATTTTGTATTATACGCCGGTTTTTATCATCTATTTGGGCTTTTGTTAGAACATTCATCATTTTTCGGCGTTGAACTGTGTCAAATGCTTTTTGATAGTCCACAAAGCAGGTGTAGATATCGCAAGTCATATATCTGCATCTTTGTAATAATACCTATAGACTAAATAGTGCAACTCTCGTACCTAAGCCTTTCATAAATACAAACTGCGTGTCTTGTATTCTCTCTTCGGATAGCTTGTATAATCTGCTATGTATATTTCTAAGAAAAAGTTTTAGTGTATGGCTCATTAGACGTATGAGCCTATATTCTCCGCACTTTTTCGCTCCCTGTTTCTTTGGTAACGTAATAAATTCTGAAACTAGCCAATCTTTTGGAATATTGCCTGTGTCATAGATTTTATTGAAGATTTTACACAGTATTCTTAAACATTAATCATCAAGAAGTTTAAGAAATTCAGACTGTACTCCGTCTGGTCCTGGAGCTCTCCCTTCTTTTAGTGATATTATGGCTGCTCTTATTTCTGCCACTAGGACAGGTGGTCCTGTTTCCGAAGGTACTGGAAACAGGACCACCTGTTTTCCCTCTCATCAAAAAATAAATTTCGTATGTAATTTTTCCAAGTATTATCAGTACTCTCTTTGTCCACGATTACCTCTCCGTTGTCATTAACAAGTTTACTTACTCCTCTGTTTTTACATTTATGTGACTACACTACCAAAACGCTTTATAAATAATGAATTTCGCAGCCAATCCAAATTACGATTTTTTCGATGACTGTATATACCGAATCTACGAAAAACAACTATACATCGACATTTTTTAAAATTTACCTTCACATCAAACAAAATAAGTATGTTTTTGTATAAAATGGTTGGATATTTTCTAAGCAGACATTTAGTAGAGTGCTCAAAATAACAAGAGAAGTAATTTTTTATACTGCGACGTATCTTTATAGCTTTTATATACGAGACAAAGATGAAAAATTATTAGCTTCTACTACTGGCGGCAACCCTGTATATTAAATTATGCATATGAACAACCAGTGGTAGATATAGTGATATAAAGGACTTAAAAGAATATATGAGTACAAAACTAGAGGAAAAATACAAAATTAAATTGACAAAATAAAATAAGAAAGCCGTAATAGAGAGAACTTTGAAAACGAAGACTGGTTAGTCTTCCATCGTAGATTCCTGTGAATGTAGATCACACCAATCTACACATTAATATAAACATTCTTCCTACTTACTAATAATCGTGAGAATCGAATTGCTTGTCTCTATAGACTCTCCGAGTGTCTTTGAGTAAGTCTACTTCTTACATCACTGACCTCACCATCTCATCTATTATCACATCCCACATTCTTCCCATTTATTAATCCTAAACTCCAAAATATATCGGAAAATACTAAGGGTATTCCAGAGTTCTGAATCATGATCAAATTTTGCAAACGGCCGTTTAGACTCTATATAAAGTTACGTTAACTAAATTATTTCTCTCTATATTTTCAGCACTGTTTTTACTTACCGTTCTTATGCAGTGTGTTTCCAAAAAAAGGTAACCCCGTCTCTAGGGTAGGTAAAAAACTGAAAAATAGTTGGGGTTTGCTTAGTAAAAAATTTTTGTAACGCCATCCGTTTTCAAGATACAGGGCGTTGAAGAAAAAAAATTTTACGCATTTTTTACGATTTTGCCGAAACTACTGGCAACATTGTAATGAAATTTTATACGAATATCTTTTGGAAGCTGATACATCCCATGAATTTGTTTTTATATCTGATTCTCATAGAGGGCGCTAGTTACACGGATCGTACTAAGTATTAGTCAATGTAACTTTTTTAAGAGTATAATTATTAATCAAAATTTCAAGTAAATTTAAACATCATTCAATTTTACACGAAAAAGGTACTCTTGGTAAAACTCGATACTGTGTACCGTTTTCGGAATATTTTGATTTGAAAATTATGAAGTAATAATTGATGCTGGTATAAAATAGTTAGTAATTAAACAAAACTCACAAAAAGAAAATTAAATTAATGACTAAGAACACAAAATAAAATTCAATTACAGTAAGTGTTCAAAATGCCCTCCATTTTCGTGAATACAAAAGTCTATTCTTTTTTCTAAAAATTCCATTAACCTTCTAAACGGTAGGCTTTCAAATTGACGTTGAATTCTTTCTTCCAATTCTTGGCGTGAATTTACCTCTGTAGCATAGGCTTTTTCCTTAATATACGACCAAACTGCGTAGTCAAAAGGGTTAAAATCGCATGCCCGAGGAGGCCAATGAATCGGAGCTTCTGCACCTCTACCAATCCATCGATTCGGAAAATGATTACTCAACCAATTACGACACCTTCTATCAAAGTGTGGTGGAGCTCCATCGTGCATAAAAAATAAAGATCTTCGCTCGTTTAGCGTTAAATCTTCTAATATCTCGAATAAGGAATTGTTTAAAAAATCAAGATACATATCACCATTTAAATTTCCAGGTAGAATATAATAACCTATTAATCTGTTACCTAAAGTTGCTGCCCAAACATTAACTTTAAATGAGTGTTGGTAATGTGATACCCTTTTGACTCGTGGATTCTCATCACACCAGTAGTGTGCATTATGGGAGTTAAACATACCTTGTCGCGTAAAGGTGGCCTCGTCCGTAAAAAGAATGCATTTTAAAAAATTTGGATTGTGGGCTGTCCTTTGTTGCAATGTTTCACAAAAATCCACTCTAACCGGCAGATCATCTGGCAAGAGCTCTCGGACTTGTCTGTAATGATAAGGATGTAATTGCTGTTCTTTCAGTATCCGCCAAGTACTTGAAGAAGTATTTGTTTGTCTTGCTATATTCCTTACGCTAACTGTTGGATCTTGATCAAGTAAATTTAAAATATTATTTTCTTTATTAATTGTTCTTGTTGTTCTTGGTCTACCAGAATTTATTTTATTTGGTCTCACATTCCCAGTTTCTCGACAACGTCGTTCAACGGCTCTAAATGTTTTTTTACTTGGTAAGTTTCTTCTAGGAAACTTTTCTGCATAACGTGTCACAGCTGCACTAGAACATCCTAAACATTCGCCTAAGGTTAATAACATGTCAGTGTATTCAACATTTGAGTACATTTTGATTTGATTTTACAAATAACAAGGCTTCAAAACTCTAATTATTGTTAATTTATCGTCATAACAATCAATAAATGTCAGATTTCCATGGCACACTTGGTGAAAATAGAGGTATACCTATTAGAACTTTATCATTACTACCAGCATCAATTATTACTTCATAATTTTCAAATCAAAATATTCCGAAAACGGTACACAGTATCGAGTTTTACCAAGATTACCTTTTTCGTGTAAAATTGAATAATGTTTAAGTTTACTTGAAATTTTGATTAATAATTATACTCTTAAAAAAGTTATATTGACTAATACTTAGTACGATCCGTGTAACTAGCGCCCTCTATGAGAATCAGATATAAAAACAAATTCATGGGATGTATCAGCTTCCAAAACATATTCGTATAAAATTTCATTACAATGTTGCCAGTAGTTTCGGCAAAATCGTAAAAAATGCGTAAAATTTTTTTTCTTCAACGCTCTGTATCTTGAAAACGGATGGCGTTACAAAAATTTTTTACTAAGCAAACCCCAATTATTTTTCAGTTTTTTACCTACCCTAGAGACTAGGTTACCTTTTTTGAAACACCCTGTATAAAAGTCTATATATATTCTAAGGAGAATTATTAGACTAGGACCGTTTTATAATATCAATAGAATTTTTCGATACAGAAAAAACATATAAACTGTTATTTGTACTATTTTACTATGATGATTCAACGTACGGAAGAAACTTCTTTCCTCTACTAGAAAATAAAGCGTTAAAAAATAATTTCTTCAAATAATTCCAACCGTTACATGAACTATAGTAAACTAAATGGTTTCGTTTCGTACAAAATAAGGAGTTTTGTATAGTCTTGCACAAAATCAATGATATAGTATAGTGTTGCAATAAAGCTAATAAGGAAGATGCAATTGGATACGAAGTTTGAGGGTGTTAGACCGCGCCAGTCTTCCAAGATTTCTTCTGCTCTTTGATAATCATACTCAGTGGCGTTACAGCTCATTATAAACCAAAACTTTCTTTAGAACAATTTTCCATTTACAATAATCTCTAACTCATCAGTAGTTGCCAAAAGACGTTTGGTATATCCGATGCCCAACATGTTCAATTAAAACGTCTGTGTGGCGATGGAAACACTCTCCTACAATAACGACATTAGTTAAGTTACTCTTTCTTGAACATGATGATGAAAGTGTCCGTTGAGAATGATGTCTTTTTGGAGCCTCTTCGAGGAATGGCATATTTGATTAGATTAGGTTGGATGAAAAGATTTATAGTGACACCTTGAGGTAGCAAAGAAGAGGTATTCGTTTGGTTTAACGCTGGGAAATGGTGGTGGGGGTTAATTAAAACCAAAGAAAACGGTCCTTATTACATTTTTTGGCTTTCTTTAATAAACGTGTGAAGGGTAAATTGTGACAAATCTTCTTTAAAAGTAGTTTCTAGGGGATCCACTCATCAGAGAGTTCATCATCATCCTAAGCGCTTGACGTCTAGGTGTTAAGACCCCGAATCGTAACCCAAACGGGATTTCTTCCTTAAGGTTTGGGTTTAACGGGGAATTAATAGCGGATTTGAGTGCCTACTACTCTCGTATTAGTATAAATAATGGAAAACACTGTCCAATGGTTACCGATACTGGAATCGCTCATACTATTATAAGAACAGTCTTAGAACCCATGCGGAGACTTTAATATCATGGAGAAAGAAGATATAAAGAAGGAAAGAGTTCCACTAGACAAGTAGTTCATAGCGAAGTGATTATGCCTAGAAAAAGGACTTAGGTAGACATGACTACGCAGAAAGAACCTGTCGAATACAGACAAATCATAGTGATGATTGAAGTCTTGTAGTTTTATGGTAGTGGCAAAAAATCGGAGATCGGTACCAGAAGAGTGGCTAAATGGAATAATATGTCCGTTGCATAAAAAGGGTGATCAACTGGACTGTGAGAACTATAGAGGCATTACTCTGTCAGCATCTGCATATAAAATCTTCGGCAATGTATTGTTTCAAAGACTTAAACATTTTATAAAGGATATTGTTGGTCGATATCAATGCGGATTTACTGCTGGAAAGTCAACTACAAATCAAATTTAACACATAGGCAGATTCTAGAAAAGTCGCTAAAATATAACATAGATACAAACCATCTCTTCGTGAGGCTGGCGTGTCTCTTCTTTAATATTTTCTTGGAAAAGGCAATGGCGCTGACGATATAGTTATAGTGGGCAGAAGTATGAGAGACATGGTGCAGTGTTTTACAAGGCTTGTGGACTTGGGAAGTGAATTAGGACTTGTGGTAAACGAGGAAAGACCTAAATAAATGTTGGTTTCTAAAAACCCCCGAAACATCCAACAGAGAATTCAAATTAACAACCATACCTTTGAGCAAGTGAAAGAAAATAAAAAGTGAACAGGCCAATATTCGCAACGGATTGTCGGCCACTTATGATGATGAAGACGGAAAGAATATTTGCAGCAGTTCATGGTGTAAAATCTGTAGTCGCTTTGGTAAAGCAGCAAATTGCTGATGACTGGATCCTTGCGAAAACTAAAAAGGGAATTCGTTTTACAGAGAAAGTTGACAACAATACAAAATAGGTGAAGCAAGTTTGCTTAACAATCTCAACACAAAGTAATTTTGGAAGCATCAGCTACTTGGGGTTTATACGGCCGAATCCATTGACATTGCAGATAACTTCTACGGGAACTAGATTGAAGGACCTCCTGACGTAATGTCAAAGAAAAGATTCAGTTCCTCATTTTACTCTTAACTATGGCTTTCGACACGTACAATGGGTATGCTATTATTTTGTTCTATTGTTCTATAATATTAAAGTTATAACGAATGAAAAATATAACAATGAAATTAAATCCATGTTTACTATAGTTTATGTATAATTAGTTGAAGAAACATATTATATATATATATATATATATATATATATATATATATATATATATATATATATATATATATATATATATATATATGAATTTTTCGTATTAGAAAAAGCTGCTCAAAATACAAATCCACAAGCCGACTACAATAAGACACAAAGATCAACCTCATTGTAAATAAAAATCATTTAGGCCATTCCGGTGTGACTATTGCATTTACAGTTTTAATACCAATAATTAATTTCTTGGAAAATACACTCAGATGCACAAAAATGGCCGCTTTAAAATGTTAACAAATTTTTCTTTTAAATAACTTTTTTATTTATCGCCAAATTTTGATCAAGTTTTGGACAATAAAAGGAAATCATTCTAGAGTCGTTTTTATCAATCGTGTTTCATTGAGCCGTTTATCACGTGATGTAAAACGCGAGATTTTGACTTGAATGTGACATTTTGAAGTGAGACGTGACGTAGGATATCAAACGTGACAGTTGACATTTTACGTTGCATTTCATTTCATTTTATAATGTCAGGCTTTAAGACAAATCGTTTCATTCTACGTCAAGATCTGTCAATTGCTTTATGGCATGAAATATTATTCGGCACTAATCAACCAATAAATTAATGTCTAATAACGCTAAAAACATTATCAAAATGAATTAAACAATGAATAAGTCTGTAAGCCACTATTGTATTTGTAGCACTCTTTGCAACACTTGTGCCTCTAGCGGCGATTGCTGTAAGCTGAATTAGATGTTGAAAAGTAGGCACACAAACAAGGCATTGCGTTTCCACTCCTTACAACCCTCCTTAAACGTGATGTGACCAAATTGGTAAAGTAGAGAATGTGCATATTCGCTACTAAAACGATTTTTATTTAATTTGTCCAAAAAATTATCAAAATTGGGTCATAAATAAAAAAAGGTATTGAAAATCAAAATTTGTTAAGATTTTGGACACGCCTGAACATATTTATTCTGCACATGGCGAATTAAAAAAAGTACGATTATTTAATTGATCATTAAAAATCTATTACTTGATTTATATAATAGTAATTATATAGCTAATTGGGCACATTTAGTAAAATATAATTGATAAATAAATAGCGTATACTTCTTCGTAGACAAAATTTCCGTAGAATGGCCCATTTACAAATATTTAGTGTATATTTTTACGTATTTTCTTCACTCTAAATCGCCCTACAACGGCTAATCACTCATTGAGCTTGTATGTCTATTAAAAATCATTGCACGCAATCTCAAAAACTACCAATCAAATTCACTATCCGCAATATATCTTTAAATAACTCCAAAAATATACATATTAAGCTATAGCTTCACCAATACTGTCTGTAAACCAAGACACGATTCATAAAAACCGTACAGAGTGGTCCTAGTTGTTCCGCTAACTATTGAGCATTTTTTGGGCAAGAAGAGAGCTGCGCAATTACAGCACCTCATACTACGAATGACATACAGACAACTGTGCCATTTAAAAGGCCAAAAATGTTTTTTTTTGTCATTATTAAGTTTTCAAGACTATTAAAAAATATTAGCACTAAATCTTCATTACAACGAACATTCGTGGCCAAATCGTATATTATTACAGTAAATTATACATCACAATTCTAATACCATCGGTTAAACATTTGTTTAGATATTAAATTCGCAGTATGAGTTACTATAATGGCGTTTAAAGCTATTTTTCAAGTTAGAGGAGAGCAAATCAAGTAAAAGCATGGACCAACCGTCGGTTATTAGTCGTTTAAGACTATTAACTCCAAATCACCACTGACACTTTAGACTCTAGTCTCTATATCATCACTTAATCTGTCGAACTCGTCCCTACTCCTCAGATCTATCCTCCTATGCCTACTGTCATTAATAAACGAGTTAATTTCGGAATCCGACAAACACGGACTGTCCCTAGAAGGCGTATACACTTGCCTATATCTCTTCGACTGTGGACCTCTTCTGATTTGTTGATACAATTCATCCAAGTCGCTAACCGAAACACTACTTGCCCTGCTTTGGCCGTCTCCTTTGCCTAATCTCAAGTCTTGGGGATTTACATAGATTCTAGGAGTGGAAGCGCCACCTACCGATGACGTATCGAGGCCACTAAAATTACAACTGGCAGACTGACCAACGGTGCCGGATTTTTGGAAATATTCGTCTCTGGGAGGTAAGTCGGCGATTTGGCAGTAGTTTGGATCGTTTTCCGTTAGGATACTGAGAGGGCTGTTTTCTCTTCTAAGAGACTCAACTGGTTCGCTCGTTTCCGTAGTATTAAAACTCTCTTGATTTGGCAGTAGTGTTTTGTCGGGACTAGTTTTGTCTAAGATAGAATCTGAAATAGTTTCTGAGCTATAATCTAAGGTACACTGTTGAGACACGGAATGCATGTTATTTTCTGTAGTGTTATGTTTCTTTCTGCTTCTATTCCTAGATAGCTCTTTTTTTCGAAGTCTTTCAGCATGTATGACGATATTTTCTACGGGAATATTACTTTCCGAATCAAAATCATCAGCACTGTCGGAGAATATATTAGGATTCTTTTGCTGTATTCGGTGCTTATGTTCAACGTGAATATTGGTATTGTTTACCTTAGAATTGGTCCCGAAAATGTTCTGCTCACTATTATTTTTGATTTTGAGCTTCGGTTCTGAGAACACCGAAGCAGTATCGCTGTTTATATCCCTAGGAGGCTTGGCCAAATTATTCTTCTTCATCATATTCCTCCTTTGTCGTTTAAAGAACTTCCTAGCCACTGTACTCTGGTGGGGGTTGTAAAAAACATCAGCGTTGGTGGGATTTTCTATAATATTAGGAATAATACTGTTCCTATACTGCGCTCGGTGTAACACTACTAGATTAACGTTGTTAATCTTAGCTCCTTGATGGTCACTGAAGCTTTCGTTAAGGTCCACTGCTCCTTTGAGGATATTGCTATTCCTAGAGTTAGTTTTTGAGTGACTGGAAGTCCGGCTCGTTGACCTAGAGATGATCTGCGCCTCTAGATTGCTGACGGGAGGCAAAGGCAGCGGTTGTACTTGAATCTGAGGAATATTAGTAACAGTGTCTGATACATTTCTTGATCTAACCTTGCACATACGCTTACGCTTCATCCATCTGGACATTATAACCCACTGAGTCCTAACATCATTTCTTGCAACACAATAAAAGAAGAGCGTAAATGCACTGAGAGTTGTTGCTAATATGGCAAATGCTATACTGAATAGATCTTCCTCGAAAGAAAATATGTGAAACGGTGATTCTGTGGCAAATGCACAACTTAACCACGTCATGATGTATATAATCAAAAATATGACATAGGCTTTTAGCTGTGCCGATGGGGCATGTTCTGGGTCTTCTATTTCGCTAGAACCAGTCTTGGTAGATATACTTCTAGTATCCACGTGAGGAAAATTCGGTTCGGGTTCTAGTAAATCCAAATCAACGTGTTCTGTAGCTTGCGTGCCTTCACTTAAGTGACCATTGGCGTCCAAATTGTAAATAGCGCATCGTATCAACAGGAAGAATATAATCAGGAAGACAGTGAAGATTATACATGGCACATAAAGGGCGCTTAGAGCTGGACCTGATTTGAGGAAGCAATAACTAGATGAAGCGTACTCGTTCATGTTTATAGCAGCTGAAAGTCCGCATATGATCAAACCGATGCCCCAACCTACAAGATACAAACCTAATATAGGTTTCTGTATTGGATAGTCCGATGGTAAATCGTCATCTTGGAGTCCTATAATATCGTTCTTGCTTAGTCTCTTGTACATACAGTTTACACCAACACACATCCAAAGCAACGAACATAGAGTGAAATAATGTAAGATCATGCCAACAATTTGACAAACTTTAGTATCCTCAGTTTGATAAATACCAAATATGTACAGAAAAGTTAGTAAAGATATAGATATCCACGTGTTAATTAAAGAATGCTTCGTCTTCTTAGGTATTTGTATAGTGACATAGCAAAGAAGATACGTCAAAATAACTATCAAAAACGAAGTAAACAATACAAAAACACCTACGTACACCGCTGGATGACTTAGCTTGAATTTGGCACTGACGTGTTCCTCCAGCATGGTGACGTCTTGGAGAAGTCCGTAATAACCGAAACTGTCACACGAGAATACCAGATACTCTTGTATATCGTGAGAAAACTTACAACCGTCGGAACTCCAGTTTCCCGTTCCGTTGTTAGCGGCTGCATCCCACCAAACTGGCATAAACGGGGTCACGTCGTAGATGGTCGTCGATGGAGTGCGCAGCATCACGTAAACTGGATCTGTTAGATTCCGCACGACGTAATCAACTGAAAATATAATTTCTATCACATTTCTAGACTATTATATTACCAAAGTTGCTTAGAAATATATGCAATTCAACAATGTCACTCTTGATTTTGTTTATTTTAAAATTTGATATATTTGTCTGTAGTTTGTTGTTCTAGAGCATTTAAAAGAACTCAGAATTTAAAAAATTTTATTTTTTATTTTTTTTTTGTAAAAAATGCATGGGATTATATATCCCAACAGTATTTTTGTATGGGATATATATAATCTCAACAGTATACATAAACGATAAAAAATGTTTATACATGATATGGGGTAAAACAGTCGCTACATAAGGGAACATCACACATTTTACAAATAAATTTGGTACGTTTATCTTTCTTATGTTGTGTACACCTTATACACCTCAAGCTACTGGATTTTCCTAATATAGGTAAATGGTCGCCAACATTACTCATCACTGTGGCTGACATGCTTCGACGGCCACCATGATTGGTTTTTTTTTTTTTCTTCTTTGGAGTCCTTGTCGGCCAGTACTGATAAGAATCTCAGCTAAGTCGACCAGATAATTTAGAGGGCTATTTTCTTATTTCTGGTATGTAACTCAGTATATAGAATATATGAATTGTATACTGCCATGATTAGAACTTTGTAGTAAACCTTCTTCCACCATTTTTGGGATTTTTTATTGAGAGCGTACACAGATATCATTTGATCACATCTATCTACACCTCCCATGTAACGGTTATAGAATTCAATCGATACATGACAACAAATGTTGGCTTTTGTACCATCTTTCAGTTTTCTACACACAGTTGTTTCTTCTGGCTTATGGCAGTTAGTTAGTACAATAAAATCTTTTGTGTCCTGCCATCTTATTGCTAATGTTCGAGTTTAATTTGAGTAAATTTTTTCGGGTACTAATGCATGTACCGACAACAGGAAACATAATGGTATCCATAAGATGAACTGTTGTAAAAAATCTGTCGAAGCAAATTACAACATTTTCATTAGAAATTGTTGAAGATAGCTGATTTACGACACGTTCTCCCAAACTACCTGCCATCTTATTATCATTTTTGTCAGCATACACATTTATATCGTAAACAGAGCCAGTTTCCGAATCGCATCTTGTCCATAACTTTATGCCACTTTATGGGTGAATTTTGCCATATACTCATCAATTGCTTGATAGGTATAATCACTCCTAGCTCTCATAAAACTTGTCTTCAAGCAGGAAATAACATCATCTATATAATAAGTTTTATTTGCTGTGGCAGGTTTATTCATCATCATTCAATCTTCGCTTATCCACTGCTGGACATAGATCTCCCTCATAATTTTCCATCTATTTCGATCTTGTGCCTCTTGCATCCAATTCCTATGACAACGTTTTAGATCGTCAGTCCAACGTGTTGGTGGACGACCTCTGCTTCGGTAGGCATCATCTCTTGGTCTCCATTCCAGTATCCGCTTTGTCCATTTATTATCTGTCATACGAGCCACGTGACCTGCCCAGTTCCATTTCAGTGTTGCTACTCTCTCTACTGCATCAGCCACTCCTGTTCTTTGTCGTAGCTGGCGATTTGGGATCTTGTCTCGTAGTGAAACGCCCAACATAGCACGCTCCATCGCCCTTTGACACACACGGATCTTTTGAACTGTTCTCCTTGTCATGGTCAACGTTTCCGCACCGTAAGTTAACACTGACAAAACACACCGATTAAACGTATTTCAACCCAATGAACGGCAGGTTTATTTCTGACCTGCACCATTTCTGACGATGGTATGTATTCTCTTATATTCTTGGAGATTTTCTTCATCATCAAAAAAAATTTTTCATCGGTCATCCATGATTTCCGTTTCTCCTGTATCTTTCTTCAGGTGTTGTTCTTTTATTTCTCTCACTGTTTCTTGTATGAAGGTTTCTCTCACTGTGTCCTCTATAGTTCCTGCATTTCTACATTTTTTTGAGGTTTTCACTCACCTTCAGTTGAACATTGGGATCTTTCAATTTTCTAACATCATACTTCTTTATCGAGTTACTTGTAACCTTCTTCATTCTTACTTTAAAATTAGCTACAACTGGTACATGATCAAAATTTATGTCTGCCCCGGGTATTTTTCGACAGATGTAGAGCTGCTCCTATACCTCTTACTTACTAGCATGTAATCATTTTTTCTGTCTGATTGATGACCATGATCATGATGAAAGTCTGATTTCTTACAATCCTTCCTACAGAATCCTGTGGAGATTTCCAGGTGTACAATTTTCTTAGGTGTAGCTTAAAGCAGGTGTTCATTATTACTAATAGATTTGCTACCACAAAAATCTCCAATGTACCTCCCAGATCGTTCTGGTTTTCTAGTCCAAATGATCCAACTGCAGATGATGTTTTGCTGGCCCCAACTTTGGCGTTGAAGTCACCCATGACAATTGTTAGGTCTTGCTTTTTCAACCTTTTCACGACTTAATTAATGCTATGGTATAGTTCTTCTAGCCCTTCTTCTGTTCCTTCTGTTGTAGGTGCATACACTTGAATTATATTGATGTCAATTGGTCTTGCTTTCAGTTATATGAGCATCACTCTTGCCGAGATTGGGATGAAGTTGCCAATAGATTTTGTCACTTGAACATGTCACTACAACCATGAACTCTACTAATTGTTCAAAGAGGCACCGATTTCAGAATTCGTTAAAGTTCAGAGACTTCGATGGGCTGGTCATGTAGTCAAAATGGAGACTGAAATATTGCCAAAAAGAGCCCTAGATAGTAAAATGCGGGCCGCAAGACCAAAAGGAAGGTCACGGATAAGGTGGGAGGATAAACTGGTAGCAGACGCGCAAAATTTGCTAGACATGAGAACCTAGAGAAGTTCGGCGCGGGATCGCCAAGGTTGAAGGCATAGTTTGGAGGAGGTTAAGGCTTGATTTTGGCTGTAGCGCCATTGGAGAGAAAGAAATGTTCTCAAAGAAATTCAATTATATGAAAAGCAAGAGTGAGAATTTCAACTGTAAATGGTAGATTTGATCGTCCAAGCGCATTAAGATTTCCACTTGTGACGATTTTGGACCAAAAAAAAATGAAACATCATATATTTAGTTGAAGTCACTTACCTAGTTGTACTCCTACGACGGCGGAAGTCACATCTTCTTTCCCATATCTCTTCTGATCCATAGAAAAGAGCTTGCTACTAGAGTGTATCGCGACCAGCAGGTCATACTCCTTGTTCGTCAAGTTTTCTTTCTTCTGCAATTGTTTAAAAAGACTTTCCGGTATGGTTACGGAAGCGTCGGTGGTCTTCCCTTGATAACTTGATGTTTCTTGATAACTTTTGTGGCTTGACGCGCACGAAAACAACGAATCTTTCCTGTTGTTCGGATTTGTGTATAAGGAGCAGGTGAGACCTTGAAAGCCTTCTGTTTCAACGGAAAATATTTCTATAGCCAAATTGTTCTGAAAAGGAACGATTTTTGTATAATCGTATCGATCTATTATGCAATGCTTTAATTCTTAGGATTACGCAATTAAATGGCAACGCTTTTCTCAAATATATCCCAAAAAGACACACAAAATGAAATTTGCTAAATTAAAATCGGTTAATACACAAAAAAGTTATTGCAAAATGAACAACAAAATCGCTGTTTTTGAAAATGGTTAATAACTTTTTCATTATTTATTAAAATTTGTTTAAATGTACTGTCCATTGTAAGATAATTCGGATGGAATTCCCCTAAATTAAGAGACTGGCCGATATCAAGCACAAAATGACTGTACTCTCTAAATGCTGTAACGAATAGTCACCCTTAGTCTTTCGTTACATTAGGTTCAATTCTAAATTTTATACAAAGTTTAAAGGTACTTTACTAAATGATACAAAGTAGGTGTAGCCAGGTACGTATTTCAATTATGAGTTGTTAAAGATTGGTAAATAAAATTTTAAGTATAATTTTATGTACGTATTTAAATTTAATCACTTAATTGCATTTGTACATGGAATTCAGAATTACAAATTTCTAGGTAAGTAAAGCCAGTGTTTATAAGAGATTTATTATAATTACTATAAATATGAGTGATATAGAACTGATTAGTGACGATGTCCTGTACATTCCTGCAACTATTTCAGGAAGTGAAGACGAGTCTCAACCTGAAAAACGTTCTGGTTATATTCATCTCACACAACGGTAAGTACTCGTTAAAAATACTCTTTAGTTAACCTTTCTAATACCGGATGAATTTTCAAACGACCAGTACCAGATGGGGCGACTTCTCGCCCCAGTAGTTTGGTTCACTTTTAAGTGCAAGGATTCGTACGTTCTGTATTTTTCTTTTTTTTTTTTTTTTTGTTTCATATGTCTGTTTTAACAGTTTGGTTTGTTTTCTGCTTTTTCAATAAAAACAATAAAAAACCGTTTTTTTTTTCTTTCAAAACAAAAATTGATGACAAATAAAAAATACATTAGCCTAAAAAAAGTTATTACTGCACCAGATGCAAAAATATTCAAGAAACTTGAAATTTTCAAGGTGACCCGGATTTTATGATCGCGAGTGTATTATTTGGATGAAACTTGGTTCGACACCCACGATATAGTTAAATAATGTTGGACCGATGGTAGTAAAAATTGCATCACCAATGTTCCTGCCTCTAAAGGGAAGAGAATTTGTATTTTACATTGTGGGGGAGAATCAGGATGGATAGAAGATGCTTTATTACTCTCTGCTAAGAGTGTAAGTGATTGTCGCTTAGATTATCATCAAGATATGGACAGTACTTTGTTTGATAAGTGGTTTGAGCAGCAATTACTGCCTACATTACAAAGAAATAGCGTTATTATTTTGGATAATGTTCCGTATCATTGTAAACTAAAGAATAACATTCCAAACACTAATTCAAACAAGGCTGAAATTCAAGAAATTTTATCAAAACATGAAATATATTTTATGAAAAAAAAAATAGCACTAAAGGCCTTAGAGGCCCATGGCTTAAAAAGTTTGTTCTTTCTTCATTTTCGCTTTCCTTTATGTACTGAGGTCTTCTCTGGCTCGATATGTGATTTTTCTCCATTCCTTCTTGTTATTCATTTTTCTTTTCTGGCCTTCTAGTCCAATTTCTTCCATATCTTTTTCTACCTCCTGATTCCATCTATTTTTTGGCCTTCCTTTTCTCTTTTTTAAAGTTATAGTGTAGTTTAGTACCCTTTTTGGAGTCCTCGTGTTCGGCATCCTTTCTAGGTGACCTCGCCATCTTAGTCTCTGTGCCTTTATGACTCCTATTATGTTAGGTTGATTATATAATTTCTTTAACTCATCATTTGATCTTCTTATCCATAAACCGTTCCTTATTATTCCTCCATATATCTTCCTCAGGATTTTCCTTTCCCATATCTCGAGTAAATTTTGTTCATTTTTTGTCATTGTCCATGTCTCACTGCGGTACGTTACTATTGGTTGTATAGTTGTTTTGTATAACTGTATTTTTGCCTTTCTTGACAAAAACTTGCTTTTCAACATTCCACTAAAAGCATGTACACTTCTATGGCCTGCCATTATTTTAGCTTGTATTTCTTCTTTAATGTTAGGTTTACGTGCTATTATTGTACCTAGGTATGTAAATCTTTCTACCATTTCGAATTCGTATGATGATCTTTCTTCTACTTCTACTTTAAACTTTTGTCCATCCCTGAACTGATCATCTGTCCACTGCATACATTTTGTTTTGGTTTCATTTATGTAAAGTCCCATTCTCTTTGCTGCTGTTACTATTCTCTTTACTATCTCCTGTAGCTCTTTTTTCCTCTTGCCAGCAACACTATATCATCCGGAAATGTCAAAACTTGGTGTCTTTTATGATATAGGAGTCCTTCTCTATTGATTTTCGCTTCTCGCATTATTTTTTCTAGGCATAAATTGAAGAGTAATGATGACAAAGGATCGCCCTCCTTCGTTTACTATAAATTTGTCTGATGCATGATTGTTTACTTTGACTCTGTTTTCTGTATTCTCTAAAGTAATATGTATCATGTTACGCAACTTTCTGCTAACTCCCAGTTCCTCAAGGGTCTCTTTTAATTCCTTCCTTTTTATTCTATCGTATTGCTGGAAGTCAATGAATAGCGCTATCGCTTACTAATGTGTACTGAATCCAATAGAATTGTTGTGGTCTGAATTAAAAAATAATGTGAGGAAAAATAATAATTATCCTAAATCATTTTCGACTGCTGTAGATTAAATTAAGACCGAATGTAATAATATTACAGCAGATAATTGGAAAAAATGTCAAATGAGCATGTCAAAAAACTAGAAGAAAAATACTTACAGTTCCAAAACATTATAAATAGAGTAGCTATAGATTAAAACGATAGAGATGATAGTGATACCAATTTAAATGTAGATGATAGTTAAGTTTCTTTTTTTTGTATTACTTATATGTATCTTTCTTTTACTTTGTGGGATTGCCGTAATTTTGATAAAATGTATCAGTATATAAGTCTGGGAGACCAAGGACTAGGGGAACGTAACGATAGAGGCGATCGTCTAATACAATTCTGCCAAGAACAAAGTCTAATAATCACAAAAACGTTCTTTAAATTACCAATGAGACGGTTATATACATGGCGCTCACCAGCAGATAAACCGGAAAAAGTTGTAAGAAACCAAATCGACTATATAATGATTAAAGAGAGATATCGTAACACCATCAAATCAGTTAAAACATATCCAGGAGCAGATGTCGCATCAGACCATAACCCACTAATCGCTAATGTCACGCTTAAGCTTAAACGTATAAGAAAACCACAAAGAACTCGTAAATTAGATGTTAGAAAACTGAAAGAAGTTGACATAAAAATCAAACTTCAACAGAAAATATACGAAAACATTGATAAATTAGATACTAACCCTTACGAGATAAACGAACAATGGGAAACACTAAAAAACTGCCTCCTCGCTCCATGCAAAGAGATATTAAAAGAACCGACACGAAAGAAAGACAATTGGATGACCGACGAGATACTCGGCATGATGGAACAACGAAGACAAGCCAAGAACAAAGACAGTCACAATTACAAAATCATTAACAACAAAATCAGAAAAAAGATAAGAGAGACAAAACAAACTTACTATGAGGAAAAATGTAAAGAGATAGAGGATCTTCAGAACAAATACGACCTATTCAACATACATAAAAAGGTTAAAGAAATGGCAGGACCGCAAAAAAGAAACCACAATACAACTCTTTTAGATAAAAATGGAAATACTATGATAACGACTGACGAAAAACTAAAACGATGGGAAGAGTATATGGGAGAGCTCTTCGACGACGAAAGAGGAAACCCACAAGACTTGTCTTTTGAGGACAGAGAAACAAGTGCAGAAATTACAAAGGAAGAAATAATGTATGCACTAAAGAACACCAGAAACGGAAAAACCCCGGGGCCAGATCAACTGCCTATTGATATCCTTAAAATAATAGAAAATGAGTACATTGATGTCCTCTTAAAGCTTTTTAATAAAATTTATCAATCGGGTGACATACCCAACGAATGGTTGACCTCAACATTCATTTGTCTCCCAAAAAAGAAAAATGCTAGAGAATGCACCGACCACCGTACCATAAGCCTGATGTCTCACACACTTAAATTGTTTTTAAAGATCATTCATAAACGCATTTACAAAACACTTGATATGGATATTGAAGAAACTCAATTTGGATTCCGTAATGACGTAGGTACCCGTGAAGCTCTATTTGCATTCAACGTACTAATCCAGAGATGCTTGGATGTGAACCAAGATATGTACGTCTGTTTCATAGACTACAACAAAGCTTTCGACAAAGTCCGCCACAAAGAGCTAATGGACATCCTCAAAGCAAAACAAATACAACACAATGACCTTCGAATTATAACAAATCTATATTATAAACAGCAGGCACACGTACGCATTAATGAACACAAATCAGAAGAGTTCGAAGTCAAAAGAGGAGTGCGACAGGGGTGTGTATTGTCACCACTACTATTCAATGCATACTCTGAAGAAATTATGAAAAGAGCTCTTGAGGGAGAAACAGCAGGAATCAAGGTCAATGGAACACCAATTAACAACATTAGATATGCGGACGATACTATCATTATAACAGACAACCTCCGAGACCTCCAAAAGCTAATGAACAAGATAGTTGAGTATGGAGAGGAATATGGATTATCAATAAACACCAAGAAAACCAAATTTATGAGGATATCAAAAACCCAAAATAATGGTGAAAGCCTGACAATTAACGGTAGTGTTTTAGAACAAGTTGAAAACTACCACTATCTTGGCACAATAATTAATCACACAAACGATTACTCCAAAGAAATCAAAGTTCGAATAGAGAAAGCACGTACAAACTTCAATAAAATGAGAAAGGTACTTTGTGCAAGAGAACTAAAATTGGACTTGAGAGTTAGGCTGGCAGGGTGCTATATTTTCTCGACTCTGCTTTATGGGATAGAAGCATGGACACTTAACGCGTCGACTGCTAAAAAGTTGGAAGCATTTGAAATGTGGGTGTATAGAAGAATCTTGAAGGTATCATGGACCGAGCATGTAACAAACAACGAAGTCATGAGAAGAATCAACAAAAGAATGGAAGTATTGGAAACCATCAAGACACGAAAGCTGCAATACCTGGGGCATGTTATGCGTAATGAGAGATGCAACCTACTTCAATTGATTATACAAGGGAAAATCCAGGGCAAGAGAAGTGTAGGAAGAAGAAGAATCTCATGGTTGCGTAACTTGAGGGAATGGTACGGATGCACATCAATTGAACTATTCAGAGCAGCAGCATCTAAGATCAGAATAGCCATGATGATTGCCAACCTCCGTCGCGGAGATGGCACGTGAAGAAGAAGATATAAGTCCGACCCTGTATACGATAGAAGATTAAATCCGAAATATCTTGCAAAGCACAGTACCTGAACTTGAGGGTCTTATCGTGTTTGAATTGTGTGCGAAAGATGGGCTAGATCGATTAAATATTTTTTGAGAAATTTAATTTGTTATAAGATTTTTTGAAAAATGAAATGAAAAATACCTTGCTACAAGACGCTACGATAACTACGATCTTGCAAGCCTAATTACACATTTAATGATTATTGTACACGTAAAAATCATCAAGTAAACTTACCTTGTGAAAATTGGAAGGATTCAAGAAAACGGCGATCCTCTCCGTGGCCTTCAATAACCTTCCCGAAGTTTTAAACTCCAAATCAGTCTCTCTTATGTAACTTCTCGGCAAATCCATCAGATTATTCGTCGCGTCCATTAAAATAGCTGCTATAGTACCGACGTGTTCTTTTGGCGCATACTTCACGTAATTTTCGATAGTAGTAACTGCATATGACAAGTCGACTACATCGTTAAATATACTTTTGTTCAGAGTGTAGTTCCTGAAGTGTTTGGCACTTTCTTCTATGCTAGAATCTACCATCGAGAACTGTTCGAGGATTTTGGTGGTGTCAGAGATATACGAACACATCGACGTGTTCAGATTCGACCATTGTCCGTTTTCAGAACATGTGTAGGAAGCTATTTGATGGGTGACGTCATAATTAAGATTCAATGATTCACAGGGCATCGTTATGGTAAAATTTATAATAGCTCGTGGCCAGTTGTAGCTGCCTTTGTTGTTTCTTGTTAAAGTCATAGGACAGTATTTTGTTTTATCTGATATAACGACCACCGCAATTCCTGAAAGACGTCCAGTATGAAGAAAAAAAACTAAATACTAAAATTTGTATGAAATTAAAAAAATCTATTGCAGCACTTTTTTGTAACTCTGTATATATAATTTTAGAACCCAAAAATGTCATCCAAAGAATTAGTAAAAAAAATGTACCAACCTTTTGAGTGATTCCCATGCAAGGACAAAAACTGACAATTCCAAACACCTGTATGGTTTTTTGCTAATCTAGGAACTATAAGAGTGCTAGATATCCTCCCGGCACTACCTAATAATTCATTTTCAATCCTTATATCAGAGAAATGATCTTTGGGATCGAAATCCAGCCAGGTCCAATGAATATCACTCTGAAGAGGATTCTCTAACGAATCGGAAATACTTGGCACAAAGCACTGCATTGTGAGGGAATCTCCCTCAAATACAACCTGCAAATAAAAAAACCAAAATAGGAAAATTCCGCTTTTTTCCTAGTGTCCCCAAACTTAATTTCTACAATACTTAACAAATACTTTACCTGGTTTTCCTCAGGTTTCAATTCAATAAATGGCAATCCACTACTACCAGCCGGAGATTTACAATGGATGTCATCTCCAATTATAAGTTTTTTCAATGGTCTTCCTTTAAATGTGGATGGAGACATGCATTTTGGATTCGATGATAGCTTTAGAGATTGTCTTTGTACCCAATCATGCAACCACAGTAAGCTGCAGTCACATACTAATGGATTACTTGATATGTCCCTGAAAAAGAACAAAGAAGTTATGAATATCTGTTATGTGTGCATACCACAATTTGTTTCAGTCCAACACTATTGTGAATTTCACTGGTAATATTCTCGATTTGGTGCTGGTGCTGGTTGATGATGCTGATGTAACTTTGTCCAGGGCAGATGAAGCTCTTTTGAGGGAGGGTATGCACCACCCACCCCTGAAATTTGAGGTAAAGGTGACCAAAAGGTACTCCACTAATAGTGGTTTGGTTGGTGGTGATTTCTATAGGGACTTTAAGTCGGCTGACTATGTGAAAATAACTGATTTTTTATCACAGTTCTGTTGGGATAATTTATTTTTAGGAAAACCACTGAATCAAATTGTGAATATTTTTTATAATATAGTTTACTTAGCTATATAATTATTTATCCCCCTAAAAAGGTATTCAAAACATAGATTCCCTTCTTGGTTCTCCCCAGAGTTGAAGGACCTGATAGTTGAGAAAAAGAAAGCTCACAAAAATATCTTTTATTGAAATCACTTCTGGATTATCATACTTTTTCTCATCTGAGGGCTAACTGTAAATTGTTAAAAAGCTGAAGGCTACAGAATTCATATTTATTTAACAGAATCACCACTAGGAAATAATTTGAAGGGATTTTTATCGTTTGTGAATTCATAAAGGGGAGAGCCTTCCTTGCCTGCTGGGTTGAGTTATGGCAGTGTTGAATCTAGTCAAGGAGCAGATATTGATCTTTTTGCAGAATATTTTTCTACCGTCTATTCCACTCCAATATGTGACATACCCAGTGATTCACCTTCATTTGTTTTTACTGGTTTTAACATAACTATATCTGATATTGATTTAGAGCTATCAGAACTGGATGTGAATAATAGTCCTGGTCCTGATGGATTGCCTCCCAGCTTTCTTAAGAATTGTTGTTTTATATTATCCAAACTTCTTTTTCACATTTTTAGTCTATCCTTAAATAAGGGTGAATTTCCAGAATGCTGGAAAAATAGTTTTTTAACACCTATTTTTAAAGTGGGAGATAATGCATTGGTGAATAATTACATGCCCATTAGTATAATTAGTGTAATACCAAAAGATATTTGAATGTTTTGTATGTGACTATATTAAAGCTTAGTTTATTGACGTTTCAATTTCCACTTCGGAAATCGTTCTCAAAATACAAACATTAGTTTTAATAATACATTAAAATAATGTTTGTATTTTGAGAACGATTTCCGAAGTGGAAATTGAAACGTCAATAAACGTATTTTAACCTTTAATTGTGGCTTATTCCCATTTAAATATAAATTAATTTAAAATGCCACAAGAAAATAGCTTCAGAACAATATCTTAAAGCTTAACTTGAAAAACATCTAGTAGACCAACAATTTGGATTTCGGAATAGCAGATCAACTGAATGTAATATACTAATGTTTGTGAACTGTCTGAGGAAGGCCATGGAGAGTGGCTATATGGTACATACACTATACACTGATTTCTCCAAAGCCTTTAATCAGGTGAACCATAATATTTTAATGGTTAAACTTAAAAAAATGGGTGTTGATAGGCCACTTCTTAAATGGCTGAGAACATACTTGATTGACCGAGTTCAGATGGTGTGTATCAGTGATTTTGTTTCCAGTGAGATTAAGGTTTATTCAGGAGTACCCCAAGGTTCTCATTTGGGACCCCTGTTATTTAATATATTCATCAATGATATACACCACTGCTTCCACCACAGTTCCCTTCTTCTTTTTGCAGTTCCCTTTATCTCAATTAGTTGAGTGAGTGGTGTCTGTTGATGGCCCTGAAAGCATCCAAGTGTCATGCTGTTTCTTTTGGACGATCGAGAGACCCAATGGAATATAATTAATATACAGAACATTCTTGTTGACACTAAGATGGGCAAATATTCACCCGGATCTAGATTTTTTGCACCAAAGGCTGACTTCATTTCTGGTCTCAGGCATGTGTTCATTTGAGTGGCTGTGGAATAGGTTATCATCATTTTGATGTGTAAAACTAAATTACATGATTCAGTTTGTGATATTAATACTTTTGTTATTGTGATATTTATACTTATATATTTTTTTTGTTTTATTGTATACATTGTAAACATTGTTAATCTTATTGGGCAGCAGCCCGTTGAAAATAAATAAATAAAAATCAGGATAGGCATTAATTGCACCCTCTGTGAAGAAGAAAATGAAAGAACTTTCAAGATTTATTAGCTAGAACTAACAAATCTTTGATTTTTCAATATAAACATCTACATTTCAGTATTACAATAAGATCAGTTACTTCCAAGTAATTCTTTTGCATTTTAAAATAAAAATATTTGGAAAATTCCTATAAATAACAGAAAAAATACTTACAGCTGTTTTATTTTTTCCAGTGGTGCAAATGTACCAATTGTAATAGCTGTGATCTGATTTTGATTCAATTTAAGTCTTTCCAAATGCCGTAATTTTTCAAAGGCTAACAAATCGATATGCCTGATAATATTGATAGATAAATCCAGTCTTCTTAAATTTGGAACCTCGATAAATTGATGTGCCTTAAGCTCTGTTAATTGATTTTTACTTAAATCTCTACAAAAAAGGTGTATTTAGTCATTTGTATATATTGACCATTGTGTTATGAGTGTGACAAGACATAATGAGAAAGTTAGACAACAAATAACTAAAAAACTAAATTCTAGCAAGAAATACTCAAAATGCATAGTAATCTGTCTTGATTTACTAAAGCCATGTCACAAAATATATATAGAAGCATATATGAATACCATATATACAAAAGTCACTCAATCTGCTCATTGTTGTAGTTAAAAGAATTCTAAATTCACAGAAAATACATTTGGGAAGCATAACTTTTCCACTTATTTTTTCTCTTTATAGTACCTATCCTAAATGTTCCATTAATGGTCAGATTGTGTTCAGCTTTCCCTTTTTATCCATAAATTATTGCGGTGCAACTTTCTTTCCTTTAAGGTATTTTCTTCTCTTTTCTTCATGTCATTTTTGAGTTTACAGAATGATCCCTATGATTGCCTTACCCCTAAAGGCAAAAAAGGACTTAGAGAACTATCTCAGTAAGCCCAACACATTTATAGGTCCTTTAAAGAGTACTTATATGTACTGTATAATCCTAATAAAACTAATAATAATACATAATGACAAACCAGAACACTTACAGTTTTTGTAGATCAGGAAGTTCAACTTTTGGCTGAAAAGATGTTAGCCCGTTTCCGGACAAATTCCTACGGAAGAAAAGCATTGCAAATACAAACAAACAATTTGAACTTGTTACTTACAGTTGAATAACCTCGCTAGCTAAATTTAACAATTCCAATTCATCTAAATGAAAAACTTTTTCGCCTTCTCCACAAGACATCTTTAAACCTTCATTGGGAAGATTTTTCTTGCATATGCATTTAGCTGGGCATTTTTCTTCAACGCCGAAACTACTATTTATAGATAAAATTAAAAAACACAGCAATAAATTAAGAGAACTCATCTTCTATTAAAACTTCATATATTTCTATTATTATATTAAATTTTCACTAGTTTTAGCTTAATGTAGAACACATTTCCTTGATTTTCATGGTTTATATATTATTTGTGAGTATTGTGCTCATGTTTAAAATTTGTTTAATTGTTGGTAAAAATTGTACAAACAATTTATGACAACGATCATTATTTTGACAGCTGGAGACGTACGTCAACTGTATGCTTCTTCCGCACTTCACATACAGGTGGCTCTTAGGCAATTATACCGAAGAGAAGGCTGTCTATTAGATAAAAAAACTAATAATGGAAAGGTTTATAAGAAATTGGAATATAAAAAAATTCTACGGAATAAGATGAGACTTTGAACAAATAAAAATTTTGAAAATAAAAGGTAGCCTAAAAACAAAAACTTATTGAAGACGAAGAAACAATAGAAAACTTAATGATACTAATTTTTCTATTATTTCGTATTATAAAAAATATAGAGTACTAGAGAGTCTTTTGAATATGAAAAACTAAAATATATTGCATTTTGCATTGCTCAATTTTTACCTACTTAAATTCTGCACTTTTTGTGGATAAAAAAATACAGAACCAGTCCCTTCTGTCGTTCTTTGTGCATAAATATGTATATTATAACAGTAGCATAACTGTAGACAGCTTTACACGTGTACTTTTTTATTACGTGCGCTCCGAAACACGGTGGCGTCTGAGTTATATTAAACATTGAAGAATGTTCAAACATCTTATGGTTATGCACAGAAATTAGGGAAAAATATAAAGAAAACAAAGAAGTTACACCGAAATACATAATAACTTACGACACAAGCATACGGCAATTAGAAGACAATAAGAAACAAAACAAGACAGTATATCGCGTGTTTTGTATACAAACTTTTTGGCATCTTTAGTTCTGCTTTTTGATTCCAATGTAGATGTAGCTAAACATTCTCATTGTTTATTGAGCCAAGTTTGCTTAAAACCTATATCAAGCATTCATGTCTTATAGTGGCAAATGCTTTCTCATAATGAATGAAGTAAATTTGTAATAACAAAGTAGATATATTAAATACAAGGTATAATATACTTATATATAAAAAAATCAAACCACGAAAGTATAAAAATTTATTTCTTAAATATAAATATTGTTTATTTGATTGCTACTAAACCATAACATCTTGGAGAAACAACAGGATCAAAAACTTGGGCAAGATATGCCTGTTCAATACCCATCTCATATAAATATAGCAGCCTATCCATTAAAATTATGCTTTCAATTATTGGGGAAAGCATATTTCTTATCAAATAAAAAATATACAATTCATACTCCTTTTGCTTATACAGATGAAACAGCTCTTCAAGTTCTGCATCACTCACATCCGTGCATGACAAATTTAATTTTTTAAAAGCTTCTCTGGCATATTGCACAAAGCTTTCACACTTTTTTCTAATTTTCCCCACATGTCTTTTATCAGGATCCAAACTGTTGAATCTTTTCTCCAGGATCACTTCCAGTAAGGCTCTATAAAATATTGTGTCTTTTGGCAATTCCCTCTTATCTAAAATCCTTTCCATTGACTGAGCTGCTATCATTCTTCCAGCTCTTCCTATCTTGTATCTTTCACTTATTAAATAATTACTAATTGGAAACCCCCTGTCTTCTTCATTTCCAGCATTATATATATCATCTTCAAAACGTTCTGACAACAAATGGTAGCAACACCCTACATTACAAATTGTTTTCATACTCAAGTTAGTAGCAAACACTCTTAAAGAAGTTGCAGCTAAGTTCCCACAAGTATGTAGTCCCACAATACCTAAACCATTAGGTTTTTCTAAAAAAACATCTGATACAAGCTCCACAAAATCAATATTATTATCAACAAACTTCGTTACTTGTTTGTATAGATCTGAGGTAACCTGTACTTTACTTTTTACTTCCTTCTGTGGTGATGAAACAGCATTCCACACTCTAGATAGTTTCTTTACTCGAGTAACAGCACCAGTTGTATTTATTGCAGAAGCATCAATACCTAGGACTGGTATTTTGTGATGTAGAGCTAGCATTGAACTAAGATAACCTTTTCCATCACCTATGTCAATTAAATGTGTTGTTTTGGATATATTATTCACAGCAGCTGCAATGTAACTTAAAATATCTACTTCGTGAGATTTTTTTGAAGTCATAAAAATGTCTAACTTTAGTCTGACTGGATCAGAACAACCTAAAGATTGTAATTTTTCTTGTAGATCATCAATTTTGAGGCAAACTTCCATATTTTTTAAAGTAAATTGTTTTGATTTCTTGTTAAATATGCCAAGATTTGGTAATTCTGTATAATTATCATTAAATATACAACTGACAACTTCTTTATAGCCTATTTGTTGTATATCTTCTTGAATTTTTATTGGAATATACTTTACAAATGCATTATTTATGAAATAATCAACCATATGAAAATTTGCTAAAGGTAGAAATGGCTCTAAATAGTCTGTAAGCTGTTTAATGTGATCTTTTAAAACCCTAGTGGTGTTCATTTTCAAAATGACATGTTACTTTTCCCTGGATAGCTAATATTAACTCTCATCTGTGCACAAACCTTCTTAAATTGTGCCCTAATTGTATCAAGCGCTTCAAACACATCAATTTCTGCAGAATTACGTTGAGGAAATTCTGATAAAATTATTTTTAAATTTTCTAAAGAACTTTTTGGTTTTGAAAATTTTTCATCTGTACTTTTTGAATACAGTTCTAAATACTTCTCTACGACACCTAGATAAAAACCAATCTCTGCACCTATTTCTGACCCTCTGTGGAATCCTAAATGATATCCTTCCTTGTTACCTTGCTGGACACCTATGTTGAAACCTTCTTCATATGCTTCTTCTATCACATTTTCTTCAAACAGCAGTATATCGTCAAAAACTTCGTTTATGTCTTTATCTAAAAAATAATCCTACAGTTAATACATATCCAACAGTGTTATAAATTAGAGAAATGAAAGGATTTTGTACCTTTAATATTATCGTACATTATTAAACGGATCTTATGTTCATGCTTAGTGTGCTTTTATGGTAATGGAACGCCGTGATATTTAAGTTAAGAAAAATAAGTTTTATATTTGTATAATATGGTACAACAATTAAAATTTCAACAAATCAAACATAGTAACAGAGGTTAGAAGGGTTAGAATATTCTTCTTTCCAAAAAACAAGGAAGTTTATAAACAAATTTTCTTGAAATGTCAAAACTGACTACTGACTACATTAAATCGTCACTTTCCCCTTCTGAATCAAAACCAATCCAACTAACATCACTTCACGAATCACGATAAAAATATCATTGTAATTTCGATTTGAATAACAACAAATACATAGTGCATCATACATCATAATCACGCATCGTTGTACGATACTGTGTTACTGTGTACCTGTGTCGTGTTTTGTGTTCATTTGTATTCATTGTACCATGGTGCATCGTTGTATTTATTCAAATATATTTAAATGATTCCTATCCACTATCCATATACAATTAATGCAATATGCAATATAATTAAATTAAAACACTGCAAATATTGTAGTATTTGTAGGACTCTAGGACTTACGTTTTCATTATATAAAAAGCCCAACGAAAGTTGGGCACAAAAAATTGGTTATAGACTCATTTGAGTTGTTCCCCTCCACGGAAATCTTTAGTAAAAGGCGAAAGTTTTATTCGCTCTGAAGGGAAACCAGAGTACCACTAATTTAATTGCGTAGAAACTACTGGACAAATTTTACGGTAGCACGTACAGTGCAAAACTGTCGCCATCTCACGGAAACAAGCCTAAGTAATTTAAAAATTTTATTTGTGGGAAAGGGTTTTATCAATTATTATTTATTTATTATAGACGCATATTATTTGGTTTTATGGTCTTATCTTGAACACATAGGTACTTACGTACGAAAGATATAATGGAATCCTACAGCTAATAAGGAAAAAATGAGATTAGATTACAGATGACGCACCAAGGAACATTAAATGAAGGACTGAGAAATTCTAAATTCTACTAAGAAAAAACCAATGACGTATAATATATAGACTAAGTAGTCCCGTATTCTCCCTATATAATCGGGTGTCCTAAAGATCTCCGCTCAAGGTATGTTTACCAGAACAGCGGCGTGCTCATTTCTATTTTAATGACAATAATTATTTTTTTAATTAAAATTAAATATTTGTGATTTTTTTTGTGTTCTCGTCTATAAGAGAAAAAATTATTTTTATGTTTGTAAAGTACATTACCTGAATTTTAATCATCTTACCAACAGGAAATATTGAAGTTTCGCCTAAAGATTAAAAATTCTCATTTTTTAAATTGTATTAAGGACTATTGATTATTATTTAGTGTAAAGGAAATTTTGATAAATAAATCTAATCAGGTTTGCATTTTTATTAAGTGTTGCGAGTCTATTTAGAGAGTCGAAAGATTGCTAGAAGTCTATAAATAGTAAGTGAAAATTTATATCACGTTCATATCACTTTTCAATCAGCTGTGTTGGCATCTATGGTTGATTTTATTTTTCTGAAGCCTGGCGGATATTACCCTAGTGTATTTTCGGTAATTTATCTATTTCCCAATATGCTTAACAATATTTTGTATGTGGTGTTCAGTAACATGATTCCTCTGTAGTTACTGATATCCTTCGGTCTCCTTTTTTAATATCGTTATTAGATGACCCTTTCTCCACTACATCAGTATACTTTCTGAGTTCTCTGTATTTTTTATTAGTTTAAGAATCCAGTGCATCAAATTGTCTTCTTAATTTTTGATTAATTCATTTTGACGTGACAACGTCTTAAATTAGGTTGTGGCTCGGAGTCACTCATGAAAAAGTGTAACGCCCGCTCACGTCTGTTACGATGAGTCACCGAACGAGAGAGAGGCCCGCCGGACCGGCGAATGCCTTGCGTCTCTCTCCCACTCAAACATGATCGGTCCGCTGCGCGTGCAGCACTAGAGAATTAGGCGCGTTGAATCGGTGCGTGCTTGTGTCTCTGTCTTTCTCGAGCGTTCTTGGCGTTGGATTACACATTACAGCAGAAACACTTCCTTTCATTTCATATTTCTCCTATCATCGTCCTATCCTCAACAAAATCACTCAAATAGAAATTAGTTAAGTTTAAGTTTACATGTACAATGTTTTAGTAAACAAAATATATTTCTATAGTTAAAATTTGTGCAATTCTTATTTTCATTCAATTCCTTGTTCCTATTGTGCAATTTAATAATATTCATATCAATAAATATTCTACCGAGAAAAAGACGTTGTCACGTAAAATCTTCGCCCGTAAAACCGACTTTACAGGCAACCGATTTTTTTATCATTTCCTGGTGGTTTTCACTGTTGCAATAATTTCCTTGTATAAAGCAACTTTTGAAGTTTATAGTAAGGAATTAGGAAGAAAATTAATAGGTTACTTGAGTGCAAACAAACACCAAACTTTTGAATTCTAATTTCGTGTTTTGTTGTAATGAATTAAAAACAAACAAAAAAAACATCACATCAATTATACATTTTTAACAAAAAACATACAAAAGAAATAAATCATAAAACATTTTGCAACATAATTAGTAATTTAATAAACGCATTAATGCACACAACATAATAAATACAGTTTCAATTATTTTCTAAGACATACAATATGTTGTATATAAAGATACAATATGTTATAATAATAAATAAATTGTAATGGCGGTGTGAATATACAAAATAGGACAAGATAATGCCCTGCCTAGATCGCACAGGCCGATCAGTCTTACATCATTTTTATTGAAGGCAACGGAAAAAATTCTTAATAGACATATTAACACTTTGGCTACTGTGTGTACCATTTCTGGTACACAGTTGATGTTTATGTATTGTCTATTTACATTACTAATAAAAATAATATGTCGGCCAAAGAAGTGTTAGCTTATCTACTTGTTAACGGGTTAAAAGAAATATTTCTTATGTAGACTTTACACTACATGATTTTATCATAAATATGACAATATCATGAGATTTGTTATGATTCCTCGTTTCTATAATGTTTTAAAAAATCGTGTTTACACTGTTGTTTCTCGGTAAGGGAATGTTGCTGAATTGACATAAGAATAAGGCGCGATATTTAAATATGTTGGTGTTACCCGTATTATTACCGAAAATCATATGATTTTATCATGCGGAATAGGTACCGTCCTATTCTCCTGTGACAAGCTATGACGAACCGCATGAGAGTGCTTATGACAAATCACACAGTGTAAACATGTAAATTTCACTTCATGACCCAATCATATGAAAAATCACATGATAAATCATGTAGTGTAAAGTCGACTTTATTTATTTGTTGCGCTTAGAATATTTTTAACCATGCCATTCAGTGGCGGCTTTTGAAGGTAGGCAGGATAGGCCGGGCCTACCCAATAATTTTAAGAGCTTTAAAATTGAAAAACATATATTCAAAAATTATATTAATACATTTAAATAACTTTTAAATGTTCTAAATCACTCAATACATTAGCGTCCGTTAAAACAACTATATTATTATATTACCACAGAAAGCATCGAATCGTATTAAGGCATTTTAAATATCATTAATAGGCCCGACCGGAACTGGCCGACCTAGCTCACATAAGATCCCCATACAAAAAGCGTTTGAAGTAAGCAGCTTGCCGGACAACGATTTATATCGTCGTGTTTACGCTTGCTGTTTAGGCACCAGACGATCGGGCCTACGACGACAATCGTTGTCACTTGTAACGTAATTATTATCGAATTGTGATATAAATTTTCTTTTAAATTATGATAAAAAAATATGTAACATAATCTATAATTGTAACATATTTTTAAACAAACAACACAATTGCAAACAAGTACACGGTTGCCCAATTAAATTTTAAAAAATTCGAAGAAAAAAATCACATTTGCGTGATTTCTATATCGCCTAATTGTATGAAACTTATATATGAGATTGTTTTATAACTGATACATAAAAATGAGTTTTTATGGCGCTTTACCAGGTTGCAGTATTAGTAATGTTTATAGTGAGTGTTTGGACATTGTTATTTCACTATTGGAATCGCCATTATCTAGAAGAACTGAAATTGGTAGAAAAAAAATTATTATGAATGAAAGGTCTACTCCAACATTGCGTATTGACCAAAAAGATGGGAAAAAGGTGCGTACTTTTAATTTCTCTTGGTATGATGTCTACAAATGGTTGTCTGGAAGTATTACGAAAAACAGACTATATTGTTGGCCGTGTTTGAAATTTTCTAATAAGAAATGTGTATAGAACTGTAAAGGATACTTTGATTTAAAAAATATGTCTGCCTCCTTAAAAAAAATATTCCAGTTGCAAGGAACATTTAAGTAATTTCCTGTCCTTTAAGGATGTACAGAAGAGGGCGTTTTCTATTCGCGATTTGCTAGATGAAAAATCAAAAATCTCAAAAATTAGATACAACGCAGAAGTTAAAATGAACAGAGAAATCATTAAACAATTAGTTAGGGGGGGGGTCATGACCCCTCCCTCTGGATCCGTCACTGATTACACATAGCTATATGTAATTTGCTGGCTTGGCCTACCCAAAATTTTACCACACCAGCCGCCACTGATGCCATTTGTCATTTTCAAAACTTCAATTAATAAAAAATTACCTAAAGTAGACTTTACACTACATGATTTTATCATATGAGATTTGTTATGATTCCTCGTTTTTATGAAGTTTTAAAAAAGCGTGTTTACACTGCTTGATAAGTTATGACTTATGATATGAGTGACAATGAGTGAGGTGCTATTGATTTTCTTTTTGTTTATGGTCATAGAGATATAAGACCCAGTATGGGTATCAACTATTAGATTTTGAAACCATTATAATGGAAAATAAATCTTTGATTGCATTGGCTTCCCGACTTTTAATAATAATACGCCGGCGACAACTGCGTACAGCAGTAAGAAAAAGATCAGACGCCTTTGGGCTAACAGATGGCTCTTACGAAGAAATCGTGGACAGGGTATATCAAATTTAGTGTTGATATTATACCAAATTAAAAATAATTAATAAAGAAACTAAACTAAAAGTATGACTAAGAAGAGACCATAAAACACTAAACTAAGAATAAAATAAACTAAATAAATAATAAAAGAAAAATACGACACAATAGCTCACATTAGATAATAGGTTCAAGTTCAATATCAATGCAACAAACAATAAATAAATAAAGGATGTTGTCTCTTGGTAAGAGAATGTCGCTGAATTGACATAAGAATAAGGCGCGATATTTAAATATGTTGGTGTTACCCGTATTATTACCGAAAATCATATGATTTTATCATGCGGAATAGGTACCGTCGTATTCTCCTGTGACAAGCTATGACGAACCGTATGACAGTGCTTATGACAAATCACACAGTGTAGACATTAAAATTTCACTTCATGACCCAATCATATGATAAATCATGTAGTGTAAAGATCTACCATGAGCCAATCCAGGCTAACAAATTTACCTATAAGTATCGAGGAAAATATTTGTTTTAATTTAGATGTGACTGACCTAGTTAGGAAATTTGCACTTATGCAAGAAAAGTCGATTTTAGTTAGACGTGTATATATACCTAGTGTTGTATTTCTTTTTTCTCTATTGTTCATAAAATAACTATGTAGGTTTTTGTATTTTGGTTATGCCAAATTATATTTATGTACATAATACGTTCTATAAACTCATATTTACATTATAGGTATATGTATTCGTTGACTTAATATATTTTTATGATTTAAATGTTCAAAATTGTGTTTTTATTAATTTTACCTAATTTGCGATGCTTTCTTATACACGTTTTCCAAAATTGCTAATAAGGTGGCAAATTTATTTCTTGCACCCGGACGGCAAAACCTCTAGGCTCGGCCCTGACAAAATGTTTCTGGCACAAAAAACTAGCCAATGATTATCTTCAAGTCTGTTCCAGTCAGATACGTCAGCCATGTTGGTAACAAGAGATAAACCATAAATTAAGAAAACTGTAATAGTTCCCTCAAAAATAAAAACACAACCACTTCCAAAGAAACACCTACGTCGGTAAAGCGCAACCTATTAGAAAGGTAAAAAACTTACGACATTATCTCACCTATATTGATTGATCAAAAGGAACAAGGGAACGCGAAAGAAAGAAAAGGATGGGGAAAAAATGAAAAAATAAAACGCAATTCACAATGTTAAACAAAAAGCTTATGAAATTTTTATTATATACAAAGTGGACAAAAAAATACTACAATAGTTTTAAAATATAATAATAACCAGTTTGTTTTTATAATACAAATATGCGCCAGTTTGTACGATTTTTCGAAATCAATTTTTCTTTATCGTAGAAACGCTATTTTGAAAAGGAAAACCGTCTACTTCTGTAAACTACACTAACTAAAATAAACATTCCAAACTGATTTTGCATATATGCAGATGAATTCAATTAAAGGAAAACCTCTAAAACAAATTTCACACTTAAGATCATTTCCTGTATGGCTTTTCTCTAGTGTGCACTCTCAAATGTGTTTTCAAATTACTTGGTTCACTAACTTCCTTCAAAAAGGAAATTTTTACATTGGTAAGGTTTTTTTCTAGAGTGTATTCGCTAATGATTTTTTAAATAACTTGTTTGAGAAAACTGCTTAAAACAAATTTCAGTTATGACGTTTTTCTTTAGTGTGAACTTTCATGTGTTCAATTAAATCAATTTTTCGAGTTAACTGTTCTAAACAAATATCACACTCATAAAGTGTTTCCCCAGTGTGCACTCTCAAATGTACTTTTAAATTGCCTGCTTTAAAAAACCGTTTAAAACAAATTTCACATTCGTGAGGTTTTTCTTCAGTGTGCGTTCTTAAATGTAGTTTCAAATGCCTTGTTGTATTAAACTGCTTTAAACAAGTTTCACACTTTTTTTTTGCAGTGTGAGTTTTTATGTGATAAGTCAAACTATCTTTTTTAGCAAACTGCTTAAAACAAATTCCACACTTGTAAGGTTTCTCCCCAGTGTGCGTTCGTAAATGTTTTTTCAAATTGCTTTTTTGAGAGAACTGCTTAAAACAAATATCACACTTGTAAGGTTTTTCCCCAGTGTGCAGTCTCAAATGATTTTTCAAATGATGTGCTGTAATAAACTGCTTAAGACAAATTTCACACTTATGAAGTATTTCTCCTGTATGTACTTTCATGTGTTCACGTAAATAACAATTTGAGGCAAACTGTTTAAAACAAATTTCACATTTGTACGACTTTTCTCCAGTATGCGTTTTTAAATGATATTTTAAAGTATTGGCACGAGAAAACAGCTTAAAACAAACTTCACACTTGTAAGGTTTTTCTCCAGTGTGCATTCTCAAATGTACTTTTAAATTAGTAGCTGTAGTAAACTGTTTAAAACAAATTTGACACTTGTGAGAATTTTCTTCAGTGTGAAGTTTCATGTGTTGAGTTAAATAGACTTTTCGAGCATATTGCTTGAAACAAATACCACACTTGTAAGGATTTTCTCCGGTGTGACCATTTATGTGATCAGTTAATTCACCTTTTTGAAAAAACTGCTTAAAACAAATATCACACTTGTAAGGCTTTTCTCCAGTGTGCAATCTCAAATGTTTTTTCAAAGTACCTCCTTCAGTAAACTGCTTAAAACAAATTTCACACTTGTAAGGCTTTTCTCCAGTATGCGTCTTTAAATGATTTTTCCAAGAATTGGAACGAGAAAACAACTTAAAACAAATTTCACACTTGTAAGGTTTTTCTCCAGTGTGCACCCTTAAATGTAGTTTCAAATTACCTGCTGAAGGAAATTGCTTAAAACAAATTTCACATTTGTGACGTTTTTCTCTAGTGTGAACTTTTGTGTGTTCAATTAAACCACTTTTTTGCGGAAACTGCTTAAAACAAATTTCACACTTATAAGGTTTCTCCCCAGTGTGCGTTATTAAGTGTTTTTTGAAATTACCTGCTGTACTAAACTGTCTAAAACAAATTTCACACTTGTGAGACTTTTCCCCAGTGTGTACTTTTAAATGTGTTTTCACGTCACCTTTTCTACTAAACTGCTTATAACAAATTTCACACTTGTAAGGCTTCTCCCCAGTGTGCGTTGTTAAGTGTGTTTTCAAATTAGTTGCTGTACTACACTGCCTAAAACAAATTTTACACTTGTGAGGATTTTCTCCAGTGTGAATTTTCATGTGTTGAGTAAAATAACCTTTTACCTTAAACTGCTTAAAACAAATTTCACACTTGTGAGGTTTTTCTTCAGTGTGCACTCTCAAATGATCTTTTAAATTACTTGATGTTGTACACTGCTTAAAACAAATTTCACACTTGTAAGGTTTCTCTCCAGTATGCACTCTTAAATGTTCTTTCAAGTTACTTGATATTACAAACTGCTTAAAACAAATTTCACACTTGTGAGGTTTTTCTCCAGTATGCACACTCAAATGTGTTTTCAAATTACCTGCTGTATTAAACTGCTTAAAACAAATTTCACACTTGTGAGGTTTTTTTTTAGTGTGACCTTTCATGTGTTTAGTTAAATAAACTTTTTGAACAAACTGCTTAAAACAAATTCCACATTTGTAAGGTTTTTTTCTAGTCACAACCTTTATGGTTTTATTTAACGTTTTTCCTTCAACACGTGGATTCATAGAAATTTCTTTGTGAGATGAATGTTCAGTCATTACCTTCATAATTTCCATCTTGTTCTCTTGCTGATAATCTAAAAATCACACTGACTATAATATAAGCATTTAGGTACAAGTTAAAATAAATTTAAATACAAAGAAATGTAATAATCGAATAAAAGATTAATAAAATGCCGTTGCAGTTTCGCAACTGTATATAAACATTTTTAAAATATTAACAGTCTTTTTGTTAGTTTTGATTCTCCCCGTATAATTAGCCAAGATTTTGCGTACAAAAATGCAGACGCTACAGAACAATAAACTGTTGTTATACAATGTTGCAAACAAGAGTGTTCATTAGGTTTATTCATACATTGTTCTTAACAGCGAAACATAGAAAAATTACCGTATTTTGTTAAAATGGCAGATCGTTTGGGTAATTTTACACCCACGCGTTCCCTCAACTTGTAAAAAACAACCGTTGAACCAATTGACGGTTCTGCCATCTGCCAAACAAGATAGTCGTGTCTCTGCGCTATCGCCGTTTCGTTTGTGGTTGCTCTATGTCAAAGAAGACATCGTTTTAGGTGATTGGTGCTATTTCATCAATTTCCACTGGGGTAACGTACCGTTCGCGTCATAAAAAACTGGTACAACTCTTATAACCAGAAATCGTGTTTTTTAAGTTGTGTACGTTGATCTTGTCACATGTGTCATTCTAATTTCTAGGGCACTGTTGCCAGTTCAACGAAAATATTATATGAAACCAGCTAAAAGCAGTGTTTTGCGACAGACCGCCAGTTTTGAGTATACTAAAAACTAAAACATTATCGAGCATTTTCGATCAGTCAGTCACACAAAATTTGTTTGCATCCTAAAAAATTCTCATATTAATTTTGTTATTTTTCATCATCTCAATTAATGTGTGTGTGTGTGTGTTTTGTTTTATGGCACTGGAACTAAGCCAATTAGCCAGAACAAATGTGTGAAAGTTATAAGGAAAATGCTTCAGTTAAGTATTAATTTTCACTTAATGCGTATCTAATATTATCTTATATTTAATGAACAACACATATTATTATACATAGGGAGGGGACCCCTGGAATGGATACAAAAGAGTGGGATTTATGTTAGTGTGCTTATAATTTAAATTTACATTTAACTGTATGTACATAAATAACCTCATATACTCGTATATCTTCAGTTGCAAGTAAGCTCGATAAGTTAAAAGGTGTGTCTATTTTTAATTTATATAGATTACTAAGTAGTGTAGAGATCTCTTGTTGAATAGAAGCGCATTCTAATATAATATGTTCTAAACTACCATGTTTTCCGCATTCGCAATAATCTTCGTTATGGATACCTAAACGGTGTTTATATTCCGGATACATTGCATGGTTACTTCTGATTCGTGAAATTGTTTTTATAAAATTTCTATTTTGTAAAAAACCATGGTTTTATGTTTAGTTTTGGAAGCAACAATTTAAACTTTTTCCCAGAGTTGGATTTTTCGTATTTTTCTTGCCATTTAGTTTTCATGGTTATTTTCATTTGGCTTACGTGATCGTTCAAAGGTAGCTTCATGTTAATCATCTCCCCTTCTGTAGTAGCCCTTTTTGCTAATCTATCTGCTATCTCATTATATTCTATCCCACAATGACTTTTTACCCAAGATAATGTAATTATCTTTTCATTTTTATTCAATTTTGTAAGTACTTCATATACATCTTTAATTAAATCGTCATACTGGTCGGTTATGTTAATATTTTTTATCTTTTCTAATGCACTTCTGCAGTCAGAGAATATTACTATATTAGTGCCGGATAGGGATTGAGCACAGATTAGTGCATTTTTAATTCCGACTATCTCTGCAGTGATCATTGACGATCCCTTAGGCAGTTTATACAGTCGCTTTATATCATCTCAATTAAGTACCCATACATTTATTTGTGTTTTATTATAATTTATAAAATATTTCAATTCAAAAATAATGATAGATAATCAATCTAGACATAACTTTTAATTATTATAATAAAACATTACAGTGAGATACATATTGGATTGTAACTGTCACGTTTTGAAAAGCGTTTTTTCGCCCAGGAATTTTATAGTTTATAATACGTACGATAAAGTATAAAGTTATGTTTTTCACATTTATTGTTCTTGTAATAAATAATAATTTAATCTTGGTAGTTTGCCTGCTACTAAACTTATTGACACAAAGTACAGTTCCCTATCCCTAACCCTATCTCTGGTTATTAAATGTATTAGATACGGTTTTTTGTTGTTAATGATAAAAATAATAACTATCTAAAAACTTACATTTTTGAACGTTATTTTTTAGATTTAGATTTTGTGTAATTTCGTTATCTGTAATGGCAACAACGAATTGATTGACTGTGTCTGAACACAGGTTTACATTGAGAAAAAAAAAGTGTACCAGTTTTATATGACGGGAAGTGTACAACCACCTATACTGATATATGCATTATGTTACAAATTTGTGCTGAAGTGCTGAACTAAATATTTCATATTGTTCCGTGATTTGAATTTAATAAAAAAACTTTTTACGTTTATTTAAATATTCATTTTAGCGTATTTACTGTTTTATATAATTATACATATATTTTACCATTAACCCTTCAGTGAGCGCGCCAGTTTTATAACATGTAAAGGTGGGTACACATATGCGAGCCGAACGGTATACGTACAGTACGCGTACAGATCCTTGAAAAATATTCTACATCGTACTAATCGCATACTTATCTCGATCCATGGAAAGCGACAAACCAACAACGAACAAACATGTGCGAAATGATTAATTTTATTTATAATTTGGGTACTGATTTATGTTCCTGTTTTTGCTTGTTTAACAAAAATAAAATTATGTACAGTAATCATCGACGTATAAATAAAGATTTTATCTTTATTTATACGTCCATGACAATAATCAGTTTACTGTTTTCTCACGTCTCTCTAGGAAGGAACACGTCATTCACACAATGTCGATTTGATGACACAATAAAAATGTTCGCTGCGTCTAGTAAGCGCCGTCCAAACTGAAAGCCGAGCTTCCTTTGAAGTCGTGAAATAAACCGCAACAATTTGGTTCGCGACGAGTCACGATGAAACAGTACGCAAGCGGTTTTTTCTGCCGTACACATTAACGAATATAGCGTTCACAAACGGTTCGCGAACAGTTCTGCTCGCAAATGTGTACCCGCCTTAAGGTCGCGCGCGGACTCCGCACTTATTTATGACCTTATTTTATTTGAACTGTAGTTCAAAAATATGTTTTCTTGCTGGTCACTTTTCATTGTACCAATGTAATATTATATTTCTGCTTATAATAATAAAAGTAATACATTAGATCTAGTTTATAAATATATAAATAAGTTTTCATTTTATATACCTTAGGATGTAAAGAAAATTTAGATTAGATTAAGAAAAGAGTTTACATCGACTACCAAGAGAACGACTTTTCACACCATGCTGTACACGGATGGCAAACTGCTAGAATCAACGGAAGATAAACTGAAAGAATGGGAAAACTACATTAAAATTCTTTTTCACGACATACGAGAAGAACCAAGATTGGAAAATAACAACGAAGGGCCAACAATTCTGAAATCTGAAATCATAAATGCAATTAATCATCTTAAAACAAATAAAAGCCCAGGTCCAGACGGAATATACCCAGAAACGCTAAAATTAATCAGCGAAGAAAATATCGAAATATTTGTCCTTTTATTCAATCGCATTTATGATACAGGTAAAATACCCCAAGATTGGCTGGAGTCAATATTCATCCCACTACCAAAAAAGCCAAACCCACAACACTGCAATGAGTTCCATATGATAAGCCTTATGAGTCATGCAGTAAAAGTCCTACTAAAAATCGTACATAATCGTATCTATAGAAAGTGCGAAACAATCATAGGAGACGATCAGTTTGGATTCAGAGCCAGCATGGGAACGAGAGAAGCCCTGTTCAGTTTACTAGTTCTCGCCCAAAAATGCTACGACCAACAGAAAGATATATTTATATGCTTTATAGACTTCGAAAAAGCATTTGATAGAGTAAGACACGACCTACTATTAGAACGTTTGCAAGAAGTCGGTTTAGATGGAAAAGACATCAAATTCTTAAAAAACTTGTACTGGAACCAAAACGCCAGAGTTAGGATCGAAGGTTCCACATCCGCAGAAGTAGAAATTAGGAGAGGAGTAAGACAAGGATGTGTTCTGTCGCCTCTGCTGTTTAATCTTTACTCCGAGTTTCTATTTAAAGAAGCATTGGAGGATTCCAAGGATGGAATCAATGTGAATGGCGTAAATATCAACAGTGTCAGATACGCCGATGATACAGTGTTAATTGCGGATTCCGACTTAGGTCTACAACGACTCATCGACAAGACCAACTCGACCTGTGAGCAATTTGGTATGAAAATAAACATTAAAAAAACCAAAGTGATGTCAATCCGAAAAAACCAAAACGTACCTCAACCTTGCACAATAAATGGGCACATTTTAGAACAAGTCAATAGATTTAAGTACCTGGGACGTTGGATCGATAGCAGCCTAAATCCTGATCTAGAAAGAAGATCGAGAATAGAACAGGCCAGAAAATCTTTCGAAAAAATAAAAAAACTGCTTTGTGATTCTCGAATAAAACTCGAAATTCGACTACGTTTATCAAAATACTACGTCTGGTCGACTCTTCTATATGCAGTTGAAACGTGAACCCTTAAAACATCAACCGTAAATAAATTGGAGGCCTTTGAAATGTGGATCTACCGGAGAATACTCAAAATTTCGTGGACATCGCATACCTCAAACGAAGAAGTGCTGCATAGAATAGGCAAGGAAAGAGAACTTTTTAACACAGTAAAAGTTAGAAAAACATCATACCTAGGCCACATACTGAGAAATAATAAGTACCAATATGCCCAACTTATAGTGAAAGGAAAAATCGAGGTAAAGAGAGGCCTAGGAAGGAAAAGACTATCGTGGCTCAGAAACATCCGACAATGGACAGGGCTAAATTTTGAACAGCTAATAAGAACAGCGGAAGATAGAGAAGAGTTTAAAATTGTAGTAGCCAACCTCCATTGAGGAGAGGGCACTTTAAGAAGAAGAAGTAAAGAAAATCTAAGTACTAACAAGCCAATAGAGACGAGAAAATTTTAGCAAAAACTGAACAAAAGCAAAAAGGAATAAAAAAAAAGAAGTAAACAGATAAGGAGGGTAATATATTGACAGAAAAACAAGAAAAACTAATATGGAATTCCTGAATGAGACCAAAAGTGTTTTAGATTATAATATACGCTTCTTGGTAAAACTGATAAGGAAAGCTAAATTTTACGATAACTTATCACACGAATGACTCATTTCATTATTTCTTTACTGGAGTATAAAAATACTTACCTGAAAAAATATTGTGTTTTTTTTAATTAAAATTATAGAAAATGAGTCAACAACAAAAACGATAGAGAGGAAACATATATTTCATATAGAAAAATAAATAAACTTTTAACACACGTAAATTTTACAAAAATTTCTAAAAAACAAGCATTTTTACAAAAAATTACAGAAAAACAACTTCTTTTCCATAACAGTCATTGCATATAAAATTGGCATGTTCCAAACATATAAATTTGTGGCATATTTTACAAAAATATTTCGTAAGTCTATTTTTCTTACGGTCGCAATATTTACATCTGCCTTTTTGGAGAAAAGATAAATTTGGTTGTTGTTCTTCTTCTTGAAAGCTACAAATTTCCCTAATTCTTACTTTCAAAGTTGTTGGGAATGAGATGATTGAAGCAGTTGTGCACAAATGATTTTGAAGTAGAGCAAAACCTAGATCTCATACAAATTTTTGTCTTACGATGATTTTCTCTTCAGTATTATTTGCATAATAAACAACTTAACTGTTGATTCCAGCAATATTCAGACAAGCATAAAATGTTAAAATATATATCGACTCTACGTTAAAATCTTTATTAGAGAGTAGGTGTATTATATAGACACTAATAATATGAAAGAAGATTTAGTTTTTAGAGAGATATATGTTAAGTAGAATATAGAACACGAGGAAAAGAGGTATTCAACATTGTATATTTTAATTTAACGAATAAAGCTTGGAAGAATAGAAAATGGTGTATTCTTAAATATATAATTATAGACAACAAATCTAAAAGGTTATGAGGTCAGAAGTAATTATTGGCTGGAGGTGCAGAATACCAGAATATATTGGTCGTCAAAATAAATACTTGCCAGAAGCACAACTTTATTCTTCTTTATTCAATAAGAAGCAAGGGTACAATTTTTTCTAAAAGCAAAAATACTTTCTTTCAGAACAAAACAACCTAAAATATCTAAACCTTACAGGTAAAATACCTTATTACAGTTCGAAATACTGTATTGGATAACCATAATACACCATGCAACGCATAATTAGAGCCTCTTCTTTGATTTTTCTCTTTTTACCATCGGTTTTTTATAGGGCTATATTTGAATCATTCCATTGAACCCTATGTCCATTTTCCAATGCATCATCATCTTGGTGCTACAGCCCTTAGAGGGCCTCGACCTTCTCAAGATTTCTACGCCATTCTATTCTGTCCCTCGCTTGCATTTTCCAGTTGCCGACTCCGATCTTCTCGGCATCTTGTGTTACCCCGTCCATCCACCTCAGCTTTGGTCTACCCCGTCTTCTCATTCCCATGGGTTGCACTGTTAGAATCTTTTTTATCATGCGTATTTACATATTTGAGATCTGTCAAATTTTTGATATAAGATTGATGTTCACTTATTCTAACATTTAATGGCCTTGATGTTTCACCTAAATAAAACTGATCGCATTCACAAGGCATTTAAATACAATTCTTTGCTCTTTCTTGTTCATTGTTAGGTTTAGTTTTAGATAAAATAGATCTCAACGTGTTTGTTGTTTTGAATGTCGTTGAAATGTTGATTTTATTTCCTATCTTTTTAAGTTTTCCTATCTTATTCCTTGTGTATGCTGTAGGAATCTCGTTTTAAGTTGTTCTGTTCTATTCGATCGATTGTTAAAAACTCCTTATTTATAAACGATAAAGGATAATCATTTTTTAATATAACATATGTTAACAAATGTTTTTCCTCTAAAAACGAATTTTTGTCAGAACAAGTAATTTTGGCTCTGTAACCTAATAAGTATTCAGGCAGGCCCAAACTAAATAACTTCATATATAAATTATATGTACCGGTGTGCTTGAAACAGCCACAGTTGAAAGTAACAGCACATTACGTGTGTCCATATATGATCATATATGGGAAAGTATGAGTGTGTACCATATTTGGTACACACAGTCGTTAAAGTGTTAAAAAATGTGTCATTTTTTTGCAAATGGTTGTATAATACTTAATAAAAATTCACTACAAGGAGAATTCATAGTACTACAAATAGGTCTAAGTGGTATATTCGTTTTATAGTCTAGGCGGGATCTGTTTTGGATTGGACATTTTCCATAGGAAGCTATTTTTTTGCTGGAATCCCTTCAGGATGTGCCCAATATCGATAATCACGATATGCGCCAGTCGCAAACCCTGTGCTAAATTTTTTATTTAACAAAATCTGAAAACAATTGAAAATTTCTCATTTTTTGCTCCTATTTTCGTTTATAATTCGGAAAATATTGATCCTAGAGAAAAAATTATAAGAAGTTAAAAGTTTCGTTATTCAATTTTACACAATATTTCGTTAGCTAGAAATTGAAAATTTAATGTTTATTGTTGAAAAAAATAGCAATAATTGGAAAAAAAAGTACAAAAAAATGAAGTTTATCCTTTAAATGTTTTCGACTTTCTAAACTTGACTTACAAGCTCCATATTCCGCCTAGAAAAACCTTTTAATATGTTTAAAACGTGTGCTAAATTTTGTTAAGATCTGTCGGATAGGTATTGCATAATAATTTTGCAACCCAGCCTACTGAAAAAAAATCGCAAATTTTCAAATGTCTAGTAAGCAATAAATAAGGCTTTCAAATAGTTGCAAATTTTTTTACATATAGAGGAAGGCTCAAACTTTCAAACGCTTTTTGTAAAATTCAATATAAATAAATAAACAACCAATTTTAAAATCTATCTTAGTAATTTTGAGCAAATACGTAAATTTATGAGCCCATTGCTTTACTAAATTTATTCTAAGTTAAATTGTATTTTCAAGAATTCAATTGATGATGATAGTATCGGAGCTACTACAGGAAGGAGGTGAAACATTACTAAATAGGCAGTTAGCAGCGAAGTGGAATAGCGGTATTATTGAATCATTACATAAAAAAGGAGACCATTTAGAATGTGTAAATTAGCATGGAAACACAATGTTTGAACGCAGTATACGAAATAAAATCAAAAGTAGTTTATAAAAGGCTTAGGCCTCACGCTGAAAAAATAGTTGGCAAATACCATGTGGGTTAAGAAGACAGAAATCAACAGTAGACCAGGTATTTGTACTATGGCAGATCCTTGAAAAAAAAAGTGAATATAACAATGACATATATCATTTCTTCATAGACTTCAAAAACAGATATGACAGTATAAACTGAAAATTGTTAATACAAACAATGAAAGAATCTAATAAAGCAACACAACTAATAGTATTGATAAAAGAAACTCTAAAAGTAAGAAGTAAAATCCAGATACAAAACAAATTAATGGAAACAGTAGATGTGAAAAAGGGACTATGTCAGAGTAATACTATAATAATTAATAAAAGTGTCTAAAACTAGTATTTGCAGATGATGTTGACATACTAGAGGCATACTTGAAATGATAGAGGCATTCAATCAATTAAAATAAGCTACAAGTAATACTGGTCCAAACAAAATAATATATACATGCAAGTTAAAAGGCAAAAATAAGGCAGTTACAAAATCTAATGATAGGAGAATACAATATTGAGGGTGTATAAAGCTTTACATACTTAGGATCGTTAGTTATATATGATAAAAAAGTTGTACCGGAAGGATAATTATTTAGTAAACCGGAACGCCTCAGAAATGCCAAATTTTTTGTGGACTTAGCCGAAAAAGTGAAAAAAACCTCAAATTTTAATGTTTTCTTTGCTTTAAACTAGTAAAAGTGCCCAAATAATCTAAAATACAGAAAAAATAACAAAAAAAGTACTATGAATCAAAAAAAATTTACATAAAAAGCAAGGAAAAGTATATATACATGTCTTAATAAAAAATACGTAACTAAAACATATTAAATATCACTGTTTTTTACTGTTTAATTATGAAAAAATGGGTAAAATTGTTTAAAACAATCAAGATTTTTAATATTTCAAAACAATATGGCGGCCATGCGCAAGAAGTTAAATTTTATGTACTTTTGACATTGTTGCCAGTTTTAACCTTTAAAAGATCTAAAAATTTCATGAAAATTACCTTAAAACAGGTGGATGCAATCTTAATAACCACGTGCAAAACGAGTACTCGTTAACCATCGTCTTATTTTATTATTAAAAATGTAAACCAATAAACCAAATCTAACCTAACACTGGTAAAAAAAAACAGTAATAAGAATAAAATGTTATAATTAAAAATCAAAATTTTTATATTTCATAAGAAAACATGAAATTAAAACTAAACCAACGTAACCAAATCTAACCTAACGCTGGTAAAAAAAGCAGTAATAAGAATAAAATTTTGTATAATTAAAAATAAAAATTTTTATTTTTCATAAGAAAACGTGATAATAAACGTAAAGTAAGGTAACCAAATCTAACCTGACCCTTGTAAAAAAGTTATAATTTTCAGTTAAAAGTACGTAATATAAACTTTACGTTTTAGGTAAATTTTTATTTTTCATTAGAAAACATAATTTTGAATAACTATGGCAACACTGGTTAAAATTACCCTTCTTGACCATAAGAAACAGTTGTCATTCCTGTCATTTCTTGTTGTTTCATGGTAAATAATGGCGGTGGCTTTTAAAAATCGGGCATATTTTAAATGGAAATTACATAAAAAAGAACGTTTTGCACCGAATAAAAATTATTGCACAATCATTAGTAAGTGAAGCAGAATTCATTGATATAAATCTCATCTCCATAGACACGGTTCCGGCTTATTACACTAGTACCAAATTGGTAATTGGCCATTGGTAGATTAGCGGATAAACTTGGCAATGGCAATACTGTCAAAACACTAACTAGTTAGTAGCCAGATTGCAACACTTTTGCCCTATTTTTCGTATACTATTTGGGTTATCTTGAAGTTAAATAGGGGAAATATTAATAAAACAAGCAAATTGTAGTATAATTTAGTGTTGTTAATGTGACAAGAACTTCTCAGTATTTAAATAATTGGGGCAATACTCAGTTTAAATTTAAATGGTGTCAAATTTGCCATAATTGTTTTGTTATTTTAATGTCAAGTTTCATAAAAGCCTGGTCTTGGTCGTCTTACCTGGTCCTATCCTCTCTTTAAAATGGCTAGCGCATACATGAAAATTGTTATAGTTTTTGTTGCAGCATCCTCTAATTTAGGGCTCTTAACAGCATTCACCCATTTATCAAACATATCCATATAATTTTGTGGACTTGAAAAACAGTATTGTTTGCTGGTACATAGTAATTATCCATGCAATCTGGAACAAAACATCTTTTTTTGGTCAGTTCTTCATGTTTCCATTGTTATTCCATGTAATGTGTTAATAATTAAAAATCATCTAAGATTGTACCTTTTTTCACTACCAAAGAATATAGTATAGAGGATATTCTCTGGTATAGACGCTATATTCTTTGTCACTACTTCACTTACGAAAAAATAAAAATGGCGTTTTGTTCTCATACCTCATGGGCATGAATGGGAACAAAGCATTTGACTTTGACCATAGCGCAATATACTGTGACGTTCTTTGACCATGATCCATGGAATGAATACACAAGGTATGATACCATGGTACAATGAATGGACCGTGGAAGTGATGACGTAGATTTTATTGATATCTGTCAGTTTCACTTTCCAAACAAACCTTGTTTAGTATGGATAATTTGTATTTTTCGTTATTTTTTCATTTTTTTTACAGAATCTTTCCGCTTTTTGCAATATCTAAGTATTCTAATAGTTACTACAACAATTTTACAAGGTTGTGTAAATAATAAAGCATGTTGTTTTATAAAAATAGCAATAAAATGCATGTATCAATAAAGTAAGGTTAGAATGTCTTTAATTTAAACTTTTAAACTATATTTCATAGAAATAGAACACTGAATTATGATGGTATTATCGTAAAAACACTATACTTAAAAGAAAGAGTAGCAGAGGAAGCCAAATGTTAACTTTATAGAAATTAAAAAGTCTTGAGATTGGACATTTCAACTTTTGTTTGGAAAGTAATTGACAGTTGTGACGTCACACTTCCACTGTCCATTGTACCATGGTATGATACATAATGTTCCAAAATCGGTTCGCTTTCGCGCATGACGTAGTCAAGAACGCTTATTCCCGCAACATTTGAATGTACAATTCAAATACAATGAAGTCTCGATTAGGTACATTTTCCTAGAAATCTGTTATGTAAACAAACCATTAATATTTTATTATTGACCCAAAATTTTATTATAGAATCGTTTAGTAATAGAATAATATCATGGGTAGTACCATGAAATTTTAAAAGAGGCACAAATAGGCGGAATTTACGAAAAAAGGCAAAAAGTGCAAAAAACAATTATAATAGGCAAAAAAGGCATTTTGCCTATAATCCGAGCTTTAGTCATAACATTAACCATAGAAAATAACTTTGTAAACAATAAATTATATTGTTTACAAAGCAACAAAATTGATTAAATGTATTCAGTTTACGAAAAATCGCAATAATGTTGTATTCAGGCAATATAGTGCGAGCACTGCCAGATCTTTATTTAACACAAGATATCATAATACACTTCAATTCAATTCCAGGTTATACAACAATTCAAAGAATTTTAATATAGTTTTACTGTGATCCTTCCTAATAATAATTTATGATAATTTCCAAACATAAAACTATAACAAATGTTCAAACAATAAGTAATTTTGTAGTAAGCAGTATCCCACTCAATTGTAAAATTCTCGTCTAACATTAGCCAGAATGCGTGGCGTTATTTTTGCACACTCTTCAATAATTCGCATTTTCAATGCTTTAATATTTGTATATTTTTGGTCAGAATAGATTTTTTGATTTTAAATGCCCCCAGATAAAATAGAGCTAGATCTCCCGATCTCGGGGGCCACTTAATATTACAGTCAGGTCCAATCAAACAATTATTAAGGAATTCCTTAACCTCCCAGTTATTGTGCGTAGACATTTTGTATGTTAATGTTGGAAGCTTTCGCAAAGACTGTGATCCTTCCATTTTCAAGCAATCTACTCTTTGACAATCGATACTGACAAACTCATTACAATTACCTGAAGAAAAATGCCTACCAGGGACAGGATCTCCCAAAGTTCCTTACTACTTTCTTGGAGATGAAGGTCTTTTGGTCATCACACATATTTAATGAGGCCCTACGGTGGAACCATCGAGCAAAAAGACAATAATGAAAACATTTTACAGAAGCTGACTATTGTTTAAAAGAAAAACTATTGAGATTGCCTGACAAATAATGGAATATTACTACTAATATTATAATTATTTATGAAATTGTCACTGAAGAGATCTTTTCCTTGCTAAACCCTCCCACAGTGGCGGCTTTTGGGGGTAGGCAGGATAGGCCGGGCCTACCCAATAATTTTAAGAGCTTTAAAATTGAAAAACATATTCAAAAATTATGTTAATGCATGTAAATAACTTTTAAATGTACTAAATCACTCAATACATTGCGTCCTATGTTATTATATTCCCACAGAAAACATCGAATCGTATTCACGCATTTTAAATATCATTAATAGGCCCGATAGGAACTGGCCGACCCAGCTCACACAAGATCCCCGTACAATAAGCGTTTGAAGTCGAGCAGCTTGCCGGACAACGATTTATATTGTCGTGTTTATGCTCGCTGTTTAGGCACCAGACGATCGGGCCTACGTCGACCATCGTTGTCACTTGTAACGTAATTATCGAATTGTAATATAAATTATCTTTTAAATTATGATAAAAAAATATGTAACATAATCTATAATTGTAACATATTTTCAAACAAACAACACAATTGCAAACAAGTGCACGGTTGCCCAAATAAATTAAAAAAAAAATCGTAAAATTCGAGAAAGAAAAGATTCCCATTCTCACACAAAAAAAATGTATTGCACACACTGGCGGCTACAGAATTTTTTTTGGGGAGGTCATGGATCTTGAGGGTGATTACTTTTCTCTGATGCAAGGTCACTTTTAGTCTTACCACCAATAGGATAAGTTGGTTTCCAAATATTTTTAATTAAAATTAAAATTTCCAATTTTAATTTTAAGTCATGACCCCGTGACCCCTCCCTCTCTGATTACACATAGCTTTATGTAATTTGCTGGCTTGGCCTACCCAAAATTTTACCACACTAGCCGCCACTGCCCTCCCAGTGGGGATACAGAAATTAACCCCGAAGATTTACTTGACAGTCATCAAGACTTTATTAATTCGAATATAAAGACCCGGAATGGGATGGATTAGAAAATTTAGCCGGTTTCATTGCATAAGTTACAAAAAAAAAAGAAATACTTGGATATATTCCGGACGCTAACAATAAATCGTTTACTTGGGTAAACCACTGTCTTTTTGCTCGATGGGTGGGACACACCTAACGTGGTGTAAAAACCGGATTTTGCAGATGACATTGACCGAGACCACAGCCACCTAAAGTTGCCAGAAGATACAACAATAAGTGGTTTGGAAGATTTACCAAGAGATCCAACATCACGTGGTGGTCTCTAAGCTAACAACGTTCGAAAAATATTAATTAATTATTTTGTAACATATATCGCGGCAGTTCCCTGGCAAATGAGTCAGATATGAGTAATGAAAAGGTGTGATTAATTTCATTTTGTTGAGATAGTTAGGTATATTTTCAGCTTATCTGTTTAATATTATATTGTTACTTATTCTTCTTCTTCTTTTGGCATCATAATCCTGGATGGGTCTTTGCCTGTCTGGCTATGTATTTCCATTCAGATCTCTCTTGCGCCCTTCTTCTCCATTGTCTTATGTTCATTGTTTTCAGGTCGTCTTCCACGTCATCCAACCATCTCGTTCTGGGCCTTCCTTTTTTTCGCCTTCCTATGGGCTTCCATTGTAATATTTTCTTTGTTGTTTTTGCATCGTTTTGTCTTTGCACATGTCCCAGCCATGACAGTCTTTGACTTTTCACAAATCTTACAATGTCATAACCTTCATTTAACTCATTAACCTCGTCGTTTCTCCTGATTCTCCATGTGCCATCGTCCTCTTGTACCGGGCCATATACTTTCCTCAGTATTTTTCTCTCGAATGTCCTGAGTTGGGCTTCATCTTTTTTCGTCATTACCCAAGTTTCACATCCATAGGTTACTACGGGTCTAATCAGTGTTCTGTAGATAGTCATTTTGGTTCTTTTGTCTAATAATTTCGATGTCATCAATCTTTTATCAGCATAGTATGTACGATTCCCGCTGGAAATACGTGCATTAATTTCGCTACTTACGGAGTTCTTCTGATTGATTTCTCCGAGATATGTAAAGGCATCCACTCGTTCGATAGTATAGTTGTCTATTGTGATATTATTTTCATTGTCAGTTAATCTTTTGACTGTCATATACTTCGTTTTTGCTTCGTTTATTTTGAGACCTCTTTTTCTTGCTTCAGGATCAATTTGTTTGAACACTTCCATTAGTCGTGGCTTATTCCTACTAATGATGGCTACATCGTCTGCATATGCAGTAATTTGTACTGATTTGGTGTTTATATGGCCGGTTATATTGGTTTTTCTGATGACTGCCTCAAGAACTAGGTTGAATAGCATGGTTGATAGGGCATCTCCCTGTCTTACTCCCATGTTGATGTTAAACAGGGGAGTCAGTTCTCCATCTACTCTGACTGCGGCTTTTGAACCCTGCAACGTCATTTTTATGAGGCTGATGTATTTCTTAGGTATACCTAGATTACAAAGGTCTTCCAGCATTCTGTCTCTTTTCACACTATCAAAAGCTTGTTTAAAGTCTATATACATATTATATAGGTCTATGTCGTATTCATAAGCTTTTTCTTGTATCGTTCTTAGTATGAATATGTTATCTGTAGTGGCTCTATTTGGTCTGAATCCATTTTGATAATCACCAATTATATTTTCGGAGTATTCTAATAATCTATTGTAGATTATACCAGAAAGAGTTTTGTATATTACATTTAGCAATATAATTGGCCTATAATTCTGGCATTCCCTTTTATCTCCTTTTTTATATATTGGCTGTATGAGGCCAACTGTCCATTCCTCTGGCATTTGCTCCTTCGTCCATATTAATGTTATTAGGTAATGGATTCTTTCCCAGAGTTCGGATCCTCCATGCTTTAATAATTCTGCCGAAATTCCGTCCGTTCCTGATGCTTTATTGTTTTTTAGTTTATTTATTATCTGAACTACTTCTTCATAACTCGGATTTTCGATGTGCAGCTCCGCCGTATAATATATTGTCTCGTTCTGATCATTTTCGTTGTCTGCATTTAGATTTTCTTCGAAATATTGTTTCCATCTCATTATAATTTTTTGCTTCTCTGTTAGTAGTTCTCCGTCCTTGTCTTTGCATATCGTTAGTTTTGGTCTAAATGACTGTGTGCTTTCTTTTATGCATTTATAGAATTTTCGGCTTTCGCGTCTGTTGTTATGCTTTACGATTTCTTGTACTTGTTTTTTCATAGCCTCTCTTTTCTTTCTTCTGCATATTCTAGTCGCTTGTATTCTTTTTTCGTTATAAATCTCACTGCTATTTCTTGTGTTTCTTTGAAGTTGGTTAAGTCTAGCTTGCCTTTTTTCCTCTACTGCAGTTCTGCATTCATCATCATACCATTCCGCATTTCTTTGTCTTTTGGCTTTTCCGACAGTTTCCTCTGCTGACTCCGTTATAATTGTTTTTAATTGTCTCCATTCCTCCTCTGCAGTATCTTCCTCTCTAGTTCGGTTGAGTTTTATTTGGAGAGCATTTCTGTAATCTTGTCTCTTTGTTGCGCTTTTGAATCCTTCGACATTCCATTTTTTGATTTGAATATTTTCCCTTTTGCTACTGTCGCTATTTTCTGCCGTAATTTTGCCCCTACAAGATAGTGATCTGAGTCAGAGGTCGCCCCGCGATACGTTCTGACATTAGTTATGTCTGTTGTCCATCTTTTTGAGATGAGTATATGGTCAATTTGATTGGCTTCGTTAGTTCCTGGTATTTTCCATGTTCCTTTATGGATATCTTTTCTCTGGAAGTTAGTACTGACAACTACGTAATTATTTGCTGCTGCGAACTGTGCCACCCTGAGTCCATTTTGACTGGTTTCAGTGTGCAAACTGTGTTTCCCAAATATATTTGCTAACGTTTCTTCTTTCCCCAGTTTAGCATTAAAATCGCCTAACGTTATAACAGCATCGTGTCTTTGGATTTTATCACATACATCCTATAGTTCTCCGTAGGATCTTTCAACGTTTTCTTCATCAGCCTCTTCCGTCGGTGCATATACATTAACCATTGTCACGTTATGAAATTTACCTTTTAATCTTATGGTGCAAATTCTATCTGATTTTGGTGTAAATGCGATTGTTACTTATTACGTTTGATCATTTTTAAAATTTATATTAAAATCTCCAAGTATGTATGTATGATAAGTTTGTCTGCTTTACTAAGCAAGGATGTTGTGACATTTTCAAAATTCACCAAAAATAAGTCAAAGTCACCGTTACCCGATCTGTATACAGTTAAAATATTGGTTTTTATTGAAGGTACATAAATTGAACAAAACTCAGAACTTTGCTCTACATTATATTCATTTAGATTAAGAGAAGAATACATAAGATTTTCTTTTACAAAATTGCAACTCCGTCTTGTTTCTCTTTTACCCTACAAAAGAAATTAGATAATGAAAAGCCGGAGATGTTAATTAATTTTAAATTTTCTTCACTTTGTCAGTGCTCCGAAAAACATATGACGTCATATAATTTTTGTCATGCACATTCTTGTACGTCGTGTGGCCTGACTTTAAGGGGTGGCCTGAAAAATGTATATTTTACAAAATTTTGGAATACATTTAATTCGTAGAACAATTTTAACATTTGTTTTTAATACATATTTCAGTCCTTTACAAATAGTTTCTTATGAATTTTGATGTAAAATAATTAGTGAAGCAGGAATTCAACAATTTAGAATTTCCCATGGCCCGTTTGACGGACATTAAGAAAATATAAATAAATAGCAAAATGTTACTCTAGTTGTATTTATTTACTAAACTACACAAAAAAATCATGCTCTCTTGTAGTTTCCATTTCTGAAAAAGTTGTAATGATTCTGGGCAAGAATCAGTTACACATGTAAACCCAAAGAAGAAAATAAGATAGATAAGTATCAATAACAAATGAAGCAATAAAGAGTCTTATTAGTAATGATAAGAATGATTCCAACGATTTTCATAAAAACACTGAAGGGATCTTTGATAAAACGGAGGTCAGACTTTCTACCACTCCAAAAGTTACTGCTACTCGTTGAAGTAAAGCTACTACCAACTTAGATTTGTAAGATTTGTTTATTTAAAGATTTTTTTTTACTTTTTTAAGCGGAGAACATAAAAGTTATGAAAGTACCTAACCTTAGTTAAAAAGACCATTTATGCTTTATATACTCAGTCTTATCTTACTTTTTTACTTTAGCCTTTAAAACTCAACTTTTTACTTATATTAAGGTAAAAGTAGATAAACAATACTGTTATGTATTTAATGAGGCACCGACTATTGTACAAAACTATTTATTAAACGATACAGTGGTTACAACATCGAGCAAAAAGACAAAAGAGGGAATGTAAAGGTAGTGGGGGCAAAAATATTGTTAGACAGGAAGTGCCATCTTGAGAGGCCAAATTAAACAAGGAAAGAGAGTCTTTCCTTGTTTAAGAAATCAAATTTAGTTGGGTTATGTTATTATTTGTCCCAACTGTCACATGAAATCTTATTTATATTGAAGTTTTTTAACAATTGTTTCACATTTTAGACTGTTATCGTTAATATTTAATTAAAATTTTCTCGTCTAAGACACATTCTGAAAACTATTTTATAACTACTGTTAATAAGTGTCGGAAAATTTAAATTTGGCGCATTCGCATTTCCGGATATGTCCGCCATCAGAGGCCACTTTTTTGGTCGCCTTTTCATAACGATTAGATTCCCTCTTTTGTCTTTTTGCTCGATGGGTTACAAACATACATTATGGATGGATCCGTAGACCCACGGCGTTCCATCACCTAACCTCACTATCGACCCCTAGTCTTTTCCACGGTGTCTCTTATTCCGCTGCCGGACTCATATATAACATCTCCTCCCTCGTTAGAGATCAAGTTTAATGGGAGCTTTTACTAGTCTTCCAGAGCGCGTTCTAATATTGCAATCATTGGATGTTTCATCACTCGGTATAGATGTGTTTGTTTCTTCTTGTGATGAACTTGGAATGGGCTCCTTCGGTTCTAATTGAATAGGCTCGGTTTTCAAATTTGGATTCACTGGGATTTCAATTGTAACACTGGCACAGCATCACTCACAATAGGAGGTTCTGCTTGAGCTTCGTTAGAATCTGGGATTCTATCTTCACCTCTGCCTTTTCTAATATCATTTGCGTGTGTAAATTTTATTACACCATTACTACATACTAGATAAGTACACTAACTTAAAATTTTCATAATCTTTCCTTTCTGCCATAATTTTGTTTGTTTTTAATATAGACACTTTCATTTACTTTATCTAACTTCCCTTCTATTGCCGCTACATTTTCCTGTTCCATCCTTCTAACTTGACCTTCTGTAAGTTCTATTGACAAGGCTATCTCATAAGCTCTTTCAAAGGAAATGTTGTCTTCTGCCAGGAGTTTACGTCTTATTTGAACTGATCGTACACCACATACAAACCTGTCTCTGAGACATTCTTTCAAAAATTGCCCAAATTTACAATATTGAGCAACACTTTTCAGTTTTGACACAAAACTTTTAATATCCTCCTGAGGCTCTTGATTTGTATTGTAAAATTTATACCTTTCAGCGATAACTAACGGCTTTGGACTATAATGTTCAATCAGAATTCTTTTTAACTCCTCAAATGTTTTTGAACTTGGTACCTCTGGTGCTAATAAGTCTTTTAAGACACTGTAAGTCTCTCCGCCAATTAAAGAAATCAATAATGGAACTTCCTTGTCTTTTTCCACTACGTTACATATAAACAACTGCTCAAGTCTCTCTATATAAGAGGTGATATCACTTTTCGCAGGATTGAACTGCTCAATTTCGACTTTTCCGTGGATTATTTCTGTGACTCGTCGCCAAATATGTTATGTATTTAATGGGGCACCGACTATTGTACAAAACTATTTATTAAACGATACAGTGCTTACAAACATACATTATGGATGGATCCGTAGACCCACGGCGTTCCATCACCTAACCTCACTATCGACCCATGGTACCACCACAGTATAGACAACAACAGTTGTTATCTATACTGTGGTACCACAGTATAGATTGTCTATACTGTGATGGTACAATGAATACACAAGGTATGATATTGCGCATGACATTTGACAGCTCGCCCAGGAGTGTGACGTAGTTAAGATCGCCTGAACCACCTCGAACCCATTATTACAGCTTAACGTACACATTAATTTTGAAATTATGGTTAAAAAGTGATCTATTTTTTTTTTTTTAAATGTTTTGTTTTGGTTATAATTGAATAAAAAATATATTTTTAGTAGCGTAAAACCTTTACTTCTCTTAGAGATTCAGGCAAAATATTTATTTTTGTTTTCATACATATACTAATAATATAAGTACTCTTTTTGTATGCAAATCCCTTGAAATTGAAAAATTTTCTGCAGAGGAAATACTGTGAATAGGTAAATAGTAGTAGATTTGCTTATTCTGATTCACTGTCACTCACTTCCAAGCAGTTTTACTGAAATAAAAACAAAATAGAGTACAATAGAGAAAAATCTGTTTTACAATTCAATATGGTATTTTAGATGAGTAATAATGAAATTTAGTAAAATAAAAAATATACACATTACTATAACCTACCGATTATTATATGCAAAATTTACTTATCAAACAATATAATAATATGAAAATAAGACACAAATTAGTTCAAACGGAAAACACAATAAATATCGACTTCAGACGACTTTACACCGGCAAGACAGAAAGCTTGTATAAAAACAAAAGTTCAACAATAATATCGGTTATCAATAGTGACTATTGCAAATTGCAAGTTATGAGATAATAAATATATTTTAAAGTATCTTAATACTGACTGAGTCATCTATTTTATAATAGAAAAATAATTTAGATATATGCTTATATATGTGTCTTTATACAAATGGTGTTTAGTTACTATTTATTTATACTGTATAGTATATAGTAGTTATTTGCCATTGTATATCTGGTTTTGTACCTTTTTCAAAGCACGCTGTTGGGCCAAATTCAAAATCTTTAGGTTTCATACATTTCCTAAAGATAGCGTGACCAGAAAACTGTGGATTATATCTTGTTGTAGATAGGATAATTTTAATTGTAATACTGCAAGAATTTGTTATACACATTTTAAAACTGAAGATTATCAAAGAAATCTACAACAGGAACTTTTAAATTACGTTTCTAAAAAGGGTCTAAAACTCAAACCTGAGGCAGTACCTAGTCTTTATTTGCCTAAATCAACATCGGCTACCCTTTTAACCAACCAAAAGAAACGCGTACAAGGAGGCGAACACAGAGAGTCCAAAAAGTATGTTGAGCAGCTTCTTACTACTTCTAGGTCAACGACGTAAGTCTAAATCTTTATTTTTATTAATTATTAGTCATGAAACCTTAATGGTTTTTTCACATACATTTGTTAAGTAAGAAATTAGCCTCAGCCTGCTATGCAATTTGCAAAAAGAACTGTTTCGGAGGAAATCAATTTAGCATCTGCCAAAATAACATATTTTTCTTTGTTAAATCATGTTATCATTATTAAAATATACAATGTTATCATTATTATAAACAATACCAAGATAATTTTATGTGTGAATATTACAAAAATGTCATTTTAAATGTTGTGCAATATTGTGTGCCCTCACTACACTCATATTCGATGGCCAGCTAGCTCATTCGATATAAATAAAGTTGACTTTGTCATTATTTATTTTGATTTTGTGTTTAGTTCAGTAGGTATATATACGTACAAATTTTGTGTACCTCCATTACCACTTTTCTGTATCTTTTTAAACATCTGAAATATCAAACTCTGGAGTATAAATTAATTAACCTGTACCTACGTGTAATAAAAGATAATTAAAACTTGTCTTATAAAGGATATCTATGTTTTATAAAGGATAAATATTATAATAACATAATTTTATCATCTCTTTATAATTACTATAATTAAATTAGCCAAATTATATAAAAAAAAACTTAAAATTAAAAGTCTTTCCTAAACAACTACATTTAAATGTTGCGGGAATAAGCGATCTTGACTACGTCATGCGCGAAAGAGAACCGATTTTGGAACATTATGTATCATACCTATCGACCCCTAGTCTTTTCCACAGTGTCTCTTATTCCGCTGCCGGACTCATATATAACAAATACCATTTTGTAGGGTTCTTTAAACAACTTTAAATCGCACAAAATCTTCAATAGTAAATTTAAGTGTATATCTGAAATATCCTTAAAGGTTTAGTACAATCGTTAAAAATTGGATTGTCGTTATCTAAATAGTTATACCTTAAACAGTAGAATATCTCCTGATATCAGATATAAGGGCTTTGTTTTGTTGCAGGGCCTTTGTTAATATGGCGTCTACCAAGAAACATAGGCAGAAGTGGTCGGAAGTGAACATGAATATGGCAATTCAACACATCCAAGAAAAGAAGATGGGATGACTGTTGGCTTCCAAAACTTTTAATGTTCCGGCTACGACACTCCGTAGACGTTTTGCAAACAACTCCGGTGGAAGAAAAGGAGATTTGGGTGGCCGAAGAATTACACTACCTCCTCATCTTGAGCAAGAGTTAGCTACTCATGTGATTGATAGGGAAACAAGATTTTGATGGTCTCACAACGTTAAATTTGAGACGATTAGTTTTCGAATTTGCTGAGAGAAATAACATCAAACACAAATTCAACAAAACGACTCGTCTTGTTGGATGGAAGTGGGTGAGGGGTTTTTTAAAAAGAAATAGTACCATTTCACTCAGACCACCAGAAAATGCATCTCTCACGCGAGCAAGAGCATTTAATAAGAACAAGATTAAAGCATATTTTATCTCTTTAGCAAAAGTTTTAGATACATACAACTTTCAATCCGAAAATATATTCAACGTTGATAAATCACGTCTTAGTACAGTTCAAACAAGGCCTCAAAAAGTGTTCGCAACCAAGGGACGGAAACAAGTTGCAGTACTGAGCAGTTCGGAATGAGGTCAGCATTTAACAGTTATATGTTCAATGAATGCAATTGGTACTTTTGTACGACCTTCATTTATTTTTCCCAGAAAAAGGTTCAAAAATCAATTAATGGACGCTGCCCCACCGGGAAGTGTTGTTTTTTGCCAGGAGAAAGGGTGGATGTCTTCAGACATTTTTGTTCAATGGCTTAAAAATTTTATTCACTATACCAAAGCTTCGAATGAGAACAAAAAATTATTATTGTTAGATGACCACAGTAGTCATAAGGGACTGGAAGTCTTACAAGTTGCAAAAGAAAATGGTATTGTACTTTTGTGCTTTTTACCACACTGTTCCCAACGGGTGCAGCCACTCGACGTGGGCTTTTTTAGTCCTCTACAAACCTATTATAACCAAGAGATTCAAAATTGCTTAAAACAAAATCCTGAAAGACTCGTTACGCACTTTCAAGTTGCTGGGTTGTTTAAAACAGCTTACCTTAAAAGTGCTACTCCTGCTAATGCCATAAATGCCTTTGCCAAAACAGTGATTCAACCTTTTATTCCTGATATTTTTGAGGAATGGATGTTCGCTCCATCATCGGTTACATATAAACCTATAGACAGCAATCAAGATCGAACTCAAAACATCCATCTAAACAAACCAGATTATAATCTAGAAGAAAACTTAGAAAGTGGACAAAATCACATACCTAAACTGCCAACTGCCAACGGGTCCTTCTAGAAAATACTCGACAAGATTTTCTTCACATAACAATCCAAGATTTATCACCCGTTCCAAGTGTTTCGCAGTCAAACACAAAAAAACAAAAGAAGTGTGGAAAAACAGGGGTAATAAATTCAACCCCTGAAATTCAAGAATTGAAAGATAAGTTTGTTGAAAAAGAAAATGTAGAACGAAGAAAACTGGCAAACAAAGTTAAACGACAAATAAAACAAAAGATAGAACCTAAAGGAAAAGCTACGGACAACAGTGGATTAAAACGGAAATCTGTGGATGACACTTTTCCTGAAAAACGAACATTATGCCGAATGGCAAAAGAAGGGATAGGGAGAAATGATGGGAAGGAACAGGACCCGACGTCGCTTGCTTGTATTGTAATGGCCTGTATTCCCTCTCAAAGTCGAAAGAATGCTGGATTAAATGACAGGAGTGCCAACCCTGGTGTCACTCTGAATGCACTGGGGTCGATAAAAAATTTAAGATATTTTATTGTGATTTAGGTTCTTAATTGTTTTAATGTGTGTTACTTTTTTATTTGTTGTATTATTGTTCTCTTTGAATAAAATGCGAAAATTCTACTAAAACATATTTTTTTCTATTATACTGTGCAGCCATGCCATCATAATCAAGGAATGTGCCTATGAAGGCGCACTTGACATTTCTAATATTTCAATTTTTTAATATAAAAATCCACATTCCCTTTGACCTTTATAAGTCCAGCTTAATTGGTACATTCAACTGAACTAGAAAAAAAAATTGTAACAAATATGATCATGTATTTTAATAAAAAAAAAAACGGGAGGTGAAGTTAGGTATGCCATCATAGGCATACTTTCCCTTTACATATTAATACTATTAAATATACTACAACAAAAGGTAAGAAACTTCGACATTCTCTCGTCTATATTAATTGATCAGATGATTATTTTAACTCTATGTAACAGCAACGAGGAAACCCGAAAAAATAAAAGGATAAGTAAAGGAAAAGGATAAAAATCTAAAACGCAATTCGAAATGTTGAACAAAAAGTTTATGAAATTTTTATGATATACTTACAAAGTGGACAAAAAAATACAATAGTTTTAAAATTTATAATAAACAGTTAGTTGTTTTATAATACAAATATGAGCAAGTTTTTCTTATTTTTCGAAAGTACTTTTTCTTTATTGTAAAAACGCTATTTTGACAAGTAAAATCGTCTATTTCTCTAAATTACGCTAACTAAAATAAACATTCCATTATGAAATTGCATATAACGAATATAAGTGCAATGTATGGGAAAACCTCTAAAACAAATTTCACTTTTTAAAATCTCTTCTCGTACAGCTTTTCTCTAGTGTGGACTGTTAAATGTGCTTTTACATTACTTTATAGTTTTTCTCTAGCGTGTATTCGCAAATTATTTTTGAAGTTATACTTCTATACGCGCGCTCCACGTTGGAAATTTGTACGGGAGTGAATCGGTGAAATCATTACATATGTAAGATAATGAGTAAGAAAGAGACAGAAGATATATTTTCTCTCTTTCTCTCTCGAGAATAAAAATGTTCCTTTTGTATATATGTATTATGTATTATGTATTATATATATATATATATATATATATATATATATATATTGAAATGATATTATTTAAAAAATTAATTTATAAGTTACACATTAGATAATATTAGATATTTGGTTATTTTATTAAGTTATATACTAGAGAATTTAATAAAAATTATTTATGTGAGGGCATTTTTAAGAAATTAGCATATAATAATTGTAAAAAGTTGTATTTTAATGTTGTAAATATATTTAAGTGAGCCATGTGCATAGGCAACCAACTATACAATAAGTGACTGACAGAAATTAAGAATTTTTAGGAATATAAAGTGGGGTTATAATAATAATGTTAGTTTAAAATGTTTAATTTATATATATTTAATGATTTAAATGTTTATTCTGATCTGAAAAGCCTAAATGTCAACAAAATTATCAATAGAACATTAACGAATTCTCCAGAATGCAGAATTTGACCTGTGTTTATGTTGGAACATTCTGGAATAATGATTATGTCGGTGGACCGAACAGATATTTTTTTCGAGAACATCCATATAGAAGAAATAGAACTAAATAGAACATGATTTCTTACCAGATGGTTCTGGAACATCCGAAAAGATATAAATACCCGTGATTTGGATTCAAGATGGCGAGTTTTATTATGAAAGTTAGTAGAAGATAGACTCATTAAGTTAGTGAAGTCAATTGTTCAGAATTTTCAAGATAGTGCAGTCAGAAAAGTTTTTAGTAAGAAGTCAGGCTGTTTAGTAAGAAATATGAAAGTTAGTTGGAGTCAGTGAATCAGTTACAAATAGTCCAATTGTTTAATATAGTGAGTTAAATGAAGATTAAAAATTATGCATATATTTTAATGCACATTTATAATTATACACAAATAATTATTGAAGATTAAAAAAGTATATTAGAAGAATATTGGTTGGATATTGGTATATTGAAAAGAAGAATAAATATAAATGCTGTTTTGCTGGTTTGCTTGGTGGTTTATAAATGCTGGTGAAGAAAAATATATCTTAAATTGGTAGAAGCTGATAATTGGAAAAAGTAATTTCACAAAAACAAGGATAACCGAAGTACGAAGACATTCAGTGGTGATTAGAATCTATATAGTGGAAAACAGTTCATTTAGGCATTCAGTGAAAGAAAGGTACAAAATTTTGTTAATATAATTTAGTTAGTGTCATAACAATTTCAATTTTGAAGATAGTTTGTTTAAATTTTACATTGTCTATAGAATTTAATTAGTTTTATAAGAATATCAATTTAAAGATAGTTTATTTTAAATTTAAATTGGCTAGGTTAGATATATATGTGTGTTTCATAATAGTTATAATAAAGATAATTTAAAAAAGTACTTACAAACTAATTCTTTGAGAACCGCGATAAAAACCCTATATTATTAAAAATACTCATTGCTCATCATTCAAACAAACAATACATCATAACAATATATATATATATATATATATATATATATATATATATATATATATATATATATATATATATACATATATATATATATATATATATGTATATACATATATATATATATATATATATATATATATATATATATATATATGTATATATATTATTATTATTATTATTTATGTGATATGTTTTGTATTATTTATTAAATGTTCATATTTATTTTAGACTTTTGTATTTCAAAATAATAATCTCAATAAATCACTATATGACCGAGAACTGTCAATTTTGAAATACGTTTGTGTCATGTCTAATTGGCAAATATTTTACCTGTTTGGTTCATACGCTGGTGTATGTGAGTTCGAATCCCAATATGAATTTCTTATTTTATATTATTATTTTATTAAATTTTAAAATAAAATCGAAATTTACAACATAATCCTAGTTGTTGTGGCCGTGGTAACCCAGGTTCGAATTCTGGTCACGGCAATGTGCTAACATGTCACGGTGAGGCAATTTTTTGTTTTTTTTTTTGTTAAAAATATTTAAAAACATTAATTACTGTGTTTAAAACAATAAAATGTATTTTGAACAAATTTTTACAAACAGGTGTATATAGAAAACACTCTAACCCGCTCCAAAAAATTTGTTTTGAAAAAATTATTGTTGGAAACGAAAAATTCGATAATAGGGTAGGATTAAAAATGATACTTTTGTTTATCTATATAAAAATAACGATTTTACACATTTTTAATGGAGTTTAGAATAAAAATTTAACAACAGCGATTCATTGCTCAGTTTTTGAAGTTATATGCGTATATTAAACATATGCGTAAGCAAGTTATGTATATTGTCATTTTTAAATAAACTCCTGGACAAAATTAATGCACCACTTTAATTAATCTAAATATTTACAATATGAACAAAAAATAAAACTAAGTTACATTGAAATAATAATAAACACCTACAAATAAGTCCAACATGACTTTACCATGACCTTAATTTACCTTATTGTTTCCTTAAAAATTTTTTTTGCCGGAAACGCGTAAATAAGCTTGCATCTCCAAATTGCAAGAAGAAAAAAATCAGTTAAGTAACACAATAAAATGCATCTGGATCAACACTAATACTGTGTAGGCCCTCCCCTACTTCTTATGACTGCATTTATGCGTCGAGTCATCCTTGATATAAAATGTTCAACAAAAGCTTGCGGAATATTCTCTCATTCTTCAATAACGGCCTCAACGAGTTGGATGTGATTGGCAATAGAGGGTCTACGACTTTGAATCTTTTTTTTGAAATAGTCCCATAGATGCTCTATAGGATTCATGCCCGGACTGTTAGGTGGCCACTCTAATAATGGAATATCAACATCATTTAGGTAGCCAATAACCTGTCGAGCCACATGAGGACGAGCGTTGTCTTGCATGAATAAAAAATTAGGTCCAAGAAACGGAGCAAAAGGTATTACATGTTCGACAATAACGTTATCTAAGTAATAATGGGCATTCATAGACCTCGTATGTATGGGGACCAACTCCGTACGAGCTTCAAAACAAATTCCCCCCAAAACATTTTAGGGCCACCACCAAAAGGTACTTTAGGAGAGATATTACAGCTGGCAAACCTTTCTCCTCGCCTTCGCCAGACACGCTCACGACTATCTGGAGCTTTTAGGCTTACTAGTCCCATTAAAGAAAAGAACTCGTTTCCAATCATCGATGGTCCAATTTTGATGCAATCTTGCAAAATTCAGTCTCTGAACCCTGTGTTCTCTGGTAAGCAATGGTTCTTTGGCCGGTTTTCTGTTACTCAATTCTGCTTCATGTAAAGGTCTTCTAACTATTCGAGACGATATCGCGACATTTCGAACATCTGCTAGTTCACTTTTCAGCAAATTTCTGGTGACTCTCCTATCTTAGAGAGCACGTTGTCTCAAAAAACGATCCCCAATTTGATTAGTGCAACGTTTTCGCCCTTGCCCTGGTCTTCGATGGTACGACCCTGTTTCATTATATTGCCTCACCTTGCGACTGATGCTGGAATGGTGTGTTCCTAAAAAACCTGCAACGTATCGCAATTGAATATCCTTCATCTAGGAAAGTCGATGCTCGCACTGCCTCCTCCATTGGCAAATTTCTTTGGCAGTTCATTTTTTTATTTGATTTTTATGCAAATGAACTTCTAAACATGCATGTGATGAAAAATGTCACAATAAAAAGCTTATTTCTCACAAGCACTTTGCTTTAATCGGCACTTTTTATGAAAAGTTTAACTCACTTTTAGACTAAAACGAAGTTTAATACAAACTATTGCTAAAACAAGACTATTGTTAGCTTACATAACAATTGTCACTGTCAAACAAGGTCCATAGGCAACTTACAGTACAGTCGTACAGTAAATTATCAATAAATAAAGATTATTGAGAAAAATATGAGTGGTGCGTTAATTTTGTCCAGGAGTTTACTTATGACTATTGCATTTTAATTTGTATTGTATTATTATATTGAATTATGTTGCAGTGTATTGTATTTTTATATTAATAACAAAATAAACAATGAATTTTACTGCAGAGTATGTGTAAAAAATTTTTGTTCATTCAACTCCTTTCATACATATATGAAAATAAAAATATACATTTTCATCAAAATATTATTATATTTTGATAAAATCCTCCTATTACAAGTCAAATGTTTTTTATATACAGCAAAGGATGCACCATATACCTATATACCTAATTCTGTTTCTCTTTCTGCTCTCTCTTACCTATAGCATTACATATGTAATGATTGTGCAGATTGACCCCTATAAAAATTTGTAACGGCGAACGCTTGTATAGAAGTATATCTTCTACCAGCGGTCCCACTGGTCCTGCTTCACTAAATTGCTTAAATCAAATGTCATACTTGTGAGGTATTTCTCCAATGTGATCTTTCATATGTTTAGTTAAATTAACTTTTTGTGCAAATTGTTTTAAACAAATCTCGCACTGATAGGATGTTTCTCCAGTGTGCACTCTCAAATGTACTCTTAGATTAAAGGCGTGACTAAATCGCTTAAAACAAATTTCACACTTGTGAGGTTTTTCTCCCGTATGAATTATCCAATGTTTTTTTAAAGAACCTGCCTCACTAAACTGCTTAAAACAAATTTCACACTTGTGAGGTTTTTCTCCAGTATGGATTCTCAAATGTTTTTTTAAATTACTTGCTTCACAAAATTGCTTAAAACAAATTTCACACTTGTGAGGTTTTTCTCCAGTATGGATTCTCAAATGATTTTTTAAATTACTTGCTGTACAAAATTGCTTAAAACAAATTTCACACTTGTGAGGTTCTTCTCCAGTATGGATTCTCAAATGTTCTTTTAAACTACCTGCTACCCTAAATTGCTTAAAACAAATTTCACACTTGTGAGGTTTTTCTCCAGTATGAATTATCAAATGTTTTTTTAAATTACTTGCTTGATAAAATTGCTTAAAACAAATTTCACACTTGTTAGGTTTTTCTCCAGTATGTACTCTCAAATGTTCTTTTAAATTTCCTGCCACCCTAAATTGCTTAAAACAAATTTCACACTTGTGAGGTTTTTCTCCAGTATGTATTCTCAAATGTGTTTTTAAATTACCTGCTTGACAAAATTGCTTAAAACAAATTTCACACTTGTGAGGTTTTTCTCCAGTATGTATTCTCAAATGTGTTTTTAAATTACCTGCTTGACAAAATTGCTTAAAACAAATTTCACACTTGTGAGGTTTTTCTAAAGTATGGCTTCTCAAATGTTTTTTTAAAGTACCTTCGTGACTAAATTGCTTAAAACAAATTTCACACTTCTGAGGTTTTTCTCCAGTATGGATTCTCAAATGTTCTTTTAAACTACCTGCTACCCTAAATTGCTTAAAACAAATTTCACACTTGTGAGGTTTTTCTCCAGTATGGATTCTCAAATGTTTTTTTAAAGTACCTTCGTGACTAAATTGCTTAAAACAAATTTCACACTTGTGAAGTTTTTCTCCAGTATGTATTCTTAAATGTCTTTTTAAATCATATGCTTCACTAAATTGCTTACAACAAATTTCACACTTGTGGGGTTTTTCTCCAGTATGTACTCTCAAATGTTCTTTTAAATTACCTGCTATCCTAAATTGCTTAAAACAAATTTCACACATGTGAGGTTTTTCTTCAGCGTGCACTCTTAAATGTACTTTCAAATTACCTGCTGTAGTATATTGCTTAAAACAAAATTCACATTTATAAGGTCTTTTTCCAGTCACAAATTTTATATTTTTATTTAATGTTTTTCTTTTAGCATGTGGATTCATATTATTTTCTTCGTGAGATAAATGTTCAGATAGTGTCTCCATAACTTCCACCTTGATCTCTTGGAAATAATCTAAAAATCAAACTGACTATAATATAAAGATATGAGTACAAGAGAAAATGAATGTAAAATAAAGAAATGTAATAATCAAGTTAAAGGTTAATAAAATACAACACAATGCAGGGAAACACGATTAACAATAACAACATACATGCAAAAATTGACATACAAAAATTGAGACAAGATACTAAACAGAACGATGAGACAGAAATAGCACTAACTCTGACAAATACAAGCAGTTTAGGACCTAGGTAGCGAAGTGTAGTATCGAAGCTTCAAACCAGTGACGGACTAAGACTAAAGCGGGCCCTAGGCACCATTGTAATTCGGGGCCTATTTTTCAGTCATGACACATATTTTGCGTTTGATAATTTAGTTTCAAAGCATATAGTATGTAGTTTTATTTAGATGTCGGATTCCAAAAAAAAAGGAAAAAATAATATACATGTACAAAAATTAAATAAACATAGTTTATTAAAACTAACGATAATACATTTTAAGGCAACCGGTAAAATATTTGCATGTGTATAGTAAGTTTACTGACCCTCACTCCTGCAGGCGAAAACTATAGTAAGTTGAATTACTGTAGTCTTCGTTGCAAGAAACAGCAGAAGGTATTGCAAGTTTGACTTACTATGGGTTTCACCGCATGCTTACTTGTAGGGTATGTTTGTTAAATGCTATTATAAACATTTAAAGTTGCTGCTGTGTGAAAATAATCATTTTTAACGCGAATTAAAATGAAATCAAGAACACAAAAAATTTTGCTCAATGGAAAAAACTTATGTGAAAAACAATCATCAGATTCAAGTAAGTTTGATCTATATTAATTTTATTTCTTGTTTTTTACTAACATGAATTATTATTTTAGAACCAGAAGAACATTCGAAAACAGTATGCTCTTCTAGCACATGCACATTACAATCTATGAAATGACAACCAAGTTTACTTATGCCAGTAAAATTAGCAAATAATGTACCAGTGAATTTAGGTATGTTCGTTGCTTTTATTATTTATTTATTTTAACTTGTCCTTTTTTAGAATTGGATGACTCTCAAATCACTGAATTTACTTGTGCTAGTGAAGTACCCATTGTATCAGATGCAGGAACCTCATTGTATGATACAGCTTTAGTTCCCAGCAACCACTCTACAGACAAGCAAATCAGTGCTCATAATGCACAATCAGGTACATCACTATTACTTAATATAACTGTTGATAACACCAACAACTTTACTTGGAACTTGTCAGATAGTTCAGATCTCGATCCTAATTATGAACCAGAACAAACATCAGATTCTGACTCATCTAATATGCCAGATACTGAAGTTAAAAGTCAAATTAAGGGTGTCAACGTCCGTAGAAAGCGTAATATGATGCGTAAATAAAAAACAGGTAGAAAACGTGTAAGAAATACAAGTGGGTGGCTTGATGTGAAGGCTAAGAAGGATCTAAACGTAGGCATCGAAGACAAAAATCGTAATGATGAATTTATTCCTGCCAGACAGATGAAGAATCCATGCAAAGAAGCCTGTAGAAATAAATGTCAAGAGAAGATAAGTGAGGAAAATAGGAAGATATTGTTTGAAGAATTTTGGAAAATTGGTGATCACGCTAGACAATGGGATTACATAGCAAGATACGTTAAGAAAGAGGATAAAAAGCAAGTGAGAAAAACAGACGGCAAATCAAGACGAAATTTCTCTAGAAAATATTTGCTCGCTCTTAACAACAACGACATACCGGTTTGCAAAGCTATGTTTCTCAATACTTATGGAATATCCGAACAGTGGTTAACAACCGCTTTAAGTAAAATTGGAAACAGTGGATCTCTTGAGGCATATAGAAGAGGGAAACACGCTACAAGACCAAATAAAATTGATGAAAGCATCTTAAACTCGATACGACATCACATTTAACTTTTTCCTGTAGTGCCTTCCCATTACACCAGACAAAAGTCAACAAAAATGTACTTGGAGGAGGGTCTTAACGTTGGAATAATGCATAGATTGTACTTAGAATACATGCAAGAGAAAAATGTTGTAGAATTAGGTACTTTAAGACAATACAGGGAAAGTATTAATGCCGAGTTAAATCTTCCATTTTTTAAACCAAAAAAGGACCAATACAGCCTCTGTAGAGCCTATCCACTAGCAAGTCCAGAAGATAAACTTAAAATAAAAGATAGGTTTGATAAACACATTTCTAATAAAATAGCTGCCAGAGCTTTAAAGGATGCAGATAAGGAGGCGGCTATCGATGATAAGTCAGTTTGTGCCGCTTGTTTCGATTTAGAGAAAGTCAGTCACAACCTCAATCTGCTGTGAGCGACTTTTATTACAAGAGTAATCCCGCCACATATAATTTTACAATTTATAATATGGGAAATAACAAGGACTATTGTTATGTGTGGCACGAGGTTCTTGCGAAAAGAGGGCCAAACGAAATAAGCAGTTGCATTTTGCATTTTTTAAATCATCAAAAAGAAACCGGAGTAAAAAAGGTTATTCTTTACTCTGATAACTGTGGCGGACAAAACCGCAACCGTTTTATTTTCTCACTGTTTTCTTATGCTTCTATCAATCTCAATATTCAAATAGTTCATCGATTCCTAGAAGCAGGTCATACACAAAACGAAGGAGACAGCATGCACACTGTTCCCTTCAATGGATCATGTTGGTTCGCATGACAAAAGTGTCTTGAAAGCCATACATTGTAAAAGAAATAGCAAAAAGCAACTTTTTTAGTTTAAAACAAAAGGTGAAATTAGAAAATTGGGATAAAGATAACGGTGGAGAAAAGCTAAAGATAATCAAGATTAAAGAAGTGCACTTTTTATCAGATATGCCTCATAAAATGAAGTTCAAATATGATTATGCCGATGAGCTAAAAATAATAACTTTAAAAAAGACTAAAACAAATACAATAAAAAACGATAATTCTAAAGATTTACCTCAACTATATACAAGTTTGCTTCCAATAAATGAGAAAAAAATGAATGGTTTATTTGATTTATGTAAACCCAGAGGAAACAGTCTTCCTAACATTCCTGAGGTTTACCATGAGTTTTATTTTTCCCTCAAAGCCGAGAATGGGACGAAAATACAAAAGGGACAGAATATTAAAACTAGTAAAAATATGGAAGCAGAAAGTGACAACAATGAACAAGATTCTAATTTTAGTTATTCTGATTAGTTCTAGGAATGTTTTTATTAACATTTATTAAACAGTAATGCTTTTTTTCAATAAATCTGTTACTAAATCTAGAGTAAGTGTTTTTTTTCTTCGACGAGAAATGCTTGGACGAAAACTATAGTAAGTCTTCAAAATTTAGCAGAAAAACAAGTAATTTTGTTATGTTTAATTTGTGAAATTCCTTAAAACCCTTTATATAATAATATATCAGAAATTTAAGTATGTAAGACATATTTCTTCCAAAAATAACGCCATTTCTTAGAGCGAAATCTTTGCGAAAAATTTTCAAACGCGATTATCTCAGTTCAACCAAAATTGAGGTACAATAGTTTTTGTTGCATGGGTCGATATATAAATACAATTCCTGAACAATATTAAAAAACAAATTTTCATTTTTTATAAAAATTTCGGCAGCAGGTATGAAATGGACAGATAAAATATAATGTTTTATTATGGATTGAAGTACCTTAAATTTACTGGACATATTAAACCCATTATCATAACGCTGTCCCCGCCCGTTAGTGATGGAGTTAATGTGGTCACTGGAGTTTTCGTAGTCTGACAATTTTCTATGTACATTTTTCCAATCATTCGTCATTTAGGGACATTTTCCAAATAAATTCATTTCACGATTTACTGACTTTCCCTATCCTGCACATTCTCCAGACTTAACATCTCCTGACGCATAAATTTGGGGCATTGCTAAAACTGCCGTTTTTAAACGGGTACCAAAACTATCAATGAGTTAAAGGATGCCGTTAGAGCCTTCTTCGCGGACTTGAGACAACCTTTATTCCGTAACATTAAGAGAAATCTGGAATATCGGTATGAAATCTGTCTTGAGAGAGGAGGAGCTCATTTAGAACATGTTATAAAGTGCCAATAATATGTTTTTTTTTAAACAATAAAATAATTACAAATTCAGTTGTAAAATATCTGATTTATCTAGCATGCAAAAAACGCTTAAAAATGTTTTTTCCCTATAATCAATCAATTGATGATTAGTAAATTTGTATATGCCTACCTTTTAGGCAATCAGAACTGTAATTTTAGAGCCATTTGTTTACTACAAAGCTAATAGTATCATTTAGATCGCGAGGAACTATGAGTGTGGGAATTTGAAACAAATAGTCTATATTTTTTTTTTGAAGTTATACTTCTATACGCGCGCTCCACGTTGGAAATTTGTATGGGAGTGAATCTGTGAAATCATTACATATGTAAGATAATGAGTAAGAGAGAGACAGAAGATATATTTTCTCTCTCTTCCTCTCTCGAATATAAAAATGTTTCTTTTGTATATATATTTAATATTATATATAATAAATATACATATAATATAATATAATAAAATATTTATTAATATTATTATTTATGTGATATGTTTTGTATTATTTATTAAATGTTCAGAATTATATTAGTCTTTTGTATTTCAAAATAATAATCTCAATAAATCACTGTATGACCCAGAACTGTCAATTTTGAAATAAGTTTGCGTCATGTCTTCGGTAGCATAGTAGTCAGTATCCCCGCCTGTCACTCGGGAGACCGGGGTTCGATTCCCAGTCGGGGAGGACTTTTTTATTAATATTATTACATGGTAAATTAAACATATTATGCGTAAGTAGAAAAGCTATTATAGTATGTATATTATTGTCATTTTTAAATACTTACGAATATTGCATTTTAATTTATATTGTATTATTATATTGAATTATGTTGCAGTGTATTGTATTGTATTTTTATATTAATAACAAAATAAACAATGAATTTTACTGCAGAGTATGTGTAAAAAAATTTTTGCTTCAACTCCTTTCATACATATATGAAAATAAAAATATACACTTTCATCAAAATATTGATTCAATCCTTCATTTACTATACTCCTATTACAGGTCAAATGTTGTTTATTAATTGTGAGTAAGTTGTTATTAATTCTGTTTCTCTTTCTGCTATGTCTTACCTATAGCATTACGTATGTAATGATTGTGCAGATTGACTCCCAAATAAATTTGTAACAGCGAATGCGTGTATAGAAGTGTAACTTCTACCAGCAGTCCCACTGGACTGCCACACCCGTTTTTTTGTCTTAAAGACGGATATATTAATTCCTCTCATGTCCAACGACAGTAAGAGTAGGAAGACAATGAATCATCCAATATTCAAATCGAAAATTGGTTTTGATCAGCCCCGAAAACCTATAGTATACTTGAAAATGATTGATAGCACAAATTTTATTGCACAGGAGATAACTTGTCTTAAATTTTGTAGTCATTTTAATCCACAAATGATATAAGTATGTAATCTCTACAGGTACAAAACATTTACAATTTCCAAAAAGGAGAGGTTCAATTTATGAGCCCTTAACTTTCTTAGAAACAATTAAAATTTCCAAGAGGTGGAACATATTTTGCAGATTGTGAATCATTTTAGTTAAGAAATTATTTGTTGGAGCAAGAAATTCGAAAATTGAGGAGATAAGGCAAAAATATTTTTTATTTAGATGAAACATGGATAAATGAGGGCATTTTGTAAAAAAGTTTGGCAAGGTAAAGTGGTTACAAATGCTTCTTAGGCATTTATAAAAGATTTGTCTATGGGCTTAAAATTTCCAAGTGGTAAAGGTCACAGTTTAACTATCACTTATATTGGAGAAGATAAAGGATTTGTTGATGGAGGCTTGCTAGATTTTATTTCAAATTCTACGAACAACTACCATGAAGAAATGACTGCTGATGTTTTTGAGGAATATTTCAGTCAAATAATATATTATTACTGACCAATTCTGTAATAGTCATGGATAATGTCAGTTACCATTCAAGATTAAAGGAACCATTACCTAACACTAAATGGAGAAAGCAAGAACTCTTGGATTGGCTAATAACCAAAGAAATAGTAATAGCAGCAGAAGTTTTACTCAAAAAAAGAGTTATTGCAGCTATGCAATATTCACAAAAATTTGAGAAGTACAGTATAGATGAAATAGCAAAAGAACATGGAGATGGAGTTAAAGTGTTGCAATTACCACCTTATCACTGTGAACATAACCCCATAAACTAATCTGGGCTCAAATGAAGGGATATGTCTCGAAAAATAATATAACATTTAAACTTTAAGATGTTTGTCAACTATTATACTAACCTTTTTCAGTTTTTTGATTTTCTTCAAATGGATGGAGTTTATTTCCATGTTGTTCTGTTTTAGTATTTATGAGACAATTCTTTAAGTCTAAAGAATCATATGTGTCATCAGTACTTTCTCTATTGGATTCCTCCTTAATTTCACATTTAAAGCCATCCAAAAGAACATCATCCAAGTGATCATAATTTATTTCTATATTACAGGTTTCCTCGCTGATTTCTTGTTTTACTTCCATTTGATTATACTTGATTTTAGATATTCCAATAATTTTACATCCAAAAAGTTAGAGTTAACCTCAGTCACATTCTATAAGAAAACACACACTTAACTTAATTTACATTAACATGATTAACATTACAAACAAAAGTAATGCTTGTACTCAAATGTACTGTGGCCACAGTATATTGCTTAAAAAGAATTCTTTTTAAGCAATATACGAATATACTGTGGTCTGGACACACTTTAAACTGTTTTATAATATTGATTTATTAACAATAAACTACATACTAAAAAACAAGTAGGTAGTAAGAAAACTGAGTAAGAGCACAGTTACAGTTTAACCAGAGAACAACCGAACACAGTTTTCGGTTTTTCTATGGTTTAACCACAAACCACTTTTTTATACTATGGTTAAGGTTAAGAGTTCTTTTCGTTGTTACCTCGGTGTCCTCGGTCTGTCGTCTCGTGGTGCAATGACGTATAATATATTATACGTCATTGTCGTGGTGTGATCACATGGTACAATGTTATAGACATATTTATGTGTATTCATTCATTGTACCATGGTTTGATCGTGTTCTGGTTCTGACAGTGATCAGCTCTCACATGGTACAATTGAATACTACATCCAGTGTTGATCGAGTTGTTAATGAATACAAGGTAGTCAAGGTCTCTGTTATTCTAGGGTTTAACCACAACCACAAACCACTTTTTTATACTATGGTAAGCAGAGTTGCCAACCTTCTTGCAAGCTTTTTCCCTCAACTTGCCTTAAAAATTTCCACTTTTATGAAAAAATTCCCTCCCGTTTACAAAATGGGTTTTATAACAGAAATATAAGAATGTGTATATTAAGCCACGTTATGTTCAGCAAAAAAAACACTTAATCTTATTTCGGCGCCTTTCACGGCATTTTGGTGTTTTAAAGAAGTATTACCAGTTGCTAAAAACGAGGAAATACTTGAAATACATTTAATAGCAGTCATTTTTTTAAATGTTTCTTACCTGCAGCATGTTTTGCAGTTTTCGCTTTTGTTACATAAAATGCATTACACACTTTCCACATACATTTTTTATTATTATGTGGCAAAACCTTAACCCAGATTTTAAAAGAAGGATCTTCTAACCACTTAACATTTAATGTTTTTTCTCTAGATTTGGTTTTTTTTTTCTATTGGATAACTACTACCACTATCACTAAATACACTACTGTTATTATTGTCATTAATTTTTGTTATACTTACACTCTGCTCTAAACTCCAATAATTATTAAGAAGTAACACTATACAGAAAGCACAGTAAGTATATTTATACACAAAGAATTATACTGTGCAGATGCAGAAAGTACCAAATACTAAATACGACAAATCGGTGGGTTTCCCACTTCCACTACAATATTTATTCAAACAACCATAATTGAAATTTTATTTAAGTACCTAATAAATAAAGACGAACTTATTGGGACAAGTTCTACATCAGCATTAATTAAGTTTTATTATATTTTGATTTAGGGAATAGGTACCTAAAGATCTTAATATTTATATAAAAGTATAGTGATCTGGTTGTGAAATAATTACCCAACCATCATATATTTTAATTTTTGACACTAAGTGCTTGAGATTCTTGAGAGTTATGATTACCGAATGATGTTTTGTTATGATTAAGAATACCGAAATAGGAGAACCTTATGGAACATTTCAATTACTACCACGGGGTAAAGATATGTTTAATTCTTTTGAATTTTTTTTTAACATATTTTACAATTTGCACTGGAGTAAATATTCCCTTTTGAGTTAATTTTTTCCCTTTTGAGTCAAAAATTCCCGTAAAAAGGGAAATTTCCCTCCGGTTGGCAACGGTAAGAGTTCTTTTCGTTGTTACCTCGGTCTGTCGTCTCGTGGTGCAATGACGTATAATATATTATACGTCATTGTCGTGGTGTGATCACATGGTACAATGTTATAGACATATTTATGTGTATTCATTCATTGTACCATGGTTTGATCGTGTTCTGGTTCTGACAGTGATCAGCTCTCACATGGTACAATTGAATACTACATCCAGTGTTGATCGAGTTGTTAATGAATACAAGGTAGTCAAGGTATGATATTGCGCATGACATTTGACAGCTGGTCCAGGAGTGTGACGTAGTCAAGACCGCTCGAACCCATTCTTTCAGTTTAACGTACACATTAATTTTGAAATTATGATCAAAAAATGATCGAATTTTTTTTAAATGTTTTGTTTTCGTTATAATTGAATAACAATTATATTTTCAGTAGCGTAAAACATTTACTTTTCCTGGGGGTTCAGGCGAAATATTTATTTTTGTTTTCATACATATACTACATACGCACTATTTTGTATAGGTAAATAGTAGTAGATTTGCGTATTTTGATTCACTGTCACTCGTTTCCAAGCAATTTTACTGAAATAAAAACAAAATAGATTACAATAAAGAAAAGTCTGATTTATAATTCAATATGGTATTTTAGATTTATTTATTTTTAAATTTAGTAAAATAAAAAATATACAATTACTATAACCCACCGATTATTATATGGAAAATTTACTTACCAAACAATATAATAATATGAAAATAACGCACAAATTAGTTCAAACGCAAAACACAATAAATATCGACTAAAGACGACTTTACACCGACAAAAGACAGAAGGCTTGTATAAAAACAAAAGATCGACAATAATATCGGTTATCAATGGTGACGACTGCAAATTTCAAGTTATGAGATAATAAATATATTTTAAAATAACTCAATACTGACCAAGTCATCTATTTTATAATAGAAAAATAATTTAGATATATGCTTACATAATGTCTCTTTATACAAATATCCACTTCGCAAGGGCTTAAAAAATTTGATGGATAAAATGTTGAATACTTTGCTTCACCACTGCCTGATGTTCATGGTTTGAAGATCTTCCTCCATATATCCTCTATCCACCTTTTATTGGGCCTACCTCTTGTCCTATTTGCTTGGGGTTTTAATCTCTGGATTACTTGTACAGCTCGATTATCTCGCATTCTTTTTAAGTGGCCAAGCCAGTTTAGTCTTTGTGACTTTACAAATCTAACGATATCTGCTCTCTGCAGTAATTAATCCAGCTCCGCATTAATTCATTTTTATTCTTCATGAACTTCATAGTTATGCAACTAGAAAAAACTTTATTATAATATCTTTCATTTTGTAGATTAACGAAGACCCAGAATTCATATGAATATATCAGTTTAAAGCTTTTTAACATGTTAGGTACTATAAAATTGTTTTTTTTCTTTTACAGTAACCTTAAATGGTTTTTTCATATCGATTTGTTAAGTAAGAAACTAGCCTCAATCTGCTATGCAATTTGCAATAAGATCTGTTTCGGAGGAAATAAACTTAGCATCTTCCAAAATAACATATTTTTCTTTGTTAAATCATGTTATCATTATAAAAATATATAATGCTTTCAACATCTGAAATATCAAACTCTGGAGTATAAGTTGATTAACCTGTACCTACGTGTAATAAAAGATAATTAAAACTTGTTTTATAAAGGATATCTATGTTAACAAAATAACTATACCAAAAATTAATAAATTTAAATTAACTTCAAAATTTTATTTATGATTAAATATTATAATAGCATAATTTTATTATCTCTTTATAATTACTATAGCCAAATTATATAAAAACACTTAAAATTAAAAGTCTTTCCTATACAACTACATTCAAATGTTGCGTGAAGAAGCGGTCTTGACTAGTCATGCGCGACGCGAACCTATTTTGGAACATTTACCATACAACATTACCATGAAACATGTATCATACCTTGTGTTCATTGTACCATGGTACATATTTGTAGAACCGAGTAGGTCACTTAAATTAAAGTGTACTCTCTTTGAGGTTTGTAGTAAAAACATTCCGGTAATATGCGAACTGTCTTGACCTTCATTCCGAAGACTATCTTTTCAAAAGGTAAAAAACTTCGACATTCTCTCACCTATATTGATTGATCAAATAATTATTTCAACTCTATTTAAGAGGAACGTGGAAACGCGAAAAAAAAAAAATAAATAAAGGATAGGGAAAAAGGATAAGGATGAAAATCTAAAACGCAATTCGAAATGTTAAATAAAAAGCTTATGAATTTTTTATTATACACAAAGTGGACAAAAAATACTACAATAGTTTTAATCTATATAATGAACAGTTTGTTGTTTTTATAATATACATATACGCAAGTTTGTACTATTTTTTGAAAGCACTTTTTCTTTATCGAAGAAACGCAAATTTGACACTTTTAATACTTGAGCGTACAATTTTACTTTGGTAAAGTTTTTCTCTAGCGTTAGCAAAGATTTTGTTTGCAACGTTTTTAATTTTATGCATGTAGGAATCTTACAAAAAATAAATTGAATAATAATTCTATTTCACTTTATCCTGTATTTTCAATATTCATAACCTCACTTCTTCCAAAGCCACGTTTTCAATTTTATGCATGTAGCAATCTTACAAACCTTAACTAATGTTAATAATAATTCTATTTCAGTTTATCCTTGTCATCTGCAATTTGTTTGATTGTGATTTTGTAAAATAATTGCCAAGGAAGTTAACCCCCTTTGATGTCTTTCTAATACAGGCTATGTTATATTCTAGTTTCTGGAATATTTTATGGGATAATTTATTAAATTAAATGATGAATTCACCACATATTCAACCAAATAAGACTGCAGCTGTTTTAAGACCATCCAACCATCATCAAGAGCCATGAACAACTTACCTTGTCAACCACATGAAGCCATAACTATCAGTTTTGAATTTGTTTATTGTAAAGCTTTAGGCAGAGTTTATTTGTGCAAACTAAATATTATTTTGTTTTATCCTAAATAAATATTAGTTAATTCATTGTTTTATTTGTTACCAGCTGAATTTTCATTGTTTAAGACAAGACGGATTCATACTTAAGAGACTGAGCTAGGCGAAGCATAGACGATAAGCTCCCATGGTCGATTGAGGTATTATTTTATAATAGTATTTCAATTCTCTTTGGTAGTCTTATCGTTACACATTGTCAGTTGCACACTTATAAGCATTTTTCTGCAGTGTGACTTTTTATGTGATAAGTTAAATGAGCTTTTCGAGCAAACTGCTTAAAGCAAATTCCACACTTGTAAGGTTTTTCTCCACTGTGCGTTCGTAAATGATTTTACAAATTAGTTTGAGAAAACAGCGTAAAACAAATTCCACATTTATGAGGTTTTTCTTCAGTGTGCACTCTCAAATGTATTTTCAAATGAGGTGCTGTCTTTGTCCTTAAAACAAATTTCACACTTATGAGGTTTTTCCCTAGTGTGCCTTTTTATGATTAGTTAAAACGCATTTTTGAGAAAACTGCTTAAAACAAATTTCACACTCGTAAGGTTTCTCTCCAGTGTGCGTTCTTAAGTGATTTTTCAAATTGCTTTTTTGAGAAAATTGCTTAAAACAAATTTCACACTTGTAAGGTTTCTCTCCAGTGTGCGTTCTTAAATGATTTTTCAAATTGCTTATTTCAGAAAACTGCTTAAAACAAATTTCACACTTGTAAGGATTTTCCCCAGTGTGGAGTCTCAAATGTTTTTTCAAAGTACGTGTTTCACTAAACCGTTTAAAACAAATTTCACACTTGTAAGGTTTTTCCCCAGTGTGCAGTCTCAAATGTTTTTTTAAAGTACCCGTTCCACTAAACTGTTTAAAACAAATTTCACACTTGTAAGGTTTCTCTCCAGTGTGCGTTCTTAAGTGATTTTTCAAATTGCTTGTTTGAGAAAACTGCTTAAAACAAATTTCACACTTGTAAGGTTTTTCCCCAGTGTGCAGTCTCAAATGTTTTTTCAGAATACCTGTTTCACTAAACTGTTTGAAACAAATTTCACACTTGTGAGGTTTTTCTCCAGTGTGCAGTCTCAAATGTTTTTTCAAATTACCTATTTCACTAAACTGTTTAAAACAAATTTTACACGTGTAAGGTTTTTCCCCAGTGTGCAGTCTCAAATGTTTTTTCAAAATACCTGTTTCACTAAACTGTTTAAAACAAAATTCACACTTGTAAGGTTTCTCTCCAGTGTGTCTTTTTAAGTGATTTTTCAAATTGCTTATTTGAGAAAACTGCTTAAAACAAATTTCACACTTGTGAGGTTTTTCTCCAGTGTGCGTTCTTAAATGATTTTTCAAATTGCTTTTTTGAGAAAATTGCTTAAAACAAATTTCACACTTGTGAGGTTTTTCTCCAGCGTGCACTCTTAAATGTATTTTCAAATTACCTGCTGTAGTAAACTGCTTAAAACAAATTTCACATTTGTAAAGTCTTTTTCCGGTCACAAATTTTATATTTTTATTTAATGTTTTTACTTCAGAATGTTGATTCATATAATTTTCTTCGTGAGGTGAATGTTCAGTTATTTTCTCCATAATTTCCATATTGTACTCTTGAACACCATCTAAAAATCAAACTGACTATAATTTAAACATTTGAGGGTAAGAGAAATGAATGTAAAAACAAAGATATGTGTAGTATCTTAAGAAATACTTTGTGCAAACTTGGCTTTAAGAAATATGACAGAAGGAATGGTTTCCGCCAAGCGATATAATTAGAGATTAGCTTGGCCCCTTATGTAGAAGCTTAGAACGTAGTCAGTTTTGTATTATACAATTTAATAATAAAGTGCCAAACGCTAATTTAGAGCCTATTTGTTTTCTGCTCCTCGGTCACAACAATATGAATTAATCAAATTCAATAAAATACAAGACAATGAAAACAAACAGGGGGGACAAAGAGAAACAAACAACAAAACAACTAGACGTACAAAAATTGAAACAACAATATATCAAACAGATCTATGAGACACAAATAATACAAACAACGACAAATGCAGGCAGTGCAGGACCGAAAAATATTGTGAAGAATTTGTAAAGAAAATGTCTTAAATCCAAAATTTCGTTTTTTCGATGTTTTAATTATATTAAAAATGTTATAGGTTTCTTCAGGTTTCGAATAGTTTTATGCACCAAAACGGCTTATTTAATATTTAAAAGTACATTGGAAAATTGTATTTATTTTCAAAAGGTCTCATCTCCCTACTTGTTTTATTTGCAATGAGTCTTAAATCGGCCTGGCCAATCTATAAGAGCATTAAAGTCACGTGACTTATCATTGCTGTTTTCTCGTTTGCTTTCGTTTTATGTTTATTTGAGTGAATAACGATAATTGCTGATTTTTGAAGAAGAGGTGTGTCTCAGAGGGATCGTGCTGCTAGAAAATGATCACGAGCACCTATACAGTGGACGAAAAATATAGATAAAACACGTAAATAGGTCACGGATAGCTTGTATACGTAATCGTAGACATTATCGATTATTATTCCATTAATAATGGCTGAATGAAAGTATTTTTGATTCTGAACTTTTTGGACAATAGGTACACAGTGTTTAGGAAAGATAGGTCAGAGCATAGGCTGCGAGGTGGAGAAGTACTTTTAGCAATTAAAAATGAACTACCTTATGAACTTGTAAATGTTACCTGTGATAGTAATTGTGTAATACTTAAGATAACTTTAAAAAACTTTACACTTTATGTTTCCGTTGTGTATTTTATACCTAAAGTTGATGTTGTGATGTATGAAAATTATTTTAATTTGTTTGAGAATATTTTATTATCAATAACTTAAATGTGATGTTACTAGGAGATTTCAATTTGCCCCATTTAATGATAACAGCTTTTTGGATTGTGATAAAAATGTGCTGATGCAGCAGTTTCTTATTATTAATAACTTGCAACAAATAAATAAAATTCCAAATTGCATGAATAGATTTTTAGATTTTGCTCTAACTAATATTGATGTTTGTACTGTGGCAAGGTCTGACTGTCCATTAGTGGCTAAAGATTCGTGTCACCCCGCTCTCATCTGAGCAGTGCTGAACGAGGTCAGCATTTAACAGTTGTATGTTCAATGAATGCAATTGGTACTTTTGTACGACCTTCATTTATTTTTCCCAGAAAAAGGTTCAAAAATGAATTAATGGACGCTGCCCCACCGGGAAGTGTTGTTTTTTGCCAGGAGAAAGGGTGGATGTCTTCAGACATTTTTGTTCAATGGCTTAAAAATTTTATTCACTATACCAAAGCTTCGAATGAGAACAAAAAATTATTATTGTTAGATGACCACAGTAGTCATAAGGGACTGGAAGTCTTACAAGTTGCAAAAGAAAATGGTATTGTACTTTTGTGCTTTTTACCACACTGTTCCCACCGGGTGCAGCCACTCGAAGTGGGCTTTTTTAGTCCTCTATAAACCTATTACAGCCAAGAGATTCAAAATTGGTTAAAACAAAATCCTGAAAGACTCGTTACGCACTTTCAAGTTGCTGGGTTGTTTAAAACAGCTTACCTTAAAAGTGCTACTCCTGCTAATGCCATAAATGCCTTTGCCAAAACAGTGATTCAACCTTTTAATCCTGATATTTTTGAGGAATGGATGTTCGCTCCATCATCGGTTACATATAAACTTATAGACAGCAATCAAGATCGAACTCAAAACATCCATCTAAACAAACCAGATTATAATCTAGAAGAAAACTTAGAAAGTGGACAAAATCACCCACCTAAACTGCCAACTGCCAACGGGTCCTTCTAGAAAATACTCGACAAGATTTTCTTCACATAACAATCCAAGATTTATCACCCATTCCAAGTGTTTCGCAGTCAAACACAAAAAAACAAAAGAAGTGTGGAAAAACAGGGGTAATAAATTCAACCCCTGAAATTCAAGAATTGAAAGATAAGTTTGTTGAAAAAGAAAATGTAGAACGAAGAAAACTGACAAACAAAGTTAAACGACAAATAAAGCAGAAGATAGAACCTAAAGGGAAAGCTACGTACAACAGTGGATTAGAACGGAAATCTGTAGATGACACTTTTCCTGAAAAACGAACATTATGCCAAATGGCAAAAGAAGGGATAGAGAGAAATAATGAGAAGGAACAAGAATTCGCGAGCGATAACGAAAATTTTGAAGATGATGATTCCGACGTCGCTTGCTTGTATTGTAATGGCCTGTATCGTATCTCAAAGTCGAAAGAATGCTGTATTAAATGTCAGGAGTGCCAATCCTGGTGTCACTTTGACTGCGCTGGGGTCGATAAAAAATGGAAGATATTTTATTGTGATTTATGTTCTTAATTGTTTTAATGTGTGTTACTTTTTTATTTGTTGTATTATTGTTCATATAATTATGCCATCATAATCAAGGAATGTGCCTATGATGGCACACTTGACATTTCTGATATTTCAATTTTTTAATATAAAAATCCACATTAACTTTCACCTTTATATGTCCAGCTTAATTGGTACATTCAACTGAACTAGAAAAAAAAATTGTAACAAATATGATCATGTATTTTAATAAAAAAAAACGAGAGGTGAAGTTAGGTATGCCATCATAGGCATATTTTTACTTTACATATTAATACTATTAAATATACTACAACAAAAGGTAAGAAACTTCGACATTCTCTCGTCTATATTAATTGATCAGATGATTATTTTAACTCTATGTAACAGCAACGAGGAAACCCGAAAAAATAAAAGGATAAGTAAAGGAAAAGGATAAAAATCTAAAACGCAATTCGAAATGTTTAACAAAAAGTTTATGAAATTTTTATGATATACTTACAAAGTGGACAAAAAAATAAAATAGTTTTAAAATGTATAATAAACAGTTAGTTGTTTTATATTACAAATATGAGCAAGTTTTTCTTATTTTTCGAAAGTACTTTTTCTTTATTCTAAAAACGCTATTTTGACAAGTAAAATCGTCTATTTCTCTAAATTACGCTAACTAAAATAAACATTCCATTATGAAATTGCATATAACGAATATAAGTGCAATGTATGGGAAAACCTCTAAAACAAATTTCACTTTTTAAAATCTTTTCTCGTACGGCTTTTCTCTAGTGTGGACTGTTAGATGTGCTTTTACATTACTTTATAGTTTTTCTCTAGCGTGTATTCGCAAATTATTTTTGAAGTTATACTTCTATACGCGCGCTCCACGTTGGAAATTTGTACGGGAGTGAATCGGTGAAATCATTACATATGTAAGATAATGAGTAAGAAAGAGACAGAAGATATATTTTCTCTCTTTCTCTCTCGAGAATAAAAATGTTCCTTTTGTATATATGTATTATATATACATATATATATATATATATATATATATATATATATATATATATATATATATATATGTATATACATATATATATATATATACATATATATATATATATATATATATATATATATATATATATATATATATGTATATATATATATATATATATATATATATATATATATATATATATATATTAATATTATTATTTATGTGATATGTTTTGTATTATTTATTAAATGTTCATATTTATTTTAGACTTTTGTATTTCAAAATAATAATCTCAATAAATCACTATATGACCGAGAACTGTCAATTTTGAAATACGTTTGTGTCATGTCTAATTGGCAAATATTTTACCTGTTTGGTTCATACGCTGGTGTATGTGAGTTCGAATCCCAATATGAATTTCTTATTTTATATTATTATTTTATTAAATTTTAAAATAAAATCGAAATTTACAACATAATCCTAGTTGTTGTGGCCGTGGTAACCCAGGTTCGAATTCTGGTCACGGCAATGTGCTAACATGTCACGGTGAGGCAATTTTTTGTTTTTTTTTTTTGTTAAAAAATATTTAAAAACATTAATTACTGTGTTTAAAACAATAAAATGTATTTTGAACAAATTTTTACAAACAGGTGTATATAGAAAACACTCTAACCCGCTCCAAAAAATTTGTTTTGAAAAAATTATTGTTGGAAACGAAAAATTCGATAATAGGGTAGGATTAAAAATGATACTTTTGTTTATCTATATAAAAATAACGATTTTACACATTTTTAATGGAGTTTAGAATAAAAATTTAACAACAGCGATTCATTGCTCAGTTTTTGAAGTTATATGCGTATATTAAACATATGCGTAAATAAGTTATGTATATTGTCATTTTTAAATATTTACTTATGACTATTGCATTTTAATTTGTATTGTATTATTATATTGAATTATGTTGCAGTGTATTGTATTGTATTTTTATATTAATAACAAAATAAACAATGAATTTTACTGCAGAGTATGTGTAAAAAATTTTTGTTCATTCAACTCCTTTCATACATATATGAAAATAAAAATATACATTTTCATCAAAATATTATTATATTTTGATAAAATCCTCCTATTACAAGTCAAATGTTTTTTATATACAGCAAAGGATGCACCATATACCTATATACCTAATTCTGTTTCTCTTTCTGCTCTCTCTTACCTATAGCATTACATATGTAATGATTGTGCAGATTGACCCCTATAAAAATTTGTAACGGCGAACGCTTGTATAGAAGTATATCTTCTACCAGCGGTCCCACTGGTCCTGCTTCACTAAATTGCTTAAATCAAATGTCATACTTGTGAGGTATTTCTCCAATGTGATCTTTCATATGTTTAGTTAAATTAACTTTTTGTGCAAATTGTTTTAAACAAATCTCGCACTGATAGGATGTTTCTCCAGTGTGCACTCTCAAATGTACTCTTAGATTAGAGGCATGACTAAATCGCTTAAAACAAATTTCACACTTGTGAGGTTTTTCTCCCGTATGAATTATCAAATGTTTTTTTAAAGAACCTGCCTCACTAAACTGCTTAAAACAAATTTCACACTTGTGAGGTTTTTCTCCAGTATGGATTCTCAAATGTTTTTTTAAATTACCTGCTTGACAAAATTGCTTAAAACAAATTTCACACTTGTGAGGTTTTTCTCCAGTATGTATTCTCAAATGTCTTTTTAAATTACCTGCTTGACAAAGTTGCTTAAAACAAATTTCACACTTGAGAGGTTTTTCTAAAGTATGGATTCCCAAATGTTTTTTTAAAGTACCTTCGTGACTAAATTGCTTAAAACAAATTTCACACTTGTGAGGTTTTTCTCCAGTATGGATTCTCAAATGTTCTTTTAAACTACCTGCTATCCTAAATTGCTTAAAACAAATTTCACACTTGTGAGGTTTTTCTCCAGTATGGATTCTCAAATGGTTTTTTAAATGACTTGCTTGACAAAATTGCTTAAAACAAATTTCACACTTGTGAGGTTTTTCTCCAGTGTGTACTCTCAAATGTTCTTTTAAATGACCTGCTATCCTAAATTGCTTAAAACAAATTTCACACATGTGAGGTTTTTCTCCAGTATGTATTCTTAAATGTCTTTTTAAATTATATGCTTCACTAAATTGCTTACAACAAATTTCACACTTGTGGGGTTTTTCTCCAGTATGTACTCTCAAATGTTCTTTTAAATTACGTGCTACCCTAAATTGCTTAAAACAAATTTCACACATGTGAGGTTTTTCTTCAGCGTGCACTCTTAAATGTACTTTCAAATTACCTGCTGTAGTATATTGCTTAAAACAAAATTCACATTTATAAGTTCTTTTTCCAGTCACAAATTTTATATTTTTATTTAATGTTTTTCTTTTAGCATGTGGATTCATATAATTTTCTTCGTGAGATAAATGTTCAGATAGTGTCTCCATAACTTCCACCTTGATCTCTTGGAAATAATCTAAAAATCAAACTGACTATAATATAAAGATATGAGTACAAGAGAAAATGAATGTAAAATAAAGAAATGTAATAATCAAGTTAAAGGTTAATAAAATACAAGACAATGCAGGGAAACAGGATTAAAAATATCAACATACATGCAAAAATTGACATACAAAAATTGAGACAAGATACTAAACAGAACGATGAGACAGAAATAGCACTAACTCTGACAAATACAAGCAGTCTAGGACCTAGGTAGCGAAGTGTAGTATCGAAGCTTCAAACCAGTGACGGACTAAGACTAAAGCGGGCCCTAGGCACCATTGTAATTCGGGGCCTATTTTTCAGTCATGACACATATTTTGCGTTTGATAATTTAGTTTCAAAGCATATAGTATGTAGTTTTATTTAGATGTCGGATTCCAAAAAAAAAGGAAAAAATAATATACATGTACAAAAATTAAATAAACATAGTTTATTAAAACTAACGATAATACAACAAATTTACTCAAATTTATTAGTTATATTGGTTTTTTTCTCACTTTTAGTGACACCACCTGATGTCACAAATGGGTTTAATGATCAAGTGTTTTGTAATGCATTCCAGCTATGTGTAGAACTTAAAAACATATCGACCCATGTAGCGAAGACTATAGTAACTCAAAAAACGCTTGATTTGACTTACTATTATGGTATTATTATTCTTTTCAAGCTCTGTTTGGTAGAAAAGTATGGTAAATCAGGTATACATTTTAAGGCAACCGGTAAAATATTTGCATGTGTATAGTAAGTTTACTGACCCTCACTCCTGCAGGCGAAAACTATAGTAAGTTGAATTACTGTAGTCTTCGTTGCAAGAAACAACGGAAGGTATTGCAAGTTTGACTTACTATGGGTTTCACCGCATGCTTATTTGTAGGGTATGTTTGTTAAATACTATTATAAACATTTAAAGTTGCTGCTGTGTGAAAATAATCATTTTTAACGCGAATTAAAATGAAATCAAGAACACAAAAAATTTTGCACAATGGAAAAAACTTATGTGAAAAACAATCATCAGATTCAAGTAAGTTTGATCTATATTAATTTTATTTCTTGTTTTTTACTAACATGAATTATTATTTTAGAACCAGAAGAACATTCGAAAACAGTATGCTCTTCTAGCACATGCACATTACAATCTATGAAATGACAACCAAGTTTACTTATGCCAGTAAAATTAGCAAATAATGTACCAGTGAATTTAGAAATGTTCGTTGCTTTTATTATTTATTTATTTTAACTTGTCCTTTTTTAGAATTGGATGACTCTCAAATCACTGAATTTACTTGTGCTAGTGAAGTACCCATTGTATCAGATGCAGGAACCTCATTGTATGATACAGCTTTAGTTCCCAGCAACCACTCTACAGACAAGCAAATCAGTGCTCATAATGCACAATCAGGTACATCACTATTACTTAATATAACTGTTGATAACACCAACAACTTTACTTGGAACTTGTCAGATAGTTCAGATCTCGATCCTAATTATGAACCAGAACAAACATCAGATTCTGACTCATCTAATATGCCAGATACTGAAGTTAAAAGTCAAATTAAGGGTGTCAACGTCTGTAGAAAGCGTAATATGATGCGTAAAGGAAAAACAGGTAGAAAACGTGTAAGAAATACAAGTGGGTGGCTTGATGTGAAGGCTAAGAAGGATCTAAACGTAGGCATCGAAGACAAAAATCGTAATGATGAATTTATTCCTGCCAGACAGATGAAGAATCCATGCAAAGAAGCCTGTAGAAATAAATGTCAAGAGAAGATAAGTGAGGAAAATAGGAAGATATTGTTTGAAGAATTTTGGAAAATTGGTGATCACACTAGACAATGGGATTACATAGCAAGATACGTTAAGCCTCTTGAGGCATATAGAAGAGGGAAACACGCTACAAGACCAAATAAAATTGATGAAAGCATCTTAAACTCGATACGACATCACATTCAACTTTTTCCTGTAGTGCCTTCCCACTACACCAGACAAAAGTCAACAAAAATGTACTTGGAGGAGGGTCTTAACGTTGGAATAATGCATAGATTGTACTTAGAATACATGCAAGAGAAAAATGTTGTAGAAGTAGGTACTTTAAGACAATACAGGGAAATTATTAATGCCGAGTTAAATCTTCCATTTTTTAAACCAAAAAAGGACCAATGCAGCCTCTGTAGAGCCTATCCACTAGCAAGTCCAGAAGATAAACTTAAAATAAAAGATAGGTTTGATAAACACATTTCTAATAAAATAGCTGCCAGAGCTTTAAAGGATGCAGATAAGGAGGCGGCTATCGATGATAAGTCAGTTTGTGCCGCTTGTTTCGATTTAGAGAAAGTCCTTGTAACACCCCAATCTGCTGTGAGCGACTTTTATTACAAGAGTAATCTCGCCACATATAATTTTACAATTTATAATATGGGAAATAACAAGGACTATTGTTATGTGTGGCACGAGGTTCTTGCGAAAAGAGGGCCAAACGAAATAAGCATTTGCATTTTGCATTTTTTAAATCATCAAAAAGAAACCGGAGTAAAAAAGGCTATTCTTTACTCTGATAACTGTGGCGGACAAAACCGCAACCGTTTTATTTTCTCACTGTTTGCTTATGCTTCTATCAATCTCAATATTCAAATAGTTCATCGATTCCTAGAAGCAGGTCATACACAAAACGAAGGAGACAGCATGCATGCTGTTCCCTTCAATGGATCATGTTGGTTCGCATGACAAAAGTGTCTTGAAAGCCATACATTGTAAAAGAAATAGCAAAAAGCAACTTTTTTAGTTTAAAACAAAAGGTGAAATTAGAAAATTGGGATAAAGATAATGGTGGAGAAAAGCTAAAGATAATCAAGATTAAAGAAGTGCACTTTTTATCAGATATGCCTCATAAAATGAAGTTCAAATATGACTATGCCGATGAGCTAAAAATAATAACTTTAAAAAAGACTAAAACAAATACAATAAAAAACGATAATTCTAAAGATTTACCTCAACTGTATACAAGTTTGCTTCCAATAAATGAGAAAAAATTGAATGGTTTATTTGATTTATGTAAACCCAGAGGAAACAGTCTTCCTAACATTCCTGAGGTTTACCACGAGTTTTATTTTTCCCTCAAAGCCGAGAATGGGACGAAAATACAAAAGGGACAGAATATTAAAACTAGTAAAAATATGGAAGCAGAAAGTGACAACAATGAACAAGATTCTAATTTTAGTTATTCTGATTAGTTCTAGGAATGTTTTTATTAACATTTATTAAACAGTAATGCTTTTTTTCAATAAATCTGTTACTAAATCTAGAGTAAGTGTTTTTTTTCTTCGACGAGAAATGCTTGGACGAAAACTATAGTAAGTCTTCAAAATTTAGCAGAAAAACAAGTAATTTTGTTATGTTTAATTTGTGAAATTCCTTAAAACCCTTTATATAATAATATATCAGAAATTTAAGTGTGTAAGACATATTTCTTCCAAAAATAACGCCATTTCTTAAAGCAAAATCTTTGCGAAAAATTTTCAAACGCGATTATCTCAGTTCAACCAAAATTGAGGTACAATAGTTTTTGTTGCATAGGTCGATATATAAATACAATTCCTGAACAATATTAAAAAACAAATTTTCATTTTTTATAAAAATTTCGGCAGCAGGTATGAAATGGACAGATAAAATATAATGTTTTATATATAAGTACCTTAAATTTACTGGACATATTAAACCCATTATCATAACGCTGTCCCCGCCCGTTAGTGATGGAGTTAATGTGGTCACTGGAGTTTTCGTAGTCTGACAATTTTCTATGTACATTTTTCCAATCATTCGTCATTTAGGGACATTTTCCAAATAAATTCATTTCACGATTTACTGACTTTCCCTATCCTGCACATTCTCCAGACTTAACATCTCCTGAAGCATAAATTTGGGGCATTGCTAAAACTGCCGTTTTTAAACGGGTACCAAAACTATCAATGAGTTAAAGGATGCCGTTAGAGCCTTCTTCGCGGACTTGAGACAACCTTTATTCCGTAACATTAAGAGAAATCTGGAATATCGGTATGAAATCTGTCTTGAGAGAGGAGGAGCTCATTTAGAACATGTTATAAAGTGCCAATAATATGTTTTTTTTTTAAACAATAAAATAATTACAAATTCAGTTGTAAAATATCTGATTTATCTAGCATGCAAAAAACGCTTAAAAATGTTTTTCCCTATAATCCTCTTTATCTTTTAGGCAATTAGAACTGTAATTTTAGAGCCATTTGTTTACTACAAAGCTAACAGTAGCATTTAGATCGCGAGGAACTATGAGTGTGGGAATTTGAAACAAATAGTCTATATTTTTTTTTTTTTTAAGTTATACTTCTATACGCGCGCTCCACGTTGGAAATTTGTATGGGAGTGAATCTGTGAAATCATTACATATGTAAGATAATGAGTAAGAGAGAGACAGAAGATATATTTTCTCTCTCTTCCTCTCTCGAATATAAAAATGTTTCTTTTGTATATATATTTAATATTATATATAATAAATATACATATAATATAATATAATAAAATATTTATTAATATTATTATTTATGTGATATGTTTTGTATTATTTATTAAATGTTCAGAATTATATTAGTCTTTTGTATTTCAAAATAATAATCTCAATAAATCACTGTATGACCCAGAACTGTCAATTTTGAAATAAGTTTGCGTCATGTCTTCGGTAGCATAGTAGTCAGTATCCCCGCCTGTCACTCGGGAGACCGGGGTTCGATTCCCAGTCGGGGAGGACTTTTTTATTAATATTATTACATGATAAATTAAATATATAGTATTTATATTATTGTCATTTTTAAATACTTACGAATATTGCATTTTAATTTATATTGTATTATTATATTGAATTATGTTGCAGTGTATTGTATTGTATTTTTATATTAATAACAAAATAAACAATGAATTTTACTGCAGAGTATGTGTAAAAAAATTTTTGCTTCAACTCCTTTCATACATATATGAAAATAAAAATATACACTTTCATCAAAATATTGATTCAATCCTTCATTTACTATACTCCTATTACAGGTCAAATGTTGTTTATTAATTGTGAGTAAGTTGTTATTAATTCTGTTTCTCTTTCTGCTATGTCTTACCTATAGCATTACGTATGTAATGATTGTGCAGATTGACTCCCAAATAAATTTGTAACAGCGAATGCGTGTATAGAAGTGTAACTTCTACCAGCAGTCCCACTGGACTGCCACACCCGTTTTTTTGTCTTAAAGACGGATATATTAATTCCTCTCATGTCCAACGACAGTAAGAGTAGGAAGACAATGAATCATCCAATATTCAAATCGAAAATTGGTTTTGATCAGCCCCGAAAACCTATAGTATACTTGAAAATGATTGATAGCACAAATTTTATTGCACAGGAGATAACTTGTCTTAAATTTTGTAGTCATTTTAATCCACAAATGATATAAGTATGTAATCTCTACAGGTACAAAACATTTACAATTTCCAAAAAGGAGAGGTTCAATTTATGAGCCCTTAACTTTCTTAGAAACAATTAAAATTTCCAAGAGGTGGAACATATTTTGCAGATTGTGAATCATTTTAGTTAAGAAATTATTTGTTGGAGCAAGAAATTCGAAAATTGAGGAGATAAGGCAAAAATATTTTTTATTTAGATGAAACATGGATAAATGAGGGCATTTTGTAAAAAAGTTTGGCAAGGTAAAGTGGTTACAAATGCTTCTTAGGCATTTATAAAAGATTTGTCTATGGGCTTAAAATTTCCAAGTGGTAAAGGTCACAGTTTAACTATCACTTATATTGGAGAAGATAAAGGATTTGTTGATGGAGGCTTGCTAGATTTTATTTCAAATTCTATGAACAACTACCATGAAGAAATGACTGCTGATGTTTTTGAGGAATATTTCAGTCAAATGATATATTATTACTGACCAATTCTGTAATAGTCATGGATAATGCCAGTTACCATTCAAGATTAAAGGAACCATTACCTAACACTAAATGGAGAAAGCAAGAACTCTTGGATTGGCTAATAACCAAAGAAATAGTAATAGCAGCAGAAGTTTTACTCAAAAAAAGAGTTATTGCAGCTATGCAATATTCACAAAAATTTGAGAAGTACAGTATAGATGAAATAGCAAAAGAACATGGAGATGGAGTTAAAGTGTTGCAATTACCACCTTATCACTGTGAACATAACCCCATAAACTAATCTGGGCTCAAATGAAGGGATATGTCTCGAAAAATAATATAACATTTAAACTTTAAGATGTTTGTCAACTATTATCTGACTCCATATCAAAAATTTCATCTGACAATTGGCAAAAAGCTATAAGACATGTCATAGCAGAGGAAGAAACATTCTGGAAACTTGATATGGTAATAGAAGGAAACAATAGACACAATTATTATTTCTGTGGGAAATGAAGAAATTGATGATGATGCCTCCTTATTGAAAGAAGACAACTTATGTATTTAGGTATGTAATTATATATTTATATTACTAACAGAGAACTATGAACTAGTTTTCTGTTACTAATACTAAAGATATATTATAATTGATTATGTTCCGTGCATTAAACTAACCATTGCCCTAGTATTTTTATAAAAAATAATGTGGGAGTGTCACAAAAAATTAGGCATTTTTAAAAATTGATTCCTATATAGTTATGCTACTTCTAAATATGGGAGGATTTAAATATTTTGATACTAACCTTTTTCAGTTTTTTGATTTTCTTCAAATGGATCGAGTTTATTTCCATGTTGTTCTGTTTTAGTATTTATGAGACAATTCTTTAAGTCTAAAGAATCATATGTGTCATCAGTACTTTCTCTATTGGATTCCTCCTTAATTTCACATTTAAAGCCATCCAAAAGAACATCATCCAAGTGATCATAATTTATTTCTATATTACAGGTTTCCTCGCTGATTTCTTGTTTTACTTCCATTTGATTATACTTGATTTTAGATATTCCAATAATTTTACATCCAAAAAGTTAAAGTTAACCTCAGTCACATTCTATAAGAAAACACACACTTAACTTAATTTACATTAACATGATTAACATTACAAACAAAAGTAATGCTTGTACTCAAATGTACTGTGGCCACAGTATATTGCTTAAAAATAATTCTTAAGCAATATACGAATATACTGTGGTCTGGACACACTTTAAACTGTTTTATAATATTGATTTATTAACAATAAACTACATACTAAAAAACAAGTAGGTAGTAAGAAAACTGAGTAAGAGCACAGTTTAACCAGAGAACAACCGAACACAGTTTTCGGTTTTTCTATGGTTTAACCACAACCACAAACCACTTTTTTATACTATGGTAAGCAGAGTTGCCAACCTTCTTGCAAGCTTTTTCCCTCAACTTGCGTTAAAAATTTCCACTTTTATGAAAAAATTCCCTCCCGTTTACAAAATGGGTTTTATAACAGAAATATAAGAATGTGTATATTAAGCCACGTTATGTTCAGCAAAAAAAACACTTAATCTTATTTCGGCGCCTTTCACGGCATTTTGGTGTTTTAAAGAAGTATTACCAGTTGCTAAAAACGAGGAAATACTTGAAATACATTTAATAGCAGTCATTTTTTTAAATGTTTCTTACCTGCAGCATGTTTTGCAGTTTTCGCTTTTGTTACATAAAATGCATTACACACTTTCCACATACATTTTTTATTATTATGTGGCAAAACCTTAACCCAGATTTTAAAAGAAGGATCTTCTAACCACTTAACATTTAATGTTTTTTCTCTAGATTTGGTTATTTTTTTTTATTGGATAACTACTACCACTATCACTAAATACACTACTGTTATTATTGTCATTAATTTTTGTTATACTTACACTCTGCTCTAAACTCCAATAATTATTAAGAAGTAACACTATACAGAAAGCACAGTAAGTATATTTATACACAAAGAATTATACTGTGCACTGTGCAGATGCAGAAAGTACCAAATACTAAATACGACAAATCGGTGGGGTGGGTTTCCCACTTCCACTACAATATTTATTCAAACAACCATAATTGAAATTTTATTTAAGTACCTAATAAATAAAGACGAACTTATTGGGACAAGTTCTACATCAGCATTAATTAAGTTTTATTATATTTTGATTTAGGGAATAGGTACCTAAAGATCTTAATATTTATATAAAATATAGTGATCTGGTTGTGAAATGATTACCCAACCATCATATATTTTAATTTTGCACTGGAGTAAATATTCCCTTTTGAGTTAATTTTTTCCTTTTCCCTTTTGAGTCAAAAATTCCCGTAAAAAGGGAAATTTCCCTCCGGTTGGCAACACTGATGGTAAGAGTTCTTTTCGTTGTTACCTCGGTCTGTCGTCTCGTGGTGCAATGACGTATAATATATTATACGTCATTGTCGTGGTGTGATCACATGGTACAATGTTATAGACATATTTATGTGTATTCATTCATTGTACCATGGTTTGATCGTGTTCTGGTTCTGACAGTGATCAGCTCTCACATGGTACAATTGAATACTACATCCAGTGTTGATCGAGTTGTTAATGAATACAAGGTAGTCAAGGTATGATATTGCGCATGACATTTGACAGCTGGTCCAGGAGTGTGACGTAGTCAAGACCGCTCGAACCCATTCTTTCAGTTTAACGTACACATTAATTTTGAAATTATGATCAAAAAATGATCGAATTTTTTTTAAATGTTTTGTTTTCGTTATAATTGAATAACAATTATATTTTCAGTAGCGTAAAACATTTACTTTTCCTGGGGGTTCAGGCGAAATATTTATTTTTGTTTTCATACATATACTACATACGCACTATTTTGTATAGGTAAATAGTAGTAGATTTGCGTATTTTGATTCACTGTCACTCGTTTCCAAGCAATTTTACTGAAATAAAAACAAAATAGATTACAATAAAGAAAAGTCTGATTTATAATTCAATATGGTATTTTAGATTTATTTATTTTTAAATTTAGTAAAATAAAAAATATACAATTACTATAACCCACCGATTATTATATGGAAAATTTACTTACCAAACAATATAATAATATGAAAATAACGCACAAATTAGTTCAAACGCAAAACACAATAAATATCGACTAAAGACGACTTTACACCGACAAAAGACAGAAGGCTTGTATAAAAACAAAAGATCGACAATAATATCGGTTATCAATGGTGACGACTGCAAATTTCAAGTTATGAGATAATAAATATATTTTAAAATAACTCAATACTGACCAAGTCATCTATTTTATAATAGAAAAATAATTTAGATATATGCTTACATAATGTCTCTTTATACAAATATCCACTTCGCAAGGGCTTAAAAAATTTGATGGATAAAATGTTGAATACTTTGCTTCACCACTGCCTGATGTTCATGGTTTGAAGATCTTCCTCCATATATCCTCTATCCACCTTTTATTGGGCCTACCTCTTGTCCTATTTGCTTGGGGTTTTAATCTCTGGATTACTTGTACAGCTCGATTATCTCGCATTCTTTTTAAGTGGCCAAGCCAGTTTAGTCTTTGTGACTTTACAAATCTAACGATATCTGCTCTCTGCAGTAATTAATCCAGCTCCGCATTAATTCATTTTTATTCTTCATGAACCATCGCTATTTTTGAATGTTTGTTATGTGTTAAAAATAGGTGCTTTTAAAAACATTTGGATAAACTGAGTGATGTGTATAGTTATGCAACTAGAAAAAACTTTATTATAATATCTTTCATTTTGTAGATTAACGAAGACCCAGAATTCATATGAATATATCAGTTTAAAGCTTTTTAACATGTTAGGTACTATAAAATTGTTTTTTTTCTTTTACAGTAACCTTAAATGGTTTTTTCATATCGATTTGTTAAGTAAGAAACTAGCCTCAATCTGCTATGCAATTTGCAATAAGATCTGTTTCGGAGGAAATAAACTTAGCATCTTCCAAAATAACATATTTTTCTTTGTTAAATCATGTTATCATTATAAAAATATATAATGCTTTCAACATCTGAAATATCAAACTCTGGAGTACAAGTTGATTGACCTGTACCTACGTGTAATAAAAGATAATTAAAACTTGTTTTATAAAGGATATCTATGTTAACAAAATAACTATACCAAAAATTAATAAATTTAAATTAACTTCAAAATTTTATTTATGATTAAATATTATAATAGCATAATTTTATTATCTCTTTATAATTACTATAGCCAAATTTTATAAAAACACTTAAAATTAAAAGTCTTTCCTATACAACTACATTCAAATGTTGCGTGAAGAAGCGGTCTTGACTAGTCATGCGCGACGCGAACCTATTTTGGAACATTTACCATACAACATTACCATGAAACATGTATCATACCTTGTGTTCATTGTACCATGGTACATATTTGTAGAACCGAGTAGGTCACTTAAATTAAAGTGTACTCTCTTTGAGGTTTGTAGTAAAAACATTCCGGTAATATGCGAACTGTCTTGACCTTCATTCCGAAGACTATCTTTTCAAAAGGTAAAAAACTTCGACATTCTCTCACCTATATTGATTGATCAAATAATTATTTCAACTCTATTTAAGAGGAACGTGGAAACGCGAAAAAAAAAATAAATAAAGGATAGGGAAAAAGGATAAGGATGAAAATCTAAAACGCAATTCGAAATGTTAAATAAAAAGCTTATGAATTTTTTATTATACACAAAGTGGACAAAAAATACTACAATAGTTTTAATCTATATAATGAACAGTTTGTTGTTTTTATAATATACATATACGCAAGTTTGTACTATTTTTTGAAAGCACTTTTTCTTTATCGAAGAAACGCAAATTTGACACTTTTAATACTTGAGCGTACAATTTTACTTTGGTAAAGTTTTTCTCTAGCGTTAGCAAAGATTTTGTTTGCAACGTTTTTAATTTTATGCATGTAGGAATCTTACAAAAAATAAATTGAATAATAATTCTATTTCACTTTATCCTGTATTTTCAATATTCATAACCTCACTTCTTCCAAAGCCACGTTTTCAATTTTATGCATGTAGCAATCTTACAAACCTTAACTAATGTTAATAATAATTCTATTTCAGTTTATCCTTGTCATCTGCAATTTGTTTGATTGTGATTTTGTAAAATAATTGCCAAGGAAGTTAACCCCCTTTGATGTCTTTCTAATACAGGCTATGTTATATTCTAGTTTCTGGAATATTTTATGGGATAATTTATTAAATTAAATGATGAATTCACCACATATTCAACCAAATAAGACTGCAGCTGTTTTAAGACCATCCAACCATTATCAAGAGCCATGAACAACTTACCTTGTCAACCACATGAAGCCATAACTATCAGTTTTGAATTTGTTTATTGTAAAGCTTTAGGCAGAGTTTATTTGTGCAAACTAAATATTATTTTGTTTTATCCTAAATAAATATTAGTTAATTCATTGTTTTATTTGTTACCAGCTGAATTTTCATTGTTTAAGACAAGACGGATTCATACTTAAGAGACTGAGCTAGGCGAAGCATAGACGATAAGCTCCCATGGTCGATTGAGGTATTATTTTATAATAGTATTTCAATTCTCTTTGGTAGTCTTATCGTTACACATTGTCAGTTGCACACTTATAAGCATTTTTCTGCAGTGTGACTTTTTATGTGATAAGTTAAATGAGCTTTTCGAGCAAACTGCTTAAAGCAAATTCCACACTTGTAAGGTTTTTCTCCACTGTGCGTTCGTAAATGATTTTACAAATTAGTTTGAGAAAACAGCGTAAAACAAATTCCACATTTATGAGGTTTTTCTTCAGTGTGCACTCTCAAATGTATTTTCAAATGAGGTGCTGTCTTTGTCCTTAAAACAAATTTCACACTTATGAGGTTTTTCCCTAGTGTGCCTTTTTATGATTAGTTAAAACGCATTTTTGAGAAAACTGCTTAAAACAAATTTCACACTCGTAAGGTTTCTCTCCAGTGTGCGTTCTTAAGTGATTTTTCAAATTGCTTTTTTGAGAAAATTGCTTAAAACAAATTTCACACTTGTAAGGTTTCTCTCCAGTGTGCGTTCTTAAATGATTTTTTGAATTGCTTATTTCAGAAAACTGCTTAAAACAAATTTCACACTTGTAAGGATTTTCCCCAGTGTGGAGTCTCAAATGTTTTTTCAAAGTACGTGTTTCACTAAACCGTTTAAAACAAATTTCACACTTGTAAGGTTTTTCCCCAGGGTGCAGTCTCAAATGTTTTTTTAAAGTACCCGTTCCACTAAACTGTTTAAAACAAATTTCACACTTGTAAGGTTTCTCTCCAGTGTGCGTTCTTAAGTGATTTTTCAAATTGCTTGTTTGAGAAAACTGCTTAAAACAAATTTCACACTTGTAAGGTTTTTCCCCAGTGTGCAGTCTCAAATGTTTTTTCAGAATACCTGTTTCACTAAACTGTTTGAAACAAATTTCACACTTGAGAGGTTTTTCTCCAGTGTGCAGTCTCAAATGTTTTTTCAAATTACCTATTTCACTAAACTGTTTAAAACAAATTTTACACGTGTAAGGTTTTTCCCCAGTGTGCAGTCTCAAATGTTTTTTCAAAATACCTGTTTCACTAAACTGTTTAAAACAAAATTCACACTTGTAAGGTTTCTCTCCAGTGTGTCTTTTTAAGTGATTTTTCAAATTGCTTATTTGAGAAAACTGCTTAAAACAAATTTCACACTTGTGAGGTTTTTCTCCAGTGTGCGTTCTTAAATGATTTTTCAAATTGCTTTTTTGAGAAAATTGCTTAAAACAAATTTCACACTTGTGAGGTTTTTCTCCAGCGTGCACTCTTAAATGTATTTTCAAATTACCTTCTGTAGTAAACTGCTTAAAACAAATTTCACATTTGTAAAGTCTTTTTCCGGTCACAAATTTTATATTTTTATTTAATGTTTTTACTTCAGAATGTTGATTCATATAATTTTCTTCGTGAGGTGAATGTTCAGTTATTTTCTCCATAATTTCCATATTGTACTCTTGAACACCATCTAAAAATCAAACTGACTATAATTTAAACATTTGAGGGTAAGAGAAATGAATGTAAAAACAAAGATATGTGTAGTATCATAAGAAATATTTTGTGCAAACTTAGCTTTAAGAAATATGACAGAAGGAATGGTTTCCGCCAAGCGATATAATTAGAGATTAGCTTGGCCCCTTATGTAGAAGCTTAGATCGTAGTCAGTTTTGTATTATACAATTTAATAATAAAGTGCCAAACGCTAATTTAGAGCCTATTTGTTTTCTGCTCCTCGGTCACAACAATATAAATTAATCAAATTCAATAAAATACAAGACAATGAAAAGAAACAGGGGGGACAAAGAGAAACAAACAACAAAACAACTAGACGTACAAAAATTGAAACAACAATATATCAAACAGATCTATGAGACACAAATAATACAAACAACGACAAATGCAGGCAGTGCAGGACCGAAAAATATTGTGAAGAATTTGTAAAGAAAATGTCTTAAATCCAAAATTTCGTTTTTTCGATGTTTTAATTATATTAAAAATGTTATAGGTTTCTTCAGGTTTCGAATAGTTTTATGCACCAAAACGGCTTATTTAATATTTAAAAGTACATTGGAAAATTGTATTTATTTTCAAAAGGTCTCATTTCCCTACTTGTTTTATTTGCAATGAGTCTTAAATCGGCCTGGCCAATCTATAAGAGCATTAAAGTCACGTGACTTATCATTGCTGTTTTCTCGTTTGCTTTCGTTTTATGTTTATTTGAGTGAATAACGATAATTGCTGATTTTTGAAGAAGAGGTGTGTCTCAGAGGGATCGTGCTGCTAGAAAAAGATCACGAGCACCTATACAGTGGACGAAAAATATAGATAAAACACGTAAATAGGTCACGGATAACTTGTATACGTAATCGTAGACATTATCGATTATTATTCCATTAATAATGGCTGAATGAAAGTATTTTTGATTTTGAACTTTTTGGACAATAGGTACACAGTGTTTAGGAAAGATAGGTCAGAGCATAGGCTGCGAGGTGGAGAAGTACTTTTAGCAATTAAAAATGAACTACCTTATGAACTTGTTAATGTTACCTGTGATAGTAATTGTGTAATACTTGAGATAACTTTAAAAAACTTTACCCTTTATGTTTCCGTTGTGTATTTTATACCTAAAGTTGATGTTGTGATGTATGACAATTATTTTAATTTGTTTGAGAATATTTTATTATCAATAACTCAAATGTGATGTTACTAGGAGATTTCAATTTGCCCCATTTAATGATAACAGTTTTTTGGATTGTGATAAAAATGTGCTGATGCAGCAGTTTCTTAATATTAATAACTTGCAACAAATAAATAAAATTCCTAATTGCATGAATAGATTTTTAGATTTTGCTCTAACTAATATTGATGTTTGTACTGTGGCAAGGTCTGACTGTCCATTAGTGGCTAAAGATTCGTGTCACCCCGCTCTCATCTGAGCAGTGCTGAACGAGGTCAGCATTTAACAGTTGTATGTTCAATGAATGCAATTGGTACTTTTGTACGACCTTCATTTATTTTTCCCAGAAAAAGGTTCAAAAATGAATTAATGGACGCTGCCCCACCGGGAAGTGTTGTTTTTTGCCAGGAGAAAGGGTGGATGTCTTCAGACATTTTTGTTCAATGGCTTAAAAATTTTATTCACTATACCAAAGCTTCGAATGAGAACAAAAAATTATTATTGTTAGATGACCACAGTAGTCATAAGGGACTGGAAGTCTTACAAGTTGCAAAAGAAAATGGTATTGTACTTTTGTGCTTTTTACCACACTGTTCCCACCGGGTGCAGCCACTCGAAGTGGGCTTTTTTAGTCCTCTATAAACCTATTACAGCCAAGAGATTCAAAATTGGTTAAAACAAAATCCTGAAAGACTCGTTACGCACTTTCAAGTTGCTGGGTTGTTTAAACAGCTTACCTTAAAAGTGCTACTCCTGCTAATGCCATAAATGCCTTTGCCAAAACAGTGATTCAACCTTTTAATCCTGATATTATTGAGGAATGGATGTTCGCTCCATCATCGGTTACATATAAACTTATAGACAGCAATCAAGATCGAACTCAAAACATCCATCTAAACAAACCAGATTATAATCTAGAAGAAAACTTAGAAAGTGGACAAAATCACCCACCTAAACTGCCAACTGCCAACGGGTCCTTCTAGAAAATACTCGACAAGATTTTCTTCACATAACAATCCAAGATTTATCACCCATTCCAAGTGTTTCGCAGTCAAACACAAAAAAACAAAAGAAGTGTGGAAAAACAGGGGTAATAAATTCAACCCCTGAAATTCAAGAATTGAAAGATAAGTTTGTTGAAAAAGAAAATGTAGAACGAAGAAAACTGACAAACAAAGTTAAACGACAAATAAAGCAGAAGATAGAACCTAAAGGGAAAGCTACGTACAACAGTGGATTAGAACGGAAATCTGTAGATGACACTTTTCCTGAAAAACGAACATTATGCCAAATGGCAAAAGAAGGGATAGAGAGAAATAATGAGAAGGAACAAGAATTCGCGAGCGATAACGAAAATTTTGAAGATGATGATTCCGACGTCGCTTGCTTGTATTGTAATGGCCTGTATCGTATCTCAAAGTCGAAAGAATGCTGTATTAAATGTCAGGAGTGCCAATCCTGGTGTCACTTTGACTGCGCTGGGGTCGATAAAAAATGGAAGATATTTTATTGTGATTTATGTTCTTAATTGTTTTAATATGTGTTACTTTTTTATTTGTTGTATTATTGTTCATATAATTATCCCATCATAATCAAGGAATGTGCCTATGATGGCACACTTGACATTTCTGATATTTCAATTTTTTAATATAAAAATCCACATTAACTATGACCTTTATATGTCCAGCTTAATTGGTACATTCAACTGAACTAGAAAAAAAAATTGTAACAAATATGATCATGTATTTTAATAAAAAAAAAAACGAGAGGTGAAGTTAGGTATGCCATCATAGGCATACTTTCCCTTTACATATTAATACTATTAAATTTACTACAACAAAAGGTAACAAACTTCGACATTCTCTCGTCTATATTAATTGATCAGATGATTATTTTAACTCTATGTAACAGCAACGAGGAAACCCGAAAAAATAAAAGGATAAGTAAAGGAAAAGGATAAAAATCTAAAACGCAATTCGAAATGTTTAACAAAAAGTTTATGAAATTTTTATGATATACTTACAAAGTGGACAAAAAAATAAAATAGTTTTAAAATGTATAATAAACAGTTAGTTGTTTTATATTACAAATAAGAGCAAGTTTTTCTTATTTTTCGAAAGTACTTTTTCTTTATTCTAAAAACGCAATTTTGACAAGTAAAATCGTCTATTTCTCTAAATTACGCTAACTAAAATAAACATTCCATTATGAAATTGCATATAACGAATATAAGTGCAATGTATGGGAAAACCTCTAAAACAAATTTCACTTTTTAAAATCTTTTCTCGTACGGCTTTTCTCTACTTTATAGTTTTTCTCTAGCATGTATTCGCAAATTATTTTTGAAGTTATACTTCTATACGCGCGCTCCACGTTGGAAATTTGTACGGGAGTGAATCGGTGAAATCATTACATATGTAAGATCATGAGTAAGAAAGAGACAGAAGATATATTTTCTCTCTCGAGAATAAAAATGTTCCTTTTGTATATATATATATATATATATATATATATATATATATATATATATATATATATATATATATGTATATATATATATATATATATATATATATATATATATATATATATGTATATATATATATATATATGTATATATATATATATATATATATATATATATATATATATATATAATATATTAATATTATTATTTATGTGATATGTTTTGTATTATTTATTAAATGTTCATATTTATTTTAGACTTTTGTATTTCAAAATAATAATCTCAATAAATCACTATATGACCGAGAACTGTCAATTTTGAAATACGTTTTGTGTCATGTCTAATTGGCAAATATTTTACCTGTTTGGTTCATACGCTGGTGTATGTGAGTTCGAATCCCAATATGAATTTCTTATTTTATATTATTATTTTATTAAATTTTAAAATAAAATCGAAATTTACAACATAATCCTAGTTGTTGTGGCCGTGGTAACCCAGGTTCGAATTCTGGTTACGGCAATGTGCTAACATGTCACGGTGAGGCAATTTTTTGTTTTTTTTTTTGTTAAAAAATATTTAAAAACATTAATTACTGTGTTTAAAACAATAAAATGTATTTTGAACAAATTTTTACAAACAGGTGTATATAGAAAACACTCTAACCCGCTCCAAAAAATTTGTTTTGAAAAAATTATTGTTGGAAACGAAAAATTCGATAATAGGGTAGGATTAAAAATGATACTTTTGTTTATCTATATAAAAATAACGATTTTACACATTTTTAATGGAGTTTAGAATAAAAATTTAACAACAGCGATTCATTGCTCAGTTTTTGAAGTTATATGCGTATATTAAACATATGCGTAAATAAGTTATGTATATTGTCATTTTTAAATATTTACTTATGACTATTGCATTTTAATTTGTATTGTATTATTATATTGAATTATGTTGCAGTGTATTGTATTGTATTTTTATATTAATAACAAAATAAACAATGAATTTTACTGCAGAGTATGTGTAAAAAATTTTTGTTCATTCAACTCCTTTCATACATATATGAAAATAAAAATATACATTTTCATCAAAATATTATTATATTTTGATAAAATCCTCCTATTACAAGTCAAATGTTTTTTATATACAGCAAAGGATGCACCATATACCTATATACCTAATTCTGTTTCTCTTTCTGCTCTCTCTTACCTATAGCATTACATATGTAATGATTGTGCAGATTGACCCCTATAAAAATTTGTAACGGCGAACGCTTGTATAGAAGTATATCTTCTACCGGCGGTCCCACTGGACTGCCACACCCGTTTTTTTTTTAATAATTCGTTTGAGAAAAGTGCATAAAACAAATTACACACTTGTGTTCACAAATGTTTTTTTAAAGTACCTGCTTCACTAAATTGCTCGAATCAAATGTCATACTTGTGAGGTATTTCTCCAATGTGATCTTTCATATGTTTAGTTAAATTAACTTTTTGTGCAAATTGTTTTAAACAAATCTCGCACTGATAGGATGTTTCTCCAGTGTGCACTCTCAAATGTACTCTTAGAGTAGAGGCTTGATTAAATCGCTTAAAACAAATTTCACACTTGTGAGGTTTTTCTCCCGTATGAATTATCAAATGTTTTTTTAAAGAACCTGCCTCACTAAACTGCTTAAAACAAATTTCAAAACTTGTGAGGTTTTTCTCCCGTATGAATTATCAAATGTTTTTTTAAAGAACCTGCCTCACTAAACTGCTTAAAACAAATTTCACACTTGTGAGGTTTTTCTCCAGTATGGATTCTCAAATGTTTTTTTAAATTACTTGCTTTAAAAAATTGCTTAAAACAAATTTCACACTTGTGAGGTTTTTCTCCAGTATGAATTATCAAATGTTCTTTTAAAGTACATGCCTCACTAAACTGCTTAGAACAAATTTCACACTTGTGAGGTTTTTCTCCAGTATGGATTCTCAAATGTTTTTTTAAAGTAGCTGCTTGACAAAATTGCTTAAAACAAATTTCACACTTGTAAGGTTTTTCTCCAGTATGGATTCTCAAATGTTCTTTTAAACTACCTGCTACCCTAAATTGCTTAAAACAAATTTCACACTTGTGAGGTTTTTCTCCAGTATGGATTCTCAAATGTTCTTTTAAACTACCTGCTACCCTAAATTGCTTAAAACAAATTTCACACTTGTGAGGTTTTTCTCCAGTATGGATTCTCAAATGTTCTTTTAAACTACCTGCTACCCTAAATTGCTTAAAACAAATTTCACACTTGTGAGGTTTTTCTCCAGTATGGATTCTCAAATGTTCTTTTAAACTACCTGCTACCCTAAATTGCTTAAAACAAATTTCACACTTGTGAGGTTTTTCTCCAGTATGAATTATCAAATGTTTTTTTAAATTACTTGCTTCACAATATTGCTTAAAACAAATTTCACACTTGTGAGGTTTTTCTCCAGTATGAATTATCAAATGTTTTTTTAAATTACTTGCTTGACAAAATTGCTTAAAACAAATTTCACACTTGTGAGGTTTTTCTCCAGTATGGATTCTCAAATGATTTTTTAAATTACTTGCTTTAAAAAATTGCTTAAAACAAATTTCACACTTGTGAGGTTTTTCTCCAGTATGAATTATCAAATGTTCTTTTAAAGTACCTGCTTGACAAAATTGCTTAAAACAAATTTCACACTTGTAAGGTTTTTCTCCAGTATGGATTCTCAAATGTTTTTTTAAATTACCTGTTTGACAAAATTGCTTAAAACAAATTTCACACTTGTGAGGTTTTTCTCCAGTATGGATTCTCAAATGTTCTTTTAAACTACCTGCTACCCTAAATTGCTTAAAACAAATTTCACACTTGTGAGGTTTTTCTCCAGTATGAATTATCAAATGTTTTTTTAAATTACTTGCTTCACAATATTGCTTAAAACAAATTTCACACTTGTGAGGTTTTTCTCCAGTATGGATTCTCAAATGTTCTTTTAAACTACCTGCTACCCTAAATTGCTTAAAACAAATTTCACACTTGTGAGGTTTTTCTCCAGTATGGATTCTCAAATGTTTTTTTAAATTACCTGCTTGACAAAATTGCTTAAAACAAATTTCACACTTGTGAGGTTTTTCTCCAGTATGTATTCTCAAATGTGTTTTTAAATTACCTGCTAGACAAAATTGCTTAAAACAAATTTCACACTTGTGAGGTTTTTCTAAAGTATGGATTCTCAAATGTTTTTTTAAAGTACCTTCGTGACTAAATTGCTTAAAACAAATTTCACACTTGTGAGGTTTTTCTCCAGTATGGATTGTCAAATGTTCTTTTAAACTACCTGCTATCCTAAATTGCTTAAAACAAATTTCACACTTGTGAGGTTTTTCTCCAGTATGGATTCTCAAATGGTTTTTTAAATGACTTGCTTGACAAAATTGCTTAAAACAAATTTCACACTTGTGAGGTTTTTCTCCAGTGTGTACTCTCAAATGTTCTTTTAAATGACCTGCTATCCTAAATTGCTTAAAACAAATTTCACACATGTGAGGTTTTTCTCCAGTATGTATTCTTAAATGTCTTTTTAAATTATATGCTTCACTAAATTGCTTACAACAAATTTCACACTTGTGGGGTTTTTCTCCAGTATGTACTCTCAAATGTTCTTTTAAATTACCTGCTACCCTAAATTGCTTAAAACAAATTTCACACATGTGAGGTTTTTCTTCAGCGTGCACTCTTAAATGTACTTTCAAATTACCTGCTGTAGTATATTGCTTAAAACAAAATTCACATTTATAAGGTCTTTTTCCAGTCACAAATTTTATATTTTTATTTAATGTTTTTCTTTTAGCATGTGGATTCATATAATTTTCTTCGTGAGATAAATGTTCAGATAGTGTCTCCATAACTTCCACCTTGATCTCTTGGAAATAATCTAAAAATCAAACTGACTATAATATAAAGATATGAGTACAAGAGAAAATGAATGTAAAATAAAGAAATGTAATAATCAAGTTAAAGGTTAATAAAATACAACACAATGCAGGGAAACAGGATTAAAAATATCAACATACATGCAAAAATTGACATACAAAAATTGAGACAAGATACTAAACAGAACGATGAGACAGAAATAGCACTAACTCTGACAAATACAAGCAGTCTAGGACCTAGGTAGCGAAGTGTAGTATCGAAGCTTCAAACCAGTGACGAACTAAGACTAAAGCGGGCCCTAGGCACCATTGTAATTCAGGGCCTATTTTTCAGTCATGACACATATTTTGCGTTTGATAATTTAGTTTCAAAGCATATAGTATGTAGTTTTATTTAGATGTCGGATTTCAAAAAAAAGGAAAAAATAATATACATGTACAAAAATTAAATAAACATAGTTTATTAAAACTAACGATAATACAACAAATTTACTCAAATTTATTAGTTATATTGGATTTTTTCTCACTTTTAGTGACACCACCTGATGTCACAAATGGGTTTAATGATCAAGTGTTTTGTAATGCATTCCAGCTATGTGTAGAACTTGAAAACATATCGACCCATGTAGCAAAGACTATAGTAACTCAAAAAACGCTTGATTTGACTTACTATTATGGTATTATTATTCTTTTCAAGCTCTGTTTGGTAGAAAAGTATGGTAAATCAGGTATACATTTTAAGGCAACCGGTAAAATATTTGCATGTGTATAGTAAGTTTACTGACCCTCACTCCTGCAGGCGAAAACTATAGTAAGTTGAATTACTGTAGTCTTCGTTGCAAGAAACAACGGAAGGTATTGCAAGTTTGACTTACTATGGGTTTCACCGCATGCTTACTTGTAGGTTATGTTTGTTAAATACTATTATAAACATTTAAAGTTGCTGCTGTGTGAAAATAATCATTTTTAACGTGAATTAAAATGAAATCAAGAACACAAAAAATTTTACCCAATGGAAAAAACTTATGTGAAAAACAATCATCAGATTCAAGTAAGTTTGATCTATATTAATTTTATTTCTTGTTTTTTACTAACATGAATTATTATTTTAGAACCAGAAGAACATTCGAAAACAGTATGCTCTTCTAGCACATGCACATTACAATCTATGAAATGACAACCAAGTTTACTTATGCCAGTAAAATTAGCAAATAATGTACCAGTGAATTTAGGAATGTTCGTTGCTTTTATTATTTATTTATTTTAACTTGTCCTTTTTTAGAATTGGATGACTCTCAAATCACTGAATTTACTTGTGCTAGTGAAGTACCCATTGTATCAGATGCAGGAACCTCATTGTATGATACAGCTTTAGTTCCCAGCAACCACTCTACAGACAAGCAAATCAGTGCTCATAATGCACAATCAGGTACATCACTATTACTTAATATAACTGTTGATAACACCAACAACTTTACTTGGAACTTGTCAGATAGTTCAGATCTCGATCCTAATTATGAACCAGAACAAACATCAGATTCTGACTCATCTAATATGCCAGATACTGAAGTTAAAAGTCAAATTAAGGATGTCAACGTCTGTAGAAAGCGTAATATGATGCGTAAAGGAAAAACAGGTAGAAAACGTGTAAGAAATACAAGTGGGTGGCTTGATGTGAAGGCTAAGAAGGATCTAAACGTAGGCATCGAACACAAAAATCGTAATGATGAATTTATTCCTGCCAGACAGATAAAGAATCCATGCAAAGAAGCCTGTAGAAATAAATTTCAAGAGAAGATAAGTGAGGAAAATAGGAAGATATTGTTTGATGAATTTTGGAAAATTGGTGATCACACTAGACAATGGGATTACATAGCAAGATACGTTAAGCCTCTTGAGGCATATAGAAGAGGGAAACACGCTACAAGACCAAATAAAATTGATGAAAGCATCTTAAACTCGATACGACATCACATTCAACTTTTTCCTGTAGTGCCTTCCCACTACACCAGACAAAAGTCAACAAAAATGTACTTGGAGGAGGGTCTTAACGTTGGAATAATGCATAGATTGTACTTAGAATACATGCAAGAGAAAAATGTTGTAGAAGTAGGTACTTTAAGACAATACAGGGAAATTATTAATGCCGAGTTAAATCTTCCATTTTTTAAACCAAAAAAGGACCAATGCAGCCTCTGTAGAGCCTATCCACTAGCAAGTCCAGAAGATAAACTTAAAATAAAAGATAGGTTTGATAAACACATTTCTAATAAAATAGCTGCCAGAGCTTTAAAGGATGCAGATAAGGAGGCGGCTATCGATGATAAGTCAGTTTGTGCCGCTTGTTTCGATTTAGAGAAAGTCCTTGTAACACCCCAATCTGCTGTGAGCGACTTTTATTACAAGAGTAATCTCGCCACATATAATTTTACAATTTATAATATGGGAAATAACAAGGACTATTGTTATGTGTGGCACGAGGTTCTTGCGAAAAGAGGGCCAAACGAAATAAGCAGTTGCATTTTGCATTTTTTAAATCATCAAAAAGAAACCGGAGTAAAAAAGGCTATTCTTTACTCTGATAACTGTGGCGGACAAAACCGCAACCGTTTTATTTTCTCACTGTTTTCTTATGCTTCTATCAATCTCAATATTCAAATAGTTCATCGATTCCTAGAAGCAGGTCATACACAAAACGAAGGAGACAGCATGCACACTGTTCCCTTCAATGGATCATGTTGGTTCGCATGACGAAAGTGTCTTGAAAGCCATACATTGTAAAAGAAATAGCAAAAAGCAACTTTTTTAGTTTAAAACAAAAGGTGAAATTAGAAAATTGGGATAAAGATAATGGTGGAGAAAAGCTAAAGATAATCAAGATTAAAGAAGTGCACTTTTTATCAGATATGCCTCATAAAATGAAGTTCAAATATGACTATGCCGATGAGCTAAAAATAATAACTTTAAAAAAGACTAAAACAAATACAATAAAAAACGATAATTCTAAAGAATTACCTCGACTGTATACAAGTTTGCTTCCAATAAATGAGAAAAAATTGAATGGTTTATTTGATTTATGTAAACCCAGAGGAAACAGTCTTCCTAACATTCCTGAGGTTTACCACGAGTTTTATTTTTCCCTCAAAGCCGAGAATGGGACGAAAATACAAAAGGGACAGAATATTAAAACTAGTAAAAATATGGAAGCAGAAAGTGACAACAATGAACAAGATTCTAATTTTAGTTATTCTGATTAGTTCTAGGAATGTTTTTTATTAACATTTATTAAACAGTAATGCTTTTTTTCAATAAATCTGTTACTAAATCTAGAGTAAGTGTTTTTTTTCTTCGACGAGAAATGCTTGGACGAAAACTAAAGTAAGTCTTCAAAATTTAGCAGAAAAACAAGTAATTTTGTTACGTTTAATTTGTGAAATTCCTTAAAACCCTTTATAACAATAACAATAATAACAATAACAATATCTTTATTTTTAGAAAATAATATACATTCCGTGAACATAAAATTATTTAAAAAAAACAGTGTCACAAACGAAAATATTATTTACTTATTCCTAACCGTTACATATACAAATAGTCCTCCACAGAATATGGCTCAAGAGCTACCAGTAATTTAAATATTTGATGTTTATACAAACTTAATCTTTCCTCCCTTTTAATAGGTACAGGCAGTTTATTAAACAATTTGATGCAGCAATAAAGAGCGTTTTTTTCTGTTATACTTAACCTGTGTATTGGAATTTTATAATTATATAACCTGGTATTTACTATACTATTGGGCTCAAAGTTCCTAAAGAGTATTTTATTCTTATATAGAAACAGTAAGCATTCTTGAATAAATACAGCGTAAACTGTTAAAATATTATTACTCCTAAAATTGCTTCTGCTATTGCTTCTGCATAAACTATTGCTTCTGCATAAAGAGATACGCTGGTTAAGCAAGGGGAAGATTCTTCGGCGCTTTTAAGAGCTCTTACCAGCTTTAATCGCTATTCTTAAGGAGCGTAAAGAAGACTACTCAACATTAGAAGAACCCGCACTGTTGAGAGATTTTGGATTCTTGACCGATGTCACAGGAAAGTTGAATGAACTAAATTTGCAACTTCAGGGTAAAGAAAAAAGTATTCTTCAAATGATTTTCGAAGTAAAGTCATTCATTGCGAAACTTGAACTATGGGAAAAAAATCTACTGGAAGGAAATTAAATCATTTTCCTTGTTTAAAAGAAGTAATCGAAAAAGAAGTAGTAAACGTTCAACCTTACACAGGAGAGGGGCATATAGAAATGTTGACCAGACTGAGGCATGAATTCGATACCTGATTTAGTGACTTCAACAAAAGTGAAGCGATTGCTCAGTTTGTATCTTATCCGTACATGCCCCTCGATGCAGAAAGCTTATCCCAAACCATCGAATAGCATTTCAGCGAAAGCAGACCAGAGACTGAATTAGAAATAGTCACACTGCAGAATGATTTGTGTTTGAAGAGCGTTGCCGGAAAAGAAAATTTTTGGTGTCTAGTGTCCAAACAGAAATACCCAAATCCTAGTCAATGTAGCTTTGAAAATTAGTGCCCTGTTTTGTTCTACCTATAGTCCATTTCCATCATATTGATAGCACATTATGTATGCAAATCCCTAAACTGTTGATACGGGTGACTCAATGAAAAATAGATATTTGTCAACAAGTTTATAGAAGTATATAGAAAAACAATTTTAAATTGATTATGACCACCAGGTATAAAGGTTGAAGCAGAATAGAATACAATAGTTTTGAGGGTTACTAATCCCTAAATAAAGTTGCCAGTGTCGGAGTGATGGAGATTAACAGGTACTAATGAATTTGCAAGAAATGTAAGATGTTTATTTTATTGGTTATATATAAAATAATTTGTGGCCGTAACAGGGGCCGATTTGTAAAAAAATGAATATTATTTTAATCAAATTCCATTTCAGATTCACTGCTTTCTTCAGAATCTAAGGAATCTTCAACTCCAATGTTAATTATTACCGGTTCCAGCATTGCATCAATCATATTATCCAAATTCCACATGTTATTTTCTTCCTTGTGAGCATGACTAACAGCATTTTTCCAATTTTCTGGAGTTACTTTTGATGAGGAATGTTCTAATAATTGTTGTAAGTCTTCTAATTTAAAAGTTTTGTTGTTGCGTCCGACTTCACCCTTTACTTGAGACCATATATTTTCTATCTGATTCAGATCACAGTGGTATGGGGGTAAACGTAAAATAATTACATCACGGTTTAATGCCATTTCATCAATTAGATATTTTTTATAAGCTGCTTTATGTTGCCTTACAATAGGTAATAATTCCTTTTTTGTCGAATTCTCCTTGTACTCAATTGCGTGTTTATCCAACCATTCGATTATCTCTCCTTTTTTTCCATGCCGTTGCTGGTAATTTTTCTGCTAGTCTTGAATGGTAACTAGCCTTATCCATGACTATGACAGAATTTTTTGGAATTAAATCCAACATTTGCTCAAAATATTCTTCAAAAACGTCAGCAGTCATTTCCTCGTGGTAATCTTTGGTTGATTTTGAGGCAAAACTTAATAATCCACCATTGACAAAACCGTATTCGTTTCCAATATGGGTTATTATGAGTCTGCGTCCTTTTCCAAAGGAAATATTGTTTGTTCCAGTAGATACACCTTCGATGAATGCCTGACGGGAACTTTTCACATTTGTATCAACCCATAGATATGGTACAGTATGACCTTCATTTAGCCAAGTCTCGTCCAAATAAAAAATTGTTTTCCCTTCTTCTCGATACTTTTTAATAGTTCTTAGATAATCTCGTCTCCAACATACAATGTAATCTTTTTCAATTAAAACGAATTTTCTTCTATTCTTTTGCCAACGAAATCCCATCTCTCTCAATAGTCCCCATAATTTCTTGTTGCTTATGATTGGTAACTTTTCGTTTTCTCTAATTAATGTTTGGATTTTGTCCAATGTTGGAAATTCTTTGTTAAAAAAAAAATGAGTGGACGCTGCGTCTTGTCATGTTTTTATATATTTCTTCAATTTCCAAGGGTTTACTCCCTCCACTCTTCTTGGGAGATGAAACAGTTCCTCCTTTTCTTTCTTTCAGAAATCTATAAATTGTTGCTTCTCCAACCCCTGTCATATTTGAACACATGTTAACGATTTCACGAACATTACTTAAAGGGCGTTGATGTACAAGTGCATCGTGTACATTTAATATTATATTTTTCTTTCTTAGACTGAAGGCACCTTTAAAACTACACTTAACCGGGATAAAACCTGTTGTCGACGTGATTTTTAAATGTAAATAACAAAATATCGACACCAAAAACGTAGGTAGGTAAGACACGAACAATGTACATCTACAAACTAAATGGAAGATGCAAACAATTTCTAATTTATATTATTGGCATAAGCTGTAATGTGGCATAAAAACTACTTAAACTATCATTAGTGATGTCTTATCAGAAATTCCAGGTAATCGTTCAAAGAAGGTATTCTTTTGTGTCAGGCGATAACTTGTATAGAAAACAATAATCAACTTTAAATTACTGTTTACATTAATTTATTTCGTGAAACATTGAATTCTCTCGTTAATCACCCGTGTATAATTAACAATAATCGTGTGGCATATATACCGACGTTTTTTACGCACCAAAAAGGTATAGTGAGATTAGTGGACACTTATTTTACAGAAGATTTTTTAAAAGATAATGAATTGTTGACGGCATCTTAAAATATAAATTTTTTTAGTTTATTTCAAAACAAGTATAGGGTGACGCCTATGGTTTTTTGACCTGTTGAGGATTTGCATACATAATGTGCTATCAATATGATGGAAAAGGACTATACCTTTGTGAATCAACGTTTTCAAACATGAAGTTCATTAAAAACAAATACAGAAGCCGACTAACGGATAAACATTTGGACTCGTGTATTAGACTAAGAATAACAAACTACCAACCGGATATTAAAAACGTAACAGACATGATGGACTGTCAATCCTCCCATTAAAACAAAATACGTATGTATTTTTTTTTTTTTTTCACCATGTTTAATTTTTACTTCCTGTTCTCTTAAGTATACGTCTATAATAAAGGTTTTTAAAACAAGGTAGATCTTTGGTGCTTGGGATTTTTTTAGTAGCTCTTTCCTGTAGTGTGGTTGCCGACCCCTGATCTATACAAAAATAACGATTTTACAAATTTTTAATGGAGTTTAGAATAAAAATTTTACAACAGCGATTCATTGCTCAGTTTTTGAAGTTATATGCGTATAGTAAACATATGCGTAAGTAAGTTATGTATATTAAATTTAAAAAAAATATATACATTTTTATCAAAATATGATGATGAAATATTTAACTATTACAAGTCATTAACTATTACAAAAATAACTATTACAAGTCAATTGTTGTTTATATACAGCAAACGATGTACCATTTTGTGCAGATTGACTCCCATATAAATTTGTAACGACGAACGCGTGTATAGAAGTATAACTTCTACCGGCAGTCCCACTGGACTGCCACATCCGTTTTTTTTTTAAGTATCTGCCTGACTAAATTGCTTAAAACAAATTTCACACTTATGAGGTTTTTCTCCAGTATGGGTTATCAAATGTTTTTTTTTAAGTACCTGCGTGACGAAATTGCTTAAATCAAATTTCACACGTGGGAGATTTCTCTCCAGTATGCACTCTCAAATGTTCTTTTAAATTATCTGCTATTCTAATTGCTTAAAACAAATTTCATACTTGTGAGGTTTTTCTCCAGTATGAATTATCAAATGTTTTTTTAAAGTACCTTCGTGACTAAATTGCTTAAAACAAATTTCACACTTGTGAGGTTTTTTTCCAGTATGGATTCTCAAATGTTTTTTTAAATTACTTGCTTGACAAAATTGCTTAAAACAAATTTCACACTTGTGAGGTTTTTCTCCAGTATGTACTCTCAAATGTTCTTTTAAATTACCTTCGTGATTAAATTGCTTAAAACAAATTTCACACTTGTGAGGTTTTTCTCCAGTATGGATTCTCAAATGTTTTTTTAAATTACTTGTTTGACAAAATTGCTTAAAACAAATTTCACACTTGTTAGGTTTTTCTCCAGTATGTACTCTCAAATGTTCTTTTAAATTACCTGCTACCCTAAATTGCTTAAAACAAATTTCACACTTGTGAGGTTTTTCTCCAGTATGGATTCTCAAATGTTTTTTTAAAGTACCTGCTTGACAAAATTGCTTAAAACAAATTTCACACTTGTGAGGTTTTTCTCCAGTATGGATTCTCAAATGTTTTTTTAAATTACTTGCTTGACAAAATTGCTTAAAACAAATTTCACACTTGTGAGGTTTTTCTCCAGTATGTACTCTCAAATGTTCTTTTAAATTACCTTCGTGATTAAATTGCTTAAAACAAATTTCACACTTGTGAGGTTTTTCTCCAGTATGGATTCTCAAATGTTTTTTTAAATTACTTGCTTGACAAAATTGCTTAAAACAAATTTCACACTTGTTAGGTTTTTCTCCAGTATGTACTCTCAAATGTTCTTTTAAATTACCTGCTACCCTAAATTGCTTAAAACAAATTTCACACTTGTGAGGTTTTTCTCCAGTATGTATTCTCAAATGTCTTTTTAAAGAACTACTTTCACTAAATTGCTTAAAACAAATTTCACACTTGTGAGGTTTTTCTCCAGTATGGATTAGCAAATGTTTTTTTAAATTATATGCTTTACTAAATTGCTTACAACAAATTTCACACTTGTGAGGTTTTTCTCCAGTATGAATTGTCAAATGTTCTTTTAATTTATCTGCTTCAAGAAATTGCTTACAACAAATTTCACACTTGTGAGATTGTTCTCCAGCGTGCACTCTTAAATGTACTTTTAAATTATCTGCTGTAGTATATTGCTTAAAACAAATTTCACATTTATAAGGTCTTTTTCCAGTCACAAATTTTATATTTTTATTTAATGTTTTTCTTTTAGCATGTGGATTCATATAATTTTCTTCGTGAGATAAATGTTCAGATAGTGTCTCCATAACTTCCACCTTGATCTCTTGGAAATAATCTAAAAATCAAACTGACTATAATATAAAGATATGAGTGTAAGAGAAAATGAATGTAAAATAAAGAAATGTAATAAAGGTTAATAAAATACAACACAATACAGAGAAACAGGATTAACAATAACAACATACATGTAAAAATTGACATACAAAAATTGAGACAAGATACCAAACAGAACGATGAGACAGAAATAGTACTAACTCTGACAAATAAAAGCAGTCTAGGACCTAGGTAGCGAAGTGTAGTATCGAAGCTTCAAACCAGTGACGGACTAAGACTAAAGCGGGCCTACGCACCATTGTAATTCAGGGCCTATTTTTCAGTCATGTACAAAAATTAAATAAACATACTTTATTAAAACAAACAATAATAGGGTAGACCAAACAGCCTCTGTAGTTGGCAGGTTGATTCTCTTGGCTTATTTATGTATTTTCACTATATAATTTATATTTATTTTCACTATATATATAATATATAATTTCACTATTGCAGACGATCCACTAGTTATCCAAAAATGAATGAAGAGTTAGTCGAAGGGGAAATTGTAGGTAGGTACTAAGTAAGTAATACATTAATTTTTTTAAAGTTATTTAATTTGGACTATTATAGACGAGCAATGTATTCTGGAGAAACTGCTGAAGAAGTAGCAGAGATAATTAGTAAGTAAGCCATACTTATGTATATATATGCCATACTTATGTATATATGTACACATATGTTATAAAAATTGGACAAAAGCTTCGACTGTAATGGAAAGTCAAATAATTCTAGATGGATTTAAATGTAGTAAATACATACATGGAATTACCTACAATTTTTAATAGCCGATGGAGATAGTAGTGTTCATCAAAAAATTTTAGAAAATAGACCATATGGTAATATTGTTTTTGAGGAAATTGAATGTCGTAATCACCTTATAAGAAACTATTGTACAAGATTAAAAGAGTTATCAACAAAACGATATAGTTCCGATGGAAAACTGGTACCAATTTTCTAACGAAAGCTTTTAAAAAATAACATATTAAGATCTCTCGTCCTGTAATTCTATTCATTGATGGACATTCATCCCATTTAACATTACACATTAGTAGATTTTGCACTGAACATGGTATTATATTAGTAGCCCTTCATCCGAATGCAGCACATTTGCTTCAGCCAATGGGTGTTGCTGTATTTCATTCTTTGAAAGGGGGTTGGAAAGATGCAGTACACCAGTAGCGGATTGAGAATCAGGTTTCCCCAGTTTTAAGGAAAATTCACTTCTGTCCTCTTTTGAAAAAAGTTCTAGAGAAAAAGTTAGTGCCATCATTTTTAAAAAATGGTTTCTGAAAATGTGGCTTAGTTCCCTGGGATGTTGGTGCGATTATGTTTCACAATGAGAAAATAGACATTTCAAACAAAATGCAGGAACTACAGGAAATGAAACAAGGGAAAAACTTTATAGAGATACATATTGCTAAAGAAAAACTACCTCTTTTCAAAACAAGCCTAGAATGGAACAATGACAATGAAGATTTATCTTTTTTTCATTTTTACAAAAACATTTGCATAAAATACAGTCTTTTAGAAGAAGAAATAAACAATTTGAAAGCGAAACAAGGTGGTGAAAGAACCAAATGATGAAGACAACATTATTGACGATACCACTTATATTGAGGACATACCAAATGTTGAAGACAACCCTAATGTTGAAGATATTTACATAGAGGACAAATCTGATAAGCCAGTCAAAGAACAGTATGAAATAAGTGAGTTATTAAACCAATCAGAGGCTGAAACAGATAGAAACATTTCGAATGTTTTGGAAGGTTATACCACCAGGAAAAATCTTCAACATAACAATTTTGCTATTATTCAAGACACTTGTGCTTCTTCATTAACACAACCACAAGTCCCGTCTTCAGCAATTGAAGATTTACCTACACCTTCTATATCCAATGAAATTATACCCTCTCCTTTCAAATGAATACTGTTTTGGCCTGAACCCAGAGTATCCTCAGTAAAAAAAAAAAGAAGAATGGAAAAAGTTCGTCCTGTGGCTAGTTCAAAAGAATGACAAACTTATCACCAAAATCAAGCTCCTGAAGGAAAACAGAAAAGAGCAGAAGAGAGATCAAGGAGAAGAGAAGAAAAAAACTTTAAAAAACAGAAACCGAAAGTAAAGAAAAACAATAATGTTAGTAAGAAAAAGGAAGAATCATCAAGTGATGATAATGAATCATGGTTGAATCTGGTAGTAAGTAGTCTGGATGATATATTTTTGAAACAGGTGATTGCAGTGATAAGGAAAATACTGATCATGTAAATTATATGGAGGGGGATTATGTACTTTCACAATTCCCTGGAAAGAAAAAAGAATATAAATTTGTATGTGTAATACAAAAAATTTTCAATAACTATGAAGCAGAAGTTGTGGTCATGAATTATTGTGATGACAGTAAAACTTCATTTCGATTTAATGATAAAGATGTGAGCTTAATAAAATTTCATCAAATCCTAAAAAGGATCCAACCTCAGATACTTACTCATTTCAGGAGAAAGAATGAAGTATCAGTTTCTGGATTCAGTGGATGTAGATGTCTAAATTTCTTATTTTAAATATTTTATTATACTGTAATTACATAACATTAATAAAGTTCTCTTATAATTACACATTCTTAATAAAGTTATCAAAATATATTTGAGTGTCAATTACCAAACCTTGGATGTGTCAACCACTAATTTTTTTTCATTTTGTTGTGTTGTTTCAACTACTGACACTTTTGCAACATTTTTTGTAAATTTTTACCATATTTTTTGGTAAAGTTCAACATCAGTTTGAGGCTAAATACTTTTTTTTCTTCTTATAACGTCAACTACTAGAACATTTACCTTATGTTCGGTGCATTAAACTAATCATTCCCCTAGTATTTTTATAAAAATTAATGTGGGTATTTCATAAAAAATTAGGCATTTTTGAGGCGTACCCACTTTTAAAAATTGATTCCTATATAGTTATGCTACTTCTAAATATGGGAGGATTTAAATATTTTGATACTAACCTTTTTCTTCGAATGGATCGTATTTATTTCCATGTTGTTCTATTTCAGTATTTATGGGACAATTCTTTAACTCTAAAGAATCATATGTGTCATCAGTACTTTGTCTATTGGATTCCTTCTTAATTTCACATTTAAAGCCATCCAAAAGAGCATCATCCAAGTGATCATACTTTAGTTCTATTTTACAGGTTTCCTCGCTGATTTCTTGTTTTACTTCCATTTGATTATACTTGATTTTAGTTATTCCAATAATTTTGCATCCAAAAAGTTAAAGTCAACCTAACTCACATTCCATAAGAAAACAACACGGACGATTTTCACATTTGGTCCCATTGAAGATAGCTACAAAGGAGCTGTGAATTAAATTCACAAAACAAATTTTTGACGTTTGACTGTGTTGTCATGTCTTTATAATGCATATGTTGTAGGCTTCAATTACAAATAGAGAAGCTTTCAAAAATACATTTTTATTATATTATTATATGAATTATGCACTTTTTTTATTTTTATATATACAACACGAACGAATAAATACTCGTTTCTTCTCATATAAATTGCAGTTAATTATTACAACATTTTTTTGGCATTTGCCTTTGATAATAAGCTAATAGATTTGGCAATCCTCAAACCACTAGTTGCCAGATTGTTACAGATGGTCACCAGATATCTGTGGAAAGTACCTGAATACTATTCTTATTATTTTTTGAAAGAATTTCTTTTTTACTGTTAGTTTGTTAACGTTCTATTGGATTTTTATTAATTATAAATCACATGCTATTTACATTAACATTACAAACAAAAATAATGCTTGTACTCAAATGCCCTACTTTTCTAAAGCTTTATCTCTTTGTTTTAGATTGTCTTTGATTTGAAGAATACAGCTTATACATTATAAAAACAAGACAACACCACAACACCAGAAGTCCTACTTTTCTAAAGCTTTATCTCTTTGTTTTAGCTTGTCTTGGATTTGAAGCATACAGCTTATACCTGAGAACAACCAACAATGTGTCTCTGTTATTCTATGCTTATACATTATAAAAACAAGACAACACCAACACCACAATGGCCACTCTGCTTGAAAAAATAAGTACGCGCATCCCACATCCCATTCGCGCAGACGGAATCAGCCATGTTTTAGTCGGAAACAGTGCTGTTCAGTGCACGTGGCATTTTATCTGGTATGCATAGAAAAATTAACCCGGTTTAATTTATTTACGGCAAATGGCAAAAAAACCTAACATACTGTATATGTAGGCTGGTAGAACTGATCTGGAAGCAAATAAAGTTGTCAAAAGACTGAAATGTAGGTATAATAATTGTACCTATCCACAAGAAAGGAGATCAAACAATATGTGACCACTACAGAGGAATAACCCTCCTAAACGTAACATACAAAATATTGGCATATATTCTTTACGGCCGACTATCGGGATATTGTGAAGACATAATAGGTAAATATCAGTGTGGGTTTCGTAAAGAAAGATCAACGACCGTCAAATATTCTCTAAGGCAAGCTCTAGAAAAAACAAATGAGTATGGCATTGATACTCATCACCTGTTTGTTGATTTTAGATGTGCCTATGATAGTGTTGAAAAAAACGTACTGTACAAGGCCATGATAGAATTCAGCATACCAGTACACTTAGTAAAATTGGTGAAAGCGACCCTCTCAAGAGTCGAGTGTAAAGTTAGAGTGCAGAACGGAGTTTCCAGAAAGTTTCAGTCTCAGATAGGACTTAGACAAGGAGACAGCCTATCATGCCTTCTATTCAATATTGCACTAGAGAAAGCGATAAGCGAATCTGGAATAACAACCAGAGGAACTATTATTAATCGCAGCGTACAATTACTAGCGTACGCCGATGACATCGACATTATTGCAAGAAGAAAGGCGGACGTGGTCGAATTATTCAAGGCGCTTGAAGCAGCAACAAAAAGAATGGGACTTGAGGTTAACACTAGTAAGACGAAGTATATGAAAGTATCAAATTATATACAAGCAGCACAACCCGAAGATCTAACGATCGGAACATAAACTTTCGAAGGAGTAAGAGAATTTATATACCTACCTAGGCTCACAAATTATTCAGAATTATGCAGTAAGTGCAGAAATTAACAGAAGGATATATCTGGCAAATAGAGCCTATTATGGATTAAAAAAATTTTTAACAACAAGCCTAGTTACAAAAAGAAGGAAACTAGTGATATACAGAACTCTTATCAAGCCCATCCTCACCTATACGTCGGAAACATGGACGATGAGAAAGAGCGATGAAGAACGTTTAAGATGCTTTGAACGTAAAATCCTCCGACATCTCTATGGAGGAGTACAGGAGGGCGGATTATGGCGTAGACGCTATAATTTCGAACTTTACAGCGTGTATGACAAACCTGATACCTATTAGCTCCATCAAAATAAACCGGCTGCGCTGCGGTGGTTAGGTTACATAGAGAGAATGAATGAGATGGAGCCGCCAAAACATATTTATAACCAAAGAATAGATGGAGTGAGAAGGAAAGGCAGAGCCATAGCACGATTTAAGGATCAGGTGGAGGAAGACTTGAGAATGTTGAGAGAACGAAACTGGAAAGCCAAGGCGAGGAATAGGAGGGAATGGAGACTTATCCTTGAGCAGGCCAATACCCACCATGGGTTGTGGAGCCGATCATGATGATGAATTTATTTACGGCAACTATAGACATAATATGTACTATTTTATTCATACTTTTAGTTGAAGAATAGATTAAATTATTTCAAATGTACTAAATTATTAATCTCTAAAAATTTCAATGACAGTTCTGTCGGAGCTTGTCACAAATTTCTCAATCCGAGTCTACGTTTCCGTTTAAAATATGGCGAACGCGTGCTGACAAACTTCAAAGGCGGCATCTGAGAGTGGGCATTCTGATTGTTATTTATTCTGTGACCACACTATATTTATATTGAAACGACGTGTATCTCTTTGTACCATCGCTTTCAAAGGTTGTAGAAAAATCGGTAAAAATTCCAATAATGACTTTCTTACAAAAACAAATTTACTTTCTTCCTTCCAATTCGGTTTCCAGTCATTAAAAAGTTCATATGATGCCATCTTCGAATTGATGGACGATTTAAATAACTATTATTTTGCTGCCGCAATTTTCTGTGATCTATCTAAAGCCTTTGACTGTGTCAATCACAAAATACTTCTTAATAAACTGGAAAGATATGGTTTTAGAGGCACTGCTCTAAAGTGGTTCAGTTCATATTTTGAAGACAAATGCCAGTCTGTATCAATCAATGGGTGCTACTCTATATAGAAAATGTCACACCGAGAGTGCAGTACGGCTTATATAGGAATGCACAATTGCCGGATTTCACGCCTTGTGCTTGGCGATACAAACAGGTCCAAGTGGTAGTCACAGAACCGTACCCAGATCTCTACGCCGGGCTCTGTTATTTATTATAAAATAATATATTGATAAAATAATTGCCTACAAGTAGCTAAATAAGAGGCATGAATTTGAATAAAAAGACCTCAAGTTTTTAACGAGAATTTTATTATAAATCTGTATACTTTATTAAACTAACAAATGTATATTAAATTTCTTGATAGCTATAAATATACCGGGTGGAACCTCCGGTAACTCGATTTCCGTGCACCCAGCCCAATATCCAAGAAAAACTTTTTCTTTTGTAAATATGTGAAAAATTATCAGGAACGGGAATATCGAAAAAGCTTTGCACATTTTTTAATTCCGGCGATGTTATTAAAAAAACAAGTTGCGCACTTGAATCACTGCGAAATTTTAACACCTACTATGAAATTTTTTTTTGTGGAAATCTGAAGTGCAGTTTTTGTCCTTGTTGAAACATAATGCAGTCTCGCATTTTTTACACACAACATGAGTTTACCTAGTTCCTTGGCATAGCAACCTGGTAGTTTTCAACGAAACCTTGTGTTATTCCATATGGGAGAATGCTTAAAATATAAACATTATGTTGTGAAGCATACTCATCAAGATGATACTTATCGTATTGATCTTTAAAAGCACGCGCTGCTCCTAATAGCTCGGATTTCAAATAACACTCCTCGAAAAAAATGCCATCATTTTTCTTTGCCAGAAAAACACGCTGTGTGCCAGGAAAGAAACCTCCTGAAAAACCTGCATGCAATAAAACATATCGTGCACCTCGTTTAGTAGGTGCTTTTAAGCCAGTACTTAAACCTTTGAGAAAAGCATCACGACTGTTTTGTATCGTAGTATCGCACCATTCGTAATTTATAGATTCGCCAACATTAACCCACGATTCGTCCAAATATATCATATTGCAATGGTCTTTTCGCAAACGTCGTATAGTTCTCAAATAATTATGGCGCCAATGAATAATATCCTCTCGCTCCACCATGATGATTCTTCAGCCACGTTTCTTATAAACAAATCCAATATATTTTAGAAGTCTGTATAGAGTAGAAAGAGAAAACGTTTGTATATTCTCATTACCTTGTATGAAGTTATGTATATGCTTTAAGAATGGCGGCAAATTTTTCATGAAAAATTCACAATGAACAATTCTCCGTAGAATACTTCTTACACCCTCGTCATATGTGAATATTCTAGAATTTGATTGACACACTCGTTTTTTACGTTTTTTTTTGGCGATTTCAACGTTCCACTCTGTTCTTTTTCTTTTTTGAAATTGTAAATGCTTCTTTCGCTAACACCAGTCATCAACGAAGTACGTCTTACAGCAGCACTTACATTAAGTTGTTCCGTATTTTGTAAAAAACACAACACATTTAACAGTACGAGTTTAGCGCAACCGTTAAATAATTCACCGGATTTAAACTTATGGGACTCCATGCTCTCTGTTGAAACTCGGACTAAATTTTGAAGTGTAGTTTCGTTTTCCAAAAGCACTTTCACCCCCTACCCATCCTTAGGATGGGTAGGGGGTGAAATAGGGAAAGCTTGGAGTTTATCAAATACTAATTATGACAAACAAGTTTATGGCCATATTTAGGTGATTATGTTAATGATGGTAATTTGTAGCAGAAGTTTTACAAAAGAAATGAAGACCTATTTATAGAAACAACATAACTGTATTTTTAATATTTTACATACAATAGAAAAATCTAATATCTATGAAAGAATTGGAAATTTGAATATTATATATAATATCTATAAATAATATCATTTCCAAGTTTCCAAATTCTTTCCTAGAAATGATGTAGGTTTTTTCTATTTTATGTAAAACATTAAAACTACAGTTATTGTATGTTGTTATTGTAAAGAGGTGTTCAAATGTTACTCTTATGAATATGATTCAATTGTATATCTCATGTTGACGTTTTATATGCAAAATTCATAGTTTTCGTTGTCAATAACTCATCAATGCCTTTTTATTCTCCTATATACGTATACATGATATAAAATATTTTACTCGTACTGTCGGCAGATGCATTTGATCCAAGCCGGTCCTGTGAGACAATGAGCAATCAACAGCTGGAGAAAACCGACAACCCTGCGCGTTTATTCTCCATAAGAAAAGCATTGCCGTATCTTACCCGTACTGCACTCTCAGTTTGACATTTTCTATAGTAATATCTTTATTGATTGTGGAGTACCTCAAGGCTCTGTCTTGGGTCTTATCTTTTTCTTGATATATTTTAACAACATAACTAAGCTCGACATTAATGGTCAGTTTACTATATTTGCAGATGACACCACAATTTTATGGAAAAACAATGACTCTAAGGTACTAAAGAAGATTATTAGTAGGGATATGCTAAAAGTCTTAGAGTGGTGCAATGCTAATCACTTAACATTTAATTTTTCCAAAACCAAATTGATTTCTTTTAAGAATGATTTGGAAAACATTACTCTGGACAATGAAGGCATTTGTTCTGACACCGTAAACAAATTTTTAGGTATCTATATTGATAATAAACTTAAATTTGAGCAACATATCGCAGTATAGACAACAACCACAGTTGTTATTTATACTGTGAACATACTTTATGTTTAAGCAAAAAGATATCATCAGGTTGCTTTGCGGTCAAATCAGTTGCTCACCACGTAGATTTCAAGATTGCAAAAAGTGTTTATGTGGCAATAATTGAATCTAATTTGAGATACGGTATTGCCTTTTGGAGTAGCTGTTCTCTTCATCATTTCAGTAGAAATTTTATGCTAAAAAAGAGAGCACTCAGATATTTATGCAAGGTTAAGTATAGTACATCATGCAGGCCTCTTTTCCGGAAACATGGTCTCTTGACATTTCCTTGCATTGATATCCTTGAATTAGTGTGCTTAATTTTTAAAAAACATAAAGAGGATATTCAGACTGATTCCCCTTATAACACTCGTCTAAATTATGTTACTCCACATCCAATTCCCTCTTCTACATTAATTAAAAAATCATTTATTTACATTAAGAAAGTGTTTATCACCTACCACTTGATATACGATCCTCAAGCAAAATTTTGTATTCCGCGGAGAGCAATCAAGAAGTTTTTATTATCGAAATGGTATAGAAGAATTTTTTGAGGACAGTTGCGCTAATTGATATATTTTTTTATGGAAATTTTATAATCAGTATTTTAATGTATCTTGTGCCTTTTTGTACTATACCTATCATATTGTGTTTTATAAATGTAAACTTTGTTTAAAAACAATAAATTTCTCTCTCTCTCTCTCTCATTAGGCTAATTTACTTGCTGTGTTTAGGATCTTTGTAATCGGTTATATTATATTTTACCTTTCAAGCACAATAGTTAGAAAATTTCTGTCATATTGATCTAAATTCAGTATATTGTAATTCAAATGTGATGTTTGAATGGTGCAATTCAGTTTGGTGAGTATTTCGTCTCTAGTATTCAGCAAATTGTTGAAACTATCGACTCTGAAGAATTATGGAGTTATGATAATCAGAATTTGTATCCTAGTATACATGAATTTCGGTTACTGTCACTGAGTGACTTTGCAGTTATGGTCAAGTCGTTAGATAATAGGAGTAACATTAATGAAATACTAAACTCCAAAATATTAAAAGAGTTCTTTGTAACTTGTGGTCACATTATCTTAAATTTTATAAATACTTCTCTTAGATCATCAAAAATTCCAGATTTATTAAAAATCAGTACAGTTGTTCCAATACCAAAAGTTAATAACAGTCAGGTTTTCGTAAAAAGTATTCAATTCATATTTCTCACTAAATTAGAAGGCTATGGTATTGGAGGAAATGTTCTTGAATGGTTTAAGATTACTTATTAGATAGAAAGCAACAAGTGAGGATTGAGGATATTACTTCTTTTGCAATTAGTGTTAATATTGGGGTACCTCAAGGTAGTGTCTTAGGACCCCTTTTGTTTATATTGTATTTAAATGATATGAACTTGTTTGTTAAATGTGATTTCGTTAATTTGTATGCAGATGACACCCTACTTGCATGTTTTGATTCAAACTTAGAAATGCTGTATCTAAAATGAATTCAGCATTGCAGTCTGTTAATAAATATTAAAAGATCAACAAACTAAAGTTAAATGTGTTAAAAACAAAGGCTATGATAATAACAACTAAATACAAATACTCAAATATTGATATAAATACTATTAATCTTCAAATTGACAATGACAAAATAAGAATCATCACAACAATCAAGTAGTTTGGTTTTCAATTGGATAATTTATTGTCTTTTAATGATCATTTTAATTGCCTATTAAAAAAGATTTCTAAAATATTATACTTTTTTTCAAGAATATCTAAAAATTTGTCAACTGCAACTAAAATTACAGTTTTTAATGCAATTATTCAACCTCACTTCGATTTTTGCTCGTCTGTTATTTTTCTCTTCAATTTAAATCAATCGGCCCAGTTGCAAAAATTACAAAATCGTGAAATGAGAATCATTATTGGTGGAAACAGATATACACCTATAGCAACAATGCTTAGCATGCTGCAGTGGGTTTTAGTTCAACAAAGGTCTTTTACCTTACAATGTTGTTCATTTATAAAATTCTAAATAATTTGGCCCCTGCTTACTTTTGTGAGTTTATTACACGGAATTGTGATATTCACAATTACCCTACTCGAGGTAACTGCAATTTACACATTGTGAAAACAAAAAGGACGGCTTCAAGAAACTCTTTGTTGTTTAAGGGTTTTGATCTTTTTAATAAGCTTCCTCAAGCAGTTAAAAGTTGCTCATCTATACAAATGTTTAAAAGCAAATTAATGGACCATATTAAAAGCACCAATAGTAAGGTAGTTGTTTTGTAGTCATGTTTTATGTTATATATTTTTTAATAAGTGTAGGTACCTACTATGTTTTAAGTGTAATTGCTATTTATATCTTATGTATTAATGTTATAAATTGATTAATTTTGTATGTATTAGGGCTTTCCCTATTTTTGAATAAATAACTTCTACTACTACTAACGTGTAGTTTGAAGTGACCATCATGCCTAGATGTAAGTTGGATATTGATGAATTAATGGCAAATGTGCATAAATACTTTACCATGGAAAGAGACAATGGTGGACCTTTAAAGTCATCATTATGTATAAATCAACATGTTTGTGACGCACTCAAATAGATGTCAAATCTCAAAAGATTTTAAATTATGAACAAAATAATAAGTTTGACATTTTGAATCCCTAGTTCAGTCTTTTTATAGTATCTCATACTACATATTTCAACTGTACAGTTGTAACGGAAAAAGATTATTTTTTACAAACTTGATTGGTCAAATTAGCCATTTTGAGTTTCTATAATTAAAAGGTGTGCCCAAAGCAAAGCATATTAAACACTCATGGTTTTACCTAGGTAGGGTATAAAACTCTGTTGGTGAGTCCTTTGTAAAAGATTACATAAAGAAAGCTGCCAATATTGGTAATGAAAAAGACATTTATGTTAAACTGTTAAAACCTAATGAAGAATTTAACTCATTTAGATTTGGAATTCCTACTGAGTACGAGACAATAGTGAATAGTAGTGATTTTTGGCCCCCAGATGTCTTTTTCAGGAAGTTTTTGTTTAACTACCATAGAAACGTTGATGCTACCGAAATCCAGTCCTTAGTCAACACATCAAACAACAGTTAAGTTGCCAAAAAACTGAGAAGTAGCCTAAAATGTTACTTTCATAATGTTGGCGGACTTCGAACTAAACTCTCTCAGTTAAGGGACTCTTTGCTACTAAATGATTATGATATTGTTATTTTGATTGAATCGTGGCTATCTGAAAAGTTTCTGGTTAGTGAGACTGATCTATTAAACTATAATGTTTATAGACAGGACCGCTATCAGCATGGATTGGACATTGTGGGCGGAGGAGTGTACATTGCAATCAAGAAAAACCTATCCTTTAAACTAATAAGTAAGTCAAATTTGTTTAACATAGAACAACTTTTTATGGAAGTTAAACTGAATGATGATCAGCTTATAATAACCTAGTTCATTAGCTGAGGCATATGAATATCACTGCACCTTTCTTGAGGAACTGATAAGTCAACATCCACAAAGTTCTGTGATCTTGGCTGGCGATTACAACCTGAGAGATGCTCAATGGGCTAATGATCAAAACGAGGTTTATTTATCTACCTTACTTCCTGATGGCTCTCATGCGAATACAGTATGTGGATCTTTTGCATTTTTAAATCTCCATCAGTGCAATAATATACCAAACAGACATGGAACATTCCTGGATCTCATTTTTTCACATATACCTGATCTAAATGTGTGTACGCCGGTCGATCCATTGTTTTGTGAATGATTCAGGCATAAGCCATATGAATTTTTTATCCCTATTGGCTATTTTAAAGAGTCGGTTTTTTATGAAGACTGTGTCTATGAATTATGTTTATGATTTCAAAAACTGTAATTTTAATTTTGTTATCCTTTATCTGTCTTCAGTTAATTTAGATGCATTATACCATTGTAATAATATAAATGAGGCTTGTCAAATATTTTACAGCTATATATATATATATATATATATATATATATATATATATATATATATATATATATATATATATATATATATATATATATATATATATATATCAGTATTTAGATATTGTTGTTCCTATGAAGGCTGTCAAGTGTTCCTACAAGTTCCCGATAAAACTTAAAGATCTTATTCAAAAGAAAAAAGCTCATCTGAGGTTTAAATTATCTAAATCAAACGAGGACTACTTATTTTTCTCTAATCTGTGTGATCAATGTAAAGTTGAACATACACTTTCTCAGAAACAACATTTTTCCTCTCTTAAAAAAAATTTTAGTAATAACCCCAGGGAATTTTGGGGATACATTGGCAGACTTCGTAAATCTTTGAGTTACCCCCAAGAAATGTATCTCGGTGACAGAAGAGCACAAGGCAATATCGAACCTGCTAACCTTTTTGCCGAGTTCTTCTCTAGTGTATATGAGAATGATAAAGGTGCTCCCATTCCAGAGTTTGAAAACTGTGTCAGGCACATTGACCCTGTTGACTTTGAGAGGAAGTACCAGGTGCACAGCATCTATACTGACTTCTCAAAGGCATTCGATAAAGTAAATCATTGTTATTTCATCAGTAAATTAGGAACCATTGGTATATCTGGCAAATGGCTTGATTGGTATGATAGTTTTCTTGTGGGTAACATCCAGAGCATTAAGATAAATGGTGTGTTGTCTCATTCCGTTGACGTCCTCCCTGGAGTTCCACATTGTGGTCCTGTTGTGAATTTATTAAAAGGTTCAATATTTATAACACTTACGGATTTAATTTATTTCTTTATTTATATTAACTTATCTAACAATAATTTATTAATATCCGTACGTAACAAATTCGCGAGCGCGGGTGTTCAGAATTAACTAACTCTCCATATAAAAATGTTGTATTTATATACGAAATCCTGATATACTGGAATAGTCGAGAACATCAAGTTGGAGAATTCACCATAATTTGAATCTAGACTTCCACCGAAATTTCTACAATAAAACAGAATAATTAGTCATAAAAGTTAGGCCAGTATATTTATCGTAACATTGCCCCCCTCTTAAAAGATGGTTCCTCCTGGAACCTTGTCGGGACTGGAACCGGAACTGTATGCTGGTATCGGCAACTGGACCCTCTTTTACAACTTCCAGTTGTATAAAAATGACAAGGGACGGTTTTCTCTCCGCACCAGTAACTATGCGGATTGCAACAGACTAACACCTGGACTTCGGTGTCTTTAAAGATCTCCTCCACCATATTTCGGATAACCCTCCAATCTAATTGGCGGCACTCCAACTTTGGCATGGCTAACTTTTGCACGTCGGACTCTAGTACGTGCTCTCTCAATTGAAGTAAGGCTTCCCATACATCTCGGTAGGTAGGTTGGTCACGGGCAGTGTCTTTTGTTACCAGGTAGAAAAGGTAACGTGATGCATCTTGGAGTTTCAAGGTTTTACCGGGAGCTGGCACCTGGCATTGAAGTTCTGCAACTCGACCAAACTTCCTTCGAAAGACGGATGCCAACCCTGGTGCGTCTTTGATACTGGCCGGGATGGTGAGGGCCAGCGAGTAGTCATCGGGGAGCGCGAGTAGATCTTGCTTTTCTTCAGTGGTAACACCATGTCTCGCTTTACCGGTACCTCCATAGGCACCCATGAATTCCTCAAACGTGAGGTCAGACACATCGTGGACTTGGTTTACTTCCACTTCTTCATCTACGTCGTGGTCACCTTCGAAAGACGCCAGCCGGTTATGATGTACTATCATCGGCTTTCCCTTCGGAATCTTGCTTATTCGGTAGATGACATCGTTGATCTTCTCCATAATGAGGTATGGACCTTCCCAAAACTGCTGCAATTTGGGAGAACAACCTTTTCGCTTCTTGGGATTATACAGCCATACTTTGTCGTTCTTCTTAAAGCAACCCTTTTCGGCTTGTGTATCGTACCGTTTCTTCATTCTGTCGCTAGCGATCTGAAGGTGGGAACGGACCAACTCATGTACATCGTCCATTCTTCTTCGTAATTCGATCACATAATCTTCACCTGCTACATCTTCTCCAGGTTTACATCCAAACTCGAGATCACAAGGTAGTCGCATTTCGCGTCCGAATAGGACTTTGGCTGGTGTCTGGCCTGTTGATTCGTTAACAGCAGATCTGTAGGCCATTGTGAAGAACGGAAGGTATTGGTCCCAGTCTCGCTGATGATCGGACACCATCTTTGTCAAATACTTGCCAACTGTCCTATTCATTCGTTCTACCATACCATCCGATTGCGGATGATACGCGGTAGTTCTTGTTTTCTTCATGCCTAGTCTATCACATATTCCTTGGAATAGATCGCTTTCGAAGTTCCTGCCTTGGTCACTATGGATCTCCAAAGGCACTCCAAATCGGCTGATATATTCTTGGATCAACTTATCTGCAACGGTGGCGGCCTTCTGGTCTGGAAGTGCGTAAATCTCGACCCACTTAGTGAAGTAATCCATTACTACCAGCATGTACTTGCCTCCGTTTTCACTTTCTGGAAATGGCCCAGCGATGTCCAAAGCTATTCTTTCAAACGGGCTTCCAACATTATATTGTCTCATAGGAGCTCTCCCTTTTCGGTAAGGCCCGTTACTCGTGGCACAAATAGTACATTTCTTACACCAGTCTTTTACATCGTCGGAACTGTTCATCCAATAAAACCGTTCCCGAATTCGCTGAAGGGTTTTCCTTACACCAAAATGCCCTCCCGATGGACTGTCGTGTAACTGACGAAGTACTTCCGCTATTCTGCTCTTTGGGATCACCAACTGTCTTCTCTTTTCCGAACCGTCATCATTTTCCAGGACTCGTTTAAGCAAGCCATCTTCCATGATAAATGAGTCCCACTGGGCCCAATACGTCTTAACTACTGAGCATAGGTTTGATATTTCTTGCCAAGGTGGTCGACGGTTTTCCTCTTTCCATTTTCGAATTTTCTGTATAACTGGATCTCTTTCTTGTTCTTCTCTGATCTTAATAGGCGTCCAGTCGTCGTTGACCATCGTTGTTCTTAGCACTGCTGCTTCCTTGGATTCCGTTTTGTTGCAGTGGGAACACTCTGCTGGGCATGGCCTTCTGGAAAGAGAATCAGCGTTTCTATGGCTAACTCCGGCCCGGTGCTCAATCTTAAAATCGTATTCTTGGAGTCGTTCGATCCACCTGGCTATCTGACCCTCTGGATTCTTAAACTGCATCAACCACTTAAGGGCGGCATGGTCGGTTCGGATTAGAAACTTTCTGCCATAGAGGTATTGATAGAAGTGCTCTACTGATTTAACTACTGCTAGAAGTTCTCTCCTCGTGACGCAATAATTCCGCTCAGGTTTTGAAAGAACTTTACTAAAATATCCGAGGACTCGTTCCTGTCCTCCTTGAATCTGAGACAGCACTCCTCCAATTCCCACATTACTTGCATCTGTATCTAAGATGAACTCTCCTTCTGGCAGTGGATACCCTAAAATTGGTGCTGTTATTAAATGCTTTTTCAAGGTCTCAAAGGCATTTTGGCAGTCTGTATCCCAGCGGTAATCTCTTGCTTCCTCCGTAAGTCGCGTTAATGGCTTAGCGATATCTGCAAACTTCTTAATAAACCTCCGGTAGTAAGTACATAGTCCAAGAAAACTTCTCACTTGATGTTTGTCAGTTGGTTTTGGCCATTCCTTAATGGAATCGATTTTTCCCTTATCCACGGCCACTCCTTCTTTACTGACTATATGACCCAGATAATTGACTTTACCTTGAAATAGCTGGCACTTCTTGGGGTTTAGCATCAATTGGGCAGCTTTAAGTCGATTAAAAACGTTTTCTAAATTCCTCAAATGATCTTCGAATGTCTCCCCCAAGACGATTATGTCATCTAAATAAACCAGGCATGTTTTCCAAGATAACCCTCTCAACACATTTTCCATAAGCCTCTCAAATGTCGCAGGAGCATTACAGAGTCCAAATGGCATAACGTTGAATTGCCACAATCCAGATCCTGTGGTGAAGGCTGTCTTTTCCTTATCTACTGGGTCCATTTCTACCTGCCAGTATCCAGACTTCAAATCCAAAGTAGAAAACAATTTACTTCCAGCCAATGTGTCCAATGTGTCATCGATCCGAGGCAGAGGATAACTATCTTTCTTGGTAACGTTGTTCAGCAAACGGTAATCCACACAGAACCTCGTCGTTCCGTCTTTCTTCTTAACCAGGACCACCGGAGAGACCCATGGGCTCGTAGAAGGTTCTATCACCCCGTCTTTCTTCATTTCCTGAACAATCGTTTCAGCTTCCTCTCTTTTCGCCTGTGGTAATCGTCGAGCTGTTTGACGAATTGGCTTAGCATTACCAGTATCAATTTTATGCTTAACAACCGTAGTTCTTCCCGTCTTTCCTCCTTTCGGTACGAAAATATCACGATACTGCCGAAGAAATTCCCTTAATTTCCTTTTCTCCATCTGATTTAGAGACTGTCCTGCAACTGCAACCATTTGGTCGAATTTATCGTTGGAATTATCAGATGTTGTCGCCTGACGGATTATGGATGTCACAGGTACACAAGTTCCTACTTTTGTCTCTTTCTTTATGGTCACTGGGTAGTCGTTGACATTGATAAGTCTCACAGGAATTTCTTTAGCCGAAGTCACCAATTCCTTTCCAATTATGATTCCACGACCAACCTCATCGTCGTGGTTCCAAGGCTCCATCATAACAGGTCTCCCTTCGTCTACAATTCCCTGTAGTCGCGCTACTATGATCGTTTCGCTTCTCGCAGGCACGACTGTATCTTCTGTAATGGCTGCTTGCACAGTGTTGTCATTATGTGGATGGAGAAATACCTCCTCGTTGCCAACTTTGATTACCTTATTTTTAAAATCCAATTGGAATCCATGCATATTCATTACGTCCATTCCTAATATAACATCCTCTTCGATGTCAGCAACTATAACAGTATGGACAAACTTTTCTGCCCCAATTCCCAATTGTACCTGGATTTCTCCATGAATGTTGGCATTTTCACCTGTAGCGGTCCGAAGTCGTAACCTCGTTGGTAACAGTTTCTTTCGGCTGTTTATAACTGTCGGGCGTATAATGGTTCTGGTCGCTCCGGTATCCACCAACAACGTATGCTTTTTACCATTTATGTCTCCATCTACATATACACTATCTTCACGACATTTCAAAGAAGCTATTAGTATAAGAGGGTCTTTGGAAGAGTTCCGGGTCGAAGCTGCCTCCCTAGGGTTGACTCGTTCTGGTTTTCCTGATGGTGAGTTTCTTGATTTTATGGTCTTCTTTTTCTTGCATGTCATGCTTTTCATCAAATTAAAGAGCTGGTCAAGTTTATCTTCATCTCCTTCCTCTTTTACAGTCCTAACTTTACTGTACCCGCCAGAGGCCTGCGTAGCTGACTCGTATTCGAGGGCGGCGGATAAGACATCAACCAGCGTCTTGTGACGAGCTAATCGTAGTGTTCTCTGCATTTCATGATCACGAAGACCATCAATAAACGTTTGAACGGCCAATTTTTCCATCATGTCTTCGGGAGCTGTTGGATAAGCATATCGTACTAATCTGGCAATATCTACCTCATATTCTTGAAGAGCCTCATCTTTCTTCTGTCTACGATTTTTAAGCTGCGACTGATATACATGCTCCAAATGTTCGTGGCCATATCGCATATTTAACCTCTTCTTCAGTTGTTCGAAATCATCGGTCTCCTCTACTGCTATGGTCTGAAGCACATCTAAGGCATCTCCTCGAAGAGCGATAGTCAGGTTTACCGCCTTTTCTTTTTCAGACCATCCATTTGCTCTTGCGGCTGATTCGAACTGTTTCATGTAGTTGTTCCATGATGATTTTCCGTCGAAAGTTGGGACTTTAACATGAATAGAACCTCCACTTCCTTCAAATTTCGGCCGTGTCTCCAACTTAAATTTCGTCTCGTCTTCTTTTATCTCCACTGTAATCGGATTGTTACCTCTCTCTGCTGTCCCTGTTTCTTCCATCTTCCTTTCCATCTCTTTAATCTTTTCTTCGAAGGCTAACATATCGGCAGCAACTTGGTTTTTTAACGAAGATATTCTATGGTCCAGGGCAGACATCTCAGAAGTGACTTTGCTTTCTAAAGAAGCGATGTCGCCGGAAACTTTCGAAATATCGCCAGAAACTTTGTTCTCTAATTTCGAAATCGACGAGATGACAGCATCATGTTTGTCTTCAAATATATAAGTCTCTGGATCTAGTCCTTCTTCTAGCAAAGCGTTCTTTAGTCGTTGGACTAACTCAGCCTTTTTTCCGGTAGAAGCTAATTCTCTGTCTTCTAGATGTCTTCTTAAAGTAGTCACTGTCAGCTCATAAATCGTCGTCATTTTTACAATTTATTTTATATTCACTTGTATTATTATTATAAGTCTAATTTATGTTCGATCTCACTCTGACACCATTTGTTGTGAATTTATTAAAAGGTTCAATATTTATAACACTTACGGATTTAATTTATTTCTTTATTTATATTAACTTATCTAACAATAATTTATTAATATCCGTACGTAACAAATTCGCGAGCGCGGGTGTTCAGAATTAACTAACTCTCCATATAAAAATGTTGTATTTATATACGAAATCCTGATATACTGGAATAGTCGAGAACATCAAGTTGGAGAATTCACCATAATTTGAATCTAGACTTCCACCGAAATTTCTACAATAAAACAGAATAATTAGTCATAAAAGTTAGGCCAGTATATTTATCGTAACAGTCCTCTACTTTTTGTCCTCTTTGTTAACGATGTTGAGAAAGCCAATAAGTATTCAAAATTTCTCAACTTTGCTGATGATAAAAAAATTTATAAAGTCATTACTTGTCAGTATGATCAAATTCAGCTACAAGAGGATCTCAGCAGATTTAGCGATTGGTGCAAACTAAATGAATTAAAGTTGAACATTGATAAGTGTTGTGTTATTACTTTTCACAGGAAGCAAACAATTTAAATAACGATTATAGCATTGATAACACTCAGCTGTCTAGGCAGGACTGTGATAAGGATTAAGGTGTTTATTTTGATTGTAAATTAACATTTCTTAAGCATCACAGTAAACAGTGCATTTAAACAGTTAGAGTTTATAACTAGAAACACTTCTCAATTTTCATGTTTTGTTTTACCAATTCTTTTTAATAGTCTCATTCACTCCAGACTATAATATGCAATAGTTGTATGGGAACCTTACTATCAAACATCTATAGACAAGCTTGATCGTGTTCAGCATAAATTTGGTAAACACTATCATTACTGTAGTGCTTTTTTAATGACCTCTCTATCCCATACAGTTATAGTATGATAGCTGATCACTTGAAAATGGTTTCTATGAATCAGCGAAAAGATTATTTTTGCCTAATATTCCTTTACAAAATTGCTAATAATTTGATAAATTGCCCTGAACTTTTAAATCGATTAGGTCACAACACTCTTCATGGAACTAGGCATACTTCATTCTTTCATCTACCATTTCATCAATTTAATTATGAATATTTCAAGCCTCTTACTCATATGGTGAGACTATATAATAGGTATGACATTAGGCAGCAGTAATGTCATTACTGAATTAAGGCTGTAGGAAGTAAAAATCCTGTAGGCTTAATTCCAGATACTCACAGGCGACACTCACATTATGAGTTAAGCGGCTGTGATACTGCGATCTTAGGGCACTCTTTTGTCCTGGAGTTTGAGAAATCGGCTTCGAAGGCGGAGGAACTAAGACTTTTAGTGAACGGCATAAGGATGCAGAAGGCAAGGAGAAACCACTGCATTAAAGACTTCTTGTAAGTATCTCTAGTACAATTATCATGGTGATAAAAAACTTTAAGATTCCGACTACTGATCATGAAAATCGGAATTCAAGATCCGGCAGGGAAGGTAAATCTAGCTCAAACCGTGAGGCCTTCCAGGTCGTTATCAAGAGAAATCCTCACGAACCAAACTACATTCTAGATGATGGATCTCTAAGAGTATTGCGAACAGCCATAAAGATAAGTACATGGAACGTTAGAACAATGTACGAGGCGGGAAAAATCTATAATGCCATTCAAGAAATGGAAAGACTTTCGATTAATATCATGGGAATAAGCGAAATGCGCTGGACAAATACGGGATACCGAGTTATCAAAGATCACAAAATATTCTACTCAGGAAATCTTAAGAACGAACATATAAATGGAGTGGGCCTAATTATGAATAATAAAATCGCCAACTGTGTCAGTCACTTTGTACCTGTATCAGAAAGGATGCTCTTAGTTCAGCTAAACACAACTCCCATAAAAACAAACATTATTCAAGTATACGCTCCTACAGCGGACGCCCCAGAAGAAATCATAGAAGAATTTTACAATGACCTTACTAATATTGTCAAAAGGATTCGGAAAAACGAAATAATACTAATAATGAGAGACTTTAATGCCAAAGTGGAAATTTAGTGGGATCCTTTGGTCTAGAGGAACGAAATGAACGCGGAGACCGTTTGATTGAATTTGCAACTGAAGAACAGCTCGTAGTGACAAACACCTTTTATGATCTTCCTCCAAGACGACTATATACGTGGAAATCTCCCCAGGATACTCCAGATCACACAGTACGAAATCAAATAGACTATATTCTTATTAACAAACGATTTAGAAACTCTATAACATCTGTTAAAGCGTACCCGGGATCCGACATAAATTCGGACCACAATCCACTTATCGCCAAAATGAAACTTAGTTTAAAGAAAGTTCAAAGACCAAAAATTATGAAGTACGATATTAACCAACTGAAAAATAAAACAGTAAAGGAAAAGGTACAAAAACGCCTAAAAGAAAAAACGTGGGCTCGTACAGAAAAACCATGGGCCCGTACAGAAACAGATAACACAGATGTAGAACTAGAAAATTTGCACAAAGTAAGTCAAGAAATAACAGAGAAATACTTAAAACCTGAAAGAACAAATAAAAAGGAATGGATGACGGAGGAGATTCTATGTATGATGGAAGACAGAAGAAACGCTAAAGATAATAAGAATTACTACAACAACATAAATAACGAAATAAAAAGGGCTATTAAAATAGCAAAAGAAAATTTGTTTAGCTCGAAGTGTACAGAGATTGAGTCATTACAACAAAAACATGATTCATTTAACCTCCATAAAAAGATTAAAGAAGCGGCAGGCTTATATAAACACAAGAACACTGGATTCCTGACAGATAATCAGGGAAACATAGTACTGGAAATAGAGCATAAAAGAGATATTTGGATTAAATACGTAGAAAAAACTTTTGAAGATATACGAAGTAACACTGGTATTACAACAAACACCAATTGCGAATCTGGACCACCATTTACAGTCGAAGAAGTAAAATATGCCATCAAAAGCACCAAAGATGGTAAAGCAGTAGGCCCTGATAATTTTCACTCAGAATTCTTAAAACTTATGGACTATGATGGCATAAAATGGTTGACAAATATATTTAACAGTATATATGATACGGGCGTGGTTCCCCAAGAGTGGTTAGTGTCAACTTTTATAAATCTTCCAAAAAAACCCAATGCGAGAAAGTGCGAAGACTATAGAATTATAAGCCTTATGAGCCATTTACTTAAAACATTTCTAAAGGTCATTCACAAAAGAATATATACAAAATGTGAGGAACAACTAACAAGAACACAATTCGGATTTCGTGATGCTCTGGGAACACGGGAGGCCCTTTTTGCTGTACAGGTGCTATTTCAGAGATACAGGGATGTGAATTGTGACATATACGTATGCTTTATAGATTACCAGAAGGCATTTGACAGAGTAAAACATGATAAATTAATGACTCTAATGCAAGAAATTGGAATTGACAACAAAGATCTTAGAATTATCAGAAACATTTACTACAATCAAACGGCCAAAATCAAAATAGAAGACCAGTTAACTGATAAAATTGTAATAGAACGTGGAGTACGACAGGGCTGTATTTTGTCTCCATTGTTGTTTAACATTTATTCTGAATGAAGCTTTAGACGGTTGTGCGAAAGGAATACTAATAAACGGTGAATGGTTGAATAACGTTAGATATGCAGATGACACTATAGTTTTTGCCGATAATCTGAATGACTTACAGATATTAACAAATCGCATAACAGAAGTCAGCAACAGATACGGACTAGCTCTTAACATAAAGAAAACCAAATTTATGACAATTAGTAAAAAACCAATACTAAACGCTCATCTTACAATCAACCAACAGAATATCGAAAGAGTCGAGCAATATACATATCTATTCACCAATTTAAATAGCCAATGGGACCACTCAACAGAAATTAAACAGCGAATAATAAAAGCAAAAGCAGCATTCGTTAGAATGAGAACCATTTTCAACAGCCGAGACATATCATTAAAAACAAAATGCCGCCTATTGAACTGCTACATATTCACAGTTCTGCTCTACGGAATGGAAGCATGGACACTGGCTGTTGCATCTATGAATCGGCTCGAAGCTTTCGAAATGTGGTGTTATAGGCGCATCTTACGTATATCCTGGGTTGACAGAGTTACTAATGTGGAGGTCCTGCGTAGAATGGGGAAAGAATGTGAAATTCTCATGACCGTCAAAACTAAAAAGTTGGAATATCTAGGACATGTAATGAGAAATCAAGAACGTTACGGCCTTCTCCAGCTGATTCTCCAAGGGAAAGTAAATGGTAAGAGAGGACCGGGAAGAAGACGCATTTCCTGGCTTCAAAATTTACGAAAGTGGTATAACACGACTACCACTGAACTGTTCCGCGCTGCAATAAATAAAGTAAAGATAGCCGTGATGATCGCCAACATCCGGAACGGATAGGCACTTTAAGAAGATATAATAGGTACCAAAGTGATCTGGACTTATTTTTCCAGTCCTTAGAACAATTTAAAAAGAGACTGCTATTTGTGTGATATTAGTTTGTATTCAAGTTAATTATTAGTTTTTGTTAAACTTTACTAATTATTTTCCAATGTTATGCTTACTTTGAAAAAAATTTATAATATATATTTCGTTCCAATGTTAATGGTATATCCATTAATAAATAAATAAACAAATAAATAAATGTACATGATAAATAAAATACTTGATCAAGTGTATTTTTTTATTCCAAATCCAAATGTATTTGATAATATACAATAAAATTACATAACGAATTAAAATACAGTAAGTGTTGACTGAAACTTGGAAACCGGGAGCAGGTTTTATTTAACTCGAGGGCAATCGCCAAACACAACAGAATCACATTTACAAGATCATAAATAAAATAAATTATATTACCGACTATATGAAGAAGGGATACTATATATTAAGTAGTTTTTTTGTTTATTGATCATGAAAATAATTTTTGAGTCACTTATTCTTAGTTTTTTTTTGCTGTTTTTTCAAACTTCCACAAACAATTTTTGTTAGAAAGTGAAAATACTAATATCTATTGTTTAATAAAATGATCAAATGATTTCCCACATTTTTAAATATTTATGCACAAAATAAAAAGGAGTTAATTGTTTCTAGTACATAAAACCAACCAGTGATTACAACTTATTCCATATAGATTTTTCTGTTTCTTGAAATCTTAGCTTCTATCGTATTTGACCAATCTGGTGACAAGGACTATTATTAACACAACCTATAAAGAGTCACTAGTTAAATAAAACATTTACAACTGGACAAAACATTCTTTGTAACAAAAGTTGAAAAGGCGTCTTAAAAAACAGTCCAACATTTTAAAAATCCCACTTAATTTACAAAACAATCGTTTCAAAATGGAAATCTTGACAACTGGCGACTAAGAAGTTAACAATGTAATTCTGAGTGTAAATTTCAATAAGAAATCATTTTTAGTTATCAAAGAACACAGAAGTCAAACTATTTCAGTACGATAGCCTCTCAAACACTGTTTAAGAAGGTAACCTAACTAAAAATATATAATTTACAATGAATGCATGTAATGATGTTCAAATTTACATTGCCAACAAATCTGATTTTATTAATCACAGACCCTACAAGATTCTTCCAACAAGCAGTGGTAAGTCACTTACAAAAACAATATTTATGTAAACTATGTAAGATCTGAAAGGAATCAGATAGTTGCAGTGTTGCCAATAGTTCCTCAAACATTAATATCCTAACTCAATGACAGAACGAAATGGAAAAATACATAATTAATCAATATATTGTGCCAACCAACGGAATCCCTCTCCATAACCTTGTCTTTTGAGTATAGAGCACATAAATAGTTCTAGAGGCCTACCAGGTAGATCATTTCTAGCTACTTTGCCTTTGCCTGTTGTTTGGCCAAACAAGCCAAATCTAGTTCGTAGTTCATCCTCTGAAGCAGCACCTGGGAGATCAATTTTATTACCTAAGATAAGTATTGGACAGTTGGAAAGAGTTTCATCTGAGAGGAGGGCATTTAGCTGTTCCTGGCTTTCTACAAATCTTGAGCTAAAATAGATAAAAAAACATAATTTTAGTTTTTTTGGTTATTGTTGCCTAGAAATATAAAAATTATTAGGTTTTTACACTTTCTCATGACTCCAATCAGAGTCAAAGCAGTCCTTTGCTAGGTGCGCATGACTCCTATCATAACATAACAACATAACAACAATATCTTTATTTTTAGAAAATAATATACATTCCGTGAACATAAAATTATTTAAAAAAAACAGTGTCACAAACGAAAATATTATTTACTTATTCCTAACCGTTACATATACAAATATTCCTCCACAGAATATGGCTCAAGAGCTACCAGTAATTTAAATATTTGATGTTTATACAAACTTAATCTTTCCTCCCTTTTAATAGGTTCAGGCAGTTTATTAAACAATTTGATGCAGCAATAAAGAGCGTTTTTTTCTGTTATACTTAACCTGTGTATTGGAATTTTATAATTATATAACCTGGTATTTACTATACTATTGGGCTCAAAGTTCCTAAAGAGTATTTTATTCTTATATAGAAACAGTAAGCATTCTTGAATAAATACAGCATAAACTGTTAAAAATATTATTACTGCTAAAATGCCCTCTACATGATTCCCTACTTTTTAAGTCAAACATAACTCTGATTATTTTTTTCTGAACCAGAAATACATTATTTATGTTCCTACTGTGGCCAAAATTTATTAGACCATATCTAAATTTTGCTTCAAAATTAGCATGATACACTGTTTTTAATGAGTCATATGCCTTTGATAGGTCCAAAAAGAGACCCAAAGCCATATGACCAATCTCAGTACATTTCAAAATATCCCAGACAAATTGAAAAATCGCAGTCTGAGTTGATTTTCCCTGTTGATAACCATGCTGATTTGCACTAATAATATGACATTTTGTTAAAAATTCTGTTATCCGCCTATACATAGTCATTTCTAAGATTTTTGAAAAGGAACATAGAAGGCTAATTGTCCATTAGTTATTAATTAATTTAGGATCACCCTTTTTGTAAACAGGTGTTACTATGGCAGTTTTCAGGCATTCAGGAAATACACCAGATTTTAGTGAATTATTTATGATTGTAGTGAGAGGATTCACTATCTCCTTTATACAAAGTTTAAGGATTTTAGTGGGTATTTCATCAATTCCACAACTCATTTTGTTTTTTAAATTTTTAGTTATATCCATAATTTCAGTTTCTGTCACAGGTGCGACAAACACTGAATTTATGTTACTTGCAATGTTATCTTTATATTCAGTGTATTTTAATTGAGATAAAGTGTTATTTAAAGTAGTATTTAAGTGGATCATGTATTTATCAGCAATCTCTTGAGGACTACCCTCTACTTTTATTGAATTTACACTTTTTAATTGACCATTAATTTCACTAACAATTTGCCACATGCATTTATTTTTGTTGCCAGCTTCAGACATCCTGTTTTCATATAGCTTTGATCGTTTTGTTATTAGTTTCTTATTATATTCTGTTTTACCTGTCTATAGGAATCATAGAATTTATGGTTAACTCTGCTCATTGTAAACAAGATGTCTAAACGAGTCTTACATTCTATTATCTCTGGATCATCTCTTTTATTAAGGCCTTTTTTACGTTGCCTAGAATCTAACTTTTTAAAAGGAAAGCACTGATTGAATATATACAGAAACTGATTTAAGAAAGTATTCCATTGATCATTTACACATTTGTAACTTAAATTAAGCCAGTCATGATTATGTAATTTACTTATAAAGGTTTCAATATTATTTGTACTAAAATGTCTTTTCATTTCAAGAGTACTCGTTTCTGCTTCCTCTACTTGAAAAGTAAATTTTTGGGCAGAATGATCAGAGATTCCAGCGTGCAAGACTTCTACTGACACATATGATTGCATATTTGTTAGTATGTTATCTATACAAGTTTTAGATGTGGCAGTTACTCTAGTGTAGTCTTCAATTACATGACAAATATTATATGAGTTAATTAACATACAAAATTTTACTTTATCTAATGTGTTATTCTTAAGATCGATATTGAAATCTCCCCCTATAATTATAATTGTGTTTTCTATCATAATTCTTCCCAGTATAATATCAAATTTGTTTAAAAAAACTGCCAGATCGCTACCTGATGGTCTGTAAACTGATGCTATAATGAGTTTGTTATTACCTATATTAGCTTCACATACAGCACACTCTATTACCCTATCTACTGATAACTCTTGTGTATCCTTTCTTTCCTGGCCAATGATGTCTTTACTAAGATATATAGCTGTTCCTCCATGTTCGTTCACATTATTTCTACAATGACTAGCTGTCAGCACAAAATTGTTAATTCCATATTCACTTAATTCTTCTTTAGTTTTCCAATGTTCTGTTGTGCACAATATTTTACAGTCACTGTTGTTTGTTAGAAGTTCTTCTATTTCATCAATACAATTTCCTATGGATTGGAGGTTCTGGTGGATGATACTTATATTCTTTGCTCGTGTGACTGTGTTTTGTATTTCAATTTCCTTGTGTTGATGTGTCTGGTGCTCTCTATTTTCTCCTATGAAAAATTTCCACCTCGGTCATCTAGAAAATCCTTATGATGAAGAATCTGGAACCTTTTTATGCCAACACCATTAGGCCAAAACTCTGGTTTATACATGTCATCCTTATATTCAAAGGGAGCCGATACAACAAATCTCTTCAACATATTTTCTTGACTTGGCAATTCCTTTACCATAATAGACTCTTGTTGCATTTTCCTCTTTTCTATTAGAAATTTACATATCTCCTCTTGTTTTGTTGTTCTCTTCACTCTATACAAGTATAGCCACACATAAGGGACAGTAACCCATTGATTTTTAAGGCAGTATATTTTACGCCTCTCCTGGGGAACACATCTCGAAAAAATCCAGCAGCAAATGTGTTAAGTTCAAACAAGAGTATATAAATTTCTAAATATTACTCATAATATACAATGTAAACTATAACTACTTATTCAGATAACAAAAAAACAAAAAATCATGTATTACTTGTCATTATTATAGTAACTGTGTGAATTGTTTTATCAATACTTTCAAATATAACATAGTCATTTAGCATCTAATACTTTATCATGTCAAGGTTATCTAGAAATCTCTACATTTTAATCAACATTTTGACTGCATACTTAATCTATTCTGAATTATAATTAATTACAATAAAAAGAAATTCATTTTTTCTTAAAATCTACAAGGTGTTGACAAAAACAAATAAGCTAAACAAAAGCAAATTTTCTGCAATAAGAACATCGTAAAATAATTTCTTAAAACACTTCCTGTGCTCAAAATCGGATAAAAATACTCTGAAATTAATATGTATGTGTCAAAGGTCTAGGTTATTGAATCAATTATTTCTGTAAATAACAGAACAAAAAGTGCTTTGTCAATTTAACAATACATGAAAATTACCTGTCGTTGGCATCAACAAGGAACACTATGGCATCGACTGCTGGAAAATAGTCCCTCCAAACTCTCCTAGCTTGCTCGTGGCCCCCTAAATCGAACGTCGTAAACCTCATGTTACCAATGGAAAGCTCTTCTGATGTGGGATGTAACGTGGGAAGATGCTGTGCCAGTCTGTCATCCTTGAGCATATGTAGAAGGGTAGTTTTACCTGCATTATCCAGTCCTAAGAATAATAGTTTTCCAGATTTCTTCCATAATCCTAGATATCCCAGCATTCCCGTAAACCAGTCCCACAGAAACATTTTCGCACAGTTTTTTTAAATACAGATGGGCTTGAAAAAAGTTGTTTAATGTTTTGCGTTGTTTTTTGTTGGCAATAGGACTTTGGAGCCCTATCTTTTTCAACGACAAATTATAAAGAAGTGACAGACGATGACAAGGTGAGTTGGAGGTACGGTTGTCAATGTCATTCTTCTTTTTCATCGAATATAGAGTACGACAACTACTACAAACCTCAATGATTGTAACGGCGCCTAAAACTAGACAACTATATTCCCACTAGCGAATTATTGGATGTAATCTACGTTTAGTACTTATTTAATTAAAATAAATTAATTCTTACGCGTCACAGTTAAAATTTCTCATATTTATTTTGTAGTTTATCGATTTATATTAAACTGTGATTATATTTCGATGGATCGAGTTTATTTAATTTAAATCTTGGTTGTAGGATCCAAAAATATCCAGGTTATTGCAAATTGAATAATCCAGAACAATATTTAAAAAATGCATCAATATTCGTATTTTTGATTTATCTTTATAGATATTCGATAATTGTATCGTATTTTATCTTATCAAAGGCTCTTTTATTGTCACTTGACCAATTATTTTTACGTGTAAAAGTTTCTGTTCTTATTTCATCTTTTGCTGCTATTTCAATATCTTCCTTTATTCTGGTTCAGTAGGAATCTACATCTTTTTGGTCTTCTTTGTTTACATCTTGATTCCTTAGCCTGTTGGTGATGCTTTCGTTCATTCATTAACTCTAAAATTTCTTTGGTCATCTACTTTTTGTTGCGTTCCTTTTTTTACCTCGTTCCTTTTCTTGTTTGAATCTTCTGTTCCCTTACTTTGGCAATTTTTTCTTTTTTACGTTTACAATTTTATTTGGAAAGAAAAGTTTGTTAAATACTAAAGGGTAGGAAATAACAATTAACGAATATAGGGAAGACCAGGGCTGGTTAACGATTTTTTTACATTTTTGTGCCTGGATACTAAATTAAAAGGTTTAGTATAACTTTTTGCTCAATGTATGGAGATTTAATCTTTTGCGCAAGGGTTTTTTTAAAAACTGTACATCTTACAAACTGTACTTTATGTTCAATTTGAGAAAGATGTCACTGTGCATCAACTAGTTAGCACTGTAGCAACCAACTAGGGTTGGTTCACGCGCATATTCGAAAGTAACAAAACAATAAAATAATAAACAAAAACTTTATTATTTATGAAAAATATTGCTGTATTTAGAGTTCAAGAATCTAAATTTAACTCAAATAATAAATTAGGTATAAAACCAACAGTATAAAATCTTTTTTTTTTACTTTTAAGTGTAACCAAATTTTCATATTCTGTAAGTAATAAGTATAACTAATTTCAGATAGTCGCTTTCACAATTTATGCAAAACAAAAAAATATCCATGATCACCAGCACAAGCTTCGTGTATCCACTTTTTGTAACTCCTACATTCTATCCACTATTCTGATAAAGCGCTATTTTAATAAGTGTTTTCTTCTTTTTTCGTTTCTTTGATTCTGCTTTCTTATCTGGGCAAATGTTTTTCTTAAGAGTTTTATTATTATTTTGCACTTCTTCGAGAGCTTTTTTATTGGGGTGTCGGTTAAAATTGCTGTCTCTCGCTTCTTTCTTTTATATTTAGCATCCTGTTTTCTAGCCGCTGCTTTTTGTAGTGGTTTCAAAAGGAACGGATTGAGCGGAGGAGAGTTCTCATTTTGATTTTGGATTGATTTTTGTTGTAATAGTGAATCATGTTTGTTGGAACACTTTGGCTGCGAATATTGTTTATTGGTTTCATCTAAGCGGTCTGCGATATTCTAAAAGGTTGCAGATTTTACAAAAAAATGATCAAGATTACTTTTAGAAGGGCAAAGTTCGTTTGAGCACAACTTCGATCCTTCATCAGGTTTGCTCAAAGATCGTTCATTATGTTTGTTATCATCAAGTACGAGGCGTGTTTTTTTAAGTAAGTACCGTTTTGGAATTAAAAAAAGACGTGCAAAGATATGGCAATAATTTTATTTTTACATGAAAGCCTGTACCTTAATCTACTTTTCTACATAATTTCCGTGAATATTGAGGCACTTGTCATAACGTGGCACAAGTTTTTGAATACCCTCCTGATAAAATTCTGCCGCCTGACTTGTTAACCACTGCATCACAAATGTTTTGACTTCGTTATCGTCTTGAAGACGCTGACCGCCCAGGCGTTTCTTCAAGTGCTGGAATAAATGGTAGTCGCTGGGCGCCAGATCATGGATGTATGGAGGTGCCAGATGTATGGAGGATGATCTAGAGTTTCCCATTTAAATGATTTGATGAGATCTTTGGTCTGATTCTTCGTTATTCATCATGCACATTTGTGCGGCCATCTTTAAATGCTCTCACCCATTTCCTTACCATTCCATCACTCATAATGTTTTGTCCGTAAACTTCAACGATCTCACGATGAATATCGATCGGTTTTACGCCTTTAGCACTAAGAAATCATATAACAGCCCGTACTTCACAATCAGCGTGACTCACGATTGTTGGAGGCATCTTAAACACTGGAGTAAACAAGTATACAATGAAGAATCAGACTGTAATGACGTCAGTGCGTAGACAAGAGATGTAGGTAACCTGCGGCGGCGGAATCGCAAAACGGTACTTACTTAAAAAACATGCCTCGTATCTTCAAACACTCTAGTTGCAGCTGTTTGTTGGATTGGTTTTGACAGTTTTGCGGGATTTTCAAAACTTGAAGGTTCTCTATAAAAATCGTCGGAATGGTTTGAACGTGCAAAATTCTGAATAAATTCATGTTCTTACACAGGCAGTAAATGTGGATCTATATTTGACTGGTCTGGAATAGAATTATTTTCATTCTCATTCGGAGCAGGTGATCATTAAAGATATACTTATTAAAGGGAGATCTTCCAGACACCTGGAATCCCGACATAATATTTTTTGGTGTTGCTGCAAGTGGCAAAGCCTCTCGAACAATCGCCGTAATATCGTATATCGTCATCGTACGTCCAGGATTGCTAGTGATCCAGGAGTCACAGGCTGAATTAACGTATTTTTTAAATGGTCCATAGACAGACGAGGGGTTGAAGCTTATGATTGAACTGTTATTCCTTTACTTTTATAAAGAATTTATAGCCGCTATCGACAAATGCTAATCATGGCCTCTCCAAAGAACATCCAATATGTTTTTAAAAAAAGTTAAAATCCTTGCTTATGAGGAGCTATCTCGTTCTATTCTCGCCTCAATTTCTGTGACCTGTTCCCATTTTGCATTTACGTTGGTGCCAAGGTACACATAAGATTCTACATGGTCAATTAGTATGTTACTTATCCGTAATTGTCGAGCAGGTTGTTGCTTTTTTGCTTATCAGCATCCACTTATCAGCATCCACTATTCAGCATTGTCTTCTTGAAGTTGAGGCTCAGGACGTATTCCTCACTAACTGAATAAAATCTTTCCATTACCTGTTGTAAATTGTCTATGGTACTGGCAAGGATCACCGTGTCGTCGGCATATCTTATATTGTTCGTTAACTCGCCGTTTAGTTTTATGCCCCCATCTGCATTTTCCATACATTTGTTAAATATTTCCTCGGAATAAATATTGAATAGGAGTGGGGATAAGATACACCCCTGAGGGACGCCTCTTTTGATCTGCACCCTTCCAGTGAGTTCGTTGCCAATTTTTGCTCTTGCTATTTGACTTTTTGACCTTATTTCAGTATAGGTTTGCCACAATTCGAATGTCCTTATCGTTAATACCTGTCTTTCGCAGAATATCCATCAATTGTTCATGATTGACACGAACAAACAATTAAATCCTGTAACAATTTTAGACAGGTCACCACGAGGGTTTGGTGAGCTGCGAGAAATGGGAGGAAATAACCCATCATTTCCCTACACTGTGGTTTGACATATTTTTTAAATGGAGTTTGAGTGACCGGTCTATTTGTATGTATGTATAGGCGACAGGTAAAAATACCTACATACGCGCATTCAGTGACGCAGGTGTAAGACGCCTTTAGATAATAGTTTTGAAAGTCACGTGGTCATTTTTGTGTATTCTTACTTCAAACGCAATCAACAAAATTTTGCACTGTCTATATCCTTCCTCATAACACATATAGATAATGTGTTTTTAATCAGTTAGTCCTAGTGTGTTTTTGAACTTTACTAGTGCGACCTCTAAATATATAAATACAGTGATATTGGCGAGTTATTTTTTCTAGTCTCTTTCATACTTTCCCGTTAGAGAGTTGCACGTTAGACGATTTTTGGTTTTGTAACATTGTTGTCAGTGACTTTTTTGAAATTGTGAAAGAAATGGCTCCTGAAATATCGGTAAGTTCGTCAATATATCAATACTAATAAATCTCCAAAACTCGTTTTTATGATATTAACATTTATTTTCGAAAAAATATTTATAAGACGTAGAATCATATAATTATCTGAAATTTTAATATGTAAAATATTATTATTTATTAAAAATGTTTATAAATATTTAATTTTTGTGTTAACTTTTGGCAAGTAAAGCTCATTATATAATTCGCGATTATACAAAATTCGTAACTTTTAAACAGCCTCACAAATTTATTTTAAATTATGATAATGTAGATTGAATTAAAAATCATTATACAAGGTGTTGGTAAAATATATACTACTCTCCAAAATTAACGCACCACCTAAAATGGACCATGATTTTGAAACGATATTTCTTTTCAACCCTTAATTCGATTTCGATGATTTATTTTTCACGTTGTAGGTATATTTCTAATTAATTACTATAATAATGATTTTTGAGAAATGTCAACGTTTTACATATATACGGGGTGGGGTGTAAAAATTAAGTTATGTTTTTTCATCTAATTTTGCAACACCCTGTAGAATGTATTAGAAACAAACACTACATGTTATTAATATTTCGAGATCGCTTTATTCTTTCTCCACATTTTCGTAAAAAATCATCTTGATATCTCTATTATCAAAGAAGAAAGGTATGTTCAAAGCATTACGTGATTTTCAACTCTCCAAAACTAATGCACCATCTCAACTCTACCATAATTTTTAAGCTATTTTTCCTTTCATCTTCATATAACGGGGGTCCTACGGCGATTGCCGCTTCCCGCATTTCAGCCTCCATCTTTTCCTATCTCTCCAATCTCCCTCTTCTAAGCCTCTAGATTGCATTGTTTTTGTAATTTCTCTTCTCCGGGAATTTGGTGGTCTTCCCCTTTTCCTTCTTTCTGGCGGAACATACATTAAGGCTTTCTTTGGCCACCGCTCCTCCTCCATTCTCATCACGTGACCATACCATTGTAATTGCCTTCCTTGTATTCTATCTGAAAGAGTATCTCTAATTCCTGTACGGTTTCGTATTTCCTCATTCCTGATTCTTTCCATTCTCGATACTCGACATGACCTTCTAAGATAATCCATTTCCACAACGTCTACTTTATCTCGTTCATTCTTTGTCATCGTCCATCATTCGGCACCATATGTGATAATTGGTTCTACAATTGCTCTGTATACGCGAAGTTTGGTATGCATCTTTATTTTATTAGACCACAGTAATGAATTCAGTATTCGGATGCATTTTTTCCCTTGGGTTATTCGGTTTTGTACATCTATCTTAACTCTGCCATCTGCTGATATGATGCTTCCTAGATATTTATACTGGCTGCAGCCTTTTATGACTGCGTTTTCAAGCCTCAGATCTGTGGTATTTCCTCCAATTTTTAAATATTCTGTTTTGCTTATGTTTACAGTAAGCCCCCATTTGGCATATTCCTCAACTAATTTTCGATTCATATAATTTATATCTTCCTCATCGGTTGCAACCACCACCTGATCATCTGCAAACAACAATGTATACAGAGTTTCTTGTCCCACTTCGATGCCCATAAATCTACATTTATTTCTCCAATTCCTCAATGCTTCTTGGACGTATATTTTAAAGAGTGTCGGTGACAAACAGCATCCTTGCTTTAGGCCTTTAGTGACTTTAAATTCATTTGAGGTTCTGGTTCCAATTTTTACACAACTAACTGCATTTTCGTATAATTTATATATCGCTCGGATATACGTCGAATCCAATCCGGACCTTTCGAGGACCTCAAACATTTTCTTTAACGGGACACTATCATATGCTTTCTCAAGGTCTATAAATACCAAATGGGTCTATCTACTTCTTTCGACACGCTTTTCAATTATTTATGCTATTTTTCTTTTGAATCATTAATTGAAGACCCTAGAAGTAAAGGGGTATAAGTGACAAAAAGTAAATTTTGAGTAAACGCCGTTCAAAGTTGAGCCTTCACTGTAATTGTCATGATTATTTAATGCTAGTTTTTCTTCTCCGGTTTAGTAACTGTAGGCATTATTATTTTTACAACAAAAACTCATAATTTGATTGACTTTACTCATTTTGGAGCTATTTTTAGGTTGCTAAGTAGCACTTGTACCCCTTTACTTCTAAGAAATGCAACATAAAGTTAAAAATGTAAATAGATCATAAAGTTTTTGTACAAATTTATTCTTCATCATAACACTAATACATAGTTGACTTTTGATTCGTAAATATCAGTGTCGTAATGTTGATCCAAATCGTCATTTTTGACTTTTTCTTCTTCTGAGTTTGCTAGTTCTCCAGCTTGTTGTTCATCATGTCGCAGATTTGTGAAGAACTCATGGTAGATTGTAGACACGTAGCTGAGTAACTGTTGAAGATCTGAATATTAAGCTTGCTTAATGAGAGGCCTTAGGTCAATCGGTACTGGCAAGAGATCTGGCAGGACAGAATTTTTGCCAGCTCGAGTGGGTCTCATAGAATAGCTCATTGTTTTCTTGTAAAACGAGCTGAAAGGTTTGTTCTGCTGAAAATGTAACCATTACATACTCTGTATTCCGTTTACGCCCTTCTTAAAGTATGGTGCAACTATTTGGAAGTCTAAAAAATCGTCACTTTTCATCTGTACTGTAAAGAACTTTCTACTTTTAGAAAGTGACCAGCTCCATCCAATGTTGGAGGTTAAGTAACTTGTCACTAGAACGCAGCACCTGTTAGACTTATCGCTTAGATTTCTTTACCTCCAAATAGAATGAGAGATTACAAGTTCGGCGAAGCAGTTATCTCAATATTTACAAAAATTACACTTATACCCCTTTACTTCTAGGCTCCTCAATTGGATTTTGATAATTTTTTTTTCGCATTGCAGACCTATTTCTTAGTAATTACTGTATTAAAGTTTTCTGGGAAATGTCAACGTTTCACCCATATACGGGATGTAAAAATAAATTTTATTTTTTATCTTATTTTGCAACACCCTGTGGAATTTATTAAAAGCAAACTCTTATTATTTCGAAAAAGCTTCATTTTTTCAACATTTTCGTAAAAAAATCATCGATATCTTTATTATCAAAAAAGTACGTTCAAAGTATAACGAGATTTTATCGAATTGTAATACTAATGGATGCAGTTAGTTGGCTATGAAAAATCAAACAATTACGAGACGGCGTGGACAAGGAAAAGGAAGACTTACAACACCACGATAAGATCATTTTATAAGACTTCGTGCTATAAGAGAACGTTTTCTCACAATGAGACATTTACAAATACAAGTGGTAAATGTTCATAATATTCAAATTAGTAGAAACACTGTACAAAGGCGTTTCGCTGAACAAGATAAGGATACCAGTCAGAGCACCAGCTTTAAACGTAAACCATCGTAGAAGTAGATTACAATTTGCCAGAAATCACTTTGACTGGAACGTTGATGACTGGGAGCACATGTTGTTTACTGATAAGTCGATGTCGCATTTTCACGATGGTCGTTTCTTTGTGGGTTGTTAGCTTTTTGCCGTGTAGGTTCCACTGATGGTTGGCTTCGTGGACGTGTCGGCGAAAGAGGATCCTGGACAATCAGAGGTGAAAGGGTTGTTGAGCTAATACGGTCCTTTCCAGAATTTTATTAATAAAAATTATATGGTTATGAATTGTGACTGAATTTAATTAGTAAGTATATAAAGTTATGAATCGCGAAGAGGGCAGCTGTGGCTGTAACCTCAACAAAAGACAGGTATAATTGTGCAATAGAATCGAGAAACCACAGAAAACCGACCCCTTCCTGTCTAGGCAAGCTCGAAGTGAGCATTTACTGATTGATACGACGGTAAAAGACGGGAGTTGCCTCCAGGATGTCAATGTTATCAGAGAGTTCGTTGCTGGCAAGGGCCAGTAGTTTTGTGGGTGGGAAAGGGAGTTTGGGTTTAGGTTGTCTTTTGAATACTTTGCTAATGGATGAGCAGGTAGTTTTCACGACATTTTGGGCTCTGAAGATTTGGCCACGGATAGTTTTGATTGTGTAACTCCTGCTCAGAGAGGAGAGCCTCTCATGGATGGACTGGATATTCGACAGTTGATGAATAAGGGCGGAGGGGTATTAGCGTCGTTTGTTGTTTTTTTTACGCAGGATTCCCCGTTCCAGTCCCAGCAGTCTTTGCGAGAGGTGACGGTGGATCGAAATATAGAAGTTGCATCTATACTCGATCACCGTCGTAATGAATGATTTGTAAGTATGTATATGTGTACGGCTGTCTTTCCGAACTTACCATAAAGAGCATTGAGTAGACCGATTCCACTCCTAGCCTTGTTACAGGCCATGTCCAGATCGGGCCTCCAGTTTAGTGTTTGTGTAACCACCACCCCGAGGTACTCAATCCGGTCACGGAGTTGGAGTCGGTCACCCCAGAGTCTAAGGCTGTTTCTTCTGGCTATGTTGAGTGAGGTATATCAGCTGCGACTGGGGTGTCTGAAGAGAATCATTTGAGTTTTATTTGGGTTAGGTGTTACTCTCCATCTCCTGCACCACCTGTCGACCAGGTCAAGATGATTTTGAGCAAACCTAAGTACTGAGTTTACGTCTCGTGATGTTGTTACGAGAGCGGTATCGTCTGCGTAGAGCAAAGTGAGTGTGTTAGTATATCGTGGGTTAGGGAAGTCACTGTTGTATATAGTGTATAATATGGTTGCCAACACTTAACCTTACGGAACTCCTGCTGTAGGAGTAAAAGAGTCGGAGAAATGACCTCGCACTTTCAACGTTATTTGACATTGAGAGACATATGAGTGGATAAATCTAACGAAAGAGAGGGGTAGGTCAATGTTCAACAGTTTCCTGGCCAGTCCAACATGCGAGACTTAGTCGAAGGCTTTTTGAACATCGAAAAAAATGACTAGGGAGCGTTTGCCGTTGTTTAGACTTTGTGTGAGATGGGTGACCATCTCTGTCAATGCCATTTTGGTGGAGTGACCTTTGTGTGAGAGTTATTCAACGGCCAAGAGAATTCTAGGCACAGTGCAATACACGACCTATTACTTTATTCAATGGAGGATCTGTAATGGTTTGGAGAGGAATATCTCTTATAGCACAAATGGACGTTGTTGCTTTACGAAGAGTTACCTTAACAAGTGAAAGGTATTTTACAGACATTTTGTCTAACCATGTTTCTTACATAAGAAATAATTTTCTTTTAATGCATGATAACGCTCGACCACATGTTGCACGTGTGGTCCGGGGTTATTTAGACGATGTTGGAATACAAACCATGGACTGGCCACCCTGCAGCCCTGATCTCAATCCCATAGAGAATTTGTGGGATATTATATATCGCCAACTCAGGAGCCGACAACCACCACCTGTCTCTCTTGACGACATAGAAGTTATGGTGAGAGAAGTTTGGGATGCAATTGATCAAGAACAAATACGCCGCTTGGTTTTAAGTACCTATGCCTCGTCGGTGTGAAGAAGTAATTAGATGCAGAGGTGGAAATACTCGTTATTAAGTGTTTTTGGGAGAGGGAATTGTTATAGATTATTTAGGTTATGTTTTCTTAGGCTTTAATTTGTATTAAATGTCAATAAAGTTTATTTAAGTAATGTGTTCTTTGCTTTAAATGTTAATAAAATCTTGTTTCATTTAAAGTTATGTATAATCTTTGATAATAGAGATATCGAGAGATGGATAGACGACGTAGAGAGGAATCTTAAAACCATGAACATCAGGCAGTGGCAAAGGAAAGTATCCGACAGGGCAGAATGGAAGAACATTGTTAAGCAGCCCAAGACTCACAAAGGGTTGTAGCGCCATTATAAGAAGAAGAATAGAGATATCGAGATAATTTTTTAAATACGATGAAAAAACACAACTTTATTTTTACACCCCGTATACGGGTAAAAGTTGATATTTTTTAGACAACAATAATACAATGATTTACTAGAAATGGAAGTATAATATGAGAAAAAAAAATCATCAACATCCAATCATTTCTTCAGAAGAAAAATAGCTTCAAACTTATGGTACATTTACGTTGGTGCGGTAATTTTGGCAGTAGTGTATATTAGGCACATTTGTTTTTTTTCTTTTTCTTTTTCATTCCATGGTTTAGTTTGTTGCCTGTTATAGCATCAAGGTGCGTCCCATTTATTTGTTGGTATATTTGTTTACTTTTACTTGATTTGGGAAGGGAAGTTGAAAAAACTGCGACCGAAAGAGAAAAACGACACGTGGAACAAAAAATGTAAAGAAATAAACAGATTTATGGATGAAACTCGAGTATCTGAAACATGGGAGTTTATAGTAAACCTCAGGAAAAATCACAAAGGAACAGGGAGATTAAACCTTATAAGTATATCAGAGTGAGAAGAATATTACAAATCGCTATTGACGGAAGCAAGACTACATATCGAAATAAATTACAGAGACTTCAGAACATATTTAATAGACGAAAACAAGGAATAACCAATCAATGTGGGCGAGATAAGACGAACCTTAATGGAAATGAAAAACGGGAAAGCCGCAGGGCCTAGAGCCCTAGAAACATCCCCATTAAATTGATAATTAATAAAACTGGGACCGCCACTAGGGGAGAGGGGGCACATGTGGACAAATTTCAAAAAAAAATATTTATACCGCAAAATGAGATTCATTGTAAAGTATCGGCTTCTTCAATGTAAGATTCACATATTTGTGAGTCTTTGTGTACATTTAAATTTGGCAGTTATTAAATTATTTAGGGCACGTGCATTAAATTCCAAGTAGATGTAATTAGTCCACATATGCCCCTAAGAGAGGCACATGTAGACAAGACAATATTTTCTACGTGGCACATAGACACAGGTTTTGATGGAAATAAAATAATAATATTTTTTTATAAGTGCAATTTTTAATATTTAATTTAACATAATACATTGAATTATCCCATATTATACCCATGAAAATCAGAAAGGAGTCTAGATCTTGCTGTACCAATTTTTTTTTCAAGAGTTGGCAATTTTCTCATAATATCGTTTGCAGAAATATGACTCTCATCCTTCTGATCTGGAAATACAAAATCTTGTCGCGGCATCATTTTTAAAAAATATACTAAACATTCTGACTTTTCTAGTTGCTTTTCGATCTGACCAGCAAAGAATTTGAGTGTTTTATTTTGTAGCAAATATAATAAGAACAAAATCTCCTTTCTGGATATTCGTAAGATCCAATCCAAAATCTTTACAATCTTTAGTCTCATCTTCCATAAGACGATCATCTGATTCTTCACAATAATTCTCAATTTTTCTTCCTGATGTCTCGGTAGTTTTTCTGATGTTTTTCGGTAGTTAAAACAGGTTGACAATTATTGTTGACTTGTGGTAGAACATTTGCCGATGATGATGTAGAAGGCATTTCGGAATTAGAGAGTGTACTGCAATTTAGACAATTATCAGTCGTGGTATATCGCTGCGATATATCACTGGTTGTTACAAGCTTGTCAAATTTAAGGTGATACTTGACAAATTTGTCCACTTGCGTAGAAAATTAAGTGAGAACGCATTCGGAGGAAAAGAGATACATAATGCGCTCGGTCTCTTCGCCTCGTTGGTACACTCCATACTACAAGTTTACAGAGAGCGACTTTATTTATTAATGGAACTTCTATGATATGTCTATATTGTATGTTATTTTGACGTTTCAATTTTTCCTTCGGAAATTTTTCTCAAAATACAAAATATTTTGTTTTTGTTACTTGGTAAAAAAATTCTTCTAATAATTATATTCCTCTTCTGTCTCCGAACTACTATTTTCTAGAGAATCCACACTATCAGTGTCACTATCTTCCTGCAAATGCATTATTAAATCGTCTACAATTAGGTCTAGAGCTGGTTCCTTTTCCATATAATAACGCTCATAAGAAATAGCATGCTCGCAATATTTTTTCCACTCATCTTGGGAAAATTTGCAGAAAAACTCATCACAATATGTTTCAACATTTTTAAAGTTAAAATCTACATTTTTATTTGCCACATATTGTTTTAGAGCAGCCCACACTAACTCAATTGGATTTAAGTCCGGGTGGTAGGGAGGTAGTCTTAAGACAGAGTGACCTGCATTGTTCATAATTTGATCTATTTCATAAGTTTTATTTCTGGGTTTGTGTATATTTGTATATTTTTCATTTCACGAGAGATCCGTTTTATAGTGGCTATACTTACTTCCGTTGCTAAGGAAGCACGCTCTTGAACTTTTTTAAAATCTTTAACATGCGGATTTTGCATCGCTTCTCTCTGCATAAAAATAATTAAATTTGATATTACCTCCCTCGTTTGTCCAGACAAGATTTTGCCTTCTAATTTTGAATGAAAATCCATGTTTATAATTTAAAATACTTAACAATAATTATTTAAAAAGTCAAATCTATTGTAATACGATATTTCTTCAACACACTTAACTTTAATTTTAAACTGTAACTTTAAACATAAGTAAAATAAAAAAAACTGTCGCAGACTATACAAGTACCTTGCACTTCGAAGGGCCAAGAAATAATAAGGACGAATTGTGTTGTGGTCGAATGCGCATCGTGGGTGGAGCCTAATTTCAAATCGGCCAAGTATCACGTTAAATTTGACAAGCAATTTGACAATAATAAACGTTTAAAAACTTAAATATTTTAATAATCCTACACACAATATAAAACACTAACAGAATGAAAATTTATTTCAAACAAATAGTAATGGAAATAATCTAAGCTTGCAGTAATATTCGACAACCTTATTACATTTCGTGCATACCTATTCGAGTAGTTATCACTCGACATATGACATCCAAATTGAATGTATACAAATAAACACCTCGAGTAATTAGTCTTCCGCTAAAAATAAACCCGAGTTTTTTACGTCATAAATTTTTGTAACCGATACATCATTGAACATTTTCCAAAACCACATTATTTCCATTTTTTCATGATAATAAAGGAGTGGTTTTTATCGTACTGGTGTTTTAAAGACATTAATTAATAAATTAATTTAAATATACGAGGGTTGATGCAACAGTGGTGGTACAAACATAACAAAAAATAGCTCTCTCCGATAAAAGCCGAAACACAATCTTCAAAAATACAAGACAATTAAAAGAAAAAATAATTGTTAAGAAAGGTCAATAAACAGCATCCTTTGCACTTAAATATTCCTAAAGTATGAATAAATATTTTTATGACTAAAAAACTTGTTCGTGATTTTGTCATTTATGTGCTGTTCTCCCTTTGTTGCAAACACTATAAAATGGTACAAATTGTAAAGTAGAGACCAGGGATATAGACAGAAGACAAATAATTAGTTCGATTCGAAGATCGACAAGAAGCGGAACTAATTTCATTTGGGAATGGCAAGTGAGGCCATGCCGAAACGTCGTAAAGAAAATGGTCTAAAAACCAAAGTTACCAAAGATTCCCGCGGTTAGTACAATTAAACCTAAAGCTTCTTCTTCTTCCTTCTTGTATGTAGGCCTGTTTCTTCTTCAATATTAGCCCCCTAAATTGTTTAAATTATCGCTCTATCTTTTTCTTGGTCTGCCAATACTTCTTCGTCCATTTGGTGACTTATCTCGTGCTATTCGTACTATCTTATCCTCTGCCATTCTACTAATGTGTTCATTTCACTCCTGTTTCCGTTTTGTCACCCATTCATTTATGCCTTCTATATTGCATGCTCTTCTTATATTTTCGCTTCTCTCCCTATCCAACAGACTGATATTCGTCGAAGTATTTTCATCTCTGTTGTTTCTAGTAGTTGTCTCGTTTTAGATGTGTCAAGTTTTGTCTCTGGCGTGTATGGTAATATAGGTCTAATTGCTGCTTTATAGATTCTTGTTTTTGTGTCTTGTCTTAGGTGTTTGTTCTTCTAGATTGTGTCATTAAGAGATCCCGCCTCTTTACTTGCTTTTAAGCTTTGTTGTCGTACTTCTTCTTCAACATCTCCGTAACTAGTTACACCTATTCCCACATATCTAAACCTTGTTTCATGCTTTATTATTTTCCCATCAATTTTGATTTTACATCGTAGTGGGTCTTTAGATGTTGTCATACATTTGGTTTTTTCTGCTGATATTATCATATTGTATTTCTTGGCTGTTGTATTGAAAATGTATCTTAATCTTTGGAGCTCGTCTTCTGTCTCGGCGATTAATACGGCATCAACTGCATAACATAATATTTGGATTTCTTTGTTCCCCATTATATAACTATGATCTTTACCGTGTATTATTTCGTCCATTATTATATGAAAAAGAAGTGGGCTTAACGAGTAACCTTGTCTAACTCCGCTTTGTACTGGTATACACTGTGTTAGATTTCCATTTATTTTTGCCTGTATTCGATTATGGAAGTAGATGTTTTCGATGGTTTGTATAATATTGATTGGTATGTTTTTTATACAGTAGGTGTAAGACGTCTTTGACTTGGATGCGATCGAATGCCTTTGTCAGGTCTATAAAACATAGATATGCTGATTTATTGTACTCGATGGCCTTTTCTGTGATGTGTAGTACAAATACGGCGTCTACGCTGGATCTTCCAGATCTGAATCCTTGTTGTTCATCTGATAAAGTTGTTAGTTTATTGATTTTGTTGGTTAGGACTTTTGTGGTAAGCATAAGTGCGGTGTGCAGTACATTTATACCTCTATAGTTGTTGGGGTCTTCTTTATCTCTTTTCTTGAACATTGGTATCATACTTTCTCCTCTGTGTTTTGAGAAGCTCGTTAATTATTCCGTCTGGTCCTGGTGACTTTCTATTTTTGAGTGAATTTATGGGGGCTCCAATTCCTGAAATCTGATTTCTATTTCGTGTCTTAATTCAGGTACGTTATTGTGCTGATTATTATTTTCCTTTCTTTAAACAGTTCCGTCAGGTACCTTTGCCATTCGTTTGCTGGTATGTTATTGTATTCCTTCAATTCTGCCATTTCTTTCCGTTGGTTTCTTATGAATCTCCATATTTGTTTTTGTGTCCCGTAGAAGTCGCTTTCCATCCTTTTTGTAAACTGTTCCCAGTGTTTATTTTTTGTCCCTCTTACCAACTGCTTTGTTTCATTTCGTATTCTTCTATAGGTGTCTCGGGATTCTGGAGTATTTGATGCTTTGTATTTGATGCTTTGTATTTCGTGTAGGACTCTCGTTTCTCTTTACATTTCTCTTTTATTTCTAAACCTAAAGCTAAGATTAATACTATTACAATAATTAATATTAAACTCAACAGGCTTCCGGGTTGAACCGCGTCTATTATCACTGCTTTCGAGATCCTCTCACAAGACATCAAAGAGGATGTCGAAAGCTCGGCGCAGTGATAATCGACTCAGTTTAACTGTCAAGTCTGTTGAGTTTAATATTTATTCTTGTAATAGTATTAATCTTTGCTTTAGGTTTTATATATATATATATATATATATATATATATATATATATATATATATATATATATATATATATATATATATTGTTATGATTGTTTGTTTTGACTTTAATCTTAGTTTATTGAGCCAATAAAAAAGAAATATAATTTATTTGTTATCAAAAGTAAAATAATCCTTATATTACCTGTATTCGATGGATTCAAAAGAGTTTCTAGTTGTCTTTTATCGGGATAGAGAAAAAAGGATAAGAATACAAATATATTATATTACAAAGATTTACGTTTCTTTATTTTATATGAACGAATAAAACAATTATTAAATTCTGTCGTTCTCTTATCAATCAGCATACAATAAAATAAATCAAATTTTTATAATAATAAGATTATAAAGCTACATACATTTATATTACGTGAAAAACCAATTTTACTTAAATTTTTCTTAACTTGAAACAAGAAACAACAAAACTTTAAACTTTTGATTAGCCTAACAAAACCTCAGTTCTTAAATTTGAATGCTAATGACCATGATGTCGAAACGATCCTTCACAGATATAAAATTCAATTGTACAAACACTTACAGCTTATTTTCTTCTTGAGTTCTATGTTGGAAAATACCCAGAAAAGTCCAGTCTCCTCAACGATATGATCTCTCCTTTTTGGCACCTCGGCTCTTTCTTAACGTCTCTGCAAACCTCCTGCAGACTACACAAAAAACACCTGATTCACTTCTCCAAACTCAGCTACTTATTTATGACACCAGGACCTCCTTTTGTCAACTTGATGCCGTAAGAATACTTTCACATATACTTCATAAAATGCCCACGGTAGATACAAGGACCTCTTTTAATCTACTTGTTATCTCCTTCTTCAAACTATTCACTTCTTTTCGTTACGCCGGTATCCAAACTCACGAACCACACCCTATCTTGAGACAAAACGACTGTTTCCTTTCGATTACCAAAATATGACTAACTTCTCCTGTCTCATGATCGACTCCCAAATTTTTATTTAAAAACGACCGTCCAATCAAAAAACTCAAATTGTGTTTACCATGATTTTGGAAAAGCCTAATTTCGGTTACAGAGAAAACTAAATAACTTACTTTAAAATTGGTTTTTTTCAATACATCATTTATACATATTTCAAAAGATTAGAATATGGTCATTTAATACTCGACTATACAAACAATGAAAAGATTAACTTACAGGTAAAATGTCTTCTAATTCTAAACAAAGGTTTTTTGATAATTTTGTTTGAAACGGAAAAAGGTCGTTTTTATTTTTCTTTGGTTGGGAAAGAAAAAGTATGACAATATATATATATATATATATATATATATATATATATATATATATATATATATATATATATATATAGTAAACTATTAAATATTGGGGAAATCTGCATATTTAAGAGTTTACTATTTAACTAATCTGCAAAGATTAAATTTCTTTTTTATATATATGTATATATGAAATGAAATGACGGATGTACCTAAGAATAAAAGGCGAAATGAGAACAATTCGTCAAACTTTCCGTGTATGAATTGGTATCAATAGACTGTTATAACGTTATTTCTGTAATAGACTGACTGTTATAACGTCTTCAGATATGAAGTAATTCGTGCACCTCCGATATATAGAACATCAGCGAGACCCACATCCACCTGGTCTTTCGGCATATGACCTTTAGCTAGCTAACCGCTAACCCCAACGAGTCCGACACCAGCATCGCGGGGCTCCACTCTCCCCGTAGTAATACCCGGGGCAGAAAGGGAGCGCAGGTAGAGGAACTCGACCTCGCACGTAGACAGGTAGCCGCCGAGGAGCTCTCCTCTTCCACTCTTAAATCTCCAATAGTGGCTATGTGCCGCAATCCTACGCCCTTAATGGAAAAATGACGTATAAGGGTCGCAGCTCGTTTAACCTCACTTTGGGTCTGTGGAATGAAAGTAGAGTGCTCCCACGAGAGACTCGTCTCGGATACTAGGAGTGTAGACTGGTGACCGTAACGCCGAAGCGCACTGCGTGTGTTTTTACAAACCCTACACCTCGAACGATGGCTCCCCACCTCTCATTAATTCCCATTGTTCGCCTCTTACGAAGGGCAGGGATATCTGTCTACACGGAAAGCCAGCGAATTGTCTTGCTATTTCCCACTTCTCGGGTGGTAAGCTGCAAAAGCGCCACCTCTTTTGATGGTCTTAAAGTAAAACGATTTACCACTATCGCTTTTTGTCTTTTTGAGCTGTACGAAATTCTTACTCTGGCTAAAATCTATAAATCTTTTACAAATTTCGTACAGCTCAAAAAGAGAGAAAGCGATAGTGATTGAAATAAATATGTATATTGAGATCTACTTTTTGTTTTTAGCACAAAACAAACATTCATCCCCCAGAAGAGCATCCACCATCTTCAGAGAGCCTTGCGTCCAAAGATGTAAGTACAATATGTAAATTGCCGTATCAATGTATTCATTACAACTTTCCATTTAGCTGGAATAACAAAAAATACGAAATTTTTTATTGATAATATACTATGGTTTACCAAAAGTTACAAACTTTTTTCTACACTGAGATTTTATATGTCGATTAAAATATCAACGATAGTCCTATATTATTTTCTTAGAATACAGATTTTTAGGGCAAATAAAATATTTTATTTTATCTGATTGAATATATATGAATAACGTCATTATGTTTTAGTTCTTTACTCTATTTGGAGTAGCAGAAACTGAATTCACTACGAATTTTGACCATGATGAACGGCATATGGAATGCAAATTATAGATTCCCTTGCCGACTAATCATCCGACATCAATCTGTTTGCTTTGCAAGTTTAAGAAAGCACAGTGGTAAAGATTTGAATTTAGTTTCGCTAAGTAGTTGAAGATAAAAAGATTATGATAACTTACGATAAGTCTTGATGACTGCTGCACTCTTCACTGAAGCTAAATACTTTACTTGTATTAAACACTGAAGTTAATTAACTTAAAGGTAGTTTATACCAATCTTTAATCTAATATGGTATTAGATTACGAAATTGAAACATTTAAGTGTATACACAATACACACTTAAAGAAAAAATTCACAGAGACGGTAAGATAACACAGAGACGGTAATTTCAGCAAGCCCTTTACACAAAGTTCGCCCTCTCAGATGTAATATTCTTCCTCTCAAAATTTCACAAGCTCCCCCCAAAAAAAAAGGTGAGATAACCCCCACTTAAAAATGACAGACCAGCCTGTATGTATTTCTAAGAAGGTATTTCACTTCTAGCTAGGAACATGATGAAAGATAAATCCTTTCGGATTAAGTTCTCTCAGAAAATTACTATAACGTGCCTTCGACGATATTTACCAAATTTATCAAAAAAAAAGAACCCACTTGGCACCGGAAAGGATAAGCTAAGCCCCACAATAAAGTATACTACTTCGCGTCTTTAATAAGTCGGACCTTGCATCTTTTGAGATAGTCGGTAGCTTCCAATGGAATTTCCTAATGGTAAACACTACCAACCGCGTATATATTATTTGCAAATACGGCCATCGGCCTCTCAGCAACAGGAGTAAAAGGATTAAAAATTATTTAATATTTTAATTATAAAAAAAAAATGTTACAAGAGGAGTTAAAATCCCGTGATTTTTGAAGTAGCTTCTGCAATGTGTTATTCTACTGAGGTAAAAAAGATACCGTATTACTCTTTTTTGTAACTTAAAAATAACATCAGATTGGGCAGCTGTATCAGAACCCCAAAAAAGAATTCCATATCGAAGATGAGACTCGAACAAAGAAAAATATGTTATTTTGGAAGATGCCAAATTGATTTCCTTCGAAACAGATCTTTTTGCATAGCAGGCTGAGGCTAGGTTTTTACTTAAAAACTGGCTGTTAAGAAGCTACGGTTGAAGAGCTCCTTTATAGGATAATGCTATTATCTTATCCACGTTAAAAGGGAGTAAATTAGAGTCGGACCAGGTTTTTATTTTAAGTAGATCACAAGTTATAGTTGCAATATTAGAGTTCCTCTAGATGATACTGGTATCATTAGCAAAAAGAAAAATTTTCCATCGATTTTTAAGTTAGTGATATCATTTATAAAGATAAGGAAAAGTAGAGGACCCAATACGGAACCTTGTGGTACTCCACATACAATGCTTTTGTGACTAGAGTCAGTATCATTTACTCTAACTAGTTGTTTCCTATTCCTCAAGTTAAAATTAAGTTTTTTTATCGAAATGTCGTGATTTATACAATCAAAAGCTTTGGAATAGTCACAAAAAACAGTGGCTGTGTAAAGATTATTGCTTAATGCTTGATAGACCTCATGTAGTACAGAAAACATAGGATCACTGGTACGTTTATTAGATGAAAAAGCCGAACTGACTTTGTGATAAAATGTTATTTTCAACGAGAAAGGGCATAAGTCGACTTTTATAAGTCTCTCAATAATTTTGGATAGGACCGGTAGTATGTCAATAGGTCTATAGTTGCAGACATTCGATTTTTCCTTATGAACAGGAATAATAATGTATGTCTTTAGGCACTCTGGAAATATACCTTTTTCAAAGAAATCATTAATTAGTGAGACCAGGACTTCCAACACGTTTTTTGGGAGATTTAAGAAAATTTTTATAGATAGTCCATCGGTACTACAGGAAGATTTGCTTTTGATACTACTGATTGTTTGGATCAGTTCATATTTATCAAATGGTTTATAAAAAATGAATTCGAGACTGAAATTATAGTCCACGTCCACAGAGGGAAACATTTAAATGAATTGTATCGGCCTTAATTTAGTGTTTACATGCTGTACAAAAAGGGTGTACGTATGTGAAATTATGAATATAATTTCAGTTAATGAGGACTGTATTACATAGGGTTGATTCAAATAAATTAGGATATGTGGTAACAGGTTATACAGATTATAGCAAATTAAGTTTATATAAAGTCTTACCAATATTTTTGCTCCACACACTCGCGGTATTGACAGGCTACACTCGCGGTTGTTTTTTATACGCTGAATCTGTCCGGGTACCGGTTTCTGAACACGTGTTTCGCGGTACTAACACTGAGATCACGAGATAGATCACATTTTACGTCTGTACACGATTTAAAATAGTTTTTGCGGTATTTTTCGCGTAACTATAAGCGAGAGAGTTAGAGTGGAGAAAAAGAGCGGTACGTCTGTACCAAGCGATAGGTAACAGGCTAGAGAGAGTATACGCCTGCCTAGCGAGACTCAGCAGACGAAAAAGCGAACGACTGTCCCTAGCAACAGTCAACGATCAAGAGAGAGTCTTTTTTCTTGCTATTTTAAAATTGTCTGTATTTCTAAAGGAGGGGAGGTTGAAATCAGGGAAGGGTTATCAAGGGTTGGACTAAGGTAATGATGGTAAAATTTTGGTAGAAGGATAGTTAGTAATACAGCGAAAAAATGACATTTTTTCGCATGTGAAAAAATTTAACATATGCATTTTACTTCGAGTTATGTAAAAATATGCAAAAAGTTCACTAGTTACATAAAATATTCAAAATATACTCTGTGCATATTTACTTAAATCTGCTTAGGGAATATCTCTAAGTATGTCTTTTGATTGATGGTAGAAAGGCTTTGCTCTTTCTACTCCACTCCAAAACCCTATGCTGATTTTTTTAATTGTTCGACCTGAAACATGCCCTACTCGGAAATCTCAACAGAGGCTATTTGCTTTTATCAGAGGGGATGCCATTATTTCAGTATAATTTTTGTTATGTTGGAGTGTGTTATGTTATGAGTTCTTTTCATTATTATGACAAGAAAAGATTTTAGCAAAAATGTCGTACATATTCTTCATCTTTCGATAAATCTACAAGTTGAAATTTTTCGTTAGAAAACGAAGTACAATTAAAAATTCCATATCTATATTTGTTCCCCACGAATATTACCTTGCTTGTGTACATTCATACAAATATCTATTGTTGAGAGTATTAAGTAAGGCAGTATTTTTGTTTGTCTTGCGATGATAATTTTTAAGACAAAACAATCAACGAAGTCGATAAAACTTTCCGAATAACAGGCAAAAATAATTGGTGGCTTTATACAATGTTGAACGATAAAATAATGAGTTTTAAATATTTAAATAATAATTAGGTGGTTTATACAAAATAGAAGCATTAGGTGGAGCTATTTTAAAAACATTTATAACAAATAAATTTTAAGTTTGTCGTAATGATCGTCTTCAAGACGACATATCCGTATACGGGGGAAAGATGAAAATTTTTTGGACTAATTTATGACAAAGGTATACTCTTTGATTATCCTAGATTTGGAAATAAGTTTATGACAGAAGATTAACCCTTTGAGACCCTGTGTACATGTGTATGTACATAGCTTTTATTGTTTTGTTAAATACCAACTACTCGCTTATCTATACCGAAATAGCATTCAGTCACTCAAATATACATTTACGATCCACATTTTTAACTTTTGCTTCCATCTAGTGGTCAACAGGTAAAGTTGTCAGCGATTTTGTTGTAAAGTGTCAGCTGTTTAGTTGGTAACCGATACTGCTAGTTTTATTTTACGAGAAACTGTTATCTTTTGTGAAACGAAATCGATCCAACTTTTTAAGTGTGATTTATAAGGTAAGTAGTTTTTTATAAAGTACAAAACATTGCCATAAAAACGATAGTTTTGAAATAAACAAACATTTTTTAGATGTACATGAGCATGTACATATGGTCTAAACTTGGGTTTTAACTTAGTATTGTTGATTGCAGATAACATGAATTACAAAAGAAAAAAATATGATTTCGACAACCCAAAACATCTCCAAGAGTTAATTGACCTGTTAATAAATCTATTATAAGACCAGGGGTTGATGCTTTGACCAGACGTGACACTGAGACACTGGAAGAAGGTGATGACAGCGAAAATGATAATGAGGAGTTAGGGAGAACTTATGATTCAGACGACGAATATATACCAGATGAAGTTGCAGGTTACTCGGGTACAAAAAAATTAGGAAGTAAAGTATGTTTCTCAGAAATGGATTGTTCTAAAAAACCAAAACAAAGAGAAATTAAAACAAAAAAGAGAACCGTAGAGTGGACTAAGGCATCGATAGAGACTCCTACATTTACATGGCATCCTACTTCCCCAAATACAAGTCTTACAGAGCCACTGTGCCCAATTCAGTATTTTTCGAAGTATATTTCAAATGATTTGTTTGAAAATATAGCAATATTTACAAATGTATATGCCTTACAGAACGGAAAAAATTTTAGACCAACTAATGAGAGAGAAATTAAAATTTTATTTGCACTTCATATAATGATTGGAAATTTAAACAAATTTCCCAAAATTAGGATGTACTGGGAAAGAAGCCTTGGTATTAGAATGTTCCTAGATAACATGTCTAGGGACAGATTTTTCCAGCTTAGAACATGTTTACACCTAGTGAACAATTTGGAAAGACCAGCAGGTGATACAGATAAATTTTATAAGGCTCGTCCTATCATCGACGCTGTCAGAAAGAGATGTTTACAGCTTGAACTTGAGGAAGTACTTAGTGTTGACGAGCAAATGATTCCTTACACAGGAAAACTTTCCGTAAAAGAATATGTGAAGGGGAAGCCCTGTCCTTGGGGAATAAAATTATTCGTCTTGTGCGGAAAAAGTGGTCAGGCTTTTGATTTTGTTTTTTTATCAGGGTAAATCTACAGAACTGAATGCAGATAATAAAACAAAACATGGATTAGGGGCATCTATCGTTCTTCAACTAGCCGAAAGAATTTCCACCAGTGAAGGCCACAAATTATATTATGACAATTATTTCTCATCCTATGAACTACTTGAAATATTATTGGCCAAAAAAATATATGCTGGAGGGACTATTCGAATAGATAGATTTTATAAACCTCCTGTGTTACCAGACAATGAAATGCTGAAACTACCGAGAGGTTCCGTAGATGAAGTCGTCAATAAAGAAAAAAATGTGGTGCTAGTCAAATGGTTAGATACAAAGACTGTGAAATTAGCCTCCAATTATGTTGATGCAGGTAATTTAGACATAGTTAGAAGATGGGACAAAAAAGGCTCTTGTTACGTAGATGTTAACCGACCTGAAATTGTCAAAGATTATAATTATGGAATGGGCAGAGTTGATCTAATGGACCAGATGATTAATTATTATCGAATATTTATTAGATCGCGAAAGTGGACATTGCGTGTTATTATGCACATGATAGACTTCGCTCTCACCAACAGCTGGCTGGAATACAGGAAGGACTGCGACAAATGTAATACAACCAATAAGGATCGAATGAAATTTCTAGACTTCAGAGTCAGAGTTGCCGAAAGCCTAATAAATATGGGCAATTCAGTAAGTAAAAAACGAGGAAGAGTTTGGTCTTTTCAAAAAACTGTGCTCGATATATGCAGCATCTTCATCTCCTAAGCCTTCTATTTCAACATTTAAAAGACGAGGAGAGATGAGACCATTTTTGGAAATACAAACGGACAATTTTGGTCACATACCGGAGTTTGATTCTAAGAAGGAGGCTACTAGGTGTAAAAACACAGATTGTAATGGACGTAGTCATGTGTTCTGTACAAGAGTTTTTTTCATTTTATCTTACTAATTGAAGACTTTTGAAATATAAAAACACATAAGATTTTTTTTTTTTTTTTAATAAAAAAGTCAGGTCTCAAAGGGTTAAGGCGGTATTGGTACAGGACTTAAGGCTTTATATATTATAATAATATAATTTTGAAATTTTTCATCGCTTGTAACAAAATTTTTCAAAATGACTTTAGATGTACTTTATTGTTAAACTTGACATAAATTGGTTTATTTATCTTCCAATTTGTTTTGAAACTTACGACTTGGTTCAACTCTCTTTGTAGCTGTTTTGTATCTTTTTTCTATAATACCATCCTCGACAGCTAGTACTTGGGTGTTATCTGCAAACGTAGCAATACATTATTTCCTAATTTATATAATTTGGTATTTTCAACATACTTTTGTTATATAAATATTATCGTAAAATTATACCAATAGATATTTTCGTAATAAAAATACATTTAACGAGTAGTTTAGCATTTAAATATTTGTTCAAGGTTCGTCAAATCGTTTGAAAAATAAAGCAATAATGATAATAGCGACCCATCGTAAGATTTTTTTATTTATAAAGCTCAACAGGCTTTGGAGTTATGAAAATAAAAGCCGAAAACGGGTTTTTAAAAAAATTATTTTCGTAACACAATTTATTTATTAGGAACAAAAACCTCTTAATCTAATTAAACATTGGTTAATAGAATTTTGATCAAATAAAAGGCATATATCGAGCAGAAGCCGGAGACAGAATGGCTCCCGATCTAACGGAAATGTTGGGGTGGCATGTGACAAATGACAGCTTGGATGAGCAGTCACAATCATAGATATGTGATCTGCACCTTTTAAAAATTCTATGAAACTAAGTATTGACCAAAAGTCCAACTGACACTACTGTAGGAGGTCACTGATGAAATATAAAATTATATAGAATATTTTTTAAGTAGATTGAATAATCCAGATCTCACACGCAAACCTCTCTATAATAATTAGGGTGTTAGTTTGAGAGCAACTGCAGTCGACGTAAAGTAAGAATGCAAGAAAAAGACTAAACAATATATTAGACAGTGGGTAGTTGACTACAATAAAATGGTCTACCAAGCACTATCTGTAATGTAGAAAGGAAGAAATCTGACTATGTAATTAAAATACTAAAAATTAAAAATCAAAATTGAAAGCAAAGTATATAAATGGGGTGTAATCTAAGTAGTTCAGTTGAACCCACAGTCAATGGTAGAACTATAAAATTAATATGGATGTGCTCAGTGCAGGAAGTCTAAACAGTCGAGCTGGGTCCCTTACGAGGTGAAGATGTAATAAAGTTTTTAAAAATAGGTTTAAATTTAGTACAATTTAAATTAATTTGACTATTAAGACAGTGAGAGTTTCCATTTGTTTCCCTTGTAATCTCCAAATCTTCCAATAAATCCAACTCCATATAGTTTTTCTTTCTACTAATGTCATGTAAGATAGATGAACCAGTGTTGATGTTAAAATTGTGTTTACTGGATAATAAGTGTTGACCAAAACTTGAAGGCAACCTTCCGGAAATAAATTGCATGACAGGGCCGTCAATTCTAGAAAGCGAGGTAAAGGCTGCTTTACAACAGTCTAAGAATGGTAAGGCTACAGGTCCGGACGAAATACCCGTTGAACTTATTAAGGTGATGAGTGAAGTGAGCACGAAGGAGTTAACTGAACTGTTCAACGCCATATACGATTCAGGTAATATCCCAGAGGAATGGCTATTGTCAACATTTGTAACGCTACCAAAAAAACGATCTGCGAAAACGTGCGAAGATTTCCGAACTATCAGTCTTATGAGTCATGCACTTAAAATTTTTCTTAAAATCATACATGCCAGAATTTACAAGAAATGCGAAGAAAATGTCGGTGAAATGCAATGCGGATTCCGCAATTCTATGGGTACACGTGAAGCACTTTTCACCTTACAAGTCCTACTTCAGAGATGCCGCGATGTCAGTTGTGATGTCTATATTTGTTTTATTGACTACGCCAAGGCATTTGACCGTTGTCAGCACCAGAAGATGGTCACCGCACTACAAAGAGTTGGATTGGATGAGAAGGACATTCGGATCATCATGAATTTATACTGGAACCAGCGTGCTCAAGTCAAGGTCGAAGACCAGCTGACCGACCAAGTGAAGATCATGCGAGGAGTAAGACAAGGATGTGTGCTATCGCCGACTCTTTTCAATATATACTCTGAGGAGATTTTTAATGAAGCCCTCACAAACCTAGACATGGGAATCCGAGTGAACGGTGAATACATCAATAATATCCTCTACGCCGATGACACTGTGTTACTAGCAACCAGCCTAAACGATCTGCAGGCCTTACTAGACCGAGTGCGAACTGTGAGCGTAACATACGGACTGAACCTTAATATTAAGAAAACTAAATTCATGGTTGTCAGCCGTACAAATTTAGATCCCGGGGCACTAATGGCAGGTAGCGAAGAGATCCAGAGAGTCGACAGATTCACTTACCTCGGAACTACCCTCAACGTACAATGGGACTACGCTCAAGAGATTAGATCCAGAATTGAAATGGCACGGTCTACATTTATTAAGTTGAGATCCTTGCTGTGCTGCAGTGATCTCAGTTTGGGAACCAAGATGCGAATAGTGAGGTGCTACGTTCTTCCAGTGTTACTGTATGGAGTTGAAGCCTGGACACTGACGCAAGCCACTGAAAAACGAATCGAAGCCTTCGAGATGTGGATATACAGAAGGATACTAAAAATATCTTATGTGGACCATGTCACCAACGTTGAGGTCCTACAGCGCATGACAAAAGAAAAAGAAGTGCTTAATTTAATTAAACAACGCAAGCTTGAGTACCTCGGCCACGTGATGCGGAACGAAGAAAAATATCGAATTCTTCAACTTGTTATGCAGGGTAAAGTATTTGGCAGAAGAGGACCGGGACGCCGTCGTATCTCGTGGTTGAAAAATCTCCGACAATGGTTTGGGATGACCTCAGCGGAGCTGTTTCGCAGAGCAGTCAACAAAACCATGATAGCCTTGATGATCGCCAACATCCGGACCGGATAAGGCACTGAAGAAGAAGAAAACTTGAAGAGTTTGGTCTTTTCAAAAAACTGTGCTCGATATATGCCTTTTATTTGATCAAAGTTTATTTATTCGAGCATTCAACCTTATATTTATTTGTTAATAGAATGGTTAAAATACCTGAATCTATGGCACTGCTATCGTTGGTAGGTAGTTTAAATTTATCTTTAGTAGTTTAAATTAAACTCTCTCTCTCTCCAATGGCGCTACAGCCCAAATCGGGCCTTGGCCTCCTCCAAACTATGCCTCCAACCTTGTCGGTCCCGCGCCGATCTTCTCCAGGTTCTCACGTCTAGCAAATTTTGCGCGTCCGCTGCCACTTCATCCTCCCATCTTTTCCGTGGCCTTCCTTTTGGTCTTGCGCCCTGCATTTTACTATCTAGGACTCTTTTCGGCAATCTTTCTGTCTCCATTCTTACTACATGACCAGCCCAGCGAAGTCTCTGAAGTTTAACGAATTCTAAGATCGGTGTCTCTTTGAACAGTTGGTAGAGTTCATGGTTATACCTGGATCTCCATATTCCGTTTTCGTTAATAGGTCCAAATATCTTTCTTAGGACTTTTCTTTCGAAGAGTTCCAGTTTTCTTTTTGTCTCTTCTGTCATCACCCATGTCTCGCATCCATAACATACTATTGGTCTGATAATAGTTTTGTAGACCCTGATTTTCGATCTCCAGTGTGTGTTTTTGGAGCGAAACACATGATCGAGAGAAAAATAAGCTTTGTTTCCCTTTACTATTCTTCTTTGGATTTCTGGTTCTTCTGTTCCATCCGTGTTTAATGTAACTCCTAAATGTGTGCAACTTTCTGTGCGTCTGTTTCCCCTAGCTCTTGCCTTTGTTAACTTTTTTGTCTCTTGAATATTTATTTCTAGTCCGGTCTCTTTTGCCTTTGATTTTAATTGTGCATATATTTCTGCCGCCTCTTCTGTTCTGCGAGACATGATGCTGATATCATCGGCATAGGCGGAAATCTGTATTGATTTATTTGTTAGGAGATTACCTCTTCCTATATGCAGCTGTCTTATCATTCAATTAAACTAGAACCCAAATTTTAAGGATTCAAAGTAAGCATAAAAAAATTTCGGTGCCCAACCAACCCCCCACCAGGAAAATTCTAGGTACGCCACTGCTCAAATAAATAATATTTGCATGTTCGGGTACTATTATTTTATGGTAAAAACAATTATACAGCACATATATGCTAAGCGCTTGGTTCTGCAAAGAACTAAAGCTATTTTTAATCTTGAATTTGAACTACTATCACAGTGCACACTGTCCAAAAATGATAAATAAATTTAATCCGACACTGGTCATAAAAAACAACGCACTCACAGTCTAACAGTACTATCGCTAAACCAGTTCAAACTCGTTCGACAAAAAACTCATTTTAATTTTAAATCTGACTCTAAACTTTAGCCAAAAGAATTTTATTTGTTTTTGTAATGTGCTGTTCCATCCAATAAGCACACTTTTGACATATGACCTTTAAGATTAATACGTGTTAAAATTATTTTGTTTTTTTTTGTGAATTTCGGTTTCGAAATGTGGTGGTTAAGATATCAAGTTTTGTTTTGATTTTAATAAACGATTTTTTAATTTAATTATTGAATATATGTAATATAATATAAAATTAATATAACGAACTTGACGCAGGATTTACTATTATTTACAAATATACTTACAAACAAAAATTGTGCAGTAAAATGTTTGATATTCTGTTTGATACACCTATACGTATGCCAATAAGAGTGCTTCATTATAATCTAGTGTTTTGGATTGGACATTTTCCATAGGAAGCTATTTTTTTGCTGGAATCCCTTCAGGATGTGCCCAATATCGATAATCACGATATGCGCCAGTCGCAAACCCTGTGCTAAATTTTTTATTTAACAAAATCTGAAAACAATTGAAAATTTCCCATTTTTTTGCTCCTATTTTCTTTTATAATTCGGAAAATATTGATCCTAGAGAAAAAATTATAAGAGGTAAAAAGTTTCGTTATTCAATTTTACACAATATTTCGTTAGCTAGAAATTGAAAATTTAATGTTTATTGTTGAAAAAATAGCAATAATGGGAAAAAAAGTACAAAAAAATGAAGTTAATCCTTTAAATGTTTTCAACTTTCTAAACTTGACTTACAAGCTCCATATTCCTCCTAGAAAAACTTCTTAATATGTTTAAAACGTGTGCTAAATTTTGTTAAGATCGGTCGGATAGGTTTTGCATAATAATTTTGCAATCCAGCCTACTGGAAAAAAAATCGCAAATTTTCAAATTTATAGTAGGCCCTAAATAAGCCTCTCAGATAGTTGCAAATTTTTTTACATATAAAGGAAGGCACAAACTTTCAAACGCTTTTTGTAAAATTTAAATCGGTTCACTAGGAGAGCCTAGAAATTTTTTTAAAATTTTAAACATTTTTTATATATATATATTGGGCTTATAAACAAATTGAATAACTTTACGAGCTTTAAACATATTAATTTCAAAATTTATACACTTAAAGAATATTAAAAGATGCTTCTTTAAAAAAAAAAGATACATTCGGCTTACTGGTTGCCGAGATATTGAAGGTCAAAGTTGGCATACATTTGCCGTGTAACCATAAGTGATAGAGGGCTCGTTTTTAAACAAGTACCCTCGTCTGGTCAAGTACTGTGTATATGAAAAGTTTTACGTAATGCGCTTCATGGCAACATACATAAAAAAAGACAAATAAAAAACCGTTTTCGCGTAAAATGTCGCTCGGAATGCATGAGAGGTGGTGGTGGGGGACATTCACTCAAAATGTGAATTGGCGAGTTCAAAATCATAGCGCGCGCTAAAAATTGCATTACCTCGGCTTCTTGTTAACCAATTTTGCTCTTTTTTTTTAATTGATGTGTCGGACGACAAGGATTTCAAATATCATATTTTCAAATACCATTTTTAATTGCAAATTGGGAAATTTACAATAAATAATTGTATGTTAAACAAGTAATTGCATTTTTTCTTCATGCATTTTTTTTGAGCTTGCAATTTATACATTGAAGTAAATTGTTACTTTTAGTAAACAAATATGTATTTATAAATTGTTAATAAATAATTTAAATTGTTAAAACAAAGGTGAACGAAAAAAAAATTTTTTTTTTTCATAAATAAACTTTATTTTGACTCAATCTTCAATAATTTTTTTTAAGTCTTTCTTTTTTTGGAAGGACAAGAATCTTCAGGTCTTATTTCTTCCTCAAAACCTTCATTTTCCATTTCAATATCTTCATCCTCGATCTGTAAATTTAATGTTTCTTCTCCTTCATCTGTAGCTTTATCTTGTGCCTCTAGAAAATCTAAGGAATCCATTTTTGAACAAAGTTTTTTACATTTACAACTAATATTTCTGAATAATCAGTGAGTCAGGTAGTAATACCTGCTCAGTTTGTATTGGCTCAAGACCATTTTGAGTTAGTTCCCACCCCCACTCAGTAGCATTCAGGTTATTTCCACGCCACTGCTGTACTTGGAAATATACACGAAGCGAGTGTTGCTCAGCTGCAGATTGTGTTGGTGGCAGCATGAACAATTGAAAATTTTTATTTTTGCAACCTTTATTAAAGCACAAGTAGCGAATTTTATTCAATGTAAAATCGCAATTTGAGTGGCCCATATACAATGCCGATATAATTTTACATCCGCTGAGTTTAATTTCTTCCTTAGTGGCACTTTTTTCATTAAAAATGGTTGCTTCTTGCGATATATCATTATTTGTTGGAAACAATTTAACAATTTTGCTTTTTCATTGATAAAAAATGCAGAGGTTGTATCACAACCTCATAAATTTTGAAATTGATATGTTTAAAGCTCGTAAAGTTATTCAATTTGTTTATAAGCCTAAAAAATGTTTAAAACTTTAAAAAAAATTTCTAGGCTCTCCTAGTAAACCGATTTAAATTTTACAAAAGGTGATTGAAAGTTTAAGCCTTTCTTTATATGTAAAAAAATTTGCAACTATCTAAGAGGCTTATTTGGGGCCTACTATAAATTTTAAAATTTGCGATTTTTTTCCAGTAGGCTGGATTGCAAAATTATTATGCAAAACCTATCCGACCGATCCTAACAAAATTTAGCACACGTTTTAAACATATTAAAAAGTTTTTTTAGGCGGAATATGGAGCTTGTAAGTCAAGTTTAAAAAGTTGAAAACATTTAAAGGATTAACTTCATTTTTTTGTACTTTTTTTCCAATTATTGCTATTTTTTAACAATAAACATTAAATTTTCAATTTTTAGCTAACGAAATATTGTGTAAAATTGAATAGCGAAACTTTTTACTTCTTATAATTTTTTCTCTGGGATCAATATTTTCCGAATTATAAACGAAAATAGGAGCAAAAAAATGAGAAATTTTCAATTGTTTTCAGATTTTGTTAAAAAAAAAATTTAGCAGAGGGTTTGCGACTGGCGCATATCGTGATTATCGATATTGGGTACATCCTAAAGGGATTCCAGCAAACAAATAGCTTCCTATGGAAAATGTCCATTATGGTCTGAATTTCTACAGATCCCGCCTAGTCTAAATGTTGACTCGTCCAAGTGAATTGAAAAATGGTTCGTTTTTTAACTAAATGTCTTAGAAATTCTTTTGAGTATTTCTGCTGGTATAGAACAGTTTTTTAACGCCTCTTCAACAGCTGGCGAAATAAGTTGTTCTCCGATATTGTGAGGTTTTCCTGATCTTATTATAAGAAGTGAGATGTGAGATGTTATAAATTCTATGCCAGAAGAGAGGCACGACGAGGAGCATGCTGTGGATCAGACCATCTTTTACTCCAAACCAAATTTAGATGCAGAGTTAACAAAGAAAGAAACGAAAGACAACAAAGAACAAACAAACTGGACCTGGAAAAACTGAAGATTCAGGAATGTAAAGAGAAATTCGAAGAAGAAGTCGCAAGGACGCGAGAACTGCAATCCATGGAGGGCAAATGGAATACAGTAAAACCTCGATATAACGGACCTCTATTTAACGGACTTCGGATATAACGGACAAAAAATCTGGTCAAATATAAAACAAAATAAAAACGTACTGTTAATATTATACATGCTTAACCCGTCCCATACCACTGTATTTCACAAAGAATTTCAACAAAATCTAGCATAAGAGTCATTTCTAATAGTAATATGTATATATTTTTTGTTGCTGAAAAATAAATTTGTTAGAGAAACATAAAAAATACACACATGAGATATAAATTTGCACATTTGTAGGCAAGAGACAGAAAGTGAGATTATCACATATTATTAGGGGATTCCCTGATATAATAACACGTAGGTTTTTATGATTATATGGGTGTTGCTAAACTAACACATTTAGTGTACGCCAATAAGTAAGTTAAAATTTTCGCAATCCTACCCTTTAAATATGGACCAACGGAAAAGAATCAATCTAAAAATCAATCAAAAACTAGATATTATACAAACGTTGGAGTCTGAAACGTCTGTGTCTCATCATATATGTGATCAATATGGCATAAAAAAGCAAACTGTTTCGGACATAAAAAAAACAAAAACAAAATAAATAAATTTGCATTCATGTGTGATGTAGGAGAGAACAGCTTATCTTAGATAGTAGGAGAGAACAATCTTAGAAAACGAATGAAATTGGCTCGTAAAACTTCACTGGAAGAGGCAACTTTCTAGAGGGGTCCCAGTCCGGGTAGTCGAATTAAAATCTGATGCAATTAAATTAGAAAGTCATATGGACATACCATTCAGAACAAGTGATGGATGGCTCTAGCGCTTTCGCAAAAAGCACGGAATCATAAATAAAAAAATTTACGGCAAAGCTTCAACTGCCCCAAAAGAAGAAATAGAACCTTTTAGTCAAAAATTAATAGAACATTATAAGTAACGAAATGCTATTAGAATCTCAGATTTCAAAACTGACGAAACTGGTTTGTTATGGCGTACTTTGCCTGAAAGCACACAATCCTCCAAATATGACAAATCTAATTCTAGAAGAAAAATTAACAAGAAGAGGATCTCGGCTTTGTGCTAACGCCGATGGATCGCATAGATTGACTCCTGTAATGGTTGGCAAATCTCGTAAACCTAGCAACTTTAGCTGTTTGTTTTTTTCAAAGTATACAACATTGCTTATTCAACAAATGGATCAGGGAATAATTTTGGCAACCAAACGAATATATCGCAGAAAGTTTTTAGAAGATGTAATAGTTGTATTGATCGATGGAAATAATGTAGAAGATACAAGAGGGCAGCGTACCTTGCAAATTACAATTTAAAGTCAACAATTTTTAATTTTGCTGTAGCATGGGAGGAGGTGAAAGAGCAAACAATAAAACATGGTTGGAAGGATTTGTTTGATGGCCTAGATGCATACACAGATTTAGAAGGGTTGGAAGTTACTGATTTCTGTAGGACAATACATAATAATGCCGGACAACATATAGCTAAGGAAGATATTACACCATGACTGAAAGTGAAATAGCAGATGAAGTTATGAACCTAAAAAATGAGGATAGAAGTGATGATACCGAAGAAGGTGACAAAACAAGACTACTAAAAATGAAGTTATCAGAGGTAAGATCACATCTCGACGCTCTAATAACAGTTATTGATTATTCATCAGATAAAGAAGTTCAACTGTGTTCTACGCATATTCGTAATTTTAGAGAGTTGATTATAAAAAAACAGCAAACATCGAAAGTGCAAACGAACCCTGGTTTCTTTTTCAAAACTGGATTGCCGACAGCAAGCGCGTCGATATCAACAGCAACGTCACTTCACGACGAATGTCCGAAGTCAATTAAATAGAATTTTGTTTGTATTTTGAATTTTTTATATACATCTAAATACGTACATATTTAAAAAAAAATTTCTATTTATTTTAAACATATTTTTATATAACGAACTTTCGGCTTTAACGGACACCCCGTCTCCCCAAGTAGTCCGTTATATCGAGGTTTTACTGTAATATCAAAGCAGCAGTAATGACAGCGGCAGCGTCCACCCTGGGAAACAAGAAAAAGGAGAGAAGAGAAGCAAGGTTATAGATAGATAGATAGTTTATTTGACTGTAAGATACAACAAGGTTTACAGCAAGTCAAACTAAAATTATAAATATTAATCATTACAACAAAATGAACACAATACATTAAAAATATTTAAAACATTAAAATACATATAAAACGTACAATATGGACATCATAATATAATTAAAATAACATTAAATTTGGTTATGTTGCAGCTTGGGCATTCACAGATACACTCTGGTAATATTCACCTAATGTATAAGGACATATGGTCACTAGGTACTCTTTGACTTGGTTTTTAAAAGTTGTAGTTGAAATAGTGTTTTTAAATTAAGGTTCGATGACGAGTGCAGACAAGCAATAGAGGAAAGAAATGAAGCACCCAAAATATATATAATAAGAAGAACATGTGAAAGACGAACATGTAGAAACAAAAAAAGAGCCTATGAAAATGGACAAATAGAAAAAATGGAAAAAATTTCAAAAACAACGAAATTAGAGGGGCTTACGAATACCTAAAAAAGATAAAAAGTGGGCATAAACCTCAAACAAGTCTATTTAAAGGTGAAAGTGGGCAAATAATCAGTGGCCAACAGAAAGTCACAGAAACCTGGAAGAATTATTTTCAGACCCTACTTGGTACACAAGTAGACATGGAAGATGAAATGGGTACGAACTACGTAAAAGAGAATGAAGTAGAGAATGTAGTAGAAGCACCAACCATAGAGGAAGTTCTCGAAGCTATTAAGGCCCAGAAAAACAATAAATCCCCAGGAGTTGACGAAATACTAGCAGAATTGTATAAGGTAGGCGACCACCTAGCAAGTCACATCCACGCGCTCATCAAAGACATATGGCAAAAAAAGAAAATACCCGACGACTGGAAGAAAAGTATAGTATGTCCGATCTATAAAAATGGAGACAAACTCCAGCGCAAAAACTACCGTGGAATTTCTCTACTATGTACAGCATATTATAAAGTCCTCACGTATATTATAAACCAGCGGCTCCAACCACTAGCAGAAAATATTGGAGAGTATCAGACGGGCTTCCGACGGGAAAGATCGACACTAGATCAAATATTTACAGTCAAACATATCTTGAGTAAATCATGGGAACATGATCTTGATGTTCACAACATGTTTGTAAATTTCAAACAGGCATACGACTCAGTCAAAAGGAATAAACCCTAAAATATTTTGGCTGAATTGGCAATATCACACAAGCTAATTAGACTCATTAAAGCCACAATGGATGAAACTCAGGCATGTGTTTTCTTCTTCTTCGCATGCCATATCAGAATTATCCGACGTTAACGATCACCATTGCGAAAGCTTCTCGATCTTCTGCAATATGGATTTATTGTCCCACATTTGATATCCGAGTCCATTCTCGAATGTTCCTCAACCAAGAAACCCGTTTCCTTCCTACACCTCTACGACCCTCTATTTTGCCTTTAAGGATCAGTTGTAATATTTTATATCGACTTCTTCTTACTATATGTCCCAGATAAGACATTTTTCGATATTTAACAGTCTTTAGCAGTTCTCTATCTTTGTTGTTTGCTGACGCTCCTTAGTACTTCTTCATTAGTTTTCCTTGCCGTCCAAGGTATCTTCAGCATTCGTCTATGAACCCACATTTCCAATGTTTTAATTTTGTTCATAATCGATACTTTTAGCGTCCACATTTCTGCACTATAGAAAAGTACGGACCAAACATAACACTTAACCATTCGTTGTCTTAGTTCTAAACTGAGATGATTATTGCAAAGAAATGACTTACATTTTCATAAAAGTAGTTTTAGTCATTGCTTAGTCATTGATTTAGTCATTTTGTCATTTGTGAGTTGAAAGAGGTATTTGGTAGTGGTCTGGTTAAAGAAGTAGCAGGAGTACTGGATTGATGAGCAGTTGTGGTTTCTGATGTAAGGGATGTTTTATTTATTGGATAATTTTCTGTTTCATTTATAGATTTATAGATAGCTGGTCAATATTTGGTATGTGGTATTACATTTACAGCAATTTATGCCATCTAAGGAAAGATACATTCTGTAGGGGGTATTGTCATGAGATATTAGAAGTGAATTTGAAATATGATCATTAGTTGTTGGAGCAACAAATACTTGACGCCTAAAGCTTTGGATGGAAAAGTAAAGTTACTTACGGCATTAGAGTAGTTTAATGTTGAAGAAGAGGTTGGTGCTGAAGATGTTAATATTGGTTTGGTGATTACTGTGTCAGTTTTTAAATTGTTATCCATTTTTAATTTTTATTTTCTTCATTTCATAGTATTAATACTAGTATTAGCTACTTTGTTTTGGATAATTTTGCAATGAAAATACGATAAATGCTATTATTTTAATGTTGTACCCCAGTTTAAAAAAGAAAGAGCAAATTTCTTTCAGTAGATCCCGAGATGTATCATTTTTTCTGAAACTGTGTTAAAGTTTTTGAAGAGCGCAGCTGGTCAATCAGTCGGCTACTCTCACTCCTTCTACTCTAGTCGGAACGCAAAGTACTCTTTGTTTTCAATACTCCTGTTTAAACAATTTTCAATAATTTTGTTTGATTAAAGTTTTTTTTAAACTTTGACTTTTCTTAAAAAAGATTGATTAATTTCAGCCTTAATGTTGTTAAGTAACATAACATTGATTTAAAAAAGTGTTATGTTGTTTTTCCCCGTCTAGATTTCCTGCTAAAATCTTGAATATCTAAACTTCTTATCCACGACGGGATAGGACGGGATAAGACGGGATATCCATAAATGCGAGGATAACATTGGAGATTCGCAGTTTGGGTTTAGGAATTATCTTGGGACAAGAGAAGCACTTTTTAGTCTACAGGTCCTCATCCAGCGCTGCAGAGATATGAACAAAGACGTGTACATATGCTTTATAGACTACGCAAAAGCATTCGATAACGTAAAGCACGAAAAGATAATTGAAGTTCTCCATAAGATCGGAGTTGACTACAGAGACATTCGAACAATAGCAAGTCTCTATTGGGGTCAAACAGCTAAAGTGAAAGTAGGATCTACATTGACCAATAAAATTGAGATCAAGAAAGGGGTACGACAGGGCTGTATCTTGTCTCCTATTCTCTTTAATATATACTCAGAAGAAGTATTTAAGACAGCGCTGGAGGAAAGCACAGAAGGCATAAAGATAAATGGAGAAATAATTAATAACATAAGGTATGCTGATGACACTGTGATTCTAGCAAGTAGCATGGAGGAACTGAGTTGCCTAATGAGTAAGATACAAAAAACAAGTGCACAATACGGACTCAGACTAAATATCACAAAAACCAAATGCATGTTAGTAAGCAAAACCCAACAACTACCACAGCAACTGATATTAAACAATGAAAGAATTGAACACGTGGATTCGTACATCTACTTGGGAACAACAGTTAACTCAAATTGGGATCAAGCGAAGGAAATACGTATAAGAGTAGAAAAGGCAAGAGCATCGTTCACTAGCATGAAGCAAATTTTCACCTCTAAAAGCCTCACCCTACCTCTCAAAATTCGACTTCTGAAATGTTATGTATTCCCGGTTTTGTTATATGGAATGGAGGCGTGGACAATGACCGCAACATTGATGAAAAAAGTAGAGGCCTTCGAAATGTGGGCTTACCGACGTATATCCTGGACTGAGCACGTGACCAACGAAGAGGTACTACGCCGGATAGGTAAAGAGAGAGAGGTAGGAATAAGTATAAAGAAAAGAAGGTTGGAATACTTGGGTCACGTTATGAGACATAATAAATATAGAGTACTACAGCTGATCGTTTCGTTCAAGGGAAAATAGCAGAAGAGGTCCAGGGAGAAGAAGACATTCGTGGCTCCAAAACTTGCGGCAATGGTTCGGATTGTCATCTGCTGAACTATTCAGATCTGCCGTAAACAAAGTCAGAATAGCCATGTTGATTGCCAACGTTCGGAACGGACAAGGCACATGAAGAAGAAGAATCCACGACTAATCTCACCCCAAAAACTGAGTACCGTTCTTATGTAATATTCTCACATTGTTAGTTCTAACTCTTTAACATTACAGAAATAACTGTTTTTAAAGATAAAGTTAAATGATTTGTAAAGCATTCTTAAGACGTAGTTGTTTAAGCTTTGGTTTCTACTTTGATCCCATTAAGTACATTGTTGTTGTAATTTTGGGTATTTGATAAAACTGTATCTTTTGTTTTACTTCGACTTATGCAGAAAACTTTTTTTGTTTTTATCAAAGTTTCTTTCTTTGTAATAATCCCTGATTACAGCAATCTTTTGTTGCACAAAAATACACAGTTAATGGTTCGTGCAAAAGATAACCAGCAAAAGAGACAATATTCTTCCCTTATAAATCAACGTTTTGTAAGTTATTTATCTTGTTGCCACGATAACGGTAGCTAATATGTGTAAACGAACTAGTTTTTTGATAAACGGTAATATTAATATATGCAAAAACTCTGATGATACACTAAAATACTTTGGAAAGATTATTGCGTGACCCTGACAGAGAACGGTGTTTAGACTCGTATCTTTCGAATGCCAAAGGTTAGAGATAATTCTTTTTATTGTTTGTTTCGATTCCAAATGCGTAAAATTCGAGTATCTTTCTTCTTCTTATACTATAATTACTTACTCCTGGATACTACATCTCGTGGTACCTACCAACTGGCAACTGTCTGCTTTGAGATTGATCCTCAGTTATTATTCACCAGTTTCTGAGTACTAGCTTCTCCAGATCTTCTTCAACACCGCCATCCAGCAAAGATGGTGTCTTCCTTTCTTCATTATACTTTCTTTTTTGTTGCTGTTGTAGTATTCTTTGCCATTGTTGTTTTTTTAGAGGATATATCCCTTGTTCATGAATGACCCATTCTTGCCCATAAAGTACTACAGTTCTTGTTACTGCTTTAGGAATCTTTAATTCGGCTGTTTCTTCTTTTTGTTATGTTTGAGCCTTACCCAAAATGGAACTTGAATGTTCGGGACTGAGCAGTCCAACAGAGAGTTTGATATCAAAAGCTGAGTATATCCTGTAACGAAATATTTTGCCTACCACATGGGGTAGAAAATTGGGGATAGAAATTATTGACAGTAGAGATAGGGCAAGCAAAATAAACGAAACTGTGCGAACGGCACTCAGGGTTTGTTTGGAGAGCTGGGGTCGTGGATAAGTAAATGGCAAGGGGTCGGATTGGGGCAACTACAAAGAATGAAACAAAGGGGTACTAACGTGAATCTCTTGGGACAAACAAAACAAAAGGAAACAGGAAATACCTCTAGCAATTTAAAAAGGACGCCGCTTCGAGGTGCCAAATTATAACCATTACAACAGCTAGTTGTAACTATTGAAATAAGTATTAAACATAAAAAAAGGGTATACCGACAAAAGGACGCGGAAAAAAGGACGCATAAAAAAGGACGCGGAAAAAAGGACGCGCGAAAAAAGGACGCGTGGAAAAAAGGACGCGTGGAAAAAAGGACGCATATTATTAATGAAATACTATAAATAGTTTATTTTAATTGACAATAGCAATTACCCCCGTTTATCCCCTATATATAATTACAGAAAATGATTCTACCTAACCTAAAATCGGTTACGGTAAAAGTAAAAAATATTTATATGAAAAAAACTTGCCTTCACACTTTATCCAGGCTTAGGACTGGCAGCAGAAGCTGGTGTGTTTACAAGTTTTTTTTTATTTTTTTTTAATTTTTTGCTTTTTTTGGAATTTTTTTGTCATTTTATTTTTTTTTTTGTTTTATTTTTGATATTAATTTTTTTTGTATTTTTTTTATGTTTGCAACTGAAACTTGTGAGCAATGCCTCTCAAATATTCTAAAGTTGGCCTGTCAGCATAATCGGCAACAATAGCCCTTATCCTGTTTGCTGTATCTTGATATTTTCCTTTGCGTGGAGGTACATTGCCCGAAATGTACTGCTCTATTTTCAAAACATTTAAATCATATTCTTTTTTTAGAGAATTAATAAATTTCCAAATATTCGGATGTGCGCTATTGAGAAGAGAAGAAAAGCTGTTGTGCCATCCTTCGACAGCATTATTAGTTCGAGGTATATCTTGGTCTGCCAAATCGTAACAATTCCATACATTTGATGGAAAAAGGGGTTGTCTTCGATTTCCTCTTCTAGCTAATCTCCCTATCCAAGTGTCTTCAAAGTAATTAATCAGCGGCACTAGTAGTTTTTCATTTTGTGTATAAAAATCGCTTTTGAGCAACTCCTCGTACACTCTGACTACATGGTGGTCTGGAACAAACTCAAGAGCTGTCAATTGTCTTAGATGAAGGGCGAAGTCAGGATTCTCAATATATCTACGTTGCAATCCGGCACTTTGAATATGGCGCCACATACACTGCGAGAAATGAAAAAAACATCCGCGGATTTTCACATTTGGGAACTCAGTTTGTGCAGCATTCATTGCCGCTCTTTCAAAGTCCATCATTATTGTTAGAGGGCGCAAGGCCGGATTCAACACCTTTAGTTGCTGAAAAACACGTGTATAAGTCTCTTGTGTTTTGTTCGTTAGAAGTGCAAATACAGTCGGGATTACATTACTATATCGCACTCCATGAATTGTGTATATTTGAGAAAACAATGGTGGTGCTGAGTTAAATGTTCCATCGGCATACCAATGATCGCATTGTTCCATAAATCTTAAATTTCTTTGTGTTGAAAATAACAAAATACGTTCTTCTTCTGGCCCGCTATCAAATAATAGAAATAGCTCACCGCCTGTAGTTGTGCCGTAGCAGCTAAGGAAAGTCCTTGAGAAATTTCACTTACTACACCTTGGGTGGAGTGTTCCAGTTGTTGTGCAACTTCTTTCATCCGGTTACAAGCTTCTTTTGCTTCAATCTTTGCCGTGTCTGCAACGTGATTATGTTCTGTGGATTTTGTAATTTCATCCACAACGGTATGCACTCTTCCTGTACATTTGCACTTATTATAAGTAGCACACTTCCAAATTGTCTTTTCACCAATCACTCGCTCTTTTTTATGGAGAAATCCATTATAAAGTAACAAGTTGTTGCCTTTTTGGCTTTTCACAAACGCTAACACCATCTTAACAGACTGATATCAATTTGTAAAATGTTTTCTTGTTAAGAACAGAATAAATTACCTACCGCGACAAGTTTCCCCTATATAAACAATTTGGTTAATGATGTTTTGTTATATCGGACCTTTTGTAATATTCATTTCTTAAAAACAATTATCAAACAATTAGAAAGTTTTATTTTCTTACTAATCGTTTCTATTTACATTCTTAACATTACCTGCGGAATTTACCAACCTTCCGGTTCGCGTTAAACCCTCATTAGACCCCTTACTGGGCTGGTACTTGGGTTTTTCTAATCCCATACATAATTCTGATAATATGGAATCTAACCTGTTTCAATACCAGAAATCTTGAATCAACATTATAGTAGTATTTATTATTTTACTTAAGATATTTTAGTCCTAAGCCTCGATAAAATGTGAGGGCAAGTTTTTTTCATATAATTATTTTTCACTTTTTACTCTTACCGTAACCGATTTTAGGTTAGGTAGAATCATTTTCTGTAATAACATATGGGGATAAAAAGGGGGCAATGGCTAATGTCAATTAAAATAAACTATTTATAGTAATTCATTAATAATATGCGTCCTTTTTTCCACGCGTCCTTTTTTCGCGCGTCCTTTTATCGCGCGTCCTTTTTTCCGCGTCCTTTGGTCTCGCGTCCTGTTTTCCGCGTCCTTTTGTCGTAGATTCAAAAAAAAAGGGGTTAGAGAGTTAGTCAAGATAAACAAACATAATGGTTTACAAAAAATTAAACATTTATTGTGTTACACAAACAGTTACAAAAATAAATGGCACAAATTACTAGATTAATAGTTACAGAGTACAAAAATAACAAAGAAAACTTGCATATCATCCGTTTACAAAATCTAGGAGTTGGAGATATTACATAAACTTACAAAAAAATTGATATTGCAATAGAGGTTAATCTTTTTTTTTTAACAAAACAAATGAATATCGAAAATAGTAAAGCGAGCTGTCTTATGGTAACATTAAATTTAAAACTACAATTAAAATGACAGCTAACAATGCACTAAAATTTACGATGTTAAATATTTCAATTTTAATGAAAGGAATTATTACTTTAGAAAAAAATGTCTGTCTTTACTTTAAAATTTGAAACAAAAAGTTACCTGGATTTTTCACTAAAACACTTTGAATTTTCTGTACCTGGACGTCACTGGTGCTTCTGGGGTAGAACTGGGCTTCACCCTCTGTGTAACGAACACACGAACAAATTCATCTCCAAAGTGCTAAAAAGCCTGGGACGACAACCAGGGAGAAACAAAACGAAAATGGAAACGACGATTCTTTCAATCCTCACTTAAAACTTTAACTGAACCATTAACTGCCACAATACATTACATATTTTTCATGAAAAGAGACGAACAACGAGGAACATTTCAAATTTGATGTAAAAGTTGGATCCACACCGAAGCCGACTGTCTCTTACAGCAACCCAAGTGAGAATTGAGCAATTATCTTTTAAAATTCATTCGCATTGACGGAAATATTTATTTAAAACGCAGAATATGAAACGCAAAAGCATGCCGAGGACGTACACATCTGTAAAACATAAACAAACTCTAAAAATATGTTTATATTACTTGGCGACGCTAAGAGGAATTGAAAATACTTTTTGCGTATTTTAACTTGTATGAAAGTAAAGAGAAATACACTGAAATCATTCTTCGTTATTTCAATACATATATGACGGGATTTCAATTTAATACATATACGAGGGGATTTCAATATATATATCAAGGAATTTATATACTAAAGAATTTGTAAATGCTACAATCCTGACGTTTTGAAGAGTCGCTTTCCGCTGAAGACTTTGTCGCAACCCATTCTTCTAACTTACTTACTTACTTACTAGCCAACGCCCACCCTTGGCATGTTAGTCATTTGGTGGCGCGCTGACCAGTATAGACGAGTCGTTTCTCGTAGGCGATCTTCATCCTCCTCGGGTGGGTCTGTTTTCAGGGCTGGGCACTCTGGAAGGTGAGCAGCATCCATCTGGGGCTGATCACATAATGGACAGTTGTCATTTTCGCGGACGCCGATGCGATGTAGATGGGAGGCCAGGTAGTCATGCCCCGTAGTTGTTCTGAAGACGGCTACACTAATAGGTCTCGGCAAGTTGCGAGGGATTGGTGACTCTATTAGGTGGGCCCAAGATTTTCCAGCACCGGCTTGTATTTGCTGCTCTTTTATCTTCGCTTTGATTCCTCTTCTAATGGTGGACTTTGCTGATGTGTACGATTGGAAGCTAGGGGGCTGTGGAAGAGTAGTGCCTTCTTTTGCAAGTTCATCCGCCGCTTCATTTCTTTCAACACCGACATGACTAGGGATTCATTGTAGAGTAATCAGCCACCCTTTTTCCATCAAGTTCGATAGTTGGACACGACAAGATATTGTTTTGGCACAGTCGGTGTATCGATTTGTCGACAGAGCGAGGATTGCGGCTTGGCAGTCGATGAAGAAGGCAACTTTTTGGGGGTGTTGGAAATTCTCAAGATTTTTTGCAGCTTCGTGTATAGCAGCAATTTCGCCGTCGTAGTTGCTGAGAGGGGCACCCACAGCTATAGAGCCTTTGAAGAACGATGAGACATATCCTGCTCCTGTTCTTCCCGAGTCCGGCATCGAGGATCCATCGCAGTAGATGTGGAGCCACTCATGTGCTGGGTACTTGGTGTGTATCGTCTCTAGGGCGGCTTTCCTTAGGGCAATGTCTGACGATAAGTGCTTCGGGTCGTTATGGTTTTCAAGCAGTAATTCTGTGTTTGGTAGACAGCGGGCCAGTGTGGTTTGCGCTGGGAAGGGGGCGGCTTCCGACAGGACAATGTGGTATTTTTCCATGATTTGGTTTGCTACTGTAAGCAGAGTGGTTTGTGTTTTAAGACGTGAGGCTGCTTGTCTATATTCGTCCCATTTTTGTGGAAGTATTCGTCTTTGCCTTTCCCAGAAGGTTAACGCGTGTTGCTCTCTGCGGCATTGTATTGGTTCAATACCGGTCTGGGCTTCCATTGATGTAATCGGTGTTGATTTTGGAGCACCGGTGATGACGCGAAGGGCAGTGTTCTGGGCGACTTCAAGCTTGGAGGTGGTGTTTGTACTCGCAGTTATTGTAGCTTCACTCCCATATTCTAATATCGGCCGGACATAGGTTTTGTATGTTGCTACCAGGACATCTTGCGTGGCGCCCCACTTTGTTGCTGTGAGACGTTTGAGCAGTCGACATCTCTTTGTGGCTTTCTCCCATTCTTCTAACTCGTCCTTTTATGTTTCATTAGAAGTCCATTTTTTTTCTCTAGGATATTTTTTTTATTTATTTGTTGACACCGGCTCTTTTTACGCGTCAGTACCGTTTCGATCTTTTCTCTAAAAGTTCAATATTGTTTCTACTTCCTGTATTCATCAGACATTGATTAAATCATGTATAGTATCACCAATACCAATGAAAGGAAAACCAGTAGCAAAAAGTCGTACTTGGAGACCTCCAAAACAGTGATCAACATTTTAAACCACGGCCAATCAAGAATCCAGGCCTTATTAACAAATTATGAACATAAAAAAATATGCCCACATAACATATTCAAATACATTAACACTTTATTAAAATTATCTTTGTTTAACAATCAAATATTTAAACAGATTTTTACGCGTTAACTTGTCTTTAAAAATTCGAGTTCATTATTTACTTTAACAATTTTCGTACAGAATTAGAAGAAAATAAATTATTATGGTAATAAATTTGCCATAAAGTGGCAACTATACACGTGTTTTTGAACAACTAGCATTGTATGTGAATTGGGGAACTACTAATACTTAACTTTTTGAAACACACAACTAAACTAAAAAAGATTCGTTCAAAAAAAAAGTTTAAAAAGAAGACTTGAGCTTGGTTTAATATTGACAAATAGATGAAACGTATCGTGAGCGGAGTAAACGTGAGCGGTATCCCCATTCTCCTGCATTTTTGTTTTCATCTTTGTTAAAGCACTTTCGAGGTATATTTTAAATAAAGTGGGGGACAGACAACATCCTTGCTGTAATCCTTTTGATGTTATAAATCCTGTTGTTATTTGTATATCTGCTTTTATTTTTGTTATTGGTTGGTTGTATAGCACTTTGACGGCTTTTATTAATTCTATATTAATATTCGTGCTTTCTATTGATTGCCACAGCTTCTTCAGTGTAACGCTGTCGTAGGCTTTCCGTAGGTCGACGAACAATATATGAATCTCTTGATTCCGTGCCATCTTTTTTTCTATAATCTGGGTTAAGGAGAAAATGTGGTCAATAGTGGATCGACCCACGTGGTGAAAAAAACACAATTCGTTAAACTTTCCGTGTATGAATTGGTATCAATAGACTGTTACAACGTTATTTCTGTATGCCCTATGTCTTCGGACAGTCGGGAAGATGGTAATATATATTAATTGAACAAAAAAGGGTGAGAATAATTATCTTGTCAGTTCCTGTAATAAAAACCTTACTACCTAATCAAATTTAATTTAAAACCATTACTGAAATTTTGTAAAAGACGGAGATAGAAATATTTACATAAGATTTAAAGAATTAAATTGTTTATATACAAATTTTACTCGATAATCTAGATACTTAATTCTGTATAAAAATTATCAAAGTCTTAACAAATATTTATTACATCACACAATTAAGTTTTACACCGAGAAGATCTTAAATTTTAAGGTAGGTAATGCCATTGCGGATTTTTTGAGATGTAAACTGTCTTTGAAGGTCGCGTATAAGGAGATATTTCAATTAGATTGATTGAAAGACACGCCTCAATCGGGGGGCTCGAGGGGACAACAACACTATTGAAGACAGAGATGAACTGGCTATTTTAGAAGGACCATAATATGGAGACATTTTGTTTAGAAAATATTAATACAATTTTATTTAACACGGTATCAAATTTTCAACTGATCGCAAAACGATTTGGGCAGTGACGTGCCTCATAAATGTTATAAGGATTTCTTTTTGCTATATATTTCTTTTCGAAGAGTTCTTAAGATTATAGAAAAAAAATATGCTTTATTGTCACTGAAAATTGTACAATTTTATGGACAAAGCTTACAAAAAGTAAAAAAAAAAACCAACAACAATTTAAAATTTACTAAAATTACATAAATCGTTTTTCACCTTGCGTTTTTACCCTGGGGGTGGATGCCACCCCTTCCCGGGGATGGAAATTATTTTATTAAAAATAACCCCAGAAATTGATGGAGGAACCAAATCTAAACAAAATATATCTTATAAAGTTATTAAAATAAATCAATACTTTTTGAGTTATTGAAGATCAAAGATTTTGATTTTTCGTGAAAAAATGCATGTTTTAAAGCGGTTTTTCATAAATAACTTAAAAACTATAAGTTTTTATAAAAAAGTTGTCATTACCAATATTGAAGCTAATAAAAAATTGAATAAAAAAATATACTTATTGAACAATTTTCAAAGTACTCAGAAATACCTATAAAATGAGCTCTAGAAAAAGTTGATAGCATCAAAATTAACCAAGTTATGATGAATATAAGAGGACCCTTTCGAATTTTTTTGGAAAAAGTGAAAAATAAAACATACGCCATTTCCAAAAAAATTAAAATTTATAGCAATCCCTATAAGACGTTTTTTATTTTAGCATAAGTAATGACCTCAAAAATTTTGACCGGTTTAAAACGCATATTTTTGAAAAAAAAATTGATTTAAAAAAATCAGAATTTTTCAAATTTTGCAATGCGGCGCTTCAAAAGGGTTATTTTGCAATGCAGTCTGCGGATCATGCAGTGGGGACAATTGCCAAAATAGCCCCATAATTAATGAAAAAGGAGAAATTGGTGAAAAGAGCTCTGATGAAGAGTGAAAAATTAACAATTAAGTACTATTAATATTTGATTAATTTATGAAACATTACTTAAATAAAAAATGAATGAACTTTTCATATATTTTAATATTTATTTTAATACGTTTTCCTCTTAACAAACAAATTAAATTTTTATAAGTCACATAAGCACTGAAAAAATTGTTCAGGAAATATGGAAAGACTAATATTAATAAAGTTTGGAATATATTAATAAAGTTTATCATAACCAATAAAAAAGTTTCTAAATGATTAAAGCTATTAAAGCTAATAAAAAAACATTTTCCATTATTTTTATAACAAGGGGTACAGTCATGTATTATTCAAATAATTAAAATTTCTTGAAATTAATTTTTTCAATGATTCTGCTTTAAGGGGGTGGTTTTTAAGGGTTGAAATTTCACAGTCAATCGAAAATTATATCACAAATATTAAAGAAACTATTGGGGTAATATTAATATGCGATTTGATATTTCAGAAATATAAAAAATAATTTTTTCATAATTTTCCATTTAAGGGATAGTTGCTAAAAGGGTTTAAAAATTAATTAAAATCATAAATCATGCTTATAAATGTTGTAAAATATTTATTTTATTTAATTAATCTAGATTAATGATGCCAGAATGCTTAAATCTGCATTTTTAACCATTTTTAACAAAAGGGGTGGATTTCACCCCTAAAATACAAAAAGCTCAAGTTGAGCATATGTCACTTTTGAAGTTAAGGGGAAAATATACTCAATCCCAAATTTTCATTCAAATTTATCAACTGCTAGACAAAAAGACCAACGTTGGAATACCACAATACAACTTTGGAGACCTTAAAAAGGTAGACAACCAATAGGAGGACCACAGATGAGATGGGTGGACGTCATAAAAGCAATAATCAAAACAAATTGGAAGTATTTTGCTCAAGATAGACATCGATGGAAGGCGTTGGAAGAGACCTATGTCCAAACATGGACGAGAGAAGGTTAAGTAGAAGAAGTTTGAAATTAACTCTCGGAAAAATCATAACAGGTAGTATTGAATTTCCCAGGGCGTTAATGATACAGCAAAGTGCCACGAGTTGTCCTTTTTCAGCAGACATTATTTGATATTTCTGTTTGACATCTTTTTGCAATAATTCAGTAACAAATATCGTTACAAATTCTCATTTTAAAGGATTTCCTATTAGACTAGGCGGGATCTGTAAAAATTCAGACCATAATGGACATTTTCCATAGGAAGCTATTTTTTTGCTGGAATCCCTTCAGTATGTGCCTAATATCGATAATCACGATATGCGCCAGTCGCAAACCCTGTGCTAAAATTTTTATTTAACAAAATCTGGAAACAATGGAAAATTTCTCAATTTTTTGCTCCTATTTTCGTTTATAATTCGGAAAATATTGATCCTAGAGAAAAAATTACAGGAAGTTAAAAGTTTTGTTATTCAATTTTACACAATATTTCGTTAGCTAGAAATTGAAAATTTAATGTTTATTGTTGAAAAAATAGCAATAATTGGAAAAAAAAGTACAAAAAAATAAAGTTAATCCTTTAAATGGTTTCGACTTTCTAAACTTGACTTACAAGCTCCATATTGCGCCTAGAAAAACCGTTTAATCTGTTTAAAACGTGTGCTAAATTTTGTTAAGATCGGTCGGATAGGTTTTTGCATAATAATTTTGCAATCCAGCCTACTTTGAAAAAAATCGCAAATTTTTAAATTTATAGTAGGCCCTAAATAAGGTTGTCAGATAGTTGCAAATGTTTTTACTATAAAGGAAGGCTCATACTTTCAAATGCTTTTTGTAAAATTCAAATCGGTTCACTAGGAGAGCCTAGAAAATTTTTTAAAGTTTTAAACATTTTTTAGGCTTATAAACAAATTGAATAACTTTACGAGCTTTAAACATATCAATTTCAAAATTTATACACTTAAAGAACATTAAAAGACGCTTCTTAAAAAAAAGATACATTCGGCTTACTGATTGCCGAGATATTGGAGGTCAAGGTCAGACCTGAAGATTCTTGTCCTTCAAACAAAAGAAAAATACTTTAAAAAAAAATTATTGAAAATTTAGTCAAAATAAAGTTTATTTATGAAAAAAAAAATTTTTTTTCGTTCGCTTTTGTTTTAACAATTTAAATTATTTATTAACAACTTATAAATACATATTTGTTTACTAAAAGTAACAATTTATTTCAATGTATAAATTGCAAGCTCAAAAGAGATGCATGAACAAAAAATGCAATTACTTGTTTAACATACAATTGTTTATTGCAAATTTCTCAATTTTTCAATTAAAAATGGTATTTGAAAATATCATATTTGAAATCCTTGTCGTCCGAGACATCGATTAAAAAAAAAAAGAGCAAAATTGGTTGACAAGAAGCCGAGATAATGCAATTTTTAGCGCGCGCTATGATTTTGAACTCGCCGATTCACATTTCAAGTGAATGTCCCCCACCACCTCTCATGCATTCCGAGCGACATTTTACGCGAAAACGGTTTTTTATTTGTCTTTTTTATGGATGTTGCCATAAAGCGCATTACGTAAAACTTTTCATATAAAAAGTACTTGACAAGACAAGGGTATTTGTTTAAAAACGAGCCCTCTATCACTTACGGTTACACAGAAAATGTATGCCAATTTTGACCTTCAATATCTCGGCAACCAGTAAGCCGAATGTATTTTTTTTAAAGAAGCCTCTTTAATGTTCTTTAAGTGTATAAATTTTGAAATTAATATGTTTTAAGCTCGTAGAGTTATTCAATTTGTTTATAACCCTAATATATATAAAAAATGTTTAAAACTTGAAAACATTTTGTAGGCTCTCCTAGTGAACCGATTTGAATTTTACAAAAAGCGTTTGAAAGTTTGAGCCTTCTTTTATGTGCAAAACAATTTGCAACTATCTAAAGGCCTTATGCCTACTATAAATTTGAAAATTTGCGATTTTTTTCCAGTAGGCTGGGTTGCAAAATTATTATGCAAAACCTATCCGACCGATCTTAACAAAATTTAACACACATTTTAAACATATTAAAAGGTTTTTCTAGGCGGAATATGGAGCTTGTAGGTCAAGTTTAGAAAGTCGAAAACATTTAAAGGATTAAATTCATTTTTTTGTACTCATTTTTCCAATTATTGCTATTTTTTCAACAATAAACATTAAATTTTCAATTTCTCGCTAACGAAATATTGTGTAAAATTAAATAACAAAACTTTTAACCTGGTATAAGTTTTTCTCTAGGATCAATATTTTTCGAATTATAAACAAAAATAAGAGCAAAAAAATGAGAAATTTTCAATTGTTTTCAGATTTTGTTAAATAAAAAATTTAGCACAGGGTTTGCGACTGGCGCATATCGTGATTATCGATAGGGCACATCCTGAAGGGATTCCAACAAAAAAATAGCTTCCTATGGAAAATGTCCAATCCAAAACAGCCTAGACTATATGCTTTTTTATTAAAATTGTGTCAATTTTCCATATAATTTACCTGTATTCGCCTTTAGTATTTAAAATCTAATAGCTTACATTGTTTATAAATCAAAAATGACGTTTAATCTTTTGCATATTTTGTTATAGTACTTTCCTGGTTTATAAGAAAAATTACATTTTGAAAATAGTTGTAAATCTGAAAGCCATATCCAAAAATTTTTCATAAAAAATAAATAGCTAGAAAGTTAATTAAATATCCTGAGTATGTTTTGGCAAACTCGTGATAATTATGTTCATTTAAAAAATTCTATGAACAGTTCAACCGTTTTTTATCTCTATTGTATAAATATAGAATGTTACCAAAAATAATCTGTCGATAAAACCTACCGTTAGACTCTTTTTGCGGATACGTCCATCTCAGTGTAAATATTTTTGTAAATATCGTTCATGCCCACCGGTCCTGTTCTCTATCTATTTACCAGGAGGGGTCAGGGGGACACACTGACAAGAATGTAATTTATCTTTCCAATTAAAGCGAACATATAGCGATACAAAAGTGACTGTCTTTTCGTCATACAATCAGTTCAAGTTCAGCTTTATTCATTGCACGATCAGTTTGTGCTAGGCGATTCTTCGTCGCTCTCTGTGTAACGCCACCAAGACAAAAATGAGATTCCACACGATTTTTGAGCAAGTCGACGAGCTTGGAAGGGTGGAAGTTGATCTGCTGGAACTGCATGGAGGCTCTGAGAGCTCCGTTGAGTACCACATCACTAACGAGGTAACTGCATAAATTTTAAAATAAACTTAATGTTAAAAGGAAATAAATAATTAATGTTTACAATAATTCTGTAAGTGCTTATATAGACCAAGGAACTAACAAATACTTTTGATCAATTTGGTGATAACAAAATGTAATGTAAAATTTGCAAAAGATTATACCTCATTTTTCACTTTAAACAATATATAAACAATGTAAGATCGCTATTTGCTTTTAAATGCTAAAGTTGACGGTAAAATGAGGGTTTGTAAAGATATTTTTGTTAATTTGTTGTGTAATTATTGCAAAAATAGACTCAACAGTCGATTTTTTGAAAATTATTCATAACTTTTCTAAAAATACACAAAAACTTTAATTTCGCATGGGAATGGGGACAAATATTCAGCTTTAAAGATTTCAAAAAATTTCACTTAATAGTTATTACAAATTTGAATTTGTTTATACTAAAAAGCTTTTATCTATAACGCTGGTATGCTTAAACTATTGGGCCTACATGAGGTCTGAAAGCACCAAATTGAAGACAAAGGCTTATTTTATCAAATTAAATCATTTAACTATTATAAAATTTATGTTAAATATTGTAAAATAGGTTTAAAAAAGTACTGTGATTTTTAGCTTATAAACAATTAAAATACCTCAAGCACATTAATATGTAGGAAGTTTTTTTATTCGACATTCTGGCATTTTTACACGAATTTAAAAAATGTATAATGATCTACAACCTTTAAAACCCGAGTGAGTCCTTTTTCTTTAAAAAATTCACCTTCATAATTAAGAAATTTAAAGTCATCATTTAAAAGATTAAAAATTCAAGTTTTGACAAAAAAAAAATTCAAAATCATTCGTTTAAAAATCAGTCGTCTATGAGGCGCAAAAGATAAGGAGTTAACTATTTTCAAAAACTGAATTCATAAATTTAAATTTATAAAAGTCGCAATATCTCCGGTTTTAATCAACGAAAATTTATGTTTTTTTTTTTAATTAGGGCACCTCGTGGCATAGATCATAAAAATACATTTAGTTAGATTGTGAATTGGTTATTTAATCGACTAATTTGTTTAAACAATTAAAATAAATATTTATTTTGCAAAATTTTACTTTTTTCTTATTATTAGTAGTAGAAAAGGTTATGAAATAATAAGCAACTTAAATGTTTATGTATTATAGTTATAAATAATATATTTTAACAATAAATTTTCCAAAAAAAAAAATTTATTTGAAAATCTAATCTACACGTGTTAATTTTTCTTGAATATTGAACTTGCACATTTTTGTTTTAATACATAATAATGTTCTTCTTCTTCAAGTGCCATCTAAGCGGCGGCGGTCGGCAATCATCATAACTATTCGGACTTTTGAGACGGCTGCTCTGAAAAGTTCATTTGTTGTACATCCGTACCACTCTCTCAGGTTGCGCAGCCATAACATTCTACGCCTCCCCATGCTTCTCTTTCCTTGGATCTTTCCCTGCAAAATAGTTGGAGCAAGGTGTATTTCTCTCCACGTGTAATATGTCCGAGATATTCCAATTTTCTTGTTTTAATTATATTTAAAACTTAAATTTCTTTATTCATCCTTCTCAGAACCTCTTTGTTTGTGATGTGTTCTGTCCACGATATTTTCAGAATTCTTCTATACACCGACAGCTCGAATGATTCCAGTTTTTTCATTGATGTCGCATTCAAGGTCCAAGATTCTATTCCATAAAATAAAGTCGAAAAAACATAGCACCTCGTCAACCTAACTCTTAGTTCCAATTTTAAATCCCTTGAACATATCACTCTTCTCATTTTGTTGAAATTTGCTCTAACCTTTCCTATTCTGATTTTGATCTCTTGAGTATAATCATTTGTGGAGTTAATCGTTGTTCCCAGATATACATATTTGTTCACTTGTTCGACGTTGGTTCCGTTTATTAGAAGATTCTCGTTATTTGTTTGTGTTTTCAATATTCTCATAAATTTCGTCTTCTTGACATTCATTGTTAGACCATACTGTTTTCCATACTCCGCTATTCTGGTCACCAGTCTCTGAAGATCTTCAATATTTTCGGCTAAGATCACAGTGTCGTCCGCATATCTAATGTTGTTAATGGGAACTCCATTTACCTTTATTCCAGCTGTTTCACCCTCAAGAGCGTTTTTCAGGATCTCTTCGGAGTAGGCATTAAAAAGAATTGGCGACAATACGTATCCCTGTCTCACTCCACATCTTATTTCAATTTCTTCCGACAGCTGTTCGTTAACACGTACTTTTGCTCGCTGTTTATAATACAAATTTGATACGATCCTGAGGTCGTTATAGTCAATCTTTTTTGATTTCAGGACATTCATTAATTGTTTATGTCGTACTTTATCGAATGCTTTATTATAGTCAATAAAACATGCGTATATATCATGATTGACGTCCAGGCATCAGTATATATTAAGTGAAAAAAGAGCTTCACGCGTTCCTAGGCCTTTGCGAAAATCAATTCATTACTATTTAAATGGGAATAAGCCACTATGAAAGGTTAAAGTAAGTTTATTGACGTTTCAATTTCCACTTCGGAAATCGTTCTCAAAATACAAACATTAGTAAATTAAACCAATTTTGTTTTTTTGTTGTTTAATTTTAAACGATTTCCGAAATGGAAATTGAAACGTCAATAAACTTACTTAAATTCATTGTGGTTGATTCCCATTTAAATAGTAATTACTTTAACATGACACAAGAAAATAGCTTTAGAGCAATATTGGCCCTTATTGTTTTTAAGAATATTTTTTTGAAAGTTCTCAATTACTTTTCTGTGTTTTTAACGTATTTCTTGTGAAAAGTTAACCTTAAAATTGTAATAATCGTAAAAATTTATTATATCATCTAATAATCCATAATAAACTTTAAAGCCGCGCAAATAGTACTAATATATTTGATGGATTAATCCTTTTACGGGGTTTTAATCTAACACAATGTTTTTCCCTTTTTATTAATGTATAATATACTATACAGCGATAAATAAAACATGATTAATTTATTATTTATAACGGCACGATATCGTTAACGATTATTTCTCATATGTTTACAACGTAATAATCGTAACGTGCGAAAAGGTTATGGTGCGATTAGGATTTTTATGGACAGATATTATGTTGCGACTACAAACGGCAAAAAATATAAGTTTAAGAATATTGATAAGTTTATATTAATGTACGGGTTAATATTAACAACAATAATGTTGGCAATTAAGTGATCAAGAGTAAAAGAATGAGAAACATTGCAGTACGGAAGCGGTGTAGCTTGTCCTGATCTGATGACTAAGCCAATTAACTTTTTTTAGAGCAGCGATAGACATAATCATAAATTTTATTTGGTATTGGTAGACTGTAAGAAAACGTTGTCAAGTAACCATTCTTGAATCGTACGTATTTACAGGCAAATATTTAAAAGATTGTATTGGACTTAAAGAAGCATGAAGGAGATAATTATTATAATTTAGATAATCTATCTATATAAATGTGGGTGTACCGACGCATTCTTCGTATATCCTGGACCGAATATGTCACCAACATAGAGGTAATCCAAAGAATCGGAAAGGAGAAAGAAATCGTGAATACAATTAAACAAAGAAAGCTTGAATATCGAGGCCACATATTGAAACACGATAAGTACCGTCTACTGCAATTGATTGTCAAGGGAGAAATAGACAGTAAGCGGGGGCCAGGCAGGAGAAGACACTCATGGCTCCAAAATCAGTTGGCAACACGGATCTCCTCAGCATCTCGCGTTATCTCTTCTATCCACCTCAGCTTTGGTCTGTCTCGTCTTCTTATTCTCCCAGCTGAGGTATCAAAATATTTCTGTTATCATGTTCCATTCCAATGTCGCTTGATTATCGTGGTAATATCTTTTCCACCAAATTTATGCTTGTTAATATTCTACAATTCCACGTTATATCTACGCCTCCATATTCACTTTTTCGATAATTTGTCGTAGTGTGACAATCTGGTTAATACTTGACCATCTACGCCTGAAAACTACCTGACTAAATTTTACAAACAACCTACTTTAATAGTAATGCATCATAGATAAGGGGGTTAGGTTAGGTTAGGTACGGATTACATGTGGCGTCCGTCGGTTGACAGGACTTTGTTGTGAACGGGACTTTGTTCCCATTGGACGGTGGCTTCGACGGTGACGATGACATTAGATAAAGAAAAGAAGACGAATTGACAGTTGACAAATCTTGACAAGTCTTGGCTAAGGTTCATGCTCGGCCGGTAATGCAGATTCAACGCTTACCGTCAGTGACGTCAGAGTAGTTCAAGTGTGCCGTCTTGTCTCGCCCAAGTGTCCCATCCTCTGCTTTTACAAATTTTACAAACAACAGACTTTAATAGTAATGCATCATAGATAAGGGGGTTAGGTTAGGTTAGGTACGGATTACATGTGGCGTCCGTCGGTTGACAGGACTTTGTTGTGAACGGGACTTTGTTCCCATTGGACGGTGGCTTCGACGGTGACGATGACATTAGATAAAGAAAAGAAGACGAATTGACAGTTGACAAATCTTGACAAGTCTTGGCTAAGGTTCATGCTCGGCCGGTAGTGCAGATTCAACGCTTACCGACAGTGACGTCAGAGTAGTTCAAGTGTGCCGTCTTGTCTCGCCCAATCCTCTGCTACTCTCCTCTCCTACGTGATATTTTATGAATTTTTTTCAAATACCATTCGAATCCACCAACCGTGGACAATTTATTCGATTGTAATTTAACCTTTTATTTTTTAATTAAAACATACATAGAAGTCGTTCGAACGTTGAAGAAATCACGTCTTAGTACATTTCTACGAATTGCTACATGAACTACTTTTTTTTATTACGTTCTAACCTTCATTCGGCGTACTTACGTTATTTTCGTCAGGTAGTTACATGCAGTCATTAAACAATTAATTGTTGTGGCCTGACTTCATCACGAACCAATGAAACTGATTGAAACGATAAACAAAACCCCTGCTAACGGTTTTGTCGTACAATAAATACATGAATAATGGCATGCCAATGCGAATTATTAATCATAGACATTATTTATGTCTTATTTTCTAAATGTAAGATCACATTCGTTTCAATTGAAATTAATTGACAACGCTGAGAATAATTGTTCTCGAATAAAATGCCGGCTGATTTAGCCAAATGGACAATTTGCGTCTTTTTGCAATTAATATTATTTATTAAAATATCTCTAAAAGAGGTAGTTGAAAGAGCACAAAACCTGTGGAAACTGGATTTTAATACACAAGAAAATAGAATATAAGATTACCTAAGAATAAGAAATAGTTTCAAAATATAAGTATACACACACTTGTACAAACTTGCTGGCAAGTACATTTGTGTGAAATCCATAAAAATGAAGAAGACGGAAAAGAAGAATATATCGCAGTAGGCAGTGTTGGTAATTGGAATTACACTTCTTTTACTTCAAAAAACTTTCTCGTCATCTTTTAAAGGGTTTTTAATATATTGTTTCTTCTATGGATGCGTTTCCTACCAAATGTTTATCTTTACCAATTGACCGATTAAGCTAGGTTGCATTGAAATATCATTTTACAATTAATCATATTAAATCTGTGCTAGATTTTCTTGATTAATTCCTTTTGTGAAATATAAACTTGATTTCCAATTTTACTTATCTGTAAACCTAAAACTACTAATTTTTCATTATAAACATTTTCATTTTAAATTTTTTCTTTGACTCAATTTTTTTGTATAACACCCGTACGGTGTTTATATACTGCTATCTGGTCACAAATGACCAATTATAAGTTATTTCCTGACCTAGTATTTTTTCCAATCATCCAATACAATTTCTTATATCTAATATCAAGCTCCCCTCTTTTCTTTTTAACATGGAGTTTCCAGCGCAACCTCGCGTCTAGTGTGATGCCCACGTATTTTGCTGATGTTACATACGGAACTTGGGTATCATTTATTCTAACTGGGAAATTTTCTATTTTTTTTTGTAAAGTTAATGTGTGCAAATTTGGTCTCATTTAATTTTATTCGCCATTTTCTGGTCCAGGTATGTATTATATTTACTGATAGTTGCAACTTATCAGTCGCTTCTTCACTATTGTCTCCTGTCGCTAGTATGGCTGTATCATCCGCGAAGGTGGAAATAGGGTTTTTTTCTAGCTCTGGAAGGTCACACGTATACAATAGGTACATGACCGAATCTAATATGCTCCCTTGTGGCACGCCAGCTTTGATCTCCCTTAAATCGGTGTACACTTCTTGTTTTACTCTGAAATATCTATTCGCAATGTATGATTCTAAGATTACTGAATACTGTTTAGGCATGAACATTCTTGGTTTACAGTTTAAACCCTCATGCCAGACTTAATCAAACGCCTGTGCTACGTCCAAAAAGATTGTAGAGCAGACCTTCTTTTCTTCTAATTTTTTTTTCTATTATATTCGTTATTATGTGAACTTGATCTATAGTGGAATGTTTATTTCTGAAACCAATTTGATGATTTGGTATAAGATGTTTTCTTTCTATTATTGGTTTTAATCTTTTCAATAGAAGTTCTTCAAATAGTTTTGACATCACCGAAAGGTGTGCTATTGGTCGATAGGATGATATTTCATTAGGAGGTTTACTTGGTTTGGTGATCATAATCACTTCGCCTACTTTCCAGAGTCTAGGCACATATCTCAATCTAAAAGCAGCATTTATGAGGTGTGTCAGCTTAACTATGGCTTTTCTTGATAGATTTTTTAATAGTTATCCTGTTATTGAGATTATATCCTGGAGCTTTCTTAGGATTTATATTCTCTTTTATCTCTGTTGATACTTCTCTAAATTCTGTTGACGTTATTCCCTCTTCGGTTTGGAATGGATCTTCCCATCTCAGTTCTTCACCATCATTGTCGTTGAGTTTGAACGTGCTTTCTAAATGATCTGCAAATTGTTCTGCTTTCTATTTGTTACTTCTAGCCTAGTTGCCTTTTTCCAATTTAATAGGAGGAGAATGAATAATTGGTCTCTTCATTCTTTTTGTTGCCTTCCATAACGAATAATCTGTGTTCTGGTCAGCTGTTAAATTATGTATTTAAAAAGGAATCATTTGTTGAATTTTTTATATGTATTCTGTATCTTCCTTTTTAGTTTTTGTGTAGCATTATTTAGAGTAGTTTTGTCTCGTGGAGATCTGTATTGTTGCCACATTTTTTTTTAACTTTGTTTTTTCTATTATGAGTTCTCTCATTTCTTTTGGATAGTTGTTCCCTTTTTTTGTTCTAGAAGTTATTGCGTGAGTATTTTCCCAAGCTACCTGTTGGATATTTTTTATAAAAACTTCTAATTCGTCATCAAGTTGCCTCGTGTTTCTCAATGGCACAGCAAGATTAGTTTTGTGTTAAAGGTTTATTTTTAAGCTCTCCCAGTCAGTTTTTTTATTAGTCAATATTGGATTCAGTTTTCAGTCAAACTGGATTTTTATAAAATTAATATTGTTTTCCACTTTTTAAAATATTATCAAATCATCAACGTAAACAAGTAAAAATATAAAATTCTTATAATACGAACAAGGATCCTTCCTAGATCGTTGAAAACTAAGATCAGTTAGACTTTTGACAAAATAATTCCAACATTTTGGAGTATCTTTTAAATCATATAATGATTAAGTTAACTTACAAATTAGATTTTTGTTATATCCTTCATGCCTTTCAAGTTAATACATAATTTGCTTTGTCCTACGGTTGTCTTCCACTCTTCCTAGGTGTCCTGCCCAATTCAATTTTACAGTGGCAATCTTTTGGATTACATCTGTAACTTTTGTTCGTCTTCTTATTTCTTCATTGGACTTGCGATCGCTGAGCTTAATGTTGAGCAGTCTCTGTCTATAGCTCTCTGAGTCATTTAGAGTTTGTTAAAAGCCTGTGTCTCAGTTCCATAAATGTCAGTACCGGCAACACGTACCTACTAATCGAAAGTTTTTACCTTTAAAGCATTTGGTAATTTTGATCCAAATACATGTAATCTTCCGAATACTGCCCGTTTTAAGGAACATCTTCTATCGAAGCTAGTCTTTGAGTTGAGTTTTGTTAATTCAATTTTTTGTCCTAAATATATATACGACTCAACCTTTTCTATATTATTATTGTCCAGAGTTATATCCTCAGTTTCGTTTGTTAAATATTTAGTTTTTGCTAGATTTATTTTTAGTCCCATTTCTTTTGATTTTGTATTTAGGTTCAGTTTAGATTTTGACCAATATCGTAGAAATAAAGTTCGTCAAATTTTATAATTACGCCGCGATTTTTAAGTGCGATTACGAGTATTTTTAAGTATTTTGATCGGTTTATAATATGACGTTTTTATCGAATTGTGCAACAAAACTATCTTTGCGACATTTTTATTTATCTTACCGAGGTTTATACGCAGAAATATCTGGATTTTTATGACACTTGTGCATAAAAACGAAACATATTTCGTAATTGTTCCTAGAAATTACTTCATCATTGGAATTTCGTATTAATAACTGAATGACAACTGTAATAAGTTAATTAAAATTGACTCAAACTTATTGTGCAATTGGTTTGTTGTTCGTTGAGTACAAACTTCCTAAAGAATCTTATCTCATAAATTCTACTTTTAACACGTAACATGCTAATCACCCCTATGAGCGTCAAAATATCGCTTCAGTTAAATGCTGATGACGCACATGTGGGTTTTTAAGATACCTATGACTTATAATGTCTAGCATAAATACCTTTGTGTATAAAAATTTATTTTTTGGAATAGTTTGTGGAGGGAACTATTCTTCTTCTTCATGTGCCGAGCTCGATTATCGAGCGTTGGCTATCAAATTGGCTATAGTAATTTTGTTGACGGCAGCTCGGAAAAGAGATGCAGAGGATCTGTTAAACCAATCTCTCAGGTTTCTAAGCCATGACGTTCTTCTTCGACCTGGCCCACTTCTTCCGTCTACCTTGCCTTGTATTATTAAATGGAGTATATTATATCTCTCTGGGTGGCGCATAACATGGCCAAAATTTTCAAGTTTGCGATTTTTAACTGTTTTGACGACTTCGATAACTTTTCCCATCCGATGCAAAACAGCTTACGAACTCTATCCACCCAACTTATTCGTAGGATTCTCCGATACACCCAGATTTCAAAGGCTTCCAGTTTCTTGAGAAGTCTATCTGTCAAAGTTCAACCTTCGACACCATACAAAAGAGTAGAGAACACATAACATCTCACTAATCTAATTTTCAGACTTATACTGTTTCCACATAATCTATTATGTGGAAATATTATGTAGGGAAATTATGTGGAAATTATGTTTCCACATATTATGTGGAAATATTATGGACTATATATTATTATATTATCTGTTACCTTATTTAGCTATCAGTTCCCAAAAACCTTTTCTCCAAGTACAAAAACTAATTTATAAAATTATTTAAATTTAGATTCTGTACTATCTTTATTTTTCCATATCAAATTTATTAAATTAACGTATTATTTTTCATATTTAAATTAGCTTTTTTCTTTTTTTTTGTTATTAAACTTTTTTATTTTGGATAATAAACATCAAAAACATTGAGGCATTCGAGATGTGGTGTTACAGGAGAATGTGGAAAATACCATGGACAGAAAGAGTAACAAATCAAGATGTTCTGCTGAAGATAGGGAAGGAATGCGAAGTCATAAAAACCATACAAACGAAAAAACTGGAATATCTGGGCCACATAATGAGAGAAGAGTCTCTGTAAGAATAAGTCTCTGCTTAGACTCATAATCCAAGGAAAAATCTCGGGAAAGAGAAATGTGGGACGTAGGAGGATTTTCTGGTTGCGAAATTTAAGGGAGTGGTATGGGTGCAGTTCAATACAGTTGTTCAGAGCTGCAGCCAACAAAGTAAAGATTGCTGTGATGGTAGCCAACCTCCGATAGGAGACGGTACTGCAAGAAGAAGAATTTTGGATAATTCTTATATTATTAGAAAATAGAATGCAGATTTTCTTAGTCAATAACAGATAGTTGTATCTATTACAGAATTCCGTACCTACATAATAGGTTGCCATGCTTTTTAGTTGTTAAATTATCAAACTATTTTTTTTTTTCGAATTAACGTTTCTTGACATCTTTGGTCGTTGACATGGGAGCAAAGGTTTACAATAGTACCTACAGAGTTATGATACAGAGTTTACAATAGTAAACAGAGTTTTGTTAAACATGTGTAGTCTTTAAGAAGTCTATTAGGCTCTTGAGTCGGCTTGAACAGGTATTGCCATCTTCTCTTTTCTGTTCAGAGATGCTAGGGATAAATAGCTGTTAACATTAGGTTGTATTTCTCTGAGTTCTGTATTTTTCTGTGTTCCAAAGTTCTTGCCACTTGGCTTGGATATTTCTTTTGAATTTTGATTTTATATCTTCTTGCAGCTGTTAGCTGTAGATGGGTAAGTTGGATGTAGATGGTTCTTTTGAGGGCACTGTCAATAATACAACGATCAAAAGAGTAACAAGATATAAATATTTAGGAACGTGGCTAACCGAAGATGGAGATCAAACAAAAGAAATCAGATCTAGAATAGAAATGGCAAGGAACACGTTGATAAAATTGAAGAACTTACTTTGCAACCGTAACCTTAATCTAGAGATCCGTACAAGAATGCTACGTTGTTACGTTTTTTCTACTTTACTATACGGCAAGGAAGCGTGGACAATAAAACAGTCTGAAATCAAAAAATTAAACTCCTTTGAGATGTGGTGCTACAGGAGAATCCACAGAATATCGTGGACTGAAAAAGTAACTAATATAGAGGTGTTACAAAAAATAAAGAAAGAATGTGCAGTCATAAAAACTGTTAAAATTAGAAAGATTCAATATCTGGGTCATATAATGAGGGGCGAGAAGTACGTATTACTTAGGTTAATTATGCAAGGGAAGATACAAGGGAAGAGAAACCCAGGACAACGCAAAATATCCTGGGTAAGAAATTTGAGAGTGGTTCGGTTGCAGTTCATTAGAATTATTCAGAAGCGCGGCCAATAAAATTAAAATAGCGATGATGATTTCCGACCTCCGATAGGAGAAGGAACCTGAAGAAGAAGAAGAAGCCATCTCATTTTCTTGGATGCCGATATGAGAAAACACCCATATTATTGTTATTGAAGTCCCTCGGGAAGTGTGGAGATGTAACGATTCTAGTATTTTTTGCACTAGGTGATACTGATTGTAAATATTTTCTAGCGAATAAATTGCGGATAAGGAATCGGTGCACAGAGCTACACTTTGATGATTATCAAAAGGGAACTCGAGAGCTTTTGAAATACTGAAGAGTTCTCCTGAAAAGATGCTACATTCGTTCGATATTCGGTATTGTCCTAATACTGTATCAACTGTACTGATAGAACAGCCAACTTCATCTGCGTTTCGGGATGCATCGGTATAAAGCACCTTCTCATAGTGGGATGTATTCACAATATCTTTGAAAGCTTGTCGAAAATTATATTATTTATTTGTTGCTTATTACATTTACATATGAAAATGTTTATAAAAGGAAGTGTTCTAGACCAAGTGTTTCAGATAATTTTGTGTCTTGGCACAAGGGTTGTAGAATCTGTGGGATTGAAAGTATACATCTGGGCGAGTTTACAAGTCCAGGTCTTAGCAAAGTCAGAAGTTTAATAATGGGGTTAGTCGGATTCGATGAAATTCTGCTGGCATAAGATCGGAGTAATTGCTGCCTCTGAAGGTAAAGGGGGAGTTCATGGGATTCACAATAGAGACTTTCAGCGGAACTGGATCGAAATGCTCCTAAGCAAATTCGGAGAGCAGTGTTGTGAACAGAGAACAGAGTTTAACGATTGTAATAAATTATTGGATGCGGACAAGTAAACTATACAACCATAGTCTAATTTGGATCGGATTATAGCTCGATATATTTTGAGTAGTACACTTTCATCGGCACCTCATTGATGGTGGGATAATGTCTTTAACAAATTCATTCTGCTTAAACAGTTGCCTTTTATTTCATCGATATGACGACGCCATGTGAGTTTGTTATCGACAGTTAGTCCTAAAAACTTATAATGATCAAATATTATTGGGTATTTCTGCGCTATTGTATCACCTGGTGAATTTAATTATTTTGGATTTATTGGAAGAGTACCTGAAGCCAGTTTTCTCGGACCATGTAGTAAAGGACTCGACAGAATTTTGTATTAACGAAGAGGTTGCTGCTGTGAATTTTCCTTGGCAGTATACAATCAGGCCGTCTGCGTATAGGGCAAATTTAACTGGAGATTTTATATGAGAGCAAATATCATTGATGGCTAGTAGAAAGAGGGTAGAACTTAAAGTAGAACCTTGGGGTACACCATTTTCAGTGATATAGTTGTCGGATAATACTCGTTAACTCTGATTCTGAAATTTCTATTATTTAAAAAGTTGTTTATAAAGCATAATGTAAGATTATTTTCTACCAATTTTTTAAGGATAACCGACTTACATATTGTATCGAAAGCACTTTCTATATTAAAAATGACCGCGATTACGTCTTGCTTGGAGTCCAATTAGCTATTTGCTATATCTGTTTGCAGGATCACAAAATTATCAGTGGTGCTTTGATTAGGTCTGCAACCTGATTGAGCCGCGTTAAGGATATTGTTTTTTTCTAGATACCAGATTAATCGCTAGTTAATCATTTTTTCCAATAATTTGCAAAGGGTGCATGTTAGGGAGATTGGCCTAAATGAGTTTGGAGAGTTGTGAGAGCTGCTTTATTTTATAGAAAATATAATGGATTCCCTCCATTTGAAAGAAAATTCTTGTCGGGACCAGATTAAATTGTACCACTGAAGCAATTTATTTATAGTTTCTTTCTAGGAGATATTTGAGGAAAATTGAGGGGATGTCATCAGGGCCAGCAGTTGAATTTTTTGTACTGGATAGGGCTAGAGTCAATTGTTGATTAGAAAAGGGTAAGTTTATTGGGTTGGAAATATCGTTAGTTTTACCACTTGGGATGTTAAAAGAGTGTAAAGAAAACTTATTTTGGTTTAGTTTTTTGGATTGAAAGTGATTGAGTCACTATTTTGTTGTCATCATGAATTAAGGCGGGGACTTTGTAGGCGGTGCATTGACCTTTCATATGTTTAATTTTGTTCCAAACTTGGCTTGGAGGTGTGTCGGAAGAAAAAGAATTGATATAAAGGTTCTATGAAATCTTTTTGCTTTCCTTTATTTTGATTTAGCTTTCGGTAATTTAAACTTGATAAGATTTTCATTAGTTCTTGTTCGTCTATATTTATTCAGAGCTTTCTTACATACACGAACTACTGTAGCACAGGAGTCATTCCACCAAGGAACTAATTTTCGTATAGGTTTAACAGAATATTTTCCTATATATTTTTGAGCGGAATTAATTATGCAATTGGTAAACTGATCAACTAGGTGATCTTTGTTAAATTCACATTTAATTGAATTGACTTGGTCTCAACGTTTAGACTGAAATTCATCCAGTCTGCTTGTACAATACGCCATTTACTTACTGGGTTGTACGATTTGGGTTTATTATCTGAGATTAGTATAGGGAAATATCAAACTATTGGCGTGTGTTAAAATGAAAGCAAGTAATTCACATTTTTAAAGATCAAAATATAGTCCTGATCAATTATAGTTGGTACAGTATAAATCCTGATGCACGTCATTATCTACGTCACAGATCTAAGAAGAAGAAGAAGGTTTGAACTTGAATTAGGCACTTGGTGAGTTCAAAAATAATATTTTTTACTTATATTTTGAGCCTTGACAATGTTTCCTTTTTTTCGGTTTTAAATTATTATTAATTATCTTAAAGTCGAAAACTTTTAACTATAGAGAAAAATTACAAGAAACATTTTTTAAATAAATTAGGACTATTTTTCGTTTGGACGACCCCTAGAACCTTGCGTTGTGGTAGCTCATGAAAGTGATTATGCAAAAAAATCTCATGGGGATATTTTTCCGAACGAACCCCGGCTTTTCGCCTTGTTTATATTGTATTCGAAAATTTTCTAATTTTTCTATTATAAAAACTGTGGTATCATGTATTTCTACTCGAATTATTTAATATTCCAATAATGTTATAATATAATAAGAACGAAAAATTATTGATTCGAAACAATCTGTACGCTATATTCTTGACCACCCTTGCTTTAACTCTATTCTTCAGACAATATCGATTTCCGGTTAATTGTTCACATAACCCACTGCGTTGTAGACAGGGGTATGTGTGCCGCGGGTCAACAAATCGACTTTTGACATATCTGGGACGTCAGAAGTTTCCACCCCCAGCGACGACGTCATCTCATAAAATCGAAGTTGGCTGGAGGTGTGGCGATATAGATTCATCAATGTTGCTGTGTTAGCTTCAATGTCACAAGAGTTACCGATTTGTTGGGTTGTGAGACTTTTGAACAAATTTGTTGTCCTGCAATTACTAGCACTTCCTTTTTTTCTGTTTATTTATTTATTTAATACACGGGATAACCCCATTAATAGTTTAAATTACAATATGCAATATCACAGTTAGGATTCAAAACTTGAAATTACTTATAATATAAAATCATTATTAAAAAAGTTTAAAAAAATGAGAAAAAAATCTTACATACTAAAAAAACAACCAAAATATAACAAAAACAAAATTTAACAATCTCAATATACATATCATAAAACAAGAGATCTTTTTAACCGAGGTAAAATTATACTGAAAATATCAAAATTGAGAACGTTTAATAGCCCCATGGTAATATCTAATGGGTTGTGAATACCAATTGTTCTGTGGAAAGGAATATTGAAAACATTGTGGTAATGTAGAGCTTGATGGGGAACATTAAAGTTAATCTCGCTTAACAGGTTTGGACAATCAATAAATTATACAGGATACGGGAATCATCATGATTTTCAATAGTAGTGTGAACATGGTAACCACAATATCTCAAAAATTTATGCTGGACTCTTTCTATGGTATCAATATTGTTCTGAAAATAGGGTGACCAAATCAACACAGAGATGACCAACACAGAGGTATTAAGACGAATGGTTAAAGAGGTGGAATTGTTAACAACTGTTAAAAAAAGGAAAGCGTCATACCTGGGCCATGTGTTCCGTAATGATAAGTACAGTCTGCTACAGCTTATCGTGGAAGGCAAGATTGAAGGTAGAAGAGGTTTGGGCAGAAAGAAGAAATCCTGGCTGAGAAACTTGATAGAATGGTTTCAAATACCAGAAGCTGCGAACATAATACATGCGACACAAAACCGAGAAACCTATCGTTTGATAGTCGCCAAGCTTCGGTAGAAGACGGCACATAAAGAAGAAGATTCTAAAATAGTTCTTACTAAGCAACAGTACACTAATCTTGTTGAATTAATGGAGAAATACTTGCAATTTCTAGTAACGAAACCAAGAAGTTTAGATGCCTTTATTGAAATAGAGTTTATGTGGTCACAGAAAGTAACACACATCGAAAATAACACTCTCTCTCTCCAATGGCGCTACAGCCCAAATCGGGCCTTGGCCTCCTCCAAACTATGCCTCCAACCTTGTCGGTCCCGCGGCGATCTTCTAGAGGTTCTCACGTCTAGCAAATTTTGCGCGTCCGCTGCCACTTCATCCTCCCATCTTTTCCGTGGCCAAAATAACACACAAATCCCGAATAGAAGAAACATAATTCATAATATAAACATAATAGTTTGTTGCAATTATATTGATTTTACGAGAAAAACTTTTAAAACAACATTTTTTTACATTTAAGTGAAGTTCTGATTCTGATTTTTTCGCCAATTTTGTAGTCGGTCTAAGTCATCTTGCAACAAGGCTTGATCTTTTAAGCTATCTATAACTTTCTAAAATTTAAAGTCATCTGCCAACATTAGACATTTGCTATTTATGAAACAGGAAGTGATGTCGTTAACGAAGATATTAAAAAGAAGTGGAGAAGTATGGCCTCCTTGAGGAACTGCAGATGTTACTAAGATACTGTCAGACAGATGATAACCTATCTTGACTTTTTGACTTCTACCAGATGTAGAGTTTTTAATCCATTCAACAAACCTGACATGAAAGCCTACATTAATTAATTTGCCCAAAAGTATTTGGTGATCTACACGATTAAATTCTTTGGAAAAATCTGTGTATATTGCATCTACCTGCTTGCGGTCTTCCATATAAGATAATATATCAGATTGATAGCAAAACGAGTTTGTTGAAGTCGATTTTTTGCTATGAAAACCATGTTGTGATTGAGATATTAAGCCTATACATAACCAATACACTTGCTTTGTTACAAGACAGTCGAAGAGCTTAGGGATTGCAGATTGTATACAAATACTACGATAATTTTCAATATTGTCTTTCTGACCATTTTGGGAGTGAGGGCGTTTTGTCTATCTTAACCCTTTGTAGGTTGACAATTTGTATGCTATTACCCACATTTAAAACAATTTCGAATTGCCTCTGAATCCGTTAGTATGATCATTTGTTTGATTAACGATAATAATCAAGATTTCCATTGACGAAAATCCACAATGAACTACTACGAAAAACTATCCGTCTGGCATCGATGCGTGCGTTTGAAAACAACGCTTTGCACCAAGGCGCTTGCTCCGTGTGGGTGTGTTGGTGACGGGGATAACTTGCAAGGGGTTGACAGAGAAGTAGTCAAGGTGACCTTGCTTTTTCGGGAAGTCCGCGTCTTTGAATAAACACCGAACGTTTCGAGACCTGAAAAACGATGAAAATGGTAACCGAAAACTCGGATACGGCCGCTTATGTGTCACCAAAGGTAAATATTTTGTTGATTAATGCAAATAACTGATAAATTAGGTATATATGTATTGTTGTGTCTTTAAATTGAACGTATTGATGCAATTGGCGGCGTCAGTTGTGTGTCATGCCATGTCTATGAATTGGACACTTCTACTTTCTTCTTATATATAATATTCTGAGACATGTTTCGTTTTGGGTGCTATTATAGTCTGTTATATTGTTGGAGTTGATATAGTATATTTTCCTTAATTTGCGAACATCTTGTTAGATATTCGTCATTGTTTCGTGTGTATCGTATCTTTTGTCTTTCTGATGTCATTCCATTCATGTTTGCGTTATTTTATCCACTCATGTATTTACTTTATATCGCATGCCCTTAGATTTCGCATCTTTTCTTTTTCTTATTTGATTTTTTCATTTTTTCCTTTCTCCTCGTTTTTGTCTGTGATTTAATTATGTTAAAGTGTCATTCAAATCTCTATTTTTAGAAAAAATCAAATCTAAAAATACATTCTGTAATTAGGAATAGTATTACACCGATAAAATATTAAATAACCGAAGATTTGAGCAATATTGACAGCTGGATTATCTCCTAGATACTGAACCAATACGCCATATTTGCAATTAGACTATAATGCATTATAGTCCAGTCGTCAGACATTTGATCTCTAAATATAAGACGTACAAAGTGAATTTCACGTTTGCACTCCTAGCCTAGAGCTTCTCCATAAAACCCATTCATAGGGGGAAAAAATAATTCAACGAAAATGTTTATTAGCACTTTTTGTGTAGACTGAACCGTTCTCTCAGAAACAATGCTTGAAGCCACCGGCGATTTTGAATGTCAGTTACGCGCGAAAGTAATTTTTGAAATAAAATTTGTATCAACTCAACGGTAAAAATTGGATATCTCTTTAGAGTGTCCCACCGACAAAAATCAAAATGCGTTTTTAAAGTGAAGAGTGTAGCTTTGGTAGTCAATTTCTATATTTTGCCGCAAATGTCGTCCTCCCTTTTGGAGGACGACTTTTGAGCTCCTTTCGTACAGGAAAGATGTATCTTCCAAAGGTTTTCACACATATTTTCATTGCTAGTTTCAACTACTTTTAAAATGTTTCACTGATGATGGTCCGACTGGATCGAAAACGTTTTGAAGATTTGTAATCCTTTTCGATAAATTTTAAATGTTTTTAATGAAATATACCATTATACACCAGAAATATTTACTTCTAAGTAAAAGTTCTTGAAATTTTCCTTCTTCTTCTTCCTCTTTATAAGCAATTCTGCTTGTTCATTGGCGGATTAATACCTCTATGCAATGTTGGATTAATACCTCTATAAAATTGGTGACTTAACTCCTGCTATTTTGAAGACACGAGCCTCCTCCATTCTGCTTATGTGGTTATTCCATTCTTTTTTTCTATGTTGTGTCCATTCATTTACACTGTACGTTACATTTTCTTCTAACGTCTTCACTTCTCTTTCGATCTCTCAGCGTATTTCCTATAATTCTTCTCAGTACTCTCATCTTTGCAGTTTCAGTAGCCTTTGCGTTGTGGCTGTGTCGGGTCTTGTTTCTGCGGCATGTCATTATTGGTCTTACCCTGGCTTTATAAATTCTTGACTTCATCTCAGTGTTATTGTGTCTGTTTTTCCGTATAGTATTATTAAGGCATCCTGTCAGTCTATTTGCTTTTTGTACTTAATCTCTCACTTCTTTGTCCAGGTCTCCATAGCTAGACAGTGTAATTCCCAGGTATTTTATTTCCATTACTTGTTCAATACTGATGCCATCAATTTCTATTTTACATCTGGTCGGTTCTTTGCTGACCAGTATTGTTTTAGTTTTCTGAGATAAGATTGTCATATTAAATTCTTTTGCTCTTATGTTAAATCTGTGGACCAGTCTTTGCAGACTAGCTTCATCTTGGGCTGTCAGTACGAGTATTTCGTCGTCTGCGTAACAGAGTATTTTTATTTCTTTGTTTCCCATTCTGTATCCGCTTCCTTTGTTAACGCTTTTGATGATTTCATCCATGATCAAATTAAGGAGCATGGGGCTCAATGAATCCCCTTGTCTTATTCCGCTGCCTATTTCTATAGGTTCTGTAATTTGCCCATCTATTCTGACTTCCATTTTGTTGTTTTGGTAGATGTTTTCGATAGTTTTTATAATAATTAGGGGAACTTCTCTATTATACAGAAGATGGTTTACATCTTTGAGTCTTACTCTGTCAAACGCTTTCTTTAGGTCAATCAGACACAGCAATGCTGGTCTATTATACTCTAGTGATTTCTCAGTAATTTGCTTTATAACGAATATTGCATCTGTCCACGATTTTCCACTACGAAAACCCTGTTGTTCATCTGCTAAACTTATCCTCTGATTTATTAGCATTTCTAAAATTTTATCTTTGTAGTTTTCTGGCTGTTTTTTTTTTTCTCCTTTTTTGAATAGTAGAATTAGTTCACTCGTTCTCCATTCTTCCGGTATTTTATTGTGTTTTTATAATTTTATTAATTAATGCTGTTAATTGTTCTGTCATTGCTACTCCACAATATTTCAGTAATTCGTTTGGAATCCCGTCTTTATCTGCTGCTTTTCTATTCTTCAGGATTTCCCGAACTATATTTTATAATACCGAAAGTATTTTCCGAACTTCCTGTACATTTATATTAAGTTCTTCATTTGTTCAAATTTTTGTAGCTGAATACTTGTGATATTGTCCACCAATTTTATCAAAAACAGATGATAGATACCTTTATCAAAAAGTATCACAAAAAAGTTTTTTTTGCTTTTCTTTTTGTAGGTTTATTGGTATATCAGCTCTTACCGAGATCTGTTTCCTACTGATAGTTTAATGAATACAGTTACATCTTACACTATTTGTGTTTTGTCTGTAATTTTTTGTTCCGGCTTTCTTAGTTTGTTGAAATTAACAGCAATTTTGGATTATGGGTATTAATATTACATAATTATTACTTGTAAGTGTATAAAGAGATAATTTCAATCATATACCGACGATGTTCAACACTGTAATAGAAATATTGATTTACGATCAACGATCAATACTTTTGTGATATCACAGAACAAATAACAATATTTGTTTTCTGTTTTGTGGTGATACGCTGTATATAGATATTATGTATAAAGATTGGCACCGTTGTATGTTGTATATTGTATATGTCTCAGACAAAGAAAGAAACTGTTTTGTTCTTTTATTAGACAGACGTCATAATGTGCCATCATATCTCCAGTTCCGTTACGATATTTATAAGATATTTATAAACTTTTAAAATGTTGGCCTCTACGTCCTGCCTAATAGCAAACGTCGAGGACGTTGTCGGGAACGTTGTTGCCAAACCTCAAAAAGGATACCTAAAAATCCTCATAACATTCCAGTAAAATGAAAAATTAAACAAATACGACGAGAAATATGCACAGTGACAGACATTGATGGTTTTTCAAAATCATATAAATCATTTTTATAAAATATCCAATAAACATTATCATTCAAACATATGGCATACATCTTTTTGCATTTTTTCTCCATATTTTTAAAAATTCTCACCAAAACTTAATCATTTTTTCGAATAATTTTAGCGTATAGTTGTTTATATGCACAATTAATCTATTTCATCTAAAGTTCTGCAAAAATAGACAACAAATTTAAGATATCCCAAAAAAACTCTAACGGGTTTAACACCGGTGATCTCAGAGGCACTTAACTTTCCTCAATTACCTTAATATATTTAACTAATATCACAATTATCTATAAAGTCAATTCATCTATTTAATCACTGTCGGAGGGGAAGAGGATACTAATTTTATTTAACATATAAATCTGCTCCTTTTTTATTCTCCAACAATGACCCACGATTTTCATACCTGTTAGGTATACAATCCATGGGTTTGTATTGTTATTTCTATGTGAACAGCGTGGACTCGTTGAAAAATAATATCTAAAACTACATTTCAACAAGAGAGGACATTATTTTAAGTGAATTCAGTTTGACCAAATTACCTGCTATTTGTAATGAACTGTGAGTTTCAAACAGACGACTTTACAAAACAATAAAAAATCGTTTTCGACAAAATAGTGCATATTCTTGATTTAACAATACATTATACAACCTTGTTTCACAACGATATTTTCATTATATAAGACATACAGAATTAAAAGTTGCGTCGAAGCTCCCGGAATATATGTTTGATTGACAAGTCTCGGAAAACCGCATTAGAGATCATACGAAAACTAGAAAAAAAAAGGAGCAGCAAAGGGGTAATTTTCGTACTGAAAGAAAGCGAACTTCTGGTGCGCAAAAAAAAATTATATACTCAAATAGCTTAATCTTCTATATATAATAAGCTGTTTGCCAATCAGGAAGTTTTTAACTGTCACCCCCTGTATATGAACTAAAAATAGTACAACACATAAAATAATATAAATTCGTCAACAGCGCTAATTATATCAAAATTCGACCCACTCATGTATTCAAATTTTTCGAAATATGCTGATTGCGGTTGTTCTGGACTATTCAAATATTTCTAAGTTTCAGCTGTGCATGCGCAATAGACACACCTACTTTGTGTACGCAGACATTCTTTATTTAAATCAAGGAACAACGAACAACGGTCGAGTAGGTGGGAATCAAGCAACGATAAGTATTTTGCAAGGTTTTCGATAAAGCGGAGAAATTTATTATGTTAATAAATAAATAATATTTGCAACATTGTAAAACGTTTTCTACTGGTTGAGTTGCTGTTTAATTTGATGTACGAAGACTTATCTGTAAATTGCTTCAAATAATTCATTGAAAAATCTAAGAACTGTCTTTTTGATGGGAAAATCTTTTAAGTCGTTCTTCTGAACCACTTATGTCTTTTTCACTGTATGGTTGTCTTGTTTTTGGTCCTTCGGTGTCTTCTTCCTATCATTACAAAGCACAATTTGCCAATCGTTGGATTGTTCGCCAACAAGCAGGGAACGTAAGCTTGGTTTAGACCATCATGAGACAGATTATTTTCACCCTACTTATAATCAATGTTTAGTACGAGAACAACTGCAGATTTGTACATTTGGTTGACATCTGTACTAGAGAGAATAATGGTGCAAAGCTGCCATCTGTGTGACTATGATTGGACACCTCTAAGATCGTATTCTTTATAGTCAAAGGCGGCAATGATAACTCTTGTAATCAAGATAAGAGTCAAAAGGTGACTGACCGTACAACAATAAAGTGGCTCTACTAGGCAATCTTATTTCGCTACGATTGTCCCTTCTTTTCCACCCACATTACATGTTTTATTTGTCGCATAATTAATTTTTTTTAAACTTCTGAGTACCTGGTAGGTATATAGTTCCCACACAATTTGCATTGTGTAATTCGAGAGCACACTTACACCACAGTTTTTATCTGGGAAAATCTTTCTCCGATAATACCTTAGATAAATCTGTTTTAGCTTGAAACCCTCCGGATATATCTTTTTTATGGTTTGAAAGCAAAAAAGAAAGCTACCTAAAGAGTGGTCTCGCCAGAGGTGAGACCATCGGCGATAGTCCCTTCCAGAGGGTTCTCGGTAGGTCAACACCGCTTAAATCACCGGTGTGCCCTAACGCGATATTTGATCAGGATATTCTTTTGGTCCAGACTAGATATTGTTTGAGGCAGTTAATTTTGTTCATTGGTTATTTAGTGCGCCCAAGGAAATTTCTTTATGGCAGCTGTGTTGGATTGATTTCAAAGAACGTTAAGTTAACGGTTTGTACAGTATCCAGTCTTTTTGTTATAAAATTTACACATTTCGTGTAGCGCATAGGACAAAAACCGATAATTATAAATTGTTTTATTTTTTTAACCTTATGCGCAATATGTATGTAGGTGTAGCCATTGTTTTATTATTGATGTACTCGCAATAATCTTTTAAAATTGTCACCACAAACTGAAAAGATCGACAACGTGGTGATTTTGTTTTCTTTCTATCGCTGGGTATATCATACGAATGTTAAAAACTTTTAGAACAACACTCGTATCAAGAGTACCAAATTTATCTTAAAATACTCCACTTTTCCTTTCGATAAATTGGATAATTTAAATGTTTGGCAACAATGTAATTGTCCGTGTAATGATGTAATATCAGTAGACAATTCATCAGACACACTCAATTAATAATCTTTTTTTTCTTTTGCCGACGAAGGATTTATCTGTAACTGGTATTCTTGATTATGAAAAATGTCGTTGTCACTGGAATATTTCGAATTTAGTCAAGATTTTCCCAATTAGATGTTAACACTTGGAAATCACAAATAATTAAATGTTTGAGGGGATTTTAACAATAGGTTTTTCCCCATGAAAACGTGACCAAAACTAACCAATGTTTATAATAAAGGTAAAACCTCAATATAATAATATTCTAATGTTTATTGTTTTAGTGATACATTTGATGATATTACAACTTGATAAATTCATAGTAATATAAGATTGACGACCATTATTTTCTTCAAAATATTTGTTGAGGGATCTTCGGTAGTTCTTTTTTGTTCTTATCGGATGTTTATACGTTGTTTGTGATTTTTGATCTCCATCTGTCCAAGCAGGAGTTCCCTTTTGTTTATATTTGTAGATTGTGTGGATCTTTGCAGATATGGAGGGTTGCGGTTGGTTCTGTGGTTGTTTGAGCATCTGATTGTTGAGAATCGGGGGTGGTTGGTCGTGTATTGGTAGTTTGTTTATTGGTAGCCTGCTTTTTTGGTCAATTGCTTTTGGTGTGGTTCTATTTCAGTTATGTTTAATTTTTTTGGATTTGGGATCAAGAAAAGGTTATTGCCTTTTGTTAAGTATAGATATGAGCTCCATTTGCAGATTCACTAGCTGAAATGAAGGGTAAAACCACTTGGTTTAAGGTTTCTTGGCCTCTAAAAAGTATACTCTGGTGTGTCGGTTATACACTGACTTGATAAACGTTGCTTTACCCCGCACAAACTGTCTGTCTCTCGGTGGGATCATTTTTTGAGAGCTCGCGCCAAGATCAGAACATCTTTTTTCTTTCTGTATCCGCTTAGACGCAGTTCGACGAACTGGTGTTCACCAAAAGAGGGTTTTATCATTAATCCATTTAAAGAGTTTCTCGACGGAAATTAAAGAAAGTGACGACATTTTATCTTGCAATTGGGTATTTCTTTGGCATGTTTTAATCCGTTTCATTGCTGAAAAACTTCTTTCAACAGATGTACTTGTTGCAGGATTTGTTAAAAATAGGTTTGCCACTTTACAAGCTTCCGGAAATGCATTATCAAGTTTTGAAGACTTTAAATATTGATATAATTCTTATACATCTTGTACAATATAGTCTGGATCATTATAAACAACTGTCAATTCTCTTTTTAACTTTACTGTGTCAAATTTTTGTCCATATAGCTTTACGGGTTGATAAAAAGCGCTATCGGGGAATTTGTTTGTATAATTTTTAAAATTCTCAAAATCATATAGTGACAAACACTCTAAATGCTTTAAATTAGAAAACACATTGTTGAATAATGAACCATAAGTTGAATAATCATAGTGTCAAAAATTAAAAAAAAAAAGTCGTGGTTAAGACGTCTCTTTGTCATCGTTAGTATTGATAATTCGTTGCCTCTTATTTGGTTTGGGGACATCATCATTTACAAAATCTTCTTATTTTGACTTTGATTATTTGACTTTCAAAATTATTCCGCTCTAATTGCAAAAATTCTAGAAATGCATTAACCTTTCTCGTGCAAAATCCAATGTCATACATTTTTTTCTGTAAAATATCAAACAATACTTCTGATTTTGGTAGAATAACCTCAAATAAACTTAAAAAGAAATTAAAATCAAATTCTTGCAATGTAATGTAAAAACCTTTCGAACAAAGGCGTGTTTCTCCATCCCATGTTGCTGTATCAGTATGCATTTCTTTAAATAGTTCGATAAGCTCTGAACGAATACAAGAAACAGTCTCAAAAAGTCTACCAGCATAAATCCACCTTGTTGCTGCTAATTTGGGTAAACGTTTTTGTACTAATTTATCCAAAGCAGCTGCCCTTTTGGAAGATTTTGGAAAAAATGCAGCAAGCCCTTAATTAAGGCTAACAATTCCCTGTAATTGTCTCGATTGTCAGAGTCATCGCCCTCAAAATGACCCTCAAACGCTAATTCTTGTTTGGGCCAAAAAACATACGGTATCTATAAGTGTGCTAACGATATATCTATTTTTTTTTAACAATTTCATTGCTTAGCAATATTTGCTTTAACAGCTTGATTAAGAGAACTTTCGATTCTTGTTTTGCCAAACTGGATCAAATTGGCTACACATCTTACATGTAACGGAGAAACTTCATGTCTCCTTTTTAAAACTCTAAAACTATTTAAATCGTGGACTCCGCCTGTTTATAGCTGATATTTAATATTTATTAGCAGATATAATTAGTTTTTATTTAAGTCTTGTATCATCATTCGATCAAAGTGTAAAAAGATAATAATATTAATTAATCATCGTCTCCGCACTACAAATAATCTTTTGATCTTATCTCGAAGAGTATATTAAATAGTCTTTTTATTAATCTAATACGTAATCGTGCAAAAGATAAAGCTCTCGAAACATTTGCGGGGCAAGAAATTGGACGAACAAAACGTTTGTGGGTGTGGCAGTAGCCAAATTAGAGCCAGATAAGTTTCAAAAATTAAAAATTTTTGGTTTAGATGAAATTGTCAGTCCAAATATTTGGCAGTTCTTTTATTCACGTATCTGAATTCAACATAAGTAAATTGCTTCTAATAAATACCTTCTTTATAAGAAGTGTCAGTAGGAAAGTAATGATAATTCAAGTAGTTAGAGAGGCGAATACAAACATCTACATGGATTCATGCAGTGTATATTGACTTTGACCATGGAAAACACTTTCAGATAGTATTTACCCTCATTAACATTAGATTATACTAATAAATATCGTGTCGATTAAAAAATATATTATATAAGAAACATGTTATAACATATTTGTTATTTAAAAATTCTTGATGTATTTTTATAAATTTTCTGATTACGTTTTAATAAAATAATAATTTCAAAATCAGTAGGTTATCAAAAATGTGTATTTTATCTATATTTATTGAAATATTGTCAAGGTTATAGCAACAAATTCTTTTAGTTGGTCAAATTTTTAAACTATTTCGCTGCCACATTTTTTCCTTGATATGCAAGATTGTATTTAAAAATTATTGCTTCTGTACTAACTTGTCTATATATTCTTAGAATTTTCTGCTCTATATGATAACACTGACCTTATTGGTATTCTATATTATGGTAAGTTTATTTTTTTGGATAGTTTTGAAGCTATGTTTCCTCTCTGGTCGTAATATCATTAGCCAGCACTATTACGCACATATATTTTGTCGTTTTCGGGATTTATTTTTAGTCCTATTTTCAGTGCAGATGCACTTAATGGCTGCATTAGTTGCCCTAGCGATGATGTCAATGTCATCTGCATATGAAACTTCATGTTAATCTGAGAATCTTGTATCTTTGACTCTGCTATCTATGTCTATAGTTAAGAATCAAATTTGTAGGCAGTAGATTGTCAGAAATATTAATGCGATAAAGCGACGACAACTTTGCCAGTTGATAACTTAAGTTTTCTCTTGCTACTTCTTTTGATAAAGAGGGAGGCGATGTACAATTATGTTGTTTTCACAAGCCATTTCGTCGACAGCATATTTCTTGACTTCTTTAGGTATATGTATTCTCGCGAGATTTAATAATTGTACTGTCAAAATGTTGTCATCGAATGGTATATTTTTTGAGAGAGCCAGTTGATCATCTTTTCGCCAGGCAGTTGTTGGTGTTGGCTCTAACCGTCGATTGTGGTATGACGCATTGTCCATAACAAGGACAGAATTTTCTTCTTTGAAATTTGGTAGAATTTTTGATCGTCCATTTCCTCATGATAATCTTTGGTTTTCTTGAATTCGAATAGTAACACAGTTGTCCAAAAAACTGGAATCGCTGCCTGTATGTGTTATTATGAGCCTCCGTCCTTTACCCACTGGTGGTTTTTTAAACCTGTTGAAAGCCCTTCCATGAAGGCTTGTTGACGACTTTTAATTTCAAAATCTTGCCACACCTTTGAGACAGTATGACCTTGATTTAGCCAAGTTTCATCTAAATAGTACACTTTTCGCCCTTCACGAAAATACTCTCGGATTTTTAGTAGTGTCTCCGCCACAAAGATAATTTAATCTTTTTCTACATGAACACTGTTCCTGCTTCTTTTCATATATTTGATGTTCATTTGACCTACAATAGCGCTGAAACGCTGAAACTTCTAAGAATTTACTGCCTACAATTTTTATTCTGGATTATACAGTGTTAGCTCTGTTAGCTCCGGCGGTATTTAAAACTCAGTATGACCTGAAGCAATTTACGTCCATTTACTCAGTCATATGTAGCTTTGAAATCCTCAAATAATTCCAATTCTAGGATTTTCTTAATGTGTTGCTGTTTGTCTCAAATTGTTAATTCAAAAATATCTGTATTTTTACATTTAATAATTTCCATAGATTCTAATAAACAGAGCTTAATTCCTTTCCTTTTTTATGTGTTTGCCTATTTTTGTTGATATCTTGATTGTAGAAAACAAAAGTTTTCATTGTTTTATTCTTAGATAATAACAGAGGCTTTGTTATTTTTAAATTTTAAAAGGGCTACTCCAATTTTTTCCACGGTGGTAACATAACTCTTGTACTTTTTATTTGTTTTAACTATAGGAACATGTATCGGGTCTTCTGATTGACACTAAACATTTCTTCAAATTGAGTAACCCATCTACCCTTTGTCACTAATTATAGAGCTATCCTTTTCTTTATAGGTTATTATTCTGCATATCACTTTTTTCTACAACTGTTTATTTGCAGATCACATTGCTCTTTCTTCTTAATTCTGAAAATTCTCTTCTCATACTTTTATATTTTTCTAAAGATTTTCATGCACTTATATGCTTCGTTTTTCTGCTGATTTATTTGTCTACACTCGTCGTCCAACCAATCTTCATTTCTTTTAGTTTTATTAGATGTCAAAAACATCTTTAGCCACTGAGACTGAGTGGTTAGTATTCTTCTATGTTTAGATTTCCATCGATTTTTTGTCGCTTCTCTTTTAAAATTTGCGCGTAATTAGCTCTACTAAATTTATAGCAACTAACTATCATATTTTGTACCTTGAATCCTCATGTAAAACGCAAGGCAACTATATGGAACGACTGAATTATTTCAGAAGCAGCTAACACGACAATTTTATGAAATTTGTTATATATAGGGGTTGTGCAATATGGTTGAGCGTCATAGAGTATTTGCGCTGTTGTCAGATCTGTTATTTTTCTTATAACATAAGAAATGTTGTTTCTAAAATGTAAAGTTTACGATTTCTAAGTTACATATATAAGTAATTCTGAATAGTTTAAATGTAACATTTCCTATACTTTCATGTAACAGTTTTAAAAAGAAATTAATTGGGATATTGAATGATAAAATTATGATTTTGTACTACTTATCAAGGAAAGTGAGTTTTCTCTACTCAGCTACAAATAAAATCCAGATTGCTGTATTGATCTCCATTCTCCATTGAAGAGATAGAACCTGATGAAGCATAATAGGTAATGAGAGGCGCTTATTTGAAAGGGATATAGTTTCAACGAGCGATATAGCTTTTATCGAATAATTATAACGAATATTACGAACTGTTGTCTATTTAATAGTCTAAAAGTAAATTTTCCTAGTAATACACAATGCATTTCAATCTAGTTACACAATTACCAAGTAAATATTTATTAATTTTATTATGACTGGTAATCCACATACTTACCGATTTACGAAATCGAAAAAATAGTGTTATTACCAATACCATTGTGTAAATGGTGATGAAATTGTAAATACTTTTCTATGAAATGATAAGTAATCTATCCGAATCAGTAATTCTTAAAAACTAAGGTAATTTATGGAAAAATTATAGATAATTCATTGTAAAAATTTGTTGTAGAGCAAAATTTAAATGTATATAGGATTTTATATATTAATAACAATACAGTTTTGTCAAGTCACTTATTTTTGATTATAACACAAATACCCAATTCATTTACTTGTTGCTCTTTCTGTGCATGTGTCTCTTCTCGTTTGTTATTAAATAAAACTAAGTTTATACGCACCAAATATTGACTCTTTTTCGCTTTTTCTCTGTGGTGCGCTGTTGTGTGTGTTTGGCGCATAAAACCAAATCCATGCCGACTAACGCAAACACAAGAACTGGCAATGTTGACGCATATCTAATTGTCAATGACCAGACATAATTTTGAACCCAACTTTAGAGCCAAATCGCTGCAGTTGATGCAATCAAGGTGTTTGTTGGTTTTGGTATGTAACTTTTTAGTTGCTGAAGAGACTAGCCAAATTGCAGATTGTGAAATTTTGTGCAATTTCCATCAAAATCACCAAAACATCAGTATCCGAAGCTCTAATTAGAATCCTTGATCCAGGTGCAATTTTATGAGCGTGAAAAACAATCCGTTTATCCACGTCTTCGTGATAACACGTAAAATCAGCTTCTTTAGTTTTTTTAATGTACATAATTATTGTGAGCTTGATACGAGTAGCACAGATGATCAACGGTTAAAAATATTTTTGTTTTGGATAATTGTAAGAAAATTTTTACTATCCCAATAAACAGCCAAAAAGCGTATCAGTGCCTGCTAACTAGCTAAAACTAGCCTCAGCCTGCTATGCAATAAGATCTGTTTCGAAGGAAATGAATTTATCATCTTCCAAAATAACATATTTTTCTTTGTTCGAGTCTCATCTTCGATATGGCTTTCCCTTTTGGGATTCTAGTACAGCTGCCCCATCTGACGTTATTTTTAAATTACAAAAAAGAGCAATACGGTATCTTTTTGGCCTCAGTAGAATAACACATAGCTACCTTTAGCTAACACACAGTAGAAGCTACCTTTTTTTCCAGCAAGACCTAATCATGACTACTCCACCAGAAATTCAACATTTGATGTGTATTTACCGATCCCGTCCAGTGAGTTAGTAAAGAAATCTACATTATATTCAGCAAAAAAATTATACAACCATCTCACTTTGCAAAAACCTACAACTTCTTTCCTTAAGTTCCGTAAATTGACAAAAGCCTATCTATCTGAAAGACCATATTATTCAGTGGAAGAGTTTCTTAATGAATAACTAAGAAATTACAGTACGTTTAGGTACAAGCAACTATAGTTTATTTTTATGAACGAGAGAGTATTAGCATAATTTTAACTGGTAGCTCCGACCACTCCATGGGCGTGTTCAAGATTAATTGAAAAATTACTTTGAATAATTATTGTAAAAAATAAATGAATTATTTCAGTGTTATAAAGTGTTATGTGTATGTAAACAAAAGTGACCTCTTTTATCACACACTATATTAGAACTGACTGGCCTACATTAAAAAGGGTTTTAAAAAATTCACATTTTTTTTAATTTTTAAAAATTACAAAAGAGAAAAGGAGTTTTTAAAACCGTCTAAGGTATGTTAAATAGATGAATAAAAATATTAATATAAAACTTACAGCTACTTGTTACAAATCCAAATCAGATTCAGAAGATGAACTTTCAGAACCAAGATTTATAATAACTGGCTCGATCATTTTATCAGTAATATTGTCCAGCTTCCACATTTTTTCCTCTTCTTTAATAGTGTGATTTACTGCCTTTTCCCAGTTTTCAGGTTTTACATTATTTACGGCCTCCAAAAACAACTGTTTAACATCATGAATTTTAAAAGTGGTATTTTTTCTTGAAACTTCACTCTTTATCTGTGCCCATACCAGTTCAATCGGGTTTAATTCACAATGATATGGTGGGGATCTAAGTACTGTCATTCCACGATTTTTGGCAATTTCATCAATTTCGTATTTTTTAAATTTTTCTTTATAAAGGGCACACAACGAATAAAGTTCCTTTCTTATAGATCCGGGATGGTACGTAATATTTTTTGAACTCAGCCAATTCTGCAAGTCTTTTTTTAACCACTTGGTTGTGAGCAGTCCTTCTATAAGTCTGGAGTGATAACTTGCATTATCCATTACTATTACACAGTTCTTAGGAAGAAGATCTATCATTTGTTCGAACCATTCTTGAAAGACATCAGCGTTCATGTCTTCATGGTAGTCACCGGTACGAGTTGATTCAAAAGTTAATAAACCACCTTCAACAAAACCGTCTGAACTGCCAATGTGTACTATTATCAGCCTGCGTCCCTTTCCTGATGGTGGGTTTAAACCAGTAGATAAGTTATTTACAAAAGCGTGCCTTTGACTTGTAACAGTTTCATCCTGCCAAAATTTATTTGGTGTATGACCCTCGTTGATCCATGTTTCATCAAGATAAAATATTTTTCTTTTTTGGTTTCTCATTTCCTTTATGGTTCTTAGAAAATGTCTTCTCCATATGACAATATCGCTTCTTTCTAATAAAATAGACTTTCTGGGATTCTTTTTCCAGCGGAAGCCTATTTCTTTTAAAAGTTTCCATAACGTACTTCGACTCATTTCTGGGTAATCCTTATCATCTCGAACTGAGACAAGAACTTTATCCAATGTTGGAAATTCTTGTCTAAAGAAGAATTCATGCACTTTCCGTCGAAGTCCTTCTTTAAAATGATATTCTATTTGAAATTTTGATTTCCCTGGAGCATTACGTGGCATTTGAAAACTACCACATTTCTCTTCTTTAATAACTCTGTAAATCGTAGATTTCCCAACACCAAGTGTACTGCTAACTAACTCAACGGTCTCATCAACACTTTCACATAAACGTTTGTCTGTAAATGATTTAAAACAATTAAATATTAATGTTTTTTCATTAACTGTTAGAGGACCAATTTTTCGGCGTTTACACGGCACTTCCAAATTTTCCATAACATTAGTATACACAATAAACTGCACCTTGCAACTGAAGTACCTACTTTTAGTGAACTGTTAAGAATTTTGAATACGCCACTTGGACCTTCCTATATACAAAATGGAAAAACCCACTATCACATTTTCTGTGGAATAAGTTTAGAAGGTAATTATCTAGTCAATTACTGTCGTAGATTCCTGGAATTAAAGAATTAAATGTTTGATTGTTGAAACCCTTACTTCGTGGAATGCACTCATTTAAGAATTAAACTTTATTTTGCAAATAGGCAAAGAATTAAACTTTATTTTGCAAATAGATAAAATAAAACGTTTTATTTTATCTAAAGAATTAAACTTTATTTTGCAAATAGGTAGGTACTTATTAAACTTTTATTGGTTATATATAACAAATAAAATAAACATCTTACATTTCTTGCAAATTCATTAGTACCTGTTAACCTCCATCACTCCGACACTGGCAACCATATTTAAGAATTAGTAACCCTCACAACTATTGTATTCTATTCTGCTCCAACCTTTATACCTGGTGGTCATACTCAATTTAAAATTGTTTTCCTATATACTTCTGTAAACTTGTTGACAAATATCTGTTTTTCATTGAGTCACCCGTATCAACAGTTTAGGGATTTGCATACATAATTTATTATTTTATTACTCTCTCATACATAAAAATACACTATAGATGATAGAATTAATTGCGTCTTAACTTCTGTCGAAAAAGTTTTATACTATTTAATTATAATAATCAATGTATATGCGATACTATATCACTGTTACCCTATCACAGTTCGCCTGAAATTCATACGATAAGAAAAAATATTAAATAACTTCAAGTAAAGTATATCCGTTCTCGATAACGCATTTAAACATCGCATTTTTGTCTTAAACGTTAGTTTTTTTGGTCCTTTTTTAACGTTTCGTGCATTTCGGCATGTACACTTAAATTTCTTCTGGGAAAATTGCACAAAATTGTGCAAAGGTAAGAAACGCGTGACGTGGGCCACGGCGACACACCTTTCTCTTCGGCCAATCACAGCGCGCTCGCAGAGAGGCTTGACAACGTTGGAAAAAGACGGAACATACCAGTATCTCTTCCCCCTCTGCTAGATTTCTTTCGGAATAAGTGAATGATGCATGAACCGGCAAAATTGTAAGCTCAGTTTCGTGTCTACGTTTATAATACGTAGATTGTTTCCAGTTCAGTATTTTTTTGTTGTTTGTAGTGTTTTACAAGTCTAAAATGGGTTACAAAAGGAACATCCAGGCCACACCTTTGGTACGTTTGAACTAGTTGCATTTTTAGATTTTAGAACAAATTTGTATATCGATTTTTCGTTATAGAGCACATGCTACTACGTCATTTATTTAATATAAGATTGTTTAACCTTGATTTTTAAAAATAGGGTTATTTGAGTTTCTTGTCATCAAGTTTTTGTATATTGTGTTATAATAATTGTGTACATTTTTGCTGATTGATTGCGTCAGGTTTTTGATAGATTGTCTTTTATTTTCAAGTAAGGGCAAACAATCCGATTTCAAGTGGATTGATTAATTGAAATGAAGTACTGTCTGCCTTTAGAGGACTTATTTTATAATAATATCAAATTAAACATCAAAGAAAGTCTGTGGTCTAGACAGGTATATACTTAATTGGACACTTTTAACTGTTTTATATATATATATATTAACGAGTGCTTATTATTGTTGCCAGCAAAAAGAAAGTATCTAATAAACAAACCTTCTCTTCTTATCGAACTATGTTATTAATGCCAATTTAGGCCATTTTTGCACAGTTATTCCAATTAGTTTTGTTATCATTTTAATAATCTAATGTAATGATAATCTTTTGTCATAAGCACTTATTTTTCAGTTCCTTTTTATTTTTGCTATCAATTTGTCATACATAAATGTTTCAACTTCCGTGCTGATGCTACAAAGTGGTTTATGAACTGTGGAATACATGAAAAGTCACTTCTTTGTACAGAATTGTATTCGTTAACCGCTGGTACTAACCGTCCTTAATACAATGCTTATGTACGACCAAATTAACTGCTTTCCATCAATTTCTTATAGCCACTTTGTGTCCATTTGTTTATTATTATGCTCAAGATTTGGGTTGCCAATATGGCATGTTCTGTTCAGTTCTCACATTGGATCGGAAGTCAAATCAGTCAAAAAAAAATTTAAAGTGGTATAACTCTGAAAAGAATATATATATATATATATATATATATATATATATATATATATATATATATATATATATATATATATATATATATGTCTGAAATTTGGATGATAAATACTATAAGATACGAACTTCTACTGTCAAAAGTGAAACAGGATCCATCCAGATGTTTCTTCTTCTTCTACGGCACTACAGCCCAAATTGAGCCTTGCTTGTCTATGCAGTGGCGCACCCAGAATTTGTCTTAGGGGGGGGGGGGGGTTTGAAATTTTTTTATGCTACTGCTATCTGCTATCTATTGTCCTGCCTACCAACTAAAACCACCCTCTCTTACTTGTGCGCAGTTGACTCGCACGTACCGTACTCCAAAAGTGGGGTGGCCATTGTAAGGCTGACGACATTTTTGGGACACTCCCTTCTCGTATCTAGATCTTATCTATTGTTCTGAAGCTATTTTCTTGTGGGATTGTAAACTAATCACCATTTTAATGGGCATAAGCCACAATTGAAGGTTAAAATAAGGTTATTGACGTTTGACATTAATCCAACTTGTAAATACAATACATTTTGGAGACGGCTATCGCCGTACTCCCGTTCTCCTCCGCCAATCCTCCCGGTCCAAGGCATGCTTCTCCTCCAAACCTCTCGATTCCATCGCTCTTCTAATTCTTTTATTCCATGAGCGTCGAGGTCTCCCTCTTTTTCTTCTGCCAGGGGGCTTCCATTTGTGAAGTTTTTGGGGCCAACTTCGTTAGGCATTCTCAATAGATGTCCAAACCATTTTGAACCTCTTCTTTCTATTCTGTCAATGACCGTTTCTGTAGCATGCATGTTATTTCTTATAGATTCGTTGGTCTTCCTTTCCTGCCTTGATGTTCTAGCACTTCTTCTCAAATAATCCATTTCAACTGCCAACAATCTTCTCTTCAGGTCTGCATTAATTGTCCATACTTCAGAGCCATAACAAAGAACTGGTTCAACCATGGTTTGCCCTAATTCTTTTTTTGTTCCTTTTGGAAATGTTGTGATCCCACCATAAGGAGTTCAGACATCCTACAATTTTACGTCCCTGATTAATTCGTGTTTAATTTCGGTTTCTTCCAAGCCGTTCTTAACAATGAGTGGACCTTAATATTTAAAATTTTCCACTTGTTTGATTTCCACATCTTCGTCTATCAACGCTTCAAACCTTGCATCTGAATTGATAACTAAGTAAATATTCTGTTTTCTTCATGCTGACTTGTAACCCCCATTTAAAATATTCTCTCTATCGACGCTTTATCATAAATTCTAGATAATAAGAATCTTGAGCTAGGATGACTTGGTCATACGCAAAGTTCAGGGAGAACAGTATGTCATTTTCTATGGGGATTCCCATTCCCTGGCAGGGGTTTCTCCAATTTTGGAGGGCTGCCTCAATATATAAATTAAACAGTAAGGGTGACATACTGCATCCTTTTTTTAGTTCTTTAGCTATTTTTATTGGCTCTGATAGTCTATTTTCGATTTTTAGGTAGGTAGTGCTATCCCTGTACACTTCTGTGATTATTCCTAAAAGGTATGGACTACACTCGAGTTGTCGTAAAGCTTGCTACAATTTAAGTCTTGGAACTGTATCATACGCCTTTTCTAGGTCGGTGAAGGCTAGATGTACTTCGGTACCAACCGCTATTCCTTTTTCTATTAATTGTTGGAGTATAAACAAATTATCAGTGCAAGATCAAACATCAAAAATTCAAACGTCAATAAACTTATTTTAACCTTCAATTGCGACTTATTCCCATTAAAATAGTAATTAGATCTTATCTCTGTCGTTAGCTCGGTTGGTGTTTCTCTTCTTCTTCTTTCTTTTTAATGACTGCTCGGATGTAATTGTGAACACTATTACATCCCTCTGTATTTCCCGTCATCTTCACGATCATCTCTCTTACAGTCACAGGGTTCATACCTATTTCTTTATACATTCTGTTTCTTTCCACTGTACATCTATTACACTCCAGCATTGTGTGAGTAACAATGTCGGAATATTTGCAGTATAGGCATTTATCTGTATCTGTCTTTCTGAACCTATGAAGATACGCCCTAAAACAGACAATCTACCCAGTTCCTTAGGCTCGGGATGAGCATCTTTGTCCACTGAGCAACATCTTCCTTGTTGTTCCACTCTTCTTGCCATCCTTCCATTGATCTTTCCTTTCTTTTTATTTTTTTATAGCTGTTGTCAAATGCTTTCTTCTCCCATAGAGATGTCTCTTTTCTACTGCTAACACATGCAGAGGAACACAACCCGTGATAGTCCACAAGGCCGCCGCAGATACAGTCCTGTAGGCGCATGCTACTCGCAACAGACTCGTTCTGTCTACTTTCTCATAAGCCTAATATTAGGTATCGATATCTAAATATAATGAAAAATATTATTAATTATTGTGTATTTACACAGTAATGCAATAATTATTGTGTTCTACATATTTAAAGTGGTAATTTAATTATTCAATCAGCGTTTTGGATTTTTTCTACTATGTGTGAAATACAAATTACATTTTCCTACTATTCTTTATACATATATTGTTTACTTCATATGTCCTGGGGGGGGGGTTTAACCCCCAAAACCCCACCCTGGGTGCGCCACAGTGTCTATGGCTGATCTCCATACACGGACTCCTAAAAGGAGTTATGCGTCACTGTTTACTGTGTCTTCCCAGCGCTTTCCAACCGGTCTCTTTGGTAGCCTATCCTCTCCCATTCTTATCACATGTCCGGCCTATTGCAACCTTTGTATTCTTATTCTAATGAAGTCTGACAGACGCTTCCTTATAAAGTTAATAAAACTCGTTGTATCGACTACTGAAGATTCCGTTTTCCCTTACAGGTCCTAGTATTCTCCTCAGTACTTTTCTTTCGAATGTGTCGAGTTTGCTTTTGAATGTTTCTTTCAGGGCCCATACTTCACTGCCATAGCATGCTATTGGTCGAATTAAGGTTTTATAGATTCTCATCTTTGTATTTCGGTGGACATTTATAAACTGAAATATATGGGAGACGGCAAAATAAGCTCTGTTTGCCTGCGGTATTCTCTTCCGTATTTCTCCATCTTCTGATCCGTCGGCATATATTTCTTTCAATGTCATCTTCATGTATAATGTTTTGTGGGACTATATTCTTCTCGTCTGTATGCATTTGCCTAACCGCATACTCCAGTGCCAGGTTAAATAAAATTGGAGCCAGCCCATCTCCCTGCTTTAGTCCCTGCGAAATCCAGATGTTTGGTACTAGTTAAAATATATTTCTTTCAAAGCGTCATTTGGTTCAGTTTGCCCCTGTCCTTGAGAAAAGTGAACCAGGCTATGGGTATATGGATAACAATGAACCAAATGGGGGTACAAAGAATCAGCAGGTTTCTTGAAGAAAAGAAAACGCATGATATAGCAAAACCTTTAATAATTCACTACCACTACAAGCTAGCGTATGTTTATTTGAGTAAAATTTAATTTGAATGAATATAATGACTGTTGTCGTTTAGTATTCCCAGTAAACAGATATATGGTTGTGGTAATATCAATTTTATGTATGACAGTGCAACCGGAGACACGTCTAAAACGTCTGGCAAACGAAATGTGTTTCCATTTTAGAATTAAAAAACTTACTTTTTGTTCCTTGGCCTCTTGTTATACCTTGGCAACATAATAGACTTTACGATTCTTCCAGTTGGATTTAACCAACACAGTCTCCTTCACTGGGTAAGTTTTCTAATGGCTTAAAACAGTCGGGGTTTATAAGATTCTCCTTATCACCGCTTTTATAATAGTCTTCTTCCTCACAATGAACATTGACCGTATCTTCTTCATTTGTTTTATCTTCTGTTTCTTGAAACACATTTTTCTTTATGAGTTGCGCTTTCGTCTCTCTCTTCAATTTCCATTTTTTCTGGGGTATCCGTGGCTATCATAGATTTATTTTTATTTGGTTGTCTGTTATTTTTCGTCGGCCCAGTCTTTGGCAGCCGTCAGAATTGATCCGGAGTTACAAATTTCAAAGATATTTCTGCCTCAGCGTCAGGAGTTCTATTTCTACTAAGTTCCAACTGCCAGTGGATTTTCTGCATTGAAGATTTGTCCATCTAGAGTATTCCCATCATTTTCAGTAATGGGCATGTTAGTAACTTCACTTGGCAAGAAGTCTATGTCGGTAAAAACATTTCTATCGTACGGGAAGATGCCGGTCTTCTTAAAGGCACTAAAAATATTTGACTGAGTCATTGCTTTCATATGGCATCCCGAACGCAAGCAGCTACCTTATAAATCGTTAGAGGTTTTCCTGCATTCCGCATCATCCAACTGTCTACAGCTGCATTGTAGGCAGTTTTGAAAGGTTTATAAATGTAAACGTCTAAGGGTTGCATTATTCCGGTAGAATGAGGAGGAACTGTTAATATTGTCACACCTTTTTCCTTCGCCAAATCAATAGCTTTTGCTGGAATTTGTAAAGCTGGAATCAGACAGCTCTTGGAATAGCGCTCTTCGTTGGTTTACGTCGGCAAAGAGAAACGGAAAATAGATATTAATGATCAGAAAAGAGACAACAGTTGGCATCCCACGCTACTGTGAAATTAGTAAATATTTGGTTTTTGATAAAAGCACTCGACCTACCCCAAAATGTAGTTGGACCATTTAGATGGTAAGCATTAATGTTTAAGTCTGTTGTACCAGTGTTGGCGGTAAACATTTTAGTAAGTTGAGTTTTTTATACAATGATTAAAATTCCAACACAACTTCGTTAGATCACTCTATAGTAAAATTACTACGATATTTTTGACTATTCATAATTAGACAATTTTGACCTATCAAAGGGATCGTAAACTACAAGCATTGAAAAGAAATACGGTATTCCACGTTGTGTTGGTTACCGTCTCTATATTTTGTCTTTTTGTATTATGGATTTTCTATTTCTCTTCGCCGATGATGAACGTCACTCCACGTTCTGTCAGATCGCTCCTTAATATGGTTCACTTGTGACCCAAGTTACCCTAAATTATGTTAAAACGTTATATTTTTTCTGACAAGCCCTTATTTATATAGATATTTTAGAGTGATTTCTTGTACATTTTCCCTTTTTTTATATGAATTTTATGTTTAAAACAACACATAAATAGTGTATTATTTTGTTTACAATCATCAACCTCAAGCTGTAATTGCAAAATCACGACTTCAATGCAGTCTCGTACAACCAAGTATATACATAGTTCATTTACCAGTGCTCAACTAAATAATGGATAGCCAGCCATTCATCTATTATTACTGTATTGTTTGAAATAACGATTAATGTATTGCTTTGCCGTCAATTTTACTGTTAACAAATTGCAAAGATTTTTCACGTTTGTATATAAAATACACAATAATATTTATTAGACAAGCACGGTGGATAGAAAGGTATTGCAGTGTAGAAAATTAATGTTAAAACTAAGAAATTTATCGACATACAGTACCAGGATGTTATTTCACAAATTCAAGTTCTTTATAACGCGTTTTCTAACGTTTGATAGCAACCTAAAAGGTTGTTTTTAAAAATTATAAGGATAAAATTAGTCGAACCACTCATCAAGTTTTACCACCCCTCGCCAAAACTTTATAGATTCTGGAGCATGCGGGAGTCTCTTCGACCCCACGAGTCGCTGTTGGCTTTCCGGTTTTATTTATTGTACTGTGTCAGTTTGTCTTTGGAATTATCCCACTCGTGGTTGGATTAGACCCACACTTTGGTTGAACACTTATATACTAAGTATAGTATAAACTATACTACGGACAGTACCAGTTCATTTATAGGAGCATCATGTACATTTAACACTATAGTCTTTAGTCTTTAATAGACCCGTGAAATCTTTGTCCTAATCATCATTTTCGCTACTATAAAAAAAAGTGGATGTATTTTCTATATTACCTGTATATTCGGTTTGTAAAATCTGTAAATCTTAAATCAATATTTATAACCTTTTCGAAATACTTGTCGCATATCAAAGGTATTTCTTGCAACATACGTTACGAATATGAAAGCTCTTGTATCTCAGAGGAACTTTTGACATTAAAGTATTTATCAAAACGATATAATTATATTGCGATATTAATATTAAGGGAATGACCTGCTGAATAGGGGTATTAAAGAGAGGTTAGAGAAGAGAAGAAGAATAAAATAAAAAGCCAAAGGAAAGGATTACGAAAAAATGCATTAACTGAAAAGAAATCTTCTTAAATGTGTCAAAATGCCTTTCGCTAAATAAAATTATTTTCTTTTGACAGTACACACGCATATTTTTGTTCTCTACAGATAAATCAATAAAACTATCTTATCAAATTTCATCTAGACATCCCTGATAAATAGCTATAGGAACTAATATTTATCGGCAATCTTTTGTATTATAATCTGTGAAACCATAAACTTTTAGATATAATATTATCTTTATGTGAGTTTTACTGATAGCACTATAACAATGTATTTTTCCGTTATTCCCAACAGAAATAAAGGATTGGAGGTTATGGCAATGGGAAAATTGGGATATTTGCAATATGACTTGTTTTATTAGGTTCATCGTTCCCATTGCCAGATTTTATTTGCCTTGGTTTTTACTTATTGCGTTTAACCTAGAAACAAACATATTGAATAAAAGCTTTGAACTGGTTCGGAAGCTTTAAAAGTTAAAAAAACTGTAAATACAAACTGCAAGAACCTTTTTTTTGCAACTTTTTATGACAATTTTTATGAAATTTTAAAACAATTTAATTTAATACAATTATTATTTTTAATTATCTTGTTTATTTTATACAATAATTAAATTTACTATCAAACGATATTTATTTATGAAGAAAAAAGACAGTTAAGTTTTGATTTCACGTACAGTGCGCCTGTGTATCCGCTTATATGTATTTCGCCCTAAAAGGGCTCTTCAGAGGCGGATATTCACAGTCGCTCTGAACGTGAAAATAAATCTTTTCTGTTTTAGGAAGCAACTCTAACATGGCTTCGTATAGACGCAAATAGCGACATCTGATATTAAAATCCGTAAACTAATTTTCGAAACCAAATTCAGATTTTTGCTTTAATCTGTGCCTTCTAAGAATTGCAAGGCAAAACAGACGTTGATAAAGATGTTACTAGACATGGGACATCTTAAAATTGCATTCCAAAATTGCATTTGTGGAATGCAATTTTTAGATTCCCCATGTCTCTAATAGCATCTTTATCAACGTCTGTTTTGCCTTACAATTCTTAGAAGGCACAGATTAAAGCAAAAATCTGAATTTGGTTTCGAAAATTAGTTTATGGATTTTGATATTTATTTATATTTTATTAAGTATTAATTCAATATTTCGTCTGAATTTGACAGGTCTGTCAGAAATTATAAAGATTGTTTGCTCTTAACGCCACCTGCTATCGCACTGGTTCGGAAGGTGGCGTTAGGAGTAAACAATAATTTATTTATTAAATTATTTTAATATAATACAATTTGTATTTGCTTGATATGCACTTCGCTTGTGCCGCTGGTGAATAATCAAACTCCGTGCAAAAACAAAACTGACTTTATTTTGAATTACACAATACATATAATATGAATGCTAATAAGTATTATGTCCGCTCGCGCTAAATGTTGCATCACCGATCTCGTCTCGTATTTGAGTGCTGTCGTCTTTGGGGTGCCTTTAGGGACTCGTCTTATCTTCACATATGGCATAATATATCTTCATATGCTACTATGTTGCCGGATTGTAAAAATGTATAAAATAAACTTGAATTAGATAGAGGCGTGAACACAATTTGTTTAAAATATAAATAAAAACGGGTGTGGCAGTCCAGTGGGACTGCCGGTGGAAGTTACACTTCTATACACGCATTCGCCGTTATAGATAAAGAATATATTATATTACTGAATTTATTACAGTTCGCCGCTACAAATTTATTTGGGAGTCAATCTGCACAATCATTACATGTGTAATTCTATAGATAAGACATAGCAGAAAGAGAAACAGAATTAATAACAACTTACTAACAATGAAGGATTGAATCAATATTTTGATGAAAATGAATATTTTTATTTTCATATATGTATGAAAGGAGTTGAATGCAAAAATTTTTTTACACATACTCTGCAGTAAAATTCATTGTTTATTTTGTTATTAATATAATAATACAATACAAATTAAACTGCAATATTCATAAGTATTTAAAAATGACAATAATATACATAAAAAAAATACACTACAATACAGTGCAATATAATAATTCCATATAATAATACAATACAAATTAAAATGCAATATCAATAAGTATTTAAAAATGACAATAATGTAATAATATTAACAAAAAAGTCCTCCCCGACTGGGAATCGAACCCCGGTCTCCCGCGTGACAGGCGGGGATACTGACTACTATACTACTGAGGACATGACACAAATGTATTTCAAAATTTACAGTTCTGGATCATACAGTGATTTATTGAGATTATTATTTTGAAATACAAAAGAATAATATAATTATGAACATTTAATAAATAATACAAAACATATCACATAAATAATAATATTAATAAATATTTTATTATATGTATATTATATGTATATATATCTTTATATAATATATATAATATTAAATTATATTTACAAAAGAAACATTTTTATATTCGAGAGAGGAAGAGAGAGAAAATACATCTTCTGTCTCTCTCTTACTCATTATCTTACATATGTAAAGATTTCACAGATTCACTCCCATACAAATTTCCAACGTGGAGCGCGCGTATAGAAGTATAACTTCAATAAAATTACTCAATTCAATTTTAAAAATATTTAAATTTTAAAGATATAGAAAACATAGTATATATTTTTAATACTAATGTCTATAATAGCGCTGTAATTTTTCCATATTTCTTTCTTCCTTATCGCTTTTAACAACTAAATTTCAAATATAACATTCATGATGCAATGTCGATTAAAATAATGACAGATCCATACCTGAATGTACTAAATGCGTAGTATATCTTATAAATGTCGCATTTCTAACCTGTTCAAAGGTTGTAAAAAGCCAACCGTGACAATGCAAGCATTTTTAACAAGCGGGCTGGTCTCTCATGTCTCCGTCCGTAATAGAGGTGAGTCAATTCTAAAGGATTCGTTCAATGCGAACGATTCAGCAACGAAAACCATTTTAGATTCGAACATTACTGAACTGTTTCGTCGACGCTCAACAAAAACTAAAGAAATTACTATTTAAATGGGAATAAGCCACAGAAATAGAGGTAGATCTCCCACACGATACACGGACCATATTGTTGCTACCATTGGCGCTCCATTGTCAGAATGTGCTAGAATGGCAGAAGATAGAAAAACGTGGAGGAACATTGGGAAATTTAGCTAATAGCTTCATGATATCACGATACCTGCATCAGGTCAACGACTAAGAAGAAGAAGAAGCCACAATTAAAGGTTAAAGTACGTTTATTGACGTTTCAATTTCCACTTCATAAAATCGTTCTCAAATAAAATCAAATAAAACGTCAATAAACGTACTTTAACCTTTAATTGTGGCTTATTCCCATTTAAATAGTAATTACTTTAAAATGCCACAAGAAAATAGCTTCAGAACAATATTAAAAACCAAAGAAACTTATCTTTTATTTAGACCTATGGTCAGCTGTATGTCATTGTCATCAAGTACTGATTGCGCTAATCTATATCGACGGTATTATTATGGTCGTGATACGATAATAATATTTTCTGTAATTCTTCTCAGTACTCTCATCTCTGCCGTTTTCAGTAGCCTTTGCGTTGTGGCGGTGTCGGGTCTTGTTTCTGAGGCGTATGTCATTATTGGTCTTGCTTGGTCTGGCTTTAAAAATTCTTGACTTCATCTCAGTGTTAATATGTCTGTTTCGTCGTATATAGTGTTATTGAGGCATCCTGCCAGTTGCTTTTTGTACTTGATCTCTCACTTCTTTGTTCAGATCTCCATAGCTAGACAGTGTACTTCTCAGGTATTTTATTTCCATTACTTGTTCAATACTGACGCTATCAATTTCTATTTTACATCTGGTCGGTTCTTTGCTGATTACTATTGTTTTAGTTATCTGGAATGAGATTGTCATATTAATTTGTTTTGCTCTTAATATGTTAAATCGCTGGACCAGTCTTTGCCGACTATCTTCATCTTGGGCTATCAATATTGCGACAATGATATTAACTACTATAATAGTAGTAGGATAGCATCTTCAAAGTTGCCCATTACTAACTTAATATCATATCAGATATCTAGATATCATGGACCGAGCATGTAACAAACAACGAAGTCATGAGAAGAGTCAACAAAAGAATGGAAATATTGGAAACCATCAAAACACGAAAGCTGCAATACCTGGGGCATGTTCTGCGTAATGAAAGATACAACATACTTTATTTACAATTAATTACACAAGGGAAAATCCAGGGCAAGAGAAGTGTAGGAAGGAGAAGAATTTTACATGGTTGTTTAACTTGTCAGTGTGGCAGCACCTAAGATCAGAATAGCCATGATGATTTCCAACCTCCGTCGCGGAGATAGCACGTAAAGAAGAAGAACTAAATATAAGAGTGGGGATAAATTGAAATTCAGAACAATAAAGTTAAAGATGAATTAAAAGAACCGATTCCGAGCAGAGTCGGAACCAAACAATCGACACACTGAAACGAACGATTCGTTCCACTTCTACACCATAATTTATGCTAAATAATTTCGAATTTTTTAACTGTGCGGTCGTATAACATTTAATTAGGAAATTCCGAAGGACCAGTCGTTTGAAATGTTAAAAAATGTTACCAAATGTTCATACAATTCATTGCGAAATTACTGTTACTTTTCTATTGGATTGTTTAGCCGAATTTAGAGAGTTATGCAATATGAATAGAATGCACATGAGAATATTGACAGTATATTTGAATGAATTTTGAGTCAAATAAAGGAATATTTTAACCAGTTGTGAGCGTCTTCAAAAGAAAAACTATATTGTTCAAAAACCACAAAACATTTTATGAATGTTGATTCTATTTATAGGTCCTTTATCTTCAAAGTGAGGTATAAAAACATAACATAACAACAATGTAGCGGTTGCTTTGGAACCAGGTAGCCTGGAGCAGTTTCTGGTTAAAACCGGATATTTATGACCGAAAGTAACTATGAATAGGTAATAAATACCTAAAGAAGAATCTGTTTTTAGGGCAGCTTTAACACATTCCTTGCATAATTTAATACTAGATGCAAGTCAAGAATACGACAGTAATTCTCTGTATAGGCGAGGCAACGAAGAACTAAGGCTACCAATTTTCCGCAGCAAGATGTTAAGAAAGTTTGTGAATAAAATTCATTGTGGTATATTAAAAATGGCATTTTGTGCAAAAGGAAAATGCTTTTCAAACGTTCATAGAAAATGAAAAATTTGCAACTCGGAAAATATCGACAAAAATTAGTTCAATATTATTAGTAAGAGGTTTTCGAGGGCGCTGAACACGAATATGACATCGGCGATGGTCTTCGAGCTACCTAGTGCCCAGGGTGGACCTTGTATCCTGGAGTTTCATGTTAATTTCATTCTAAATCAATCGACAGTCATTACTCGGGGAGTTTTCGATGTCGTTGAACATGAATATGATAACGTCGATGGTCCTCAAGGTATCTGGTGACCAGGTGGACCTCGTCTCCTGAAGTTTTATGTTAATTTGGAGGCTGTGTGATCTCACCGCATGATAGGAATTTTCTTTGAGCTCCCGTCCCCAGTCTGTTACATTCAAAACTCCTTCTTTGTACAACCAAGTCTGATCTTGTAAATACATGATTTTTAGATGTGTGAATGCATCTACTGTTGACAGCATTTTATCAATCTTACTCCATACCTAAGACTGCACGTTGTCAGATAATCGTTAGCCTTCATGAATCAACATAACATCAGCCATTTGCCTTGGTCACCACGATCGCCTGATCTATATCCAATTAAACATATTTGGGACATGATAGGTCACAGGCTCTTGAATTTACAACACCGTTCACATACTTTAGCAGCTCTTATTCAAGAAGTTGCAGTAGCCTGGAATAAGATACATCACAGGCTATCGACTATCTCATCAGAATGATAGTTTTGCATTTCTATGACTTTTTGTATTTTCTTTATTCTATAAATTGTAATAAAAACTTCTAAAGAATATTCAAGAAACTATGAACATAAAGTTGCATATGCAAATCCGTATATTAACTATTTTTCTTTATTTTCAGATAAGAGACAAATGCAGAGAGTTAATTTTAACCAATGAAAAATTACACAAGCTGATGAAAGTATTTTTGGAAAACGTTCACAGAGGTTTGAAAAAAGAAACACACCCAACATCGATCGTGAAATGTTTCCCAACTTACGTGCAAGATCTTCCCAACGGAACAGGTGAGAATTATCTTACATATGCGATAAATTTAAAAAAATGCTCAGTTTACCCTCTTCCTACAACCGACAATAGTACAGGTACTGTACTATTGTTCTGAAGCTATTTTCTTGTGGCATTTTAACGTAGATACTATTTAATATTTTACTCTTCTACTCTTACTTTTAGATCATCTACATTTTGCTTCATTCTTCATTCATTTTAGAATATATATATATATATATATATATATATATATATATATATATATATATATTTTTCAAATTATTTTTTCGACCGTACTGTTATTATCAATATATATATATATATATATATATATATATATATATATATATATATATATATATATATATTGATCTAATTATATACTATTATAGGCCGATAAAATTTCCTCCATCTTATATAACGTTGCATTTTGCATGATTTTTCTTTCATCTTATGTGATACCGTATTTTACATATTTTTTTATGTGTTTTGCAGAAAACGGCAAATTTTTAGCCCTGGACCTGGGAGGTACGAACTTCAGAGTGCTCCTCATCGAGCTCAGCGGCGAACACTTCGAAATGAAATCCAAAATCTTCGCCATTCCCCAACACATCATGTTAGGATCGGGCGAACAACTTTTCGACCACATCGCCGAGTGTCTGGCTATTTTCGTCAAAGAGGAGCAAGTGGCCGATCAAAAGCTACCTTTAGGTTTCACATTCAGTTTCCCCTTATCGCAGAAAGGATTGACAATTGGATACCTTGAAAGATGGACCAAGGGATTCAATTGCTCCAACGTAGTGGGAAACGATGTGGTGCAAATGTTGAACGAAGCTATTGATAGACGTGGGGTAAGTTGTTTTTTTTTTTTTGTTAATCGAAGATCGCATCGAGAAATCCGGATTTAAGTCAGATTAAATAGAAAGATTTAAGAGATCAATACATCAAGTTTTTTCAAATAATTATCTGTAAAAAGAGTTCGCAATCTGGACGATTTCTTCCCTATTTATTACTTTATGTCCTGATGTGTGATATTTTGCAAATGTTATTTTCTACCATGCGATGACATTTTTTTGTTTTTATGTTAAATGCAATAATAGACAACATTAATTATATAGAGGTACAGCTAGATTAAAGTAAATATAGGTTCATAATTTTATTTATGACGTAAATGAAGTAAACAACCGATGTGATGTTTTATTGATAAGAATCGCGGTGTAACTATTTATATCTTTCAGTGACGATTCGCTTATTTTTACATTTTCCAGATACGTATAATAGATGTTCTTAGCTGTTTATCATTGACACGTGTTTACCTTCATCGTGATTGGGAAGCCGTATATTTTTTATTGGAAAAATATTACGAAGGGTGCTACGTAAGCGTCCAGATAAGAAATATGCTTCGGAAAAAACAAAAAAACCTAACTATTACAGATATTATGATATGCTTCAGCTTCTGCTAGAGTCAATATGAATGCTTTAGGTTCATTTCTTTTTTTTAATCTTACAACCAAACTCAGTTAGAATATATGGGGAACTAACCGATAGTTTCAGGGTCACAAAGGGCGTGAGACAAGGCTGCCTACTAAGCCCAATTCTATTTAACATCTATGGTGAATGGATAATGCGGAAAGCTACTGAGAACTGGAACGGTGGCATCACCATTGGCGGGAAGAAGATTTGCAACTTGAGATATGTAGATGATACTACTATCCTCGCTAGTTCTGAAGCTGAATTGATTCACCTGCTACGTATAGAAGACGTAAGCTTAACGATGGGCCTTAAAATAAACAGAGATAAAACGAGAATCATGATAATTGACAGAGCTAACAACAATCAAAATCATCTGGTCATGATAAACAATATCGCTGTTGTAGATAAATTTGTGTATCTGGGCTCATTAATAACCAACAAAGGAGGCTGTACTGAAGAAATAAAGCGGCGGTCAGCAATCGCAAAAAGCGCTATGGCAAAATTAACAAAAATTTGGAAAAGCCATGAAATAACTACCGATACAAAAATGAGACTAGTAAGAAGTCTAGTTTTTCCAGTTTTTACTTATGCATCGGAATGCTGGACCCTTACTGAGAAAGACAAAAAGAACATAGATGTATTTGAGATGTACTGCTGGAGACGAATGCTGAGAATACCATGGGTGGCCCGAAGAACAAATGAATCCATACTGGACCAGCTAAACATAAAGAAAAGACTAAGAACACAAATATCAGAACAAATAATAAGCTATTTTGGACATGTGCTTCGAAGAAATGGTCTTGAAAAACTTACCATCCAGGGAAAAGTAGAAGGCAAAAGAAATAGAGGTAGATCTCCCACACGATACATGGACCATATTGTTGCTACCATTGGCGCTCCATTGTCAGAATGTGCTAGAATGGCAGAAGATAGAAAAACGTGGAGGAACATTGGGAAATTTAGCTAATAGCTTCATGATATCACGATACCTGCATCAGGTTAACGACTAAGAAGAAGAACCAAACTCAATGCAGTATAGGCTATTTTTCACATTTAATTGAATGTCGAACTGATATTCTCAAGAATATACTAATTTGGAAGCCTTAAAGCGGCTTCCCATGGTCGGCGATATTGCGGACGTAAGCGGACCAGCCCGCACCACGCACCGTGGGAAAGTTCTCGTCCGTGGTAGCACAGACACGTCCGTGCTGGTGCGTCCTATCCATCTAGAGTCGGTAACATCAAAGGTGCGGTACATGCTCGTGCGACGCGATCCTAGCGCGTCTGTGTTTTAACAGACGACAAGTGCAAGTCTTTCATTAGCAAGTTTTTCATTCGCTGTCACGAGTAGTTGTCTGTAGTGTTGTCAAAGTTGTTTTGCAGTTTTTACTTAAAAAATGGAATGTTTTGGAATGGAATGGAAGTTTATGGAATTCCACGGCGCCAGAGCATAAGAACAGGAACGATGCATACAATGCATGGAACCGAATAAAAAATCAATTGAACAATAGTACTATTTCGATTAAAGAATTAAAAAAGAAGAGAGATAATTTAATGTCGACATATAGAAGGCAAAAAACAATTATTACCACAGCCGCAGCTGCAGCAACGATACGTTCTCTTTCACTTGGCATTTTGAAATAGCGTTAAATCAAACACTACTGTCACGGACCTACACAGACTATCACGGACCGTAGGAAGAGCTCTGTCTGCGGTGCGTTGCCGCCCGTGCTGATCGGCTGTCCGCGATGATCTGTAGAATCGCCGATCGTTGGAAGCCACTATTATAAGGATAGCTTTGATTGTAAAAGGTCAAACTTACCTGTTTCCGGATTGAACCACGTCAAATTTGAGTACACTGATCTTTCGACTTCTTCTCTGAAGTATTCGTCAAGGTTTCTGGGGTCTCAGTCTACTTGTATACTGTTTACTGCACTATTAATGCAATGGGAGACGTTAGTATTGATCTGGTAATAAGGGTAATAATTAATCCTGAATTAATTTTGAAGGTAGGTGATGCGAGTTGGCATGCAAGTAGCGGTTGGTATGGGTGGATTTTCGATAAACAGAGTAATCATACCTTTGTTATGATTTAAGTAGATCCGCTGAACTATCATTCTTTAAAACACGCTCTCGTCCAAAATGGCTGCCGCGAAAATTATATCAGGTATTAATCTCTCACTTAGTCTCACTCCAAAGAATCAGACTCTCATCATACGAAAGCTTTTCTTCTTTATATCAAAGGTGTCACTGATAAAATCTATAAAATTCTCAAATCAAATTTATCCCTCAACCAAAACTTTCATGTCTTGTCTGTCTACGATCTTACATAGGTCAAATCGATCGAGGAATCTATGAATATTCTATTTCCATTCGCAATTCCGTTTCAATTTTAACTCTACATCATCTACATACAATTTCCCTCCCATCCGTTTCTATAAACGAAAAATAATCAGAGAAGCCATAGAGATCGAAAAACGTCCGAATTGTCTCAATGAAAGAGATGACAGCACCCGGTTACCTTCAAGATGGGACCTCTCCTAAATAAAATATATCTCTCAACAAGGATAACAATAAAGTTGAAAAAAATTACCATGTTTCCATTCCAAATATTGTTTTGGGAGATTCTCGTCATTTATTGGATTTACCTTCCGTACCATCTATCATGATTGTGACATTCACTTTCACTACTTCGACATTTTTTATTTTTTTATTAGTCTCCAAGTTTCTGCATTGCTCTTGATTATAACCTTATCATCATTCTCTTTACCGTTATCCTTATGCGGGATCTTCTTCTTCTTGTGCCCTGTTCGATTCTCATATGTGGCGTTGATTATTCGGGCACCTCATTTCAGGAATACCCAAAATTGATATATGCAGTCTTTTTATCTCATTTATTGCAATATATATTTTTCCTCCGTTCTTTGAGGAGGAGGAGGAGGAAAGAATTGAGGAGTTTAAGGGAGGCCTATGTCCAGCAGTGGACGTGATAAATGAAGGCATGATGATGATATTTTTCCTGGTTCATATAAACTCAGCACATTCCACGTGCCTACTCTACATGTCATTTCGATACCAAATTTGACTAATCGGGAGATTCTTTGCACCCTTACCTCATTTAAGAGGCTCCCGTACTCGGAGCCATCATTTAGTTCCTCAGCCATAATATTATTCCTGGGAAAAATGGTGTAGTAGTTATTCCCTTGACTTTCTACACCGCTATGTACACGCTGTTTAGGCACCGGGTACTGTTCTGCATTGACCGTTCTGGTCTACACGACTTCTGCTCAATTCAAATACTAAAAAACCAGCTGCCGATTTCCAGGTTTGATTTAATACAATCCCTAAAACTAGGGGGCTGGTTCCGCCCTCCAAACAGTTGTGAAACTTTCTTCTCTCTCATCCGTGGCCCTGGACAAGGGACCCTTAGCGGGTACTAGTTTCCCGGGTCAGGAAATACCTGGAATCTGCGGACGGCAGGGATTGATTCACTTCCCCTGATAGGATCCATAAGGAGTTCCTACCCGCTACCATAATATGCGGGGTATTTCTTTTCTGAACCATGGTGTATTGTAGTTGATTCTCTTGTTCAGTCTGCCTTTGCGTTTTCCTAGAGCTTATGTTGCTGCTTCTTCAATGTTGTTTTTAATTTTCTCCCAGCTCGCGTTTATATCTTCGATGTCGTCTATTTGTTTCAGCTGTATCTTCTCTGCTAGCCTCCTTTGGTACATTTCTCTTGTAGAGTCGTTCCACAGTGATTCTACATTGAATTTTTCTTCGGTGATTTCCTGTAGAAAATGTTTTGGTGTTATTTTCATTCTTATTTCTTCTAGTATTAGTTTGTGTTCACTCCCTGCGTCTGCTGAGTTTAAAGTTCGGATATCAAGAAATTGTTTCGGGTGGATTTTTCTATTAGTGACTAAAAAATCAATCAAAGATTTGCTCTTTTGCAAATCATAGAGTTGCTCTTTTTGATTCTTCTTCTTCTTCGTCTAGCCATTCACGTCCACATCTGAACATAAGCCTCTTCAAGTCTTCCTTTCCATTGTTTTTTATTGTACGCTACTTGTAGCCAATTCTTCCCGGCAGTCCTTTTCAGATCATCTGTCCATCTCATAGGAGGTCTGCCTCTGGGTCTTTTGTGTTGGTGTGGTCTCTTTTTGATTAAATAGTTCTAAAGTTATTTTCCTCGTCGTCGCGTTGGTTTAATTTCAACGTTTAACAACGTTTTACTGATAAGACCGTTATTAATACCATTTTTATAAAAAAAAACTCGGTAATTTAATCCTGTGTCCTTTGTCTTTGTAAGAAGGTGCATATCATTTCTTTTAATATTATAAACGTTTATCCTCTGTTAAAAAAAACCGAACAAACCACAAACTATTTATAAAATTGCTTGGCGTGTTTATCTAATACAAGATAAATAGCATTATTCATATAAAAAGTGGCGTATCACAACAAAATAATTATAATGACTCGGTACAGCTAGCTTAATTTCCAGTTTCTCGATGTGGGTTTTCGATAAAAGTATACTTACTCATTATACAATTTTTATTATGGAGTTTTAAAATAAATATGTATACGAAGGTGACTATTAAAAATGGAAATATCACCGTCGGGATGTTTTTTTACGTATGTACATACATACATGTAAATTGTTGGCGTTGATTAAACAATTATTACGTAAAAAATATTTGCCGATTTCGTGACAACTATAATTTATTTTGTAGTTTATTTTTTGCAAAATAATAATTTATACTCGATTTGGAAATTTATAGATAATAGAGCATTTCCTGTATAACAGAAAAATCAGTTTTGTACAAGAATTTACAAAAAGTACGAACACTTACATATCAAAAAATAAAACCCCATGATTTAGAGAGTAAGTGGAAACATGTGAAGAAAAGAAGAAAGTCTTTCTACAACGCACCATAAAACAAACACAACAAGTATACAATTACTACAAACGAATCAAAAATGAAACGGATACTTTCATCATAAGTGGCTCGACAATCCGTTGTGGATTTTGGAATCTGTATGTCTTCTTCCACATCATCAATCCATCTCCTTCGTGGTCGTCCTCTGCTTCTGGTGCCCTCTGGTTTTAAAAATGTTAATCTCTTCGTGTATTCGTGATCTGGTATCCTAGCAATGTGTCCAGCCCATCTTAATCTCTGCACTTTAACGAATTTCACCATATCTGGATCGGTGTATAACTAATTTAGTTCAAAGTTGTATCTTCGACACCATAGCCCATTTTCATTTACGGCCCCAAAAATGTTACTAAGAATTTAAAAAAGTAAAAGAAAGACTTAAAAATACCAAGTCTTTCATCTTTCATCATTTTGAGATAAGGTCTATGTTTCAGCTTTACTCACATTTTATATTTTTATGTTTTAAATGTTTCTGTTTGCTATTGCTATGCGTCTTTTTATTTCGTGTGTCGTGTGTTTTTTTTTCCAAATTTTTCCCTCGTGTACCACAAGTCCTAATTCACTTGCCGCGTCCGCAAGCCTTGTAAAACACTGCACCATGTCGCTCATACTTCTGTCCACTATAACTATATCGTCAGTGAATGCGATAATTTGGGTCCATGTATTAAAAATAGTTCCATTCATTCTAATATTTAATTGTCTGATTGCCTCTTCCAAGGCAATATTAAAGAGGAGACACGCCAGCGCGTCCACCTGTCTTAGACCATTATTAATGTCAAAGAACGTAGAGTTTCTCCTTCAATTCTAACGCATGAGCTTACGCTTTGCATTGTTAGTTGGGTCAACTTAACTAACTTAGGTGGGATCCCAAGTCTATCATTGCATTGTATAATACAGTTCTTTTCACATTGTCATAGGCTGCTTTGAAGTCGACGAAGAGATGGTGTGTATCTATGTTATATTCTAGTGGTTTTTCTAGAATCTGCGTATGTGCTTGAATTTGATGTGTAGTTGACTTTCCAGCAGTAAATCCGCATTGATATCGACCAACAATATCCTTTTTAAAATGTTTAAGTCTTTCAAACAATACATTGCCAAAGATTTTCTACACAGATGCTAACAGAGTAATGACTCTATAGTTCTTACACTCCAGTTGATCACCCTTTTTATGCAACGGACATATTATTCCCTTTAGCCACTCTTCTGGTACCAATTCATTCTGCTATATAAGTACTATTTGTTTATGGATTGCTGCAAAAAGTTGATCACCGCCTTTTTTATACATTTCCGAACAGAGTTCATCGATTTCTGGGGAGCTTTATTGTCTTTGAGTTTTATGATGGCATTTTTGACACTTCTTCTCTTGTTGGGTCTTCACTGTGTAGTTGACGTTGTACATTTTGTTGATTTTCTATGTTGTAACCTCCTTCAATATTGTTCTGAAGCTATTTTCTTGTGGCATTTTAAAGTAATTACTATTTACATGGGAATTAGCCACAATTAAAGGTTAAATTACGTTTATTGACATTTCAATTTCCACTTCGAAAATCGTTCTCAAAATACAAATATTGTATTTTGAGAACGATTTCCGAAGTGGAAATTGAAACGTCAATAAACGTAATTTAACCTTTAATTGTGGCTTATTCCCATGTAAATAGTAACTCCTTCAATATTGTTTATATTTAGATGTTCGCTGAAATGTTGTGCCCATCTGTTAAGAACCCAATTTTTATCATGTAGAATTTCACCGCTAGTGTCTTTAAAAAATTTTAATCGTGGTTTAAATTCTCGACGGCTATTGTTTAAGGATTTGTAGTATTTCCTCGTTTTATTTTATCGAGTAAACTTTGTATACATTGAGAGTGTTCTATTCGTATTCCTTCTTCTTATGTCGATGGATACGTTTTTCCTCCCTTCTAAGACGTCTATACTCTTCTTTTTTTCTCCGTGTACAACAAGCGTCGATGGTTGTTTGATATGCTGCGTTTTTTCTATTTGTGGCCATTTAGCACTCATGATCAAACCAATGATTTCTTTTTTCTGACTTGGGAACACTGGAAGAGATTCTCAAAACATATGGAATACGACTTGTATGGAACACAAAGAGAAATAGGAGAATGATCAGAGGACTAAGAAAATAGTGAACACACTAGTAAAGACAAGACCGTCATCACCAGAAGTGACGACAAACGAAGAAATAAATTAATAAAAGACACAGTCTTTTAGTAACAATTTTGTAAGAGTAAGATTTGAATATATTTCGAACTGTGAAATAAACATTTTAAAAACACGAACGAGAATTAACCATGGTTCAGATTATTTGCAGAAGAACTGGTCTTTATGTAACTAAATAATACTTTCGAGAACATTTTGGTAAACAATTGAAGAATCCAGAAATAGATCATTCCTCCGAATCGTTTATAGCCCCACATACGACGTTCTCGAATATTCGACTCAAGTGAAGACATATCACCTGTGTTCGATATTATGAGTCATGCCGCAGTTGCAGATCATTCATCCGGCCGGTGTCTGTAAAGGTCTGCCTTCAGTACAATACAATATACAGGTTATATAGAGATAGTTTAACAATAAATTAAAAAAAGATCAATCTGTATTCATTTATCATTTGCAAACATAAGGTAAGATCATCGAAATTTCATTTGCTCGCCATTGTATATATTTTTTAACAGCTGGTGTATCAAAATATACATATTACAGTGTATTTCAGGACTTCAAAATATCAGTCATGGCAATATTAAACGATTCCACTGGCACTCTAATGTCCTGTGCTTGGTTGAATCGTCAGTGCCGAATTGGTGCCATTGTTGGTGAGTTGTAAAATAAATTTTAAGCACAATGCTACTAGGGCACACACACACACGAACGGAATGCGCATGAAGGGTATCACCATAGGTTTAACAAAAATGTCTTGAATCTGTACACTCGGATTTATTGTAATTACCTTTAAGCATCTTTTAATTATATCGATGAGTCCATTTTAAATATTAATTTAGTCTACATTTGAATGCGGCTTTACTATACTTTCATATAGATTTATGCATGCTTTTGTTTCTTTTATTTATAGGACGTACAGATTGAGATATGTGCTATTTTGAATGACACTACAGGAACACTAATGTCTTGCGCTTGGAAAAATCACTCGACACGGATAGGTTCAATTGTGGGTAGGTGAAATTTTTAACAAGACTTTTAACAAATTATTTATTACTATGCTATGAATTTTCAATTGTACAATCGTACAACAAATATAACAGTCAACTAGTTAAAATTAAATCGAAAATGGATGACGGATGGTTCTGATCCTGGCTATCTATGGATAAGCATAAGCTATGGAGGTGGCGCATACTCTACTGGTAAATTTCGTTTGGAATTGAGAGAGAAAGAGAGAGAGAGAGAGGGGGGGAAAGTAGTAGTAAATCATTGTCAAGTGGCCATTGGTTAGGTGACAATTACTGAAATAGAATATTTCTTATAAAAAATGTACCTATCTTATATACTAAAACGCTAGGCCCTTTTCTTGTCCACCACTTCACTCAAAAACCATATTAGATAATTAAAATATTTTTTCGGAATATTATTAGTATTACGTATGAGATTGTCAAGATATACTTTTGGTACAAAAATTCACTTCCGGTTTTGAGATGACCGGAAGTTAAAATTTACTTTAAGTTTTAGACCCCACAATGTATATATGGATCGAAAGGTCTCGCCAAGACGAATCTAAATATGTACGTCCGGTTGCGATCCGACACCGGAAGTGACCCGAAACGCGCATAAAACGTCAAGATAGAGCAAATCTGACACCGGATTCGTGATCAACATGCAAAATTAAATGATTTCCATGTCGACATTTGATGAACTAAAAATTGCATTCCGGTTTTGAGGTCGACTTCCGGTTTGGTTTGAAAATAAAAATTTCATTTAAAAAACTCGATGTCGAGTTGGTCCGCTAGTTTCTACTAAAGTACGAAATGATGACTATCCATTCTAGATGTAAATAGCTATCAACATGTCCTCGCAGACACTTCGTCTCAGGACTAGCAACCTCCAGTGGAGTTACGTTGCCATGTTATCTATTCCTGTTGTATAACATTTAAAGGGTTTTTACCCACATATTTAGTGGCTTCAAACATGTACATCTAGATAGAACATCTAGATGGATTAGTTAGTCCGAAAACGTTCTTCGATGTTGCCCGATAGGGTTTTTAGTTATACCTTTTATAAAGGAATTTTTAAATAATTATTTAATAGTTTTATACGCTCAAATTGATTTATTTTAACAAGTCTAGTTCGTATCTTAGTAGAAGCACGTGGGCTCTAGGTGGATGACTGTACCGACAGTCTTAGAAAATTAGATAGATAGATAGATAGTTCGTATCTATTGCTGATTTCAGTTATACAATTCATTAATGCTTGTAAATTGTCTAAATAGTTTAGCTGTAAAAACTGCGCTGTCATCTGCGTATCGGATGTTTTTCAGTCAAGTGCCGCGCACCATTTTTGTTTAAAATGTAGTTGTAAATCGTAGCATAGTAATAAATCCTAATATTATTAACCATTGACTAATAATCTCGTGTGTAAATACTATTTGTGATTTTTTAATTTTTTTCTGATAATAAATATAAAATATTTTACTGTATAATATAGACACAGCATAAAAAAAAGAATTTCATGCTTATACAAGAATTATATTTTACAATAAATTTTCTTCGCCGTTCTGTACTCTGACGAGACAGCCTCATTGTGTGCAGATGCCCCCTGAGCCGATTCCAATTGGTTTTCCGCATTATTTTCGACCTATTATAGTGTATTTTTATGTATGAGAGAGTAATAAAACAATAAATTATGTATGCAAATCCCTAAACTGTTGATACGGGTGACTCAATGAAAAACAGATATTTGTCAACAAGTTTACAGAAGTATATAGGAAAACAATTTTAAATTGACTATGACCACCAGGTATAAAGGTTGGAGCAGAATAGAATACAATAGTTGTGAGGGTTACTAATCCCTAAATAAGGTTGCCAGTGTCGGAGTGATGGAGGTTAACAGGTACTAATGAATTTGCAAGAAATGTAAGATGTTTATTTTATTGGTTATATATAACCAATAAAAGTTTAATAAGTACCTACCTATTTGCAAAATAAAGTTTAATTCTTTAGATAAAATAAAACGTTTTATTTTATCTGAAATGAGTGCATTCCACGAAGTAAGGGTTTCAACAATCAAACATTTAATTCTTTAATTCCAGGAATCTACGACAGTAATTGACTAGATAATTACCTTCTAAACTTATTCCACAGAAAATGTGATAGTGGGTTTTTCCATTTTGTATATAGGAAGGTCCAAGTGGCGTATTCAAAATTCTTAACAGTTCACTAAAAGTAGGTACTTCAGTTGCAAGGTGCAGTTTATTGTGTATACTAGTGTTATGGAAAATTTGGAAGTGCCGTGTAAACGCCGAAAAATTGGTCCTTAACAGTTAATGAAAAAACATTAATATTTAATTGTGTTAAATCATTTACAGACAAACGTTTATGTGAAAGTGTTGATGAGACCGTTGAGTTAGTTAGCAGTACACTTGGTGTTGGGAAATCTACGATTTACAGAGTTATTAAAGAAGAGAAATGTGGTAGTTTTCAAATGCCACGTAATGCTCCAGGGAAAAAAAAATTTCAAATAGAATATCATTTTAAAGAAGGACTTCGACGGAAAGTGCATGAATTCTTCTTTAGACAAGAATTTCCAACATTGGATAAAGTTCTTGTCTCAGTTCGAGATGATAAGGATTACCCAGAAATGAGTCGAAGTACGTTATGGAAACTTTTAAAAGAAATAGGCTTCCGCTGGAAAAAGAATTCCAGAAAGTCTATTTTATTAGAAAGAAGCGATATTGTCATATGGAGAAGACATTTTCTAAGAACCATAAAGGAAATGAGAAACCAAAAAAGAAAAATATTTTATCTTGATGAAACATGGATCAACGAGGGTCATACACCAAATAAATTTTGGCAGGATGAAACTGTTACAAGTCAAAGGCACGCTTTTGTAAATAACTTATCTACTGGTTTAAACCCACCATCAGGAAAGGGACGCAGGCTGATAATAGTACACATTGGCAGTTCAGACGGTTTTGTTGAAGGTGGTTTATTAACTTTTGAATCAACTCGTACCGGTGACTACCATGAAGACATGAACGCTGATGTCAAGAATGGTTCGAACAAATGATAGATCTTCTTCCTAAGAACTGTGTAATAGTAATGGATAATGCAAGTTATCACTCCAGACTTATAGAAGGACTGCCCACAACCAAGTGGTTAAAAAAAGACTTGCAGAATTGGCTGAGTTCAAAAAATATTACGTACCATCCCGGATCTATAAGAAAGGAACTTTATTCGTTGTGTGCCCTTCATAAAGAAAAATTTAAAAAATACGAAATTGATGAAATTGCCAAAAATCGTGGAATGACAGTACTTAGATCCCCACCATATCATTGTGAATTAAACCCGATTGAACTGGTATGGGCACAGATAAAGAGTGAAGTTTCAAGAAAAAATACCACTTTTAAAATTCATGATGTTAAACAGTTGTTTTTGGAGGCCGTAAATAATGTAAAACCTGAAAACTGGGAAAAGGCAGTAAATCACACTATTAAAGAAGAGGAAAAAATGTGGAAGCTGGATAATATTACTGATAAAATGATCGAGCCAGTTATTATAAATCTTGGTTCTGAAAGTTCATCTTCTGAATCTGATTTGGATTTGTAACAAGTAGCTGTAAGTTTTATATTAATATTTTTATTCATCTATTTAACATACCTTAGACGGTTTTAAAAACTCTTTTTCTCTTTTGTAATTTTTAAAAATTAAAAAAAATGTGAATTTTTTAAAACCCTTTTTAATGTAGGCCAGTCAGTTCTAATATAGTGTGTGATAAAAGAGGTCACTTTTGTTTACATACACATAACACTTTATAACACTGAAATAATTCATTTATTTTTTACAATTATTCAAATTATTCATTAGTCATTATACAAATTATTCAAAGTAATTTTTCAATTAATCTTGAGCACGCCCATGGAGTGGTCGGAGCTACCAGTTAAAATTATGCTAATTACTCTCTCGTTCATAAAAATAAACTATAGCACATTTTCATCAAATGTACATTTTGCCCTGTGTTTGATTTGGGTATACTTTTGAGGATCCAGGCTCTCATTGTGTCGCCGACCAAAGTAGTTTATTGTTGATCCTCTTTTAGCAAAGATATCAGCTCTTTCGTTGCCATATATTCACTGGCATCTTGCTCACAACACGCCTTTATTATCTTTCGACTGATTTGCAGATTTTTCATTTTTCCTCAGTATTTCTCAATATGTAGATGATATCCATCGTTCCTCCTTTCCCCAAAAAATCACTTCTGGTGCTTCTTTGAATTGTTTTCTGAGATTTCAATTCTATCTGCATTCAATTTTATCCTCATTTCATTTTTTGGTCCAATCATTGATCTTGTACACTGAAGATTGTTGATTTCTTACAGCTTCTTCATGATTATTTCCCACTGCCAGAACAGTTTTGTCATCCGCAAATGTTGCGATTGTTCCATTTTCGAGTTCTGGGATATCGCTAGTTTATAAAAAATAGAGAACTCGGCCGAGCAGACTTCCCTGAGGCACACCTGTCTTGATTTCCTTTAACTATGTGTAAGATTTCTCTCTATTACATTTATAATATAAATTCTTATTATGCTTTTCATTCTTCTGAGAAATCTCATTTCATTAGCTTGTATTATTGAGTTATCTCTTTGTGATTTAATTCAGCTTTCACATCTATATAACAGAATAAGTGTAACTGTCTCCTTTATAAAGTTTTTATCATTTCTGTCTTGTTCTTCAATGTTTTATGTATTTTTCCGCATACATACTGAACTGTTGTTGTTTCTGCAAACAAACTTATTCATTTATAACGCAAATAATACAGCTGCTACACTTTTCGGGGTTTTTTTCTTTTCTATTTAAGATATAAAAAGCTCTGGAACTTTTGGGAAAAAATATAAAATTGACAACAACGCTCCGTCATTTTTATGTTCGGAACTATCCCAAATCTCACTATAATATCAAAGAATATAGACGCTTATTAGAAGCGTCTATATTCTTTTATAATATTATAAAGAGTAGTTTTTGATTTACTGTTTTTAACCTAACATTTACCGAGGGAAAACAAGCATTTTTGGTTTTTTTTGTCGATCTATAAATATAATGTGAGCTTCTGATCTGAAAGTCTGTTTTTTTAACAGATGTTTTTAACATAACACTGCTTTGCTCCTTAATAATCCACAACTTGACTATGACTAATGGTTTGCTTATCACACTGACTCAATTAATATAGCTGGAGAGAATAAATAACATAAATATGCACAAAGTATCGTTTAAGGTCTAACAATGGAATGTTTAAAAGCATTTAGATTATTATTTTGAATGGCATGTACATCGTTTTGCATGAAAATTATATGCAGCATGATTTGTGTAAATGATAAGGCTTTTTATATTTTCCAAACGAGTAGCTATCTTATGATAAATGAATAAATGAATGTATATTAAAGTAAAAAACTTTATTTTTGTTGAAAAGTTTCGGCGAATTGCCATTATCAATGAACACTTTATTATTTATAGCTTAAATAATACATTATGCATGTATACAAGTTCATTAAGTATACAAGGATGTATTGTACAAGCATACACTATATAAATTACATTTAGCGTTTAAAACCGATTATAATAAAAAATGTACTTGTCTGATTTCTGACCCTATTTCTCTATAGATAATTAAGTGTATTTAGAAAAAAAAAAAACAATAAGATTGTCATTAGGATAATTTATTTTCAAATTATAATGGATTACAGACTAAATTTATGATTACGACAGGTAAAAACTAAACTTGACTCACTTGTTTCTCAGCTGCTAAATATTTAGCGACTATGGGTATGTGTTCTTGTATGACATGTATTAGTGAAAGAACCATTTATAGATTTTGTAACGAAATATTTTGCCTACCATATAAGGTATTGCTATAAGGGGTTGAAAATTGGGACAGAAGTTACTGGGGTGGAGATAGGGCAGGCCAAATAAACGATACTATGCGAACGGCACTCGGGGTTTCTTTGGAGAGCTGGGTCGTGGATAAGTTGAATGGCAAGGGTCGGATTGGGGCAACTACAAAAATGAAACAAAGGGATACTTATATGAATCTCCTGGGACAAATGGACAAGAAAACAAACAACAGGAAGGACCTCTAGCAATTTAAAATGGACGCCGCTTCGAGGTGCCAAATTATAACGATTACAACAATTAGTTGTAACTATTGAAATAATTATTAGAAATACAAAAATGGTTAGGAGACTTTTCTAAAATAAAAAGACAAAAATGATTTAGAGAAATAAATCAAACATGTATTGTTGTGTCACCACAAACAGTTACAAAAATACAGATGGCACAAAAAAACACTATATTAATAGTTACAGAGATTTATACCAAAATAATAAAGAAGAAAAAACTTACATATGTCCTATTCATTTACAAACTCTGTTGCTACAAAACTTATAAATGTTACTGGGCTATAAGCTGTGGCAAATAAAAAATTATCTTTTTAAATAATGAAAGCAATTATTATTATTAAAAAAAAATGTCTGTCTTTACTTTGAAACACAGAAAAAGTTACCTGATTTCACAAAAAAATATGCACTAAACAACTGGGATTATACTGGAATTTCTGCTACACACGAACAAAAAGGACTACATTTATGGTCTGGAATGTTGATCAGCCGGGGACAAATATAGGTGAGGTAGAAACAAATCAGCGGCACATTTTTACAAAACTAATCTTCCATAACATAAGACGAAAACGAAAAACAAAGAAACATTTCAAATTTGACGAAAAAATTGGACATAACGCTGAAAGCAGTTGTCCCTGACAATGCTTCAGCGAGAGTGAACAATTATCTTTCCGGCAAAAACTTCTCAGCGATCTAAATGGATGTTTATTTGAAATGCATATATCGAGCGGTTTAATGATCAAAGAATACCAAGGAAATATAAACATCTCTAAAAATGGTTTATTTTACTCGGCGACGCTAAGAGGAATTAAAAAAATTACTTCGTCTTTTAATACGTACGAGGGGTTTTCAATATATTTCAATATATATTTCAAAGAATTTGCAAATGCTACAATTTTTAAGTGAAAGAAGACAAGGGAATATTGCTGAGCCAAAAAACATGAAGGAAAACAATGGAAATTGATGACTTTCAAAGGTAGACCAGGGAAATGAGATTAAATGAAATAAATTGTTGATAACTTTTGCAAAAACGATTTTAAAAACTTTTAATTATGGTCCAAAAGAAAGCGTTAGTAGTGAGCAATAATGTGATAAACATTTCAAAATGATTGACTGGATAGTTTTTAAGCAATTCGATTTGTTTATCCCAAATTTGCGAAGCAGAATCAAAGCAGAGGAGTTGTTCTATCAATTAGATTCGTGAAAATAACGTAAAATTACTTTTGAATAATTTTTAAAGTTACAATTTTAAAGCATTTGTAATAGCTCGAACACTATTAAAATATATTAATTATTCATGTATTATTCAAATACAAAATTAATTTTTTATCTAAATCGCAAATTAACTAATTTGTTTAAACATTTATCACGAACTTTTTTTGCAAAATAACAATTTTTTTATATAATAAGCAAAAGTAAGTATCATTCAGACAATATATATGTATAACATATATTAAATTTATATATAATTATCGGAATATTATTGGATCATGTATTTGCGTATTAAAAAATAACCAAACTATATCAATAATAAGAACGATATCAAAGACCTAAGCCATAAAAAGTGTTCATTGATAATGATAATTCCCCGAAAAGCTATACTCACGGTGAGATTTTATTTCGACATTGGTCGATAATTCCATTATGGTACAGAATACACCCTGTATATAAAGAAGGAATAGATAAATAATTATTCATTTTACATAATACGGTAAACAATATGTACTAGTTTTTAAATTAACTTTAACAGAAATCATTGCGTAACTGTGTGGTAGGGATGCATTTTATGTTTACGAAGGATTTTTGTTGCCGAAGTTTGACCTCAGTAGTAGCAGTACATCATACAGTACTTTAAGTTTTAAATTAGATATACACATTATAAATGGCAACACTGGGCGCCGTCGACTTTCCAGGAACATCCGTTGTCCCGTCGCCAATAATTTGTCATTATACAGTGGTTGTTTAAAGCAATAAGAGCGTAGATTTTTAATTCAGAGCATAGATTCAACACGTTCAAGTAGAAGCGTTGCTAGGGAGTTAGATGTTAGCAATGTTACTGTAACGAAAGTATGGAAAAAGCACGATTATAAGAATTTTAAATATTCGAAAACGCAGCCGCTTTATCAAGACGACTACTTTCGAAGAATGGAGTTTTGTGAAACTCTAATAACGAAGTCTAATGATGAACCCAATTTTATTAAAAGCATTTTATTTATTGATGAATCTTCTGTTTCGTTAGTAGGAAGACACAATCCTTCCATTACGAGGTATTGGGCGCGGGAAAACCAGCACAGAAGTGTTCTTTACCGAACTCGACGTCCTCAAAAAGTTAACGTCTGGACAGGCACTTTAGGAGACCACATCATAGGTCCATTTTTTATTGAGGCCAACTTGAATAGTAGAGTATACCTCGATTTGTTACAGAATCATGTTCTTCCCGCTATTCTCAATCTTCCTGATTTAAATCTGGAGAATGTTTGGTCCCATCAAGACGGCTGTTCAGTTCAAAACGCTCGAATAATTAGGGAGTACTTAAACAATACTTTCCCGAATCGAGTTATCAGAACAGTCGATATTAAGTGGCCTGCGCGATCTCCAGATCTTACATCCATGGACTTCTTTCTTTGGGGACATTTAAAAAACATCATCCTGAGGCTAGAGCCCAAAATTTGGATGAATTAAAAAACCGAATAAGAGAAATCTCCAATTCTATTACAGCAGAAAATCTTAAATCTGTCCGCAGAAGATTTTATGACAGATTGGGATACTGTTCAGCCGCAGAAGATCAAGTATTTGAAACATTTCTGTAGGGCATAAAGAATTATTTCTTATTTTATTAAAAATTATTTTTTATTGTTAATAAGAGTATATTTTTTGTTTTACCTTTTTAAAGAAATGCCCTTTTATTTTTAATTCAACCACAAAAAATTGTTCACATTATTAAAAACCGATATAAATGCACCGTCTTATAATGGCCAGTGTATTTTTATCGTGTTTATGTTGTAAGAAATGAACCGGGTGTACATAAGCAAAACAAAAATCGACGGATGGAGTTGCATTACCCTTGCGTTGTTATATGTTGCTAAATGGTTTTCTCGTTTTTCTGTCTAGGAGTCTACGTGTCGGAGCGGAGGGAATCGGAGAATTACAATTACCTCGTACGAGGCAATGTTGCCGATTTTAGCGCTTTATGTATTTGCAATATCTAAAAAAACTTAACGTGTACTGTATGCAACTCACCCAGTTCCAACAAAACGATTCATTCATTTTTCAAAAGCTCTTACGTTTGGCTTCCTCCGTTCACGATATCGCTATTATCTGGATGCAAGTAGTCATTTTCTCAGTTTTTCCTAATACTCAGATCATATCTGTTAATTCTTCTACAGAAAAAAATCATTTTTAAAATTAAAGACAAGCCACACGGACCGTTTAAAAAGGCCATAATATGAAAACTGTCATTTTTTTCAAAGCCTACTGTTCTACCGTTGCTTGCTAACTACAATGATAATAATGATGGCTCGTCACAATCGACAGTTATAAATGTTTTACTAAAAACTTCTTGGCTTCCAGGAAATGCTTCACAAAATTAAAGAGTACATATTTTGAGAAAATAAAATATACGGTTCTACATACATTTGACAAATATGAGAAAATCGCAGTCTTCTTTTGTGGTTCACCCTGTATACGAATATTCGTCAATGATTTCTGTTAAAGTTGATTTGAAAACTAGAACATATTGTTCACCGTATTGTGTAAAATGAATAATTATTTGTGTACAGATTCTTTATATACAGGGTGTGTTCTGTACCATAAAAGATTTATCGACCAATGTCGAACTAAAACCTCACCCTGTATAACATCATGATCTTACTGTTACGTTGATTCCATTTTTAAAATGTTCAGTATTTTGATCCTTTCAAAACCCAATTAAAAATTTAACACACGGTACAGCACACATAGAGAGTTAAATTGTTCGAAAAATTTGCTTTAGAGGTAGGTATTTCCTTGAACAAAGTACCCTTAAGTTACTGGGCGAACAAATACTTTCTCTGGTGGTGGTACGATGTATTCCTTTGGGTATCGATCTGTTAAGCACCTACTGTTCATTCGCAGTGAATACCTTACTTCGAACAAATATTTACGCAATAGCTTTGTTCGCGTGAGAATCCTCTGACTGATACGCATGCACAGTTGTGTTTTGAGAGTTCGCGGTGTTAAAAATCCGGGACTTGAAAAATTGACAAAAAGTTTGACGGATTTTTAGTCAGCGCAAGCGCTATAGAAACTGTAAATTGTCAGGTTTTTTGTTTGTTTCCGTCTCATACAAGAAAACAACAATAACGAAAATTCCTCTACTAAACGAGCAAACATGAACATAAAGAAAGTCAGTAATTGCTACAGACCATAATCTTGATTTTTTTAATATTTTATATGTAGTTGCCTTTTTTAATTCAACAATTATCTGCTACTCAAAAACTTGCTTTTCATTTGTTTTCAAAAATGTGACCTTTCTGGTTAAGGGTTGAGGTTAGAAATTTGGTCTGTTTTGAGGTTAGAAACAACAAGAATGTCCGAAAATCTTTTGCAGAGAATTTAAAGTTGGTAACCACGCCAGCGCACAACAGTAATCCCTAACTGGACCGAAACTTGTCGAAAACTAGTGCCTCTCTCCGCGTTCAAAGGTATTGAATGCAGTGAGCGGACCTTTTAATACAAAATAATCGTTTAATTCGCTTGATTTAGATCACAGCTGATATTTTCTAGTTTTGTTGTTAAGTGTCCACTACTCGTATCAGTAACATTTTCACGAATAAAGGCAATTTTCGTTGCCTTTACAGTCTATAAACTATTTGGCAACTTTCTACATCAGTTAGCTTAGTATTTTCCATATTTTTCCATAAATTTGTCTAAATAACATGTCAATATGATTGCTAATACGCTTATCACATTAAAATTCGATATACCCTTACGTTAATTTTACAAATTCCGACATTTTTTATACCTCATTCTCATATAGTTGTTCAACAACATTGAACACAACACGCATATCTTTATTTCGATAAAAAAATCACCCAATCGTGATTGCATATCAAAAGTTTCTAAACGATAAAACATTTTAAAAATAGAATCATGTAACATACCACCTATAACCTTTATCGACGTTGACGAGTTAACACAATTCTTATTTTGGTAACCGAAGGTACCGGCTCTAACACTTGTTACGTGGAAAAACAAGCAAACGCAGAAACATGGAGCGACGTGGATATGGGCTCCGGAAACGTATTGATCAACTTGGAATGGGGAGCGTTTGGAGATGATGGTGCTTTGGACTTCATCAGGACCGAATATGATGAGGACATTGATAGGAACTCTGTAAATCCTGGAAAGCAAAAGTAAGTATTAAAGATTTATTTGCATCATTTACTGCACTATCTATCTTATGTTACTAAATGTTACTTATGTTATGTTTACTAAAAGTAAAAAGAGTAAGGTGAAGCTATAAAATCAAGTGTTCTGGTCAGCAGAATGCATATAAGCACAAACAGATATAAGGCCCTTTATTGACTATTCGTTACCCTAATATTACAAGGTTGTATGTAACAATATTGCTAATTTGAGAAAAATCGATTTAAAAAAATGAGCTTTCATAAAAATCAAATTGTTTTATATATTTTAAATTTGAATTTAAATTAAAAATGTACATATGTATTAAAGGTGATTTAAAGAAAAAATTAACAAAAAATTGGTTTTTGTATTAGAAGAAAAGGTATTTGAAAAATAAACATAGAACCTTGATATAGCAAGAAAATTTTACTTATTTAAAAAATTAACATAGAACTTTGTTAACTACAAAAAAAAAACAAATTAAATCTTATTTTTGGAGGAAAATACACTCGTAGTATTCCTTATCAACTTCAGGGATATACTTGAACATAGATTTTAGGGCATCTATCTTATTTGGGGGAAGTACAACAGCCTTATCACATTTTTTTAATTGAAGCGGAATGAGTGGTTCTGTTTCGGTTTTAACATGACCTTTTCGTAATTTTCTTTGATGTAAATTTACAGTTTTTAGCTCTTTGGTTGGATCAAAAGTATCTTTATACTTCAGTTCAAAAAAAGATTTAGAAAATTCTAATGCTACTACTTTTGAAAATGGTACAGCGTTGTAGTTCAGTTGGCTGGAAAAAGACTGAAAATCTATAAAATGTTCTTGTTTCATTTGAATTATTGTATATGGATTTTGTCGGTTTACTTTTAAAAGGTAGCGCAGATGTGATATAGGAGAATAATATTCTACTTTATTCAACGTTCTTTCAATTGCACTGTGGATTGCATCGACCTCTTGAATACAAGCATGTCCTGGAACAGAAAATTTCATGGAAATATTTTGCACATTCTGATGTTTTTGAATTAAGTAACTGAGAGCATAACTCATAAGACTGTTTCGATTCTGTGGAACGCAGCTATCGCTCCACAAAATGATTTTTGTAAACTCTGGATGGTCCTCCAACACTTTTCCTACTATTTTATAAACTGCGCTTGCAATGTCATTTCCCTTTCTTCCATGTAAAGCTTCTGTCCACACGGCACAATATTTCCCAACCGAAAGGTGACCGGTCATATTGTACACATTTAATTTGCTCTTATAAAAGAAATTTTTTATGTCTGCTTTTGGACATGTCAAAACATTTTCCAGATCAAAACATAATAAAGGTATTCCGCTTTCTTTATCTCTTTGTTTTTCTTCTCTCATATACTCTTTCTCTTTCAAATGATCAGTATATCTTCGTTGTGATTCTTCGTCTTCCCTCTTCTCCATTTTTCTTAATTTTATTTCTTCGCAGGTATCACATCTATCTTTTCTTGGTTTGTGAAAAGCTATATTAAAATAGTTGCAAAATATTTTTCTGTAGACAGCAAAAGAAACTGGATTTTTTTTGCATTCTCCAGCAAAATCCAAATAAAGCTCATACAATTTTTTGATACTTAATCCGCTTTCTAAATACTCTTTATTAGTTTTTTTGCGACAGTAATGGGATTCCACTCTTGGAATCATGTTAATGTGCTCCTTGACCAAGTTACTATCTTCGAGTGATGTTACCCGTTTTTGATGTTTGCCTTGTTTACTTTCGGGTAAGGTTTTGGTGGAAGTTTTATTGTTGTGCACCGTATAAATTGGTTTTTGGCTTATGCATAAAGTCCCAGTGTAAAAATCCTTGCAAACTTGGATCTTTTGATTATTTATCTCAAAATAAAACCTAAAACTTTTGCTTTTTCTCGAATTTTTCTGGATTTTTGCCTTTTCTTCGTCTCCAAGGAGTCTCAGCTTCTGTGGTATGCAAAATATAGTTTTTCTTTTCGATGGCTGAGAGTAAATAATAGTTTTTAAAAATTTCCTTCCTTTGTTCGTCGCTAATTTGATGCGAGCACTTCATTCTGCACTTTTGTACACAATCTTTTTTATTCCTAATCTTTCTAGCAGGTACTACCTTTTTTCGAGAAGAAATATACTCTAGACCTTGATCAAATAAAGATTTTCTTTTGTTACATGTCCATTCAGAAGTGTTTTTCTGTCGTTTTCTAGTAAATATCTTTTTATCTTTTATTATATTATGAGTTGCTTCTTCTAGTAAAATTTCTTCGGAAATATGTCCAATATTATTTGTATCATCGAAATCAGAATGGTCTGGTTCTAGAATCTTAATTTTGTTATCTTCTGAAGACGGGATTTTCTTGGTGAATTCTGGAACTAAAGTTGTAGAACTGCTAGGTACATTTCTAAAATAAAAATAAAAAAAAATGTTTTCGCGATTTAGTTAAACAAAATAATTGTCAAAAATATTACCTATTTAAGTTAGACTGCAAGTCACCAGAACCAGAGTTAGATGCATTTTTAATCTTAATATTGCTAACAACTATGATTGGGGCCTTTTTATTCTTTGGAGTGTGAATGATTGAGGTGGAAGACGAACTAGGAGCTTTTCTAAAACAAATTAGTTTTTAAATAGTAACAACAAGCTAAATTATAAAAAGAAATTAATAAAATGTTACGCTGTTTAATTTTTTTTGTTTAGCAAATCATGCCTACCTGCTTGAATCCGTTTCTGAGTTAGTTTCGTCATCACTTTCGCTGCTACTTCTTGACACGGGAATATTAATAACACGTCCACGAATTTTAAGTCCGAAACAAAGAACTTTTTGTAAAAAAAGAAATAAAAAATAAAAACCTAACCTCACAATATAAGATATAGAAAAATCTTACCTGCATTCTTTCATCTTCGATGATTTTTGAACTGGTAATACGTAATCCTCATCATCATCAGAGTCTTGGACATAGTCATCACTTAAATTACTCATTTTTTTTAATTCTAGACACAAATAACACTCTCGAAAACGCTTGCGATTTGTATTATAAATACAGGAACATAACCTCACTTTTACAAAAAATACAATAACAAGGTTGTATGTTACAACATAAAACCATGTAATATTTAGATTTTAATCAAATTTTAAATTCCAAAGTTCTATGTTTACCATAGAACTTTGCTATTCATATAAAGCATAATTTTGTACATACACCCTTGGTTTTTTTAATATTACCAGAGTTGTATGTGAGCAAACTAATTTCCATACAAATTGTGATGTAGTGCTAGTCACATAGAACTTTGTAATATTGAAAACTTAATTTAGTAAAAAATGTTACATAGAACCTTGTAATATTAGGGTAACGTATTGCCAAATTTCAATGTTCTGACTTTCTAGGACATTTCGATGACATGTAGAACATTCTAGGTTTTTAATACTTTGTTTTTCGTCAAAAAACTTTGTCTGTATGGAATAAATATTATGGAATCTAATCCGGGATTACTCAAATAGTTCATTGTGATAGTTTATTTTTATTTGATTCTATTTTCAGGCACGAAAAAATGATTTCCGGAATGTACATGGGAGAATTAGTGAGACTGGCTTTAGAAAGATTTACGAAAGAAGGTTTACTGTTCGGTGGAAAGGGATCGGACATGTTGTTCGAAAGAGGGCGATTCTACACGAAATACGTATCAGAAATAGAAAGTGATCCACCAGGAGTATTCAACGGTCTTAGAGATATTTGTGAAGAATTAGGTGAGTAGTTTTATCGCGCTGTTTCAATATTAAATCATTTTTGAATTGAAATGAAATTGCCGCTTGTTGAACGCTGAATTTGGATTCCAATACTTAAATTCTGAACGTTGAAAATTATAAGTGATTTAAATTTAGTTTAAATTGTTAAAATTGAATTTTGATTTGATAAAAGTTGAATGAATTATTTGTCATTGTAGGACTTAAGCACGCCACAGAACAGGACTTCATCAACATCAGATACATCTGTGAGTGCATATCGAGAAGATCCGCCCATCTAGTGTCTGCTGGTTTGGCTACTTTACTTAACAAAATGGACGAGAAGAAAGTCACCATTGGCGTCGACGGATCAGTATACAGGTTTCACCCACATTTCCACAACCTCATGATGGAGAAAATCAAAGAATTGGCCGATCCCAGTATAGAGGTGAGCATTCGATAAATTATTAATGATCAACTTGAGACAAATATCTTTTCATAAAAACATTTTATCAACGAAATACAAATTTTATACCACTTTTTTTAATTCTATCAAGCGACTTTAAATCACTGTGATATTATCTAGTATTGGTTTTTTTTTTAACCATTTTTAATAATGATCTGCATCCATTTCCTCATGGTAATCTCTAGTCTTTTTAGAAACAAATGCTTTTAAACCTCGTTCAACAAATCCGGAGTCGCTACCAATATGGCAAATAATAAGACGTTTTCCCTTTCCAGATGGGGCTTTTAAAGCTGTCGACAAACCATATAGGAAACTTATTGTTTATTTTTTCACATCGAAATCCTGCCAAATTTTTAGCACAGTCTTCATTTAACCATGTTTCATCTGTATAATGTTTTTTTTATCTCTTCGAAATTTCTCTCTTTCTGCGCCATAAAATGATTTCTTCTTTTTCAATAAAGGTCTCTTTCTCTTTAAATACCTAAAGTTCATTTCTAAAAGTTACTTAACAAAACAGGTCCCGATATTTTTGGAATATTTTCGTTAAAAGTTTAAGAGGAGAAGCAATTCTTTTTTATAGTTGGTAATTCCTTTTTGATGAGAACGGACAATTCCTGATAGATTTCGCAAGAGAAAAAAATATGATCATAATGAGCACATATTTCGAAAGAAAAGAAATACACAAGGAAACATGGATATCGCCAGATAGAAAGACTAAAAACCAAATAGACCACGTGCTCATCGAAAAAGAAGAACAGCAATGTATAAAGAAGATAAGAACATACAGAGGACCAGACGCCGACTCAGATCATTACATGGTGGGCATCAAAATTAAGCAACTGATACCAGAAAACAAAAACAAAATAAAAAAAAGAAATGTATACATAACCCAATTTGATTAGCAACAAGAAAGAGCAAGAAATATACGAGGAAACAATGAAAAGAGAACTAAAAAAGATACAAATAGAAGAGCAAACTGAGAGCAAATGGGAAAACATAAAGCAAATAATGAAAAAAGCAGCAAAAGAATGTAATAAACAAGGGAATAAAAAGAGGAAAGACTGGTTCGACATAGAGTGCCAAAAAGAAATAGAACTAAGAAAATCATTAAGGATGGAAATGATCACGAAAGAAACAACAGAGATAAAGAATAGATATAGGGAGTAAAGACAAAAAGTAAAGAGGGTGCTGAGAAAAAAGAAGAGAAAACACGCTAAAAGATATAGAAAACAAGCTAAAAGAAATAAAAGAGAACTACAGAAATAAAAAAAATAAAAAACCTATATCAAGGAGCTAGAAATGAAAAAAAAAGGTTTCCAACAAAAACCCATATTCGTTAAAAACAAAGCAGGAAATAATATAAGCGGGGAAGCAGAAATAGCCGAAAGATGGAAAGGGTATTTTGATGAATTACTAAATGGCAATAATAAGTCAAACCAAAGAGAATGTATGGAAGCAGAACCAAGAATCGAACACTTAGAAGACATAGAAGATAATTCACCCAGCAAAGAACAATCGAGGAAATCATAAAAAAATCTGAAAAACAACAAATCCCCTGGAAGCGATAACATAACAGCAGAGATGATGAAATATGGTGGAAAACTGCTAAATAACTGGATATACAAGATCAAAAAGAAGATATGGATAAAAGAACGAATACCAGAAGATTGGAAGGAAGCAATTATTTGCCCATTACACAAAAAAGGAGACAAAACAGAATGCAGTAATTACAGAGGAGTAGCGTTACTAAATACCGTATATAAAATCCTATCAAAATCCATAAAAGATAAGCTAGAAAAAGAAGAAAATATAATAGGCGAATATCAGTGCGGATTTAGACGAGGGAGAAGCACAACGACCAAGTATTCATAATCAGAGAATTACAAGCAGAAAGCTATGAACACAACTTACCAACGATAGCGCTATTCATCGACTTCCAGCAAGCATACGATAGAATAAAAAGGAAGGAATTAAAAGAGACCCTTGAGAAACTGGGAGTTAGCAGAAAGTTGCGTAACATGATACATCTTACTTTAGAGAATACAGAAAACAGAGTCAAAGTAAACAATCATGTATCGGACAAATTTATAGTAACCGAAGGATTAAGGCAGGGCGATCCTTTGTCATCATTACTCTTCAATTTATGCCTAGAAAAAAATAATGCGAGGAGCGAAAATCAATAGAGAAGGACTCCTATATCATAAAAGACACAAAGTTTTCGCATTTGCGGATGATATAGTGTTGCTGGCAAGAGGAAAAAAGAGCTACAGGAGATAATACAGAGAATAGTAAAAACAGCAAAGAAAATGGGACTTTACATAAATGAAACTAAAACAAAATGTATGCAGTGGACAGATGATCAGTTCAGGGATGGACAAAAGTTTAAAGTAGAATAGAAGAAAGATCATCATACGAATTCGAAATGGTAGAAAGATTTACATACCTAGGTACAATAATATCACGTAAACCTAACTTTAAAAAGAAATACAAGCTAGAATAATGGCAGGCAATAGAAGTGTACATGCTCTTAGTGGAATGTTGAAAAGCAAGTTTTTATCAAGAAAGGCAAAAATACAGTTATACAAAACAACTATACAACCAATAGTAACGTACTGCAGTGAGACATGGACAATGACAAAAAATGAACAAAATTTACTGGAGATATGGGAAAGGAAAATTCTGAGGAAGATATATGGAGGAATAATAAGGGACGGTTTATGGATAAGAAGATCAAATGATGAGTTAAAGAAATTATATAATCAACCTAACATAATAGGAGTCACAAAGGCACAGAGACTAAGATGGCGAGGTCACCTAGAAAGGATGCCTAACACGAGCACTCCAAAAAGGGTACTAAACTACACTATAACTTTAAAAAAGAGAAAAGGAAGGCCAAAAAATAGATGGAATCAGGAGGTAGAAAAAGATATGGAAGAAATTGGACTAGAAGGCCAGAAAAGAAAAATGAATAACAAGAAGGAATGGAGAAAAATCACATATCGAGCCAGAGAAGATCTCAGTACATAAAGAAAAGCGAAAATGAAGAAAGAACAAACTTTTTAAGCCATGGGCCTCTAAGGCCTTTAGTGATATTGTATATATATATATATATATATATATATATATATATATATATATATAATTCCTTTTTGAAACAAAATTCATGTACTGCAAGAGGAATGTCCTGTTTGGTTGTATCATCTAATTTGATTTGTTTCCTTCCTCTTGTTTCAACCTTCAAAGTATTGGTATCGTTTGTTTCATCGTCTGTTTTAATTACTCTGTATACACTTGCTTCTGAAATTTTTGTCAAAATACTACATAATGTAACTACATCGCTTACATTCATATTTTGTTCTCTGGCTCGAAGCCCTTTAAACACATTTCCGATCATAGTTTCAGCTTCGCGTGTTAAATTGTGACGTTTCTTTTTGATACACGGTTCACTATTACTACTGTCAGTCATATTTATTATTTTTCACCAAATTGAATTAAACTAAATTACTCACAATTCACAAAAAGTAAGCGTAAAAGCGCCGTCCACTAATAATACTACAAACAATTCTATTCTCTGCTTTATGAAACCCTCGTCAGTGCGCTTATAAAACGACTTACAGTCTTACAGATAGCATACAATAGAAGAACTACCCGAACAATGGCGTTGTTGCTAGTTACATCGCGTTAATCTTGGACGAAACTGTGATCTCAGATATTATCTACCGTTAAAGAAAGATATAATCTACATCATTGCAGGTAACTTCAAGTTGAATCATACACGCTGACAACGTTGCATTTTCCCTAGAATCCAAATCTTTGCCTAAACATTTGAACATTTTAAAAATAGACCAGTCAATGAGCAAAACGCACACGCAGAAGATCAAATGAACTAAAGACAGCCCATGGGCGTATTTAAAAGAGTCAAAATAGGGTTTCACAGAAAATAATTAAACATTTTTTTTTTTCATTAAATATATCTGTTGAAAGTACCAACATCTTGATTGTTTCGTTTCTTTTTCTTTCCAGTTTGATTTGATGCTTTCCGAAGACGGCAGCGGTCGCGGAGCGGCTCTAGTAGCAGCGGTGGCAGCAAGACTACAAAAAGAAGCAGGCCGAACATAACATCAGCTAGTTTAAAATATAAATTTGTTATTTTTTATTAGAAAAAAACGATTATTCATGATTGAATACAAACAAAAACTCATAGAAAAATGTTAATTGGGTTCCTATAGACTGCATTTGTAGATATTAAACATAAAAGGAATCTTACTTTTTCCCGTCGATCCTCAGATTTTTTAATCATTGAGTAGTTTTTTTTGTGCCTGAGGAGTGACTTTTTAACCCTCTTTAATCACTATGTGACTATCAGAAGCAAAATCCTAAAATTTTTATTCGAGCTTTTCTTACTAAAATTTCAGGATTCAATATTTTTATAAAGTTATTCTGTACTTATCAAAACTAACCTCGGAAACATTTTTGAGTTCAGTCGTTGACATTTGTCAAATGCGCTATTTTTTTATGAAGTACGTCATTCGTGAGGTTAGATGTTCAAGTTTTTATTATAAATAAAGTGAATTAACTATGTTATTTTCATAAAAGTTCATTTTAAACACTTAAGAAATATTTAAAAGAGTACAAAATGTCAAAAATAACTGTTATGATGGAAAGCATTTCAATTTGGTTTATTTTTTATATACCTGAGACTTGTGACAAACTTCACACTATGACGTCATCATCAATGTAGCGTGTAGTATGAGGTTGCTTTCCGGGGTCGGTTTGATAATCGAAAAAAATTATTTATTTTAGATTTGTTGTCATTACATTGTGATTTTGCATTGCCTTTTGAGAAAGAATACTCCAGAATGCATTCAAACTAGTCTGAGTTGTACATAAAAGCAAAAATATGTCCATCTAGTTCAAAAATGGCGGCATGTAGATGTAGATGATTAAGTTGCTGGACAACGTAGGTATATGTAAAGCCATGTTTGGACAATTTGTAATTTTATCGTTTTATTTCGTCAAATAATACAATTAGTTATTAATACGCAGCGGATTTGAGTCTACGAATCTCAATTTCTTGTCGATAACATTTTTTAGAACTAAAATTTATTAAAAAATGTAATTTTAAAATTTATAATGACTCACACGTCAGTGTAGTAACTATATTTCCTTTTTACTATGTTTTGGACTGTCTAGAAATACCTATATTGCTATAATGTTGTTTCTGTGTTAGAAAATACGAATTTGTCAGTTAATATGTTAAAAAATTTATATTTGAGCACAATTCAAAAATGATATCGATCTGGAAATATAACTAGACACTCCGCAATTGACGTTTTTTTTTTTTATAAACACACCAGTGGCATCGGAATCATAAGATTTCTATTTACAAAAATCGATTTATTCGTACAAAAAATCAGTATTTTAAAGCCCTAAAAGATAATTTAATATTTTTTAACTAAAAAACATTAAAAAAAATGTTTATACCTTTTTATTATCTTTAAGCTTTTGTGTGCAATTTCAGACTTTTCCACCTTTTTTTTATTGAATGCTGTATAGTTTTTGCCACTAGTATGATGTAATATGTGATCTTAGCTACTAGATCTACAACTTCTATGTATATACACACTATCTTGCGCGTTCGCTATGGGTAATCTAGAGAAGCGGTACCTACTTAACGATGTTTTATACCAAGGCAATGGTTTATTTTATTGTAAAAAATAAAAATATATAGTGTAGTTAACACGCAATTTGTTGTTTTATTTCCTCAATTAATATAGCAACGTCCTTTTTCAGTGGAGAAATGAAATCAAGAATGAAACAATGACAAGGTACAAAATATTTAACTATATTTTAACAAATTTCAAATAAAATCGAGGCATTTGAGATGCAGCAACTTACAATAATGTTTCATTCATCCTAATATCTGCGCTGTATTGTTATTCTATTCAAATTTTGAAAATTAAATAGTGGAACAATCTCAACATGCATTTAAGAAGCTACAAAACGTTTTGCTTGTCTTACAGCGTTGTATATTAAATACAATTGATCCATATGAATTAAGACAATGCAAGAGAACATTTCATATATACTCTACATTGTTATTCTACTCAAATTTTAGAAAATGAGGAATCAATGGTTCTTTAAATGCATTCATGAAGCTACAAAACGTTTTACTGAACTGACATCGTTGTTGATCAAATAAAATTGGGTTATTTGAGATATGTGCATGCAATAGAATATTATAAACGTCCCAAGATACATCCTGCATTATTTTATTCAAATTTTTGAAAATGAGGAATTAATAATTCTCAAAATGTGTTCAGCTAGCCAGAAAACGTTTTATTGGACTTACATTGATGTAGAATCGAATAAAATCAACATTTTTCAATGTAGTAATACAAAGAAGCAGTTCATCATTTGATAAAATCTCCTGGGCTGGATAAAATAACACCAAAGATGATAAACGAATCATTCTGTTTACTCTCATCTTCAATGCCATTATACGGTCAATTACTGGCCAAAGCTCTTTAAAACCGCTGAAATAGTACTAATTCCAAAATCAGGAAAAAAATCCAAATGAGGTTTCATCATATGACCAATAAGTCTACTACCAATCGTATCCAAAATACTTGAAAGGTTACTGTTACAACAAATTAATTCAGACCCCAATATGGAGGAATGGATACCCGACCACCAATTTGGCTTTCGAAAAGAACACTCTATGATACAGCAGGTTCACAGAATAGTACACTTCATAAATTCCACAATGGAAAGCAAATAGTACTGCACAGCTGCCTTTCTAGACGTTAGTCAAGCCTTTGACAAAGTTTGGCACACAGGCCTGATTTTCAAAATCAAGAAATATCTTCCCATCACCTACCTAAAACTGTTAAAATCTTATCTAAGTGGGAGAGAATTCCGAACAAGAGTGAATGAAAGTAATTCCAATAATTTTCCTATAAAATCTGGTGTCTCAGAGCAGCGTTCTTGGACAAATTTTATATGTGCTATACACAGCAGATCTACCCTCCAATACTAAAACCATCACTGGTACGTTTGCAGATGATGCTGTCATCCTTGCAGGCGAAAATCCAACAATAGCATCTAACATTCTAGAGGTACAACTGAATAAAATCGAGACGTAGTCAAACAAGCATAAAGCCTTCCCCTGGTAATGCGGGGCTCTGTCAGGGGTGACCAACCTTTCTGTAGCTACTCGTGGAAATAACATGAATGTACAAAAAAATAAAAAACCAAATTCCGAGGCTGGACCAAAACATTCATCTCAGTCTGAAGCCGCAGTTGAGGATGGACAGCAATCACCTCTAATCTCGGTCCAACCTGAGGCTGGACCAAAACGTTCACCTCAGCCTGAAGCCGGAGCTAAGAATGGACAGCAATGTTCACCTCAAATTTCGGCCCAAGCGGAGGATGGACAAGGGCCGCCTCAGGAAAATCGGCCAAAGCCCCGAGGCAAAAAGAAGGAGGAAGGCCAGAGAGGCTATTGGAAAAGCACCCGCGGGAACAGCCCCTCCCAAAACAAAGGTGAAGGTGCCCACATCGGAGGCTGACAACGGTTCCACCTCCAAAAGAGGACAGGGACCGACAGCCCCCAGTGTGACGCGCCTTCACCCAAGTATCTCCACGGAGGGTACACCGTGGAAGCATAAGAAGTCACGCAGTGTTGGAAACGCCGCTGCGCATTCCCAAAGCTTCGCGGAAGCCGCCTTAAGACATCTTAAGGTCGCTTTTGTAGATAAGGTAAACCCGTATGGAAAGGTCACAGCCGACCGGGCAAACCTTATTAAACGCAGCCTGATCGAGGAATGGACAGAGCAATCTTGTCCACCTCCAGTAGACAGGTAAAAGCACCTACGTTCAAATCGTGGGCTTACTCGGGTGAAATCATCAGAGTAGTCTGATGACTAGTCTTGCATGGCTGGAAAAGGTTACAACAGGTTTCAACTGATCTCAAACCGTGGGAGGAAGCATCATTGGTTGTTGTCAGTCAGGATAAGTTCTCAAAACTTACCAAAGCCTCTCTATGGATCCTACTAGCACCTCTGATGACCCAGAAAGAGTGCTGCGGAGGTTAACGACGCAAAACCTAGACATGGCAGTTACGAGATGGTGCACCTTCCACCATGAGGTAAAAAAGGATCCTAAAGGACAGCCATGTCATCATCTCCGATTCCGAAGACAAACAGTTACGAGATGGTGCACCTTCCACCATGAGGTAAAAAAGGATCCTAAAGGACACCTGTTTGTCTTCGGAATCGGAGACGACGATGACAGGGCTGTCCTTAGGAAAAGGGCAATGAGGCTGAGCTACACGTTCACCTCATTGACTCTAAAAGCAAGCACCAACAAAGTGAAGGATACCTCCTGAGAACCAGGAACCTCAGACACTCGGCAGCCGACAAAGGTTTCTGAGACTGAGACACCTTAGTCCCGCAGCAGGGAGAAGACCATGGGATGGTGGTCGACGAACTCGTAGGGGATACTCCTAAACGACTAAGGTTGACCCCTCCTCGACCGAGGAGGAAATGGACACCTAAAAGAACCGGAACGATACCTAAGCCATGGGCAAGGACATCGGAAAATAAGGTTAGGTACCTATTCATACTTTGAATTCAATTAAGTTGTGATCAAATCCACAATTAGTACCACATTTTACTATACCGGCGAGTGGTGATTTGAAACCGCCGTTTTTGATTTTTGTATTCTGATTATGTGCAAAACGATTTAAGAGAGATTGGAGTAAAGAGGCAGTTATGAAAGATTTAAACGATAGTAATATGTTCTTTATTGAAAACTTGTTTAACTTAGCAAAAAAGGGGAATTTTCATTTTTTTGTTGATTAGAGACATTTGCAAATAACAATCTCATATCAGCTGTGCAAAAAATTAATATAACACTCAAAAAAAGTCGTGACAACTCTTATTATATATTAAGTCCTTTATTAAATGTTGTCATTTTAATTTTGTATATTTCATTAAATATATTCAACATTAGAACACTAATTTAATCGAGTAAAAAAAAACAAGAAATGATACATTAAATATAATTAACTATAGACACATTTATACAATAATCACAGTTTACAAATCATTTTTTCATATTATACTCCTCCAGCTCTGCAGCATATTTTTCCTTTGATCGTTCATACCTATCTACATAAACTTTTCGATCTGGCCCTGACAAAGTCTTCCATTTGATAGCCAACTGCCTTGTCAGCTCCTGTTTTGAAGGCTCAACTTCACCAGGTTTCAATTCTGCTGCTATTTGTTCCATCAATATCTGTCTTTGTTCTTGGCAAAATTGGAAAAATGGATTTGATGGTCTTTTTGGTGCATTAGGATCTTTTTCAGACTTCGAGGACTTCCTTTTTGTACTCTTTTTCACAGGTTTCTTTTCTACCTTCTCATCTTCATCCACTACTTCTTCTTTGATCTTTCCAGGCAGTATCAACTGAATTGCTTTTTTGTCGTCTTCTTCAACCATACTTTCATCTGTGTTTGGGATAACTGCCCAGTCTTCTTCATAATTGAGCAGTAACCTTTGTTTAAAAAACTTTATGTCTTTCAGTCTTCTTTTCGTCATTCTGTTCAGTTCTTGTATTCTAAATACCAGTATTTCATTAGATCTTTGCAAATTTGAACATTCTTCCAACAACAATTTATATTTTTTATAATAGATATCTTTTTCTAATTGGTCTACATAGGCGCCATCGTTTTCAGATTCATCTGACATCATTGTTGGAATCTTTGATATAATTGCTTTATCGAATTATACGAAAAAAGTGGTTTAATTCATATTAGCAATTAATGTTTTTCTTTAATTTTATTTAGTGAGGTTAAATCAGACAATTGACAGTTTGTTCCAATCGGAGCCAAGGACTTGTACCTATGTGGTTAGTTAACCACTTTAAAATTGTGATATGAAAACTATATTAATATTAAATACTTGTTTTTAAGAAAAAGAGCAACAATTTTTATTGTCATCCCTAGTTCTGTGTATTTGTCTTACCTTTAAATAATTTGTTCAAACTTTTTTTGTATTAAAAACAATAATTAAAACAATCTTTTACTTGAAAAACATTTATTTTTAAAAATTACATTTTTGGTTGCCAGAAAGAGCCTTATAACATTAGTTTTATCACATTTTGACTTACTCTAACACTTCTGTAATGTCCCCTATTTAAGAAATAATGTGAAATTAACATATATCACAGAAACAATTTGAGATTGGGAGTGGGAACACATATCATGTATTTGATTGTATATTTTTTATCGTTTTTGAAAAAAAATCGCAATTTGAATTAATAATATAGAAAGGCAATTAATGAATATCTATATATTATACAATGGGTAGCAGGAAAATAGTAAAAATTATGACCATTATGACATTTGTGACACAATATCACAAATATACACATATTCTGGCTAATTGGCTAAGCCAAAGCCATTACATGATAAACAAAATAAATACTGTATACTGAACGCAGAACAAATTTCATTGTAGGTTACATTTCCCACGTTGCCATATTTCGAATTTAGCAGACCAATACGAGATTTATCAGGTAATTCACATTATAATTTACATTTTATTGAAAATATCAAATGTTGTAAAACACGGAACCTACTATGACGTACAACGATGATTGTGTTACTACATAAACAAGGCAAATTTATTTATTTTATCAAAATTTGTGTAAAATTAGTCCTTTAAGGGTAATCGGAGCTTTTATTGATAACAATTGTATTGAATAATTCTCGATTAATTCTTATTATGTCTGAAATATTAAGCAAGATCTTCAAATTCTTTAAGAAAATAATATTATTGCTCCATTATGTAATTTTTTGCTCACGATCATCCACTATATACAGTCTCTCGCGACAACAACCATCACTACTTAAATTAAATAAATATCTATGAATGTAATAAGCTCAAAAAATCACTACATCGGTAATAATTAGCTAAAAAACTCAAATATTACAGGTGATTCATAAAGAATGTGTGAGAGTAGGTTTCCCTAGCCACCCCGCAGTCCGGATTTGAACCTAATCCTTCCAACCTTTGGACAGTAAGTAATTCCAACAGAAGGAATTCATAATAAATGTAAATAAATGGGTATTACATAACCTAATTTGTGTAAACGATTATCAGATTTTTTGACGTGACAACGTCTTAAATTAGGTTGTGGCTCGGAGTCATTTAAGAAAAAGTGTAACGCCCGCTCACGTCTGTTACAGTGAGTCACCGAACGAGAGAGAGGCCCGCCGGACCGGCGAATGCCTTGCGTCTCTCTCCCACTCAAACATGATCGGTCCGCTGCGCGCGGCACTAGAGAATTAGGCGCGTTGAATCGCTAAAGTTGAAAATCGTTGAAAGTATCGTCAGCTGTGTCTGTAGTGAAAATGTGGAGTGCTTACAGTGTCCTATTTTAGGGGGAACCACCAGTATCAGATATAATTTTAGGAAATTACCTAGGGACCTATATTCTTTTATAATATTGCTATGGATTTATCCATTTAATATTGAGCAATGATTGTAAACATTCTTTATAGTTTAAACTTCAATGAAAATTATTAACTGTGTCTAAAGACATATATGATATGAGGTATTTTACCCAAGAGTATTAAGTATAATGAATATACATAAAAACATAATTTTGTTTTCTTAGGATTTAACATTTTGTCAGCACATTATCTCAAATTCACACTTAAATCAATATGTTTTTACTATTAGGTCTGTTGAATGTTTGTTCTTTACACAAAATTTAGTCTATACTTCATATTTATTAAAGGCGGTAAAATATACATTACAATTCAGTTGTTTATAAACCACTTTCAAAGCATAAAGAACCTTTTAAGCTTTGTTTATATTATTTTGTGTATATTAATTGAGTTAATTGGAGTAGCCCACTTTGATACAAAAATACAGTCAATTTATGGATATTTCAAGGTGACAATCTAAAAAAAGCTGATTTCCTCCCATGCATTTTATTAGAAAAACTTGAAATTTAAAAAAAATTTAAAAATCGTAAGATGTAAGACCTTAATCGTGAGATCGTGAGATTTGTCTTCAATTCGTGAGTAGATTCGTCATTTACAACAACTACAACAATAAAGGTAAATAATTGTACACTAATATTTCATTATCGTAAACTATGATTGATTGATTAATTGTTAGATTGACACAAAAGTTGAGAAACTGAGTTTATAGCGGCAATTCCTTGTTCCTATTGTGCAATTTAATAATATTCATATCAATAAATATTCTACCGAGAAAAAGACGTTGTCACGTAAAATCTTCGCCCGTAAAACCGACTTTACAGGCAACCGATTTTTTTTTTAAACACAATTTTAATGAAAATAATAGGCCTAAGGTAAACATAATTGTTAAGATTTATGGAAAAAATAAGACATTTTTTATACTGTCGTATTTTATAACATTATTTATGAACCACCCTGTATATTCCAAAGCAAATAACAGATTGTCGTCATTATAATAAAATATATTAGATATTTCAAATTAAAACAAAAAAAATTTTTACGGACAAAATAATTTTTTTTCTAATTAATAATTGTTGAAAATAATTTGAAGACTAAGAAATAAGAAAAGTGTCAGTCTTGATATCCAAATAAATGCAGCCGGTTTCAGTCAGTCTTAGTTTTAATACGGCTTATCAATATAATTTTCTAAGACAAATAATTATAGAATTTTTACGTATCTGCCCTATATACGACAAACATATAAATTTGTAGATACTTATTTGTAGAACCCCATTTGCGCCGCCACTGACTCAGACCATACACCGATTCATGACTATATATCTATCTATCTATATAACAAAAGGCTAGGACGACAACACTGTTTGTCCGCTAGGATAACTCCTAACGCCACCTAGGAAAGAAATCTGTACTACCAACTGACATTTCAATCTACAGATTCAACCATATTTTGTTCTTGTAACAATATATTTAATTAATAATATTAGTTACAATCACGGAATATGTTCGAGGAACAACAAGTAGAAAAGTAATCAGAAGAGCTGAAGAAATAATAATAAACACCGCAAGATATTCACAATATAATCCAGAAAACAACACAGCACAACAGTGCAGTGGATGATACATTAAAACCAAACAATTTCCGTTTTACTCAGGCCGACTAAGGAGATACAAAATTAGTAACAAAGGAAAATCCGACAATATGCTTTTTGAGAATGCCGAGAAGGCGTTCTATCGGAAACTCAATTCTACTGCAGAAAGTGCCAATAAATCGTACCCAAGCCAAGAAGAAATCCATGACTTTTGGGGAAATCAACTTTCCACACCAGGTGCTCTTAACACCATTGCTGGATGGATCGAAGATACGGCGCACAACTGCCAACACTTCATAACTGGAAATCACCTGGACCAGACGGTGTTCAGAACTGCTGGCTTAAGAAGTTCTGGAGTATTCGTGAGTGCTTATCAGCATTAATTAATCACACAATTTTTAATCCGCAGGAAATACCATCTTTCCTAACCCAGGGAACAACTTATTTAATACCCAAAGATCAAAATAACACCCAAGATCTAACCAAGTATCGCCCAATTACTTGTCTTATCTACCAACACTGTGCTCTAGACAGTATCATAGAGCCTCAACAGAAAGGGTACGCTAAGGGTTCCATGAGCTGCAAAGAACAAATTATCATCGACTCTGTCATTTGTAACCAAGCATAAAACAAAAAAAAATCTCTTTACTGCTTTCATCGACTACAAGAAAGCGTTTGATTCAGTGCCGCATGAATGGCTTATAGTCATTATAAAAAGATCGCTAAGTACAGGGATCTGGAAATTCAAATACGAAGACAGTGGAGAATGGAAATTACCCAGACAATACCTATCATTCTCTCTACTACTGGAGTCATTCCGAAGAACCTCCTAGAAAATATAAAAAAGCTAGGTCTGAATGAAGATCTCTACAAAACCATGCAGAAAGGTGTACTACTCTCAACGTCCAGATGTGTACGAAAATTTTTGGAAAATATTTCAGTGTACCAAGTCACATAGGGCTCGATAACACGGGAAGAGTCCCACCAGAGCTCAATCCTTTTGATACCGTAGGTATCTGGGATGAGTGAATTTTCCCCTTAGAGGAAGTGTGAGCTGTATGGCTAAATCTGAATTAGTTACATATTAATATAATACAATTAAATTTTTGGATCTTTCAGAAATATAACTCACAACTTACAGAGAAAAGCCAATAATCGAAAGCTTTGTGTGATCTAGAAGTAGAAGTAATTTGATATTTTGAATATCTTCGAGATTTGTACCTTAGGAACAAAATACAAACATTGGAGAAAGGGCACTGATGTATGAAACGAACTCATTTTTCATTACTATACCAGAAACTTTTCACCTTGCCCTCGTAATTCAACAGGTCAGTAACTTTCCACTATATTTTCACGGAATGTATGTTATATAATATGGCAGACACGTACAAATAATTATGTCTAACTTTAGCACAGTAAGCACTTGTTAAATCGAATTACAAAAATTGCTGAAATCTTCGAAACGAAAATTTATGATAGCATACAATAATCCAGGTTGAATTCCATCATAGATCTGTGAGTACTAACACATCTTATACATATTCTTGTTTATTACCGCTAATTTTCGCCGGATCGTAATAACTTATCAACATTTCTGTATTGAACAATCAATCAAACTCATTTTTCAGTTACTGTTATCAATTCTTGTTCTTTGTTCCAAAATATTTCGTTAATTCTTTAATACATCGTATATTACATTAATGTTTCTGCTGGTCACAATTCTTTCATCATTTATTTACCAATTGAGCTCAATTCTTACCTCACGTCATTTATTTGATGCTAGAACTCAGTGTTTACTGTTATTAATTCTCGCATCATTTATATGGTTGTTCAGCTCAGTATTTGTCCGAAAGTACTTGCTATATTAATTCTGAATAGCATTAATGTAGTGATTTTGCCCAAAAAAAAATGGTGGTTCTGTTGTTTGATTCTTATATTTTGTCCAAAAGCATTTGTTTTCCAATTGTGTTTGCTCTCTCTTGCATGAATTCTTTTTACAATTTTCGAATAATTTATTTGGTGGTTCAATTCTTTTTGACCAAAAGTATTTGCTATATCTTAAACTATACCTATCATTAATTTCGTGATTGTACTTGGTTTTGTTTAAACAGTACTTACTTTATTCTTGCATCGATCATTTATTTGATGCTTTAGCTCCATTTGGTACAAAAATTATTTACTATAATCTGATATACTTCACTTATTTATTAATGACACACTTTTTGTTTTTTGTGATTGAACTATATTTGGTCCAAAAATTTGCTCTATTCTGAATGAAACCATTACTTTGGCGATTGTGTACTGGTTTGTCCAAAAGTATTGGCTCTGTCCAGAACTATATCTTTAATTTGGTGATTGTGAGATTTAATTTGGTGATTTTGTCCAAATTTTTGGTGATTTTGTTCAAAAAATGGTAGTTGTTGTTTGATTCTTGTATTTTGTCTAAAAGTATTTGTTTTCCAAAGTATTTGATCCCTCCTGCATGAATTATTTTTAAAATTCTTGAATCATTTAAGTGATTATTGTTTTATTTGCTGGTTCAGTTCTTTTTTGTCCAAAAGTATTTGCTATATCCCAAACTATATCATTAATTTGGTGATTGTACTTGGTTTTAATCAAACAGTAATTACTTTATCATTGCATCGATCATTTATTTGATGCTTTAGCTCCATTTGGTACAAAAATTATTTACTATAATCTGATATACTTCATTTATTTATTAATGACACACTTTTTGTTTTTCGTGATTGAACTATATTTGGTCCAAAAAATTTGCTTTATTCTGAATGAAACCATTACTTTGGCGATTGTGTACTGGTTTGTCCAAAAGTATTGGCTCTGTCCAGAACTATATCTTTAATTTGGTGATTGTGAGATTTAATTTGGTGATGAGATTTAATTTGGTGATTTTGTCCAAAAAATGGTAGTTCTGTTGTTTGATTCATGTATTTTGTCCAAACGTATTTGTTTTCCAACGTATTTGCTCCCTCTTGCATGAATTATTTTTAAAATTCTTGAATCATTTATGTGATTATTGTTTTATTTGCTGGTTCAGTTCTTTTTTGTCCAAAAGTATTTGCTATATCCCAAACTATATCATTAATTTGGTGCTCCATTTGGTACAAAATTTATTTACTATAATCTGACATATTTAATTCATTTATGAATTACACACTTTTTGGTTTTTTTCAATTCATGTTATCCTTTATTTAGTGATTGAACTACATCTGGTTCAAAAGTATTTGCTCTATTATGAATTAGATCATTACTCTGGCGATTGTGTATTGGTTTGTCCAAAAGTATTTGCTCTGTCCTGATCTACATCATTAATTTGGTAATTGTGCGATTTAATTTGGCGATTTTGATTGTTTTCTTAATTTGGTGATTCCACTCCATTTTGTCCAAAAGTATTTGTTTTACAAAAAACATCTGCTTTACTCTTGCATTAGTGCTTTTCCAATTCGTACATACTTGATTTGGTGATGACCGTAGCTTTATTTGTTGATTTTGTACTTTTGTGTCCAAAAATATTGGCTCTATATCGAACTACATCAGTAATTTGGTGATCTACTTGGTTTTGATCACACAGCAATTGTCCAAATTTTTAGGGATTTTGGTTGTTTCATTCTTGATTTGGCGATTCCACTCTATTTTGTCCAAATGTATTTGTTTTATAAAAAAACGTTTGCTCTACTTTTGTATCCATTTTTTTCCCCACTTATTACATCCTTGATTTGGTGATTGGAGCCTTTATTTGTTGATTTAGCTCTTTTTCTGTCCAAAATATTTGCTCTATCCCGAACTAAATCAGTAATTTGGTGATGTACTTAGTTTTGTTCGAACAGCATTTACTTTATTCTTGCATTGATCATTTATTTGATCTTTTAGCTCAATTTGGAATAAAACTTATTTACTATAATCTGATATACTTCATTTATTAATTAATTAAACACTTTTTGATTATTTGCAATTCTTATATCCTTTATTTAGTAATTGAACTATACTTAGTCCAAAAGTATTTGCTCTATTCTGGATTATATTACTTTGGCGATTGTGTACTGGTTTGTCCAAAAGTATTAGTTCTATCCCGAACTATATCATTAATTTGGTGATTTTGCCCAAATTTTGGTTCTTTTCCAACGTTTACATCCTTGATTTGGTGATTTGAACATTTATTTCTTGATTTAGTTCTTTTTCTGTACAAAAATATTTGCTTTATCTCAAACTATATCAGTAATTTGGTGATTGTACTTGTTTTGTTCGAACCGTATTTATTTTATTCTTGCATCGATTATTTATTTGATGTTTTAGCTCCATTTGGTGGAAACCTTATTTACTATATTATAGTATATTTCTTTTATTTATTTGTTAAATACTTTTTGCTTATTTTCAACTCTTATATCCGTTATTTAGTGATTGAACTATATTTGGTCCAAAAATATTTGCTTAATTCTGAATTACACCATTGCTGTGACGATTGTGCACTGTTTTGTCCAAAAGTATTTACTCTATTATTATCTATACCATTAATTCGGTGATAATATTCCATTTAGTTCAAAAAGCAAATACTCTATTTGTGTATTTATCGTTTACTAGATCTTTTAGCTCTGTTTTTCAACGACGTTCAACATCATTTTTTGGTGATTGGGAATACTTTTGACCAAAAGTAACTGGTCTATAAAAATATGTAAATGTATGAATGTGTTGGCAAAATTGCAAACTGGAATTATAAAATTACTTTTAGTGGTTTTGCTTAGTTTTGTCAAAAAAGTATTCGCTTTATTCTTACATCCAACATTAACTAGGTCTTTTAGCTCTATCTTCTCAGACTAACATCCCTTTTTGGTGATTGGTTACTGTTTTGTCCCAAAAGTAACTGCACAAAATTACTTTCAGTGATTTTGTTTCATTTTCCAAAGAATATTTGCTCTATTTGACATCCATAATTTTTTACGTCTTTTAGCTCTATTTTCTTCTACTTACATCCTGTTTTGTTTATTACTTTGGCAATTATGCTCAGTTTTGTTCAAAAAGTATTCATATATCCCCCAATTACTGGGTGTTTGGTGTTTTAGCTCCGTTTACTCTGTTGTCACATCTTTTATTTGGTAATTATACTCTATTTCGCACAAAAGTATTTGCTATATTCTGAGTTACACCATTTCGTTGATAAAAGTGCTGGATTTTAATCAGAACTATTTATCGGCACACTTTTCATTGAGCTTTCTTGTTTTTTTTTCCACTTCTTACATCCTTTATTTGGAGATTTAGCTATAATTGTGTTCCAAAAAGTATTTGTTCCATTATGGGACTTCTTTTATTAGCTATCTCGTCGATTAAGTATTATTTCTAATGAATAAGACGAAAGTGAGGATAATTCAGAACGAAGTCTTCTGAATACGTTAGTACTTGAGTAATATGTTAAGTTTCACTTTTATGCGGATCAACTCAGTCACAATTCAATGAACACTTTATTAGGCCTGACTCTGCCTTTTAAACACAAACAACGCTCTAATATTACCTGCAGAATTATGCTATCATGACGTTTCAAATAACGGCGTAAATTTTACAAAATATAAAAATTTTGATTCTCGCTGAATACGTTTTCCTCTTTCGGGACTTACCAATTACCCCGCCAAGCATCAATCAATAAAAACAACCTTTTATAAAACTTCCGTGTTAACTAATCATGCGCTGTTTTGTACACTGTTACTGATTGCAATAACACACGCTCCAGCCCGTCCGGTGATCAACGGAGACAGGGTGTTCCATTCGTTAGCGTTCGGATCATATTGCTCCACGGTGTGAAGATAATGGCTACCGTCGTATCCTCCGATTGCGTAAAGTTTGTCGCCGAAGCGACATGCCGCCACTGCGTCTCTCTTGCTCGAAAGTGACGCTACCGTTGTCCACGTATCGGTTTCTGTACATAAAAAAACAGATCAGAAATCATTCAATAGAAAACACATTAGTCGCTATGTTCAATACTTGTTTTGGACAAGTTGTATGAAAATTGGTAGTAAATTTATTTCAGATTCGAGACAGCCTATTATCGCTTTTTGTCGATAATAATATAGAAATTCAGTATCTGTTCACAAAAGATCCGGTTCGAAGGACCATGTTTTTAACCGATTCCGATTAAACCGATTTAAATCGTACTTACAGCAACAGTGATCAAATAAATTTACTACAATTTCCCCAAAACGTAAAAACATTTAATATTTTTCGCATTGATTTAGCACGGAAGCCGATTTGATAAATAATCACTTACTCGGGTCATATCTCTCCACACAATCGAATCTAGAAGCTGCCGGATTATTGGCTGGAGCGTCTTGTCCTCCCATAGCGTACAGATATCCGTTAACGACAGCTACACCTACCCCACCTCTCCTTCTTGTCAATGAAGACACCATGGTCCATTTATCAGTATGTGGATCATAACTTTCGACCGTTCTAAGACAAGATGCTCCGTCTCGACCTCCTACCGCATACAGTTTTCCACCCAAGACTGCTATACCAGCTGAACAACGTTGGTTTTGCATTGGCGTCACGTATCGCCAGTTACGGGCCACTGGGTCCCACCTGAAAAGACCCATCAATGGAATTTCTGGTGAACATTCACGAAATATGAATGATTTAAAAAAATATTCGAAGGTTATGATATTTTTCAAAACGAAAGCCTTCAAATTGGTTTTTGAACCCTCCCTAACTTTTTTATATTGTTTTAACCAGATATAAAGATTAAAGTACAAGTAGGTGAAAAAATATCCAAAATAAACCTCTGGACTTACCTTTCGACTGTGTTAAGATAACTCCAACCATCATGTCCTCCCACCGCATATAAAGTTCCACCTAAAACAGCTACTCCCAAACCGTGTCTGTGAGTATTCATGGCAGCAAGTTGTGTCCAAGAACCGCTCTCCATATCTAAACACTCCATGCTGTTTAGCGTTTTCAAACCGTCCCTGCCTCCTACGATGAGTAATCTAAAGAGTAGAGTAGAGTAGAGTAGAGTAAATTTTTATTTGCATAAATTTTTAAACATAATTGAGCAAATAACGTCACATTATTCATTACAGATTAAAAAAAATATATACATATATTGACATTACACATTTAAAATATATTAACATTACAAATTAAATATGCTGATCAAGGAGGATAGGCCAGGTACTCCGCCACAGTGTAGGGCTCAATGTCAACTAGGTGTTGAAAAACCTTTCTTTTAAAAGCTCTATAGTGCGTTTCCTGTTGAATGTCAGATGGTAGACTATTATAAAATTTAACACACGCATACAAAGGACTTCTCTCTGTTATAGACAATCTGTGAAGTGGCAAATTCAAATTAAGGCTTCTTGTATTATATTCATGATTGGGAAGCAGGTGACAATACAAAGAAAAATTTTTAAAAAGGAACATAATACATTTTAATATATAGATGGCTGAGAAAGTGAGTATATTGAGTGATTTGAAATCGGTAAAGAAGAATACAAATGTGTGAAATCAAGCAGTGTTTTCTCTAACGGGCGCTGTGTTGTGTGAGAAGATTTCAAGGTAAAATGGGATCAATGTAAAAGGCAAATATTGAAAATTTTTGTTAGTAATTCAAATAATTACGTCAAACAAATTTTGAAACAAATTATTGTAAAATTACAATAAATCGGTGACTTACTTATCTCCCATTAATGCTATACCGAACTGCAACCTTCTCCCGTTCATATGGTGTGCCACCGTCCAAGCGTCGCATCTAGGATCGTAGCTTTCGATAGTAGTTGCTCCTTTGTTTTTATCCATGCCTCCTACCACGAACAGTTTGCCCAGAGTTGCTTTTCGAGGTCTTGTTCTCGAGCTGGCCAGTTGAAGGCGACGTTCTGGCAAGAGGTGCCACTTCATCGCCTCCATTATTAGTTTTTGGCATGTGAGGTCACCTTAAATGGAATATTAAAGTCACGAGTTTGGTTGATAAAGAAATTAATGAACTAGCAATGCCTACTTATTCAATACTACATTTAAAACTAAAATTTGTTAGCCAAGGCGTTATTCTGATAGAAAATCACTTTAGTCCTTACCAAATTTGGCCGTTTATGCTTGATTTTGTTACTAAACCCACCAAAAAATTCGCTAAATACTGGCCATTAACTATTTTATTTTTTTTTTTCTTAATTAATCAACCAAGATAATTTCTATGATAATCTTCAAATGCAGTTGCCTGCTATAAAAAGTCTTCCATCATTATAAAAGAGAACAAAAACTTGTTTGTATAATAAGGACAACCTGTGAAAAGGTTGACAGAAAAACTGAAATGATTCTGAGGCATTACATATACAAAAAATTTTTTTATTTCCCCAAGTTTGCACCTATCAACATTTCCTGAATTAACACCATCTCTGCTTGGCAAAGTACTGATTTCATCCTCCTTATTCTACAATTTTTAGTCTGGCTATCTTCTCGATGATGTCAGTCACTCCGGTTCTTCTCCTGATGTCTTCGTTGGTTATTCTGTCTCGCAGAGTTATTCCTAACATGGACCGCTCCATTCTTCTCTGCGTGACTCTGTTTGGTAGCTGCTGCTTTTGTTAAGGTAAGTGTTTCTGCTCCGTACGTCAAGACTGGGAGGACGCACTGGTCAAATACCTTTCTCTTTAGGCATGTGGGCAGCTCACTTGAAGATGGGCAGGACACATAGCCAGAATGACAGATGGGCGATGGACAGAGAGGTTATTGAAATGGAGGCCAAGGGAAGACAAGAGAAGCGTCGGTCGACCACCTACAAGATGGACTGACAATTTAAGAAGACTCAATAAAAACTGGATAAGAGCGGCGCAAGATATACGGGGTTGGAAACATGAGGAAGAGGCCTATGTCCAGCAGTGGACTCTTGAGGCTGGATGATGATGATGATGATTCTACAATTAAGAGTCAAATTTCCTATCCATCTAAGTTTCTAAACCTATAATTATGTGGTGATCATTTTTTTGGTAACAAAATTAATAAAAACCAATACAACACAAAAAAGTCCTCTTAAAAAAAATTAATGTGATTTTCTTACCTTCACAAACTGGTTCAACTTGGTCTGTCAGAAATGCCGGATTTAACAAAGGTAGTTTCACAAAACCCAGCAAGTGGCCGATGTGCTGACGCCTAGAATCTGTATCATACTGAATCCAGCTCATCAATGCCTGGAAGATGTGTTCCTCACAGGTCACATTTAAATCATCATTGTTCAATAGTGTTGCCATTTGGTCAACATTGAGCTGAAGGAACTCCTGATTTCGTATAACCTAAATAAAAAATATACTGTATGTACATAAGGTCCATAGTCTTGTAATAAAATGAAACTAAATTTATTTTAGCCTGTATTCATTTGACTTATTAGAAAACGTTTTCTGTATGAGAAAGGAGTCTTTAGAGTTAGATGTAATGCACAGGATTATTTTGCAACAGAGGAAGACCACCTGCATGATGACAAGATGATCTGCAAAGGATAATGAAAAATTCGATCCATACTGCACAAGACTGTGGACTCTGGATACAAACAGGGAAAGCCTATGTCCTATAGTGGACTTAAAAATGGGCTGAACATGGTGATGATGATTTTGCAACAAAAACAAATTATGGACATTATCTAGTATATTAATGTGAATAAACTATGGTTTATTACCAATACTAACTAGCCAATTTAGATGTGCCACAAGAAAATACTTTCAGAACCATATATATGGGCATATTAGGTCGAGATAGTTATTGGAGTCTAACCTTAGTAGAAAGTGTGAGTATAATGTGCCCCAAACAAACAAACTGATCTCTAAATTTAATTTTTCTTGTGTATATGAAGTGTTTGACACCCTGTACATATATTTTCAAAATTTGGCACTTACTTGCATAAAATGTTGACTGGTATAAGCATTAGCTTCTTGCAATAAACTTGAAATTGCTTGATGCTCTGCAAAAACTGCTATTCCCAAACAATTGCTAGGATGTAGTTGATGAGCTAGAAATCTACATAAAAAATCATATTACTGGCTTTTTTTTAATGAATATTAGCTAATATTGAGTTATTATGCATATTAAATACTGTTTTGATAACTTTTTTCACAAAAACTGTCAGTGCCATAGTTTGTATTTTATATTTAATTTCTAAATAAATCCAAGAACCCTCCTAAACTAGCAGAACGAAATGATAAGATGGAAAAATACTTAATTTATTGTTTACTATTGACATTATTTGTTACTTTTCTTCTTTGGTCCACATATTATAATGGGAATAAACCCTTAAAATAAGTATGTTTTTCTTTCGTCACTTCACTTTTTGTCACTTATTCATCAAATATTTCCTATCCTGCTTATTCAATGTTTATCCTCTAGTGTAAATTTTCAATCCCATATCTTCCCTTTATTCCTGGACCCAAAACCTTAAGTTCAATCAGTTATTCCCAGTTCACAAATTATAAATCTTGATCTATCATATACTATTGCTTTTCTAATTACTTATTATATACCCCAGATTATTAATAGCCAAAAAATTTAAACAGACCTTGAGCAGGCTTCCACCACTTCGTGTAACAACATTAGACAAGCTGTAGATAACAGTGTTTCCACATTATCTTCCCTTATTTCTATGCATCCTGTATAACAATAATTTACAACTGCTTGTAATATATCTCCATTCACATTTACCAACGTTATTTCAGACTCATCATTGTTACTTAAACTTCCTGTAAACATTGCCGAAAAATATTCACTAGCCGCAGAAAGCACCAACCTAAAAAAGAATCAAAAATTTTAAAAATGAAATATGAATAAAGCAGTCCTAACTAAAATTCTATTTAATACATATGAAGAAAAATTGATAGCTTGAAAAATTTAGCCTTAAAGGAGAAAGAAACGAAAGAATGAAATTATGTATTTGTAGATATATTTCGTAAAACCCGTAAAACAATAAATTAGGTGGTATATACAAAAGAATTTTTTCACATTCAAAAAAGCTATATTACTATTATTAGCTAAAAACTACTGGCAAGATAATAAAGTTAATGTACCAAATAAATGTTTAAGTTGTGGTAAAAGATTGCTAAGAAGGATGTATTTACCTGTGTGCTTGCACTCGTTTCCCATTGGATCCCGCAATGAGGGTAACATCACAAAGTTTTCCACCTTGAAGATAGTTTTTCATACATGCAAGACTATGCTCAGCATGACCTTCGCATCTAAAATGTTCTAGTTGGGTTGAAGACATCGTTGAACACAAAGACATAGACAATATACTAAACTCACTCGATAAATTATTAATACTTCCTTCTAAACTCATAGTAACCGAATCTTTGGAGGGGCTTTCTGCCAGAGACATTTCTATATAATTATAGAATGCTTCACTGCGAAATTTTGCTTATTTTAGATTTGAAGGTTGAGTAGCATTGTGAGCGATGTTTTTGGAAGGTCAGTGAACTCGGGATAAAGAATTCTCTTTTGCAAATATACAAAAACTGCAATATTGCCTCAACTTTAACAAAGGTTTGTTTGTTAGGTTGTTTTATGCTTTCTTAAATGTCAAATTGACGGCTGATTTGTTGTTGACGTCTCATGTCTCATTTTATTGTCGTTACTTAGAGATGGAATTTGCCGTTCCTAAATATCGATCATCATTAGGTTTTAAAGTATAAATAAAACCATCGAAAAAGTCATAATTAAGTAGGATGGGGATTTTACATTTAAATGCAGATGATTGGCATTTCAGCGATTTATAGGAATCATAAATTTCAGTGCATGACATTTATTTATTGAAATAGGAACAGAAATGTGTGCGCGTAAAAATCGTTGGTGTAACGATGAATGCAACAAAAGAAAAAAAAATGAATCCTACAGAAAGATGCTTACCCAAAGTAGAACAACTGTAGAGAATTACCAGACAAAGACAAGAAAAGAGGATACGCAAAAGAAAAAAACGACACCACTTAAATAAGGAACTTAAATATATAGAAAACCTCAACAGAGAGAAAGAATTCAGAGCATTCTATAAGAAGGTTAACATCACCAAAAAAGAATTCAAGGCAACCACAAGACAATGCAGGAGTCAGAATGGCGACGTATTAACAACAAGGAAAGATGTATTGAATAGATGGGTGGAAAACTTAAACCATGCACTTAATATAGAGAAAGAAGAAGAAAACCTGCAAGACGAAAGAGATGAGATAAGGAAAATAGACGAAAGGGAAGAGAAACCACCAACGATTCTTGAAGTTAAAGATGCAGTTAAAAAACTAGCCAGAAACAAATCACCCGGAATAGATAATCTCCCAGCTGAACTATATAAAGAAGGTGGCCATGATACCATAATGGTATTACAGCAGCTTATAAAAGAAATATGGACACAGAAATCCCTCCTCAATGATTGGAATACTTTACACCATACACAAAAAAGGAAATATCTTTGATCTATCTAACTACAGAAGAATTACGCTTCTACATGCAGCGTATAAAATATTTTTCACAGTACATGTACACAGTACTATGTCACCGTATGGTACCACATGCAGAACGGATAGTAGGAAAATACCAGGTTGGTTTCAGAGGTGGTAAATCGACAAGTCATCAGATTGCGACCCTGAAACAAATTTTGGAAAAAAACACTGGAATATGGCATTGATAATCATCACATATTTATAAACTACAAAGCAGCCTACGACTCTGTGAATAGAAGAGAAATGTTCAAAGCAAAATTGGTAAATTTAACAAAACTGACTCTTGGAAAATTGAATGTAAAGTACGGAATTCAGGGGAGCTGTCTGAACCTTTTAAAAGAAATAACGGGCTGCGCCAGGGAGACCCTCTCTCCTGTATACTGTTCAATCTGGCTCTGGAAAAAGTAATACGTATGTCACAAATCACAACCACTGGCGTATGTAGCATTAAAAGAATCAGCTACAAAAATGTATTTAATAATAAACACTAACAAAATGAAGTATATGAAAATAAGCACGCAATCACAAATCCTACGACCATTTGTTATATAAAACAGCGTCATCGAAGCAGTGAACGAATTTGTATACCTGGGAGCGCCCCTAACACTGAAAATAATACTACTGCAGAATTTACACGGCCTACAGATACTTTTTTGGGCTCAATCTCCTCCTTAAATCCACAATTATATCTAGAAATACAAAAATAAAACTATACAAAACAATAATACGCCCAGTCCTAACATATGTTTCGCAGACCTGGACTCTAACAAAAAATAATGAAAACGTGTTATGATGTTTCGATAGAAAAGTACCAAGACGAATCTATGGAGCAATGAATGACAATGGAGTGTGGAGAAGACGATAAAACCTCGAACTTTATAGAATACACCAGGAACCAGATATCGTAAAACATATTAAGATAGGACGTCTGAGGTGGATAAGACATGCAATGCGGATGGAACAAAATGACCCAGCTATATAAATATGGGAATACGTGCTTGGCGGAGAAAGGCGATGGATAGGGAATGATGATATATATATATATATATATATATATATATATATATATATATATATATATATATATATATATATATATATATATATATATATATATATATATATATATATATATAGCATATCATCATCATTGGCTTTTACAACTCTTCGAGAGTTTTTGCCGCGTTTACTATTGCCTTCCATTGATTATTGATTCCGATCCTGTGCTATTATTTCCCATGGCCTTACTTCCATCTTCTCCAGGTCTTCCCTGACTGCGTCTTTCCACCTTTTTCTAGGCCTTCCTGTCGATCTTCTACCATCTGGTCTTTCCCAAAATACATTGCTAATCAGTCTGTCGTCATCACTCCGTACCACGTGGCCTGCCCATCTTAATCTATTGGCTTTTATGTATCTTACGATGTTTCCTTTCCCGAAGAGAGTCTCTATTTCATTGTTGTATCTGCTCCTCCATTCATTTGTCACGCTGTCCCTGCAAGGACCATATATAATTCGCAGGATTTTGCGTTCCCATACTAATAGCTTATTGATTTCTTTCTTTCTCAATGTCCATGTTTCACTTCCATATGTCACTGCTGGTCGTATTATGGTTTTGTACATTTGGATTTTGGCACGCCTTGAGAGAAGCTTTGACCTCATTAGATGTTGAATGGCAAAGAATGATTTATTCCCCGCCAGTATTCGTATTTCAACCTCCCGTTCTCCTGTGTTTTCAGTGGTAATTGTTGCTCGTAGGTATTTGAATTCTTTGACCACCTCAAAATTATGATCGTTTATGGTAATGTTTTGTCTTATTCGCTGTCGTTCCTTTTTTGATACGGCCATGTATTTACTTTTTTCTTCGTTTATTTTCAGGCCTACGCTTAGTGTTGCTTCTTCAAAGTTCGATACTATATCCTTAACTTCCAGTGTTGTCTGTGCTACTGCATCTACGTCATCTGCAAATGCGAGAATAATCTTTGCTCCTCTGGCAGTTATGTCTGGTTTGACTCTGGTATAGATTTTTCGCATTGCATATTCCAATGCTAGGTTAAATAGTAATGGGGACAGCGGGTCTCCCTGTCTGAGTCCGGTGCTTATGCCGAAAGCCTTTGAAGTTTTGCCTCCTATTCTAATTTGTGCAAAGGAATTGTTGACACACATTCGCGCAATCATGGTCAGCTTCTTTGGTACGCCTAACTCCATCATTGCACTCCACAGTTTTAAGCGATCTATGGAATCATATGCTTGTTTGAAATCTATGAAGATTTGGTGTACTTCTTTATTATATTCCCAATACTTGTCTAGCATTTGTCTGATAGTAAATATTTGATCGATTGTTTATCTTCCAGGCCTAAAGCCGCATTGGTAATCGCCAATAATTTCCTCTGTATATGGCAGTAATCGTTTTAGTACAACTGAAGCTAATATCTTATATGTAGTACCGATTAGTGAGATTCCCCTGTAGTTGCCACATGTATCCTTTCTGCCTTTTTTATGTATTGGCACGATAATACAGCCACTCCATTCTTTTGGCATTATTTCTTGTTCCCAGGCTTCTTTCATTAATTGGTGTATTTTAGTTCTAAGTTCATGCCCTCCTTTTTTAATCAGTTCTGCATCAATATTGTCTAGTCCCGGGGATTTGTCATTTTTTAGGGTTTCTATCGCCGTGATAATTTCTTCCAGGCTTGGCGGTGGTACTTCTATCTCGCCCGTTTGGTACTCACAATTTGCTTTATTTCCATCCGCGTCTACCTGGACATTTAGAAGACTTTCAAAGTATTCAGCCCATCTTTCGATTATTTTATTTTCAGCTGTAATCATTTGCTCATTTTTATCTCTCACAAAGTTCGGTGTTCTTATATATGCACCTTTCTTATGTTGTCCTACTTCTTTGTAGAATTTTTTATTTTGCTTGCTTCTGTGTTCACGTTCTACTTTTTCAATTTGTTGTTGTAAATGTTGTCTCCTTTTTCTTCTTACTGTTCTTCTGGCTAAGGCTCTCTCTCTATTGTATTGTTCACGGTTTTCATCCGTCGGGTTTGCTAGGTAGTCGATTCTTCTTTTGTTTGCTTCTTTTAAGGTATCCTCGCATTCTTCATCAAACCATTTATTTCTTTTTGCTTTTCTCTTCCGACCTATACACTTCTCTGCTGTTTCTGTAATGATCGTTTTAATGGAGTGCCATTTCTGGTCTATATTTTCTCTTTCATTTTCTTTCGTTTCCAACACCTGGAATCTGTTTCTCAATTCTAGTTGGTATTGTCTCTTTCCCTCTTCTTCTTCCAATTTAGACACATTCCATCTTTCGATCTTCATCTGTTTGTCTGTTGTTTGTGTTGAGATTCTAGTTCTAAGCTTGGCCTTTACTAGGAAATGGTCTGTATCACTATCTGGTCCCCGTCTAGTTCTTATGTCTATTATACTACTGAAATGCCTCCAATCAATTAATACGTGATCAATTTGCTTCCTCGTTCTTCCATCATTTGATCTCCATGTTACCTTATACATATATGTTTTTCCTGGCAAATTGGGTGCTTTTGATAATCATGTTGCACCCTGCTGCAAACTCAATCAGCCTTGAACCATTGTCATTGGTAATTTCATGTAGACTCTGATTTCCAGCTACCGGCCTTATGTGTTCTTCTTTGCCTATTTTTGCGGTTAAGTATATATAGCATATAGTATTGTAGTATCAGTAGAAATTCTAATAAAAATCGGTGAAATTGTAACTATTTATTTATTAAAATTTCAAAATATCACAGTACAAAAAATAATGTTGGCACATTAACAAATTAAAAATGGAATGATAAAGTAGGTCTAGCAAATAAGAACACAATCAATAACAATTAATAAACTACTTTAAGGAATTTGTAACTAAATCCTCTGTTATATTCACTGTGTATAAATAGAAGCACTGTACAATCGCTTATTTTGTGGCATGCACCTTTAGACTTGTTTAAAAATTATTAAAGTCAGAGTTGCTCATTTGCAAAGCTTATGTAAAAGCTCACTAGGTGGCCATGTTGGCGGAAGTGACATTACACCTCATACGGCAGATAATTTGATGGTCCGATATGAACAATTATCCGGTTTCGATATCTATAACAGACATCGTATAGACCATTTATTTTCTGATTTAAAAGACCTTCTAACACGTCGTTTTAAGTGGAATAGTGAATTGTAAATAGTTATATGCACTTGAAAGTAAAACTTATTACTTTTACAAAGAAATAAAATTATAATATGTTATAGACACGATATACCGAGTAAATTTTAAGCTTATAGGACGTAAACAAACATAACAAATTAAAAAAACAATATGCAGTAACACATAACAAGTACTTTAGTCTTAAAAGAAATCTACGGCTTGTGATGGGAACCCCCTCAACTCAAAAATAGTCGCCACAAGTCTTCTGGTTTGCTCTAATACTACCGAAGCAGTCGCCAATCCTAAGTGAAGGCAAAATACTTCGTAACACTTGATTTTTGAAGGAGGCGTTTTTGGAAAGCACATTTTCTTCAGTTTTCTGAAAAAGAAAATACGTTATACGCTGTGGATAACATTCTTATTCTAGCTTCACAAAAGGTTTTATATTATATTTGAAGGTCGAGTTGAATTCACATATAAATTGTCAGTAAATTAGTAAATTACTTTATAGTAATGCCATCTATGAAATAAATCGAGAACTTCTCATCTCACCTTCGTATTTACTTGCTTTTTTGACAGGCACTGTATGCCACGCTACGCATCATATGGATAAACGTACTACAATAATATCACTTACTGATAAAAGTCTTCCGATAGTATCCCCGGCCAACCGGAAATTTCTTCTTTAGGAAACACAGTAGGTTTAAGTGCTTGTCCGTTCAAATCCTCAAACCATAGAAAATAACCATAACTGTAATTTGCGTCTTTCCAGATTATCTGCATGATCCCCTTTTGCAGTTTGCTCTTGGCTACATTTAACATTAGCCAAACCTGAAAATACAGTAGTTATAGTAAGTAGTCAGTAACTATATAAAAAGAATAGGTGATTTTGTAACACTGTAGATAGAGATGGACAGTTCCGTTCCTTTTGTGGATTCATTATCAACGGGTATTTATCATACATGTAGCAAAGAATATAGACGCTTCTATATTCTTTGCATGTAGTTTCATAATCAGATTTTAATAGTTTGACTTTGATCAAAAATATGAGAATATGAGATAAATTTAAACATTTGAGTCAATGTATTTAGGCCTTGTTTGAATGTGCAATTCGATAAGGTCTGAAAAATGATCAGTTAGTGCATCCAATATCCCTTGGAATGAGAATAGAAGTTTAAATGTGGGCTAAGTTTGAACTCTTAACCAGCAAATGGTTATTTACAATAATTTACAGTGAAAAAATTGAAATTAGGTTAAATTTGAAAATCATCGCAAAATATTTAACAAAAATTCTGAACTAATCTCAAAAGCTGACTTGGTGAATGGCATGGGCGCCCATATATCAAAATCCAGGAGGGGGCAAGTCAACTCAAATTTTTATTTTGATCCATACAACTTAATAAAAACTAAAATAGCCGATTGCAAAAATGCAAAAATATAAACATGATTTACAAACAGTAAAGAAATACCAGAAAAGTAAAAGTAATCTTAACCCATTTACGGCCAAAGGTGCGTAAACGCAACCTTTATTGTTAATTTTTTTTTGGCCCGAAAATAATTTTTTTAATGTTCTCTTTTTATTGAAGTAACATCTCAATAGATTGAGGTATATAGTATCATTTTTCTTTTGATAAAAATATTACTTTTTAAATATTTTAAGATTATTATAATTTTGCATAATTTAATGATTTATGCACATCTTCATACAAAAAATTTTTCCGATACTAATTATAAACTTAATTCATATTTTGTATTCTATAATTATAAAAATATGTTGAAATTTTTATTATTCTAAAAACTTATTCATTCATACTTTAAAAATAAGGTCTATAATTGCATGTTTATACGATGGATTCGTATACGCACCTTTGGCCGAAACCATATTATATTTTTTTCGTAGACTAAACAATCTGAAATTACGATCTCGTCAATAGTCAATACTATTATATTTGCTTTTTTCTTGACTTAAATCAGTTTGAAAGTTTCCTTGTGTTTATTTGTTTTATATTCCATATAAGTTGAAATAAGGTAAGCTAAATTATTATCATATGAATGCGTGTATATAGTAGTAGTATATTTTTAGTAGTGCATGTTTTTGTTTATTTTAGTAAATTCTCGAAATAGGTAATGAAGAGGGCACTAATTACTAAAGAGTTAATGGCTTTGTTAGAAGAAGACTCAGACTGTGAAAATGCTGACTCACTTGATGTGGTTTATGTGCCGCCGGAAACAGATGAAATTTCCGATGTAGAAGACATTGATGATAATATTATTGGTACAGAAGGAATAAAAACAGATATTGCAGGTATATATTGCAGGTATAAGTGCACATTGTAAGAGAAAGCATTAGCCGACATAGATTTCGTTCAATCAAACAGAACATACATTTGTCAGATAACACCTTACTGAATAAAAATGATAAATTTGCAAAATTGTCACCAATTTTTGAAATAAATAACCGAAAGTTTGCACAATTTGGAGTTTTTGCAAAAAATCTTTCCATTGACGAGGAAATGGTTCCATATTTCGGGCGACATTCGTGCAAAATGGCCACATTGTAAAAAGAGACGATAATAGTGCAAGAAGAAAATGTCGGATGTGCAAAAGTAATACTATTTATTTATGTAAAAAGTGTACAGTGCATCTACACCCCAAATATTTCGAAAATTTTCATCTTAAAATTTAATTTACAGTTAAGATACAATATGTTCCTTTTTTAAAAATTGTATGCGTATTCGGCCAAAGGTGCGTATACGCACCCACCTGTTTTTCCTTTCATGAGAAAAAAAAATTCTTTTTGGTTGTAAATTAGTCTTAATTTATGTGTTTTTAATCCAATCTAATAAATCAATTGTCAAATTTCTCTTTGTTTATTGTCTCGGCCCTTAATGGGTTAAACAAAAAATTATTAACAACATATTTTATGGTATGACTTTATACATACAAATTTTATTATACAAAATTTTTTATGTAGGAATAAAAAAATCAATTTTAAGCAAGGATGTTAAAAAATAATAATAAAAAAAGCAGGTACTCTGAGATACGAAATGCAACACAAGCAATAGTGTAGTTTAAATAATATGTAAGTAACATAATATCTGAATTGAAAAATTTCTTTTAATAGGAAATTAAAACAAATATTCAAATACTGTACTACGTTGAAAGGGTTAGGGTAGGGTGTACACCCTTCTACTACCATGCTTAGACGAAATTGCATAAATAGTCCAGCGGCGGCCGGCCAGGTGAAGTAGGTGAAGGTGAGGTTCACCAAAAAAATATAATTAAATTGAGACAAATAAATAAAAAATGAAAACAACATTATTATATCTAAATTCTGAAATCAATTATTTATTCTCTTTTAATGAATCTAAAAATTAAAAAAGACAACTAGCTTTATTAGCGGTACGTACATGACGGTCAAGTCCTGACCTGTGTCACTAGCCGTGTATAATAGGATTCAGGAAGAGGTGAATATAATTTTTGAAATGCAAAATCCATCTGCATCAGCGTTCACGGTTGCCATGGCAACGTGACGTCAGCCTATCCTTAGTGATGGCTGAGGAAACTGGTACGTGCAGTTCCGCTTAAAAATATATTATTCGTCTTCACCCACTGTTGGATGTGTATTTGGTATTCCTATTTTTCGGAAATTTCTCTAAGCGACAATATTTTGAAATTTAGTCCATTATATAGATATTTTTATATAGTATAGTGTATAGTATAGTATTTATTAGTTTAGTTTAGTCACAATATTAATTTTATTTGTTTAGTGCACTTTATTAATACATTTCTCTATGGTTTGTTTCGGATTTCGGATATAAAGTGTTCTCGTGGATTTCGTTTGAACAAAAATAATTTTAGAGAGACATGAATCCAATTAATGACTTCTTCTTCTTCCTATGCCGTCTCCAATAACGGAGGTTGGCGACCACATTTCTAAAAATGTCTCTGTCTTTTGCAACGTGGAATAAATCGTCTACAGTCATGTTTGTCCAGTCTCAAATATTTCGCAGCCATGATTTCCTCTTCCTACCTATTCTCTTTTTACCATCGACTCTACCCTGCATGATGACCTGCAGAAGACTATATTAAATGGTGGCTAAATTAATGACTTGGTGTGTAATATATTAGAGACTCCATTTAGGCATTGGAAAAATGAAGATAAAAGGGATGTTCTTTTACATTGTCGACCAACCAGTATTTTAAACATCTGCGTCTGATCCAGAGTGGTTGGCTGCAATCAGCATCTGACTTACAGTGGGCGGCTGAATTGAAACTCACCAACCCCAGGCGTGGTGTTTTAATCGCCAAAAAACCCTCAATGAAATGTCGAGGTTCAGAACTAAAATACCCCAGGCAAGCAGAACTGAACAAGAAAAACTGTTTTCAAGTTATTAGGGCCATAAACTCTAAAAATTTTTTTTAACGAATTTTTTGGGCGCGAAGTAGGTACTAGTCCTTTTGGCTCCGGCAAGCTTTCCTCATCTTCACTACTTTTTTAGGCCACGAGCCGCCGCTGAAATAGTCAAATGTGTGCAATCTTCAAATACTTCGCTGGGTGCCAACTTATTTATATTTGACATTAAAAATTTGTGCTATGCTGTAAACAATTGAAGAAATTTAATTAAAAATTTATTTGTTATAATTTATTATAAAAAAATTAACATTTTTTTTCAGTTAGTATTGTATGTATTATAATTTATTGAAACGAATAATTTCCCAATAGAATCTAAAATGGTAAAATGTTAAACCCAACAAAACGTAAAAAGTAAACTTGCTATTGAAGGCAAGTGCTCTGTATCTTGTGAAAATAAAAACTGAAGGTTTCTGGGCTTTTGTCCAAACTCATCTATTACTTTTTTAATAAAATTATTTCGATTGTTTTCTATTTTATTTCTATGAACGCTCATCATACATAGTCCATCTAATCTTTGTTCACTTATAGTGGACCTAATCCAGGTTTTAACCCTTCGAAGAGTTGAAAATGAGTAGTGGGAGGAAGGCACAGAGAAATTTCTATAGCTTGGGCTATAGCTGGGTAAAATAAGCAATGGTCTAGTAGCTCTATCATTGAAATATCTTCTACATCTAAATTGGTTTGATTTTTCCAATAATAGAGCCACAATGATGCCTGTTCTTTTAGATTAGTAATTTTGTATAAATTATTTATGATTTCTATTATTTTGGCGAGGTCTTCTTCGGTTAATTTTATTATGTTTTTGGGATGCAAGTTATACAATAACATACCATGATTATTGTCTTTTGAAAATCTGACACCAAGAGAACTAATTAAAGAATCTAGGTACGGAATAAATAATGACACTCTAAAAAAGTCTTCAGCGGAATTAACCGCATGGTTTGACCGTTGTGTTTGCTTTCTAGGAGCGATTCGTGGTTTTTCAAGGGTAATACTTAGAGATTCGGCATCATTTGTACTCTTTTCAAAAATTGTTTCAAAAGTTGTTTCCGCTTCTTGTCTGTGCTTTGTTATCATATCAAGAAATAACTGTATATGATTTTTAACTGCCAGCATATCTATTTATTTAGTTTGTAAATGTTTACTATGGGTTCTAAGAAAGAAGAATATTTGGAAATCAAATTTAGAGAAATTATAAAAGTGGAATCAGATGTGGCACATGAAAGCTGCACAATATGCGTAAATAATGTATTTTTTTTAAATATACTTACATACATACTGATTTTTTAAATAATATTACTAATGATAGGGGGGGGGCAACTGCCCCCTCTTGCCCCCCCCCCTATGGGCGCCCATGGTGAATGGTGTGTATAAATTGAATATTAGGGTTAATAAAGATTTTGAAAATTGTTTATTTGTTAATGGCGAAACATGGCATAGAAGGTTTGTCCATATAAACAGTGTTTATTTAAATAAAATGAAATATGGACTAGTATTGATAGATAGATTGAGTGTGACTGAGGAAATTGACATTAAAAAACAAAACTGTATGGTATGTTGTGAGGACAAACAAACACGATTACCGTTTCCACAACAAGGTCACAGAGCAGTTAGTACCTATGAAGAACAGATCATTAGGTGGCTCCAAATATTTTGTTACTTTCCAAGATGATGTTAGTAAAATGGTCTTGCGTTTATTTTATTAAAACAAAAAGTGGAGTTTTTAATTGTTTTAAAAATTTTCAAAGTATGGCTGAAAACCAGAAGGGTGTTCATATAAAAACAATGTGAAGTGACAATGGTGGAAAATTTTGTTCAAAAGAATTTGAAAGATATTTAAGTATAAATGGTATTATACATTAAAAAACCAATCCCTACACTCCTGAACAAAATGGAGTATCTGAACGTTTGAATAGGACAATTGTAGAAAAGGCAAAGTGTCTTTTGTTTGATGTTAGTAGCTTTAGAATATTTAACAGCAATGTGATGGTACAGATGATGTCTCAGGCAAGGTGTTGTCACCAAGTGCCCTAGTCTGTCGACCAATAGCACGCAGTTGATGCGCATCGCCCCGCCTACCTCATTTCGGAGATTGTGTATAAATATTCGCACAATCTTCGAATGAGGATAGCCTTCGACCAAGTCTGGCATGTGGGACTGGTCAAGAAACTCGTGAGCATCGGGCTACCTACTCCATTCGTCAGACTCATCCACTCCTATGTCTCTCAGCGGCGGATTACAGTCAAAGAGCGTGATCGATACTCTACATCCTTCACTCCCACTGCGGGAGTCCCTCAGGGTTCCGTGTTGGCACCAATACTTTACACAATATACAACAGCGACTTTCCCAATCCCAGACATACACATACTACTACCTTACTATACGCAGACGATACGGCACTTCTTACTACCACACCACACATCGACACCGTACTTAGGTTCGCTCGAGATCATCTGCTCCTTGTTGAACAATGGTGCCAGAGATGGAGAGTGACACCTAACCCTAACAAAACACAGATGATCCTTTTCAGACACCCATACCGCAGCCAATACATTACACCAATCATAACCGAAAGGCACAATTTGAGTCTATGGGGAGAACGACTCCGACTCCGAAACCAGGTCGACTACCTCGGCGTGGTGTTTACTCAAACACTTAGCTGGAGGGACGACACTGAAAAAACCTGTGGTAAGGTTAGGAGCCGACTCGGACTTCTCAACGCTCTTACTGGCAGATTCGGCCGCACTCAACCACGAACACTTATCCATACTTACAAAACATTCATCAGACCGGTCATCGAGTACAGATCTTGCATCTGTGCTGTGATGCCAAAGCACCTCAACAATAGACTAATCTCACTGGAAAGGAGAATCTTACGCAAACTCAACAGAAAACGATGCGACTATCCCTCGGCACTCATTCATCGCCTGTCGAACATCCAGCCCATTAATGAGAGGCTTACCTCTCTGAGCAGGAGTTATACAATTCGCACCATCCGGGGCCAAAACCTCAGAGCCCAAAGCATTCTAAAAACTACCTGCTCGTCCCTCGGCAATGTATTCAGACCACGACCTAAACCCAAACTCCCATTCCTACCCACTATTCTGCTGGAACTCGCCAGCAACGAGCTCCCGGACGAATACATTGACATACAGGAGGCAACTCCCCTCTATTACCGCCGTATATTATAATACCGAAAGTTCATTCCGAACTGACACCGACGGGGGGGGGGGGGGATCGGTTTTCTGTGGTTTTCCGATCCCATTGCACAACGATACCCCGTCGTTTGCGAGGTTACCAGTCCACAGCTGCCCTCACGCGCCGCGATATTCACTCAAAAATTAAATTGATTTTTTAAATTAATAAACATATAAATTTCATACATTTACTAATTCTGTTTTTAGATCAAAAAATATTCTGAAAGGAACCGTTCACTTCTAACCCTTTCGCCCCCGATTGTCCAGGACTAGCAAAGCAGCATAACCACCAACAACACCGCAACACCAGTGGACACCTCAAAATCCCAGTGCCACACCCACCAAAAAAGAAAACACGTCCTGAAGAGGCACAAGCCTATAGCAGGACATCAGACACACCCAGCACAGAAGATAAACACACACCCACAAAACCAACGCTACAATGAATCGAATGAGGATCAGTCTATAGACCACGGCCTTACCTAGAGCACATGAGGTCACCGGTCGGGGCTCTGCTCCGTTTTGCTACCGCAAAAACCTTAAGACTCTGTAGATAGTCTTCTTCCTGCTCCAAAAAGTTGTTTTATTTCCAACGATGATCCTACTGTTAGCGCATATAAGAAAATTCACACCAAGTCTTTATCAAGACTTGGTAAAATACCATACATCCAGAAGTTAATATGTATAAATGCTTAGGGGTATTTCATACATTATACCTGAAGCCTCTAAGTAGAGCATACAACAGAGTGGATAATTTCATAGGTCCACTCTTGCTGTGACGACGGTGTAAGGGTTAAAATAAGGACAGAAACAAGAATAAATGCCGATTGGGATGTGGTAAATGGCAAACCGAATATGCTGTGTAAAAGCTAAGGATAAGTAAATCAGAAATATGGGGAGAGCTTTGTATTGTGAATTTAACACCCCATAGAATGTGTAAGAGTTGAAATAGTGGCAGAATAAAGTGCTTCTTAACATAGGGAGAATTTCAAGAACTGAAAAGTGGCATATCAGGGTGGTGTAAACGTTTAATTATCTCAAAGAGAATTTTAGAGTTAAAATGTGCAAAGAAAGAATATTAATCAACAAAATGAGAATTTAAGAGCTGAAATATGGACTGAGCAGTATATTCAAGCAATTTAATATTCCAGAACAAGTGTAGAATTGAAATATGAACATAGGTCTTCAACAGAAAAAGAATTTGGGGAAATGTGAAGAATAAAAGTAAACCTAGAGAAAAAGACTTATTTGGAGTAAAAATCTGAATGTAAATATCATGTTGAGAGTTGATCACTTAGTTGAGAGTAATTAGTATTATTCTAGAGAAGAATATGTGGGAAAAGTGAGTCTTAAATACTAGAAAGGGAATTTAAAGCTTAAAAATTGAAAGTAGAAGACTATTTTGCTTGTTAACCATGTTTAACATCTTTAAGATTTTTGTTTTTTAATGCATAAAAATGTATTTTTTACTCACCTTTTTCCTATTAAACTTTCCTTCTTCAGTATCTAAGTCCAAAGTTGGTGTGGTCACTCTATGTGAATTTCTGTCCACATATAAGAAATGAACTAATCCTGGGAACTCCTCTAAATACTTATTGATGGTTAGGGAATCTCTAGTAAACATCTATTAAGGAGAATGATAATGAATGGATCATTTTTGAAAATATGGATAGTGCTTTTCTACATTCATAAATAAAACAGTGAAATAATTGTGGAATATTGTTTGTTTACACCAAAAGATTGTAGAAAAACATGTAATGACTAATGTTAATGTAAAATGGATATGAAGAGTGAAATTCTTCAAATTATTTGAGGAAAGTTTCAATCATAATGTTCCGAGAAGCTTAACATTAATCATTCAATTAATTCAACTCGATAAACATTATGATATGTGATAAATACTTAATAAAAGCTTTATTGCAGTTTTTAAAAGGATATGATCCAAGTGAAAAATTCTTAATACTCTTGGCCTTGAAAAAGTCTTCATAATTCGTCAATTTCTCCTTCACTTCTATTGACGCTTCTATCACATACTTCGAACTAGAATTTAAAACACTATCATCGACTGATGTAAGATTAAGCAGTTCCTTCAGATTCTCTAAAAATCCTAACCCCAATGTTTCAGCCCTTAACAGTGCCTCCTCAGAGCCATTCTTCAGATATTCTTGATATTTCTTCTTGATTATATCCCATTTTTTCATTAGCTGCTTGTGTGAATTTTCTATAACACTGTACTTTGTTTTTTTCAGACTTTCGTGAAGTTTTTTTGTAGCTAGTTCTAGATTTTCAACAGCTGGCTGGAGTGTCTTCTTTTCTCTTTGAATTTGAACCTTAAAGTCATTGAGTATATTAAAAACATCAATACATCAGTGTGGTACTATTTTACCTGTTGCATTGTGTGTAAGTGACAAAAATTCTCATACAGACTGGCAGCTACTGCAGAATTCCCGATTTCTAACAAATATATCAAAAAGATTCCATTGGAATGTGGCATGATATGAACGGCATGTGGAAGACATTTGGGAGTATCTTCAGCTCCTGATAAAAGTATTTGGTAGCTGAAAATAGATTTTGTTCCCGTGGATTTTTCTTCTATTGAAAGATTTAAACTTTGGCACAGGATTATCAAGAATAATATGTCTGCTGATGATAATTCCTTAGCGGAAGAACTAGAAAAGAAACTGTGCTGTAATAAAGATAACTTAAGTCCTCATGCACAAAACATAAAAGTATTTTTCTAGTAGACTCACCTGGAGTAGAGTGATAAAACTTTATTTTGAATTAAGATCAAGGAATGCAGCTTTTTGTATTCAAAATGCACACACACTTTATCAACAGACTCGCGCAATATTCGCAATGTGGTAGAACACAGCTCTGGATTGATAAAAAGCTGTTCAACTGCTTCTATGCATACAGATTGGTCATATGAGATAAGTTTTGTCCAACTATCTATAAGTTTATTTGCTAATACAGACTTTTCTTTGCATGCCTTTAATCTAAAAGTATTATGTAGATAATAGAAGTAAAAGTTATTAAAGAAAGACAGCGACTTACTGATATACATCTGGTCCACACAGGTATCTTACAATAGTTACGCAGGTGTGTGTAAACCACTTCATGTAGTCTTCTTTTTCTTTGCTTATAGTGACAAATAAATACCCCATGTACTACAAAAACAATTTGTCAGACAATACTGAGTTTGACAGGCGTAAAAACTAATACAAGATTAAGCAAATTTAAAAATTTGATAGGATATAAATAATATCTAAGCAATCTAGTGCGATTTTCAAGTAGAAATGTATTCTCTAATATAAATACTGATGTTTTATTTTTATAAAATGCTTTAAACACTACTGTCACAGACATTACGATGCCATAAATAAATGGAATTGAATACAGTACAATAAATAATGAAAAAACAACAATAACTACAAAATATAACAATTATTTCTAAAAAACATTATTCAAATAGTTTTGCTTTTATTCTAGTACAAATGCTAGATAAAAATGGAAATGTCACTAAGAAATTATACCTACATCATCAAAGTATACAATCAGATCATCTTCACATTTTATAGATGTGTAAGAGTTGCCAAATTGACAACTCATTATCCTATGGGATGTTACTATAGGTGAAAAAGTTTGTACTATAATATTTGCATCTACAGTTTTTTCTGTCGAACCCTAAAAATTTAAAACAAATGAATCACATTCTGGAAGTTTTTAAACAAAAATAACATTCTAATTCAATATACTATAATTAGATGTTACAACTTCCAATTGTTATAGCCGTTTTAACAAAGTCAGTATATTGAAACTCTTATTTGAATATATTTTGTTATATTGTCCCTCTAATTACTAGTTTCAACAACTTATAATTCGTTTTATTGTTACGTTTATAGTTAAGGTCTGTATAGCTTTAGTGGAAAACTTTTTAATAATAAAACAATATAAGGCAAACAATAATTAATTAAATATTTTTCATTTACTTGGGGTAAAAATTCTTGTTCTACAGCAAAATTTATCATATGTTGGGCGAATGCTTCATTGTATTTTGTATGAATAATATCGTTCAAGTGGTCAAAGATTAAAAGACAATTCATTTTTGTATAATTAACAATTATTTTCCATTAAAAACTAAACGATAAACTTTTATTTTGTTATTGATTTTTTACAAGGATAGGAATTTGAGGTTATATTTTTGTTTTCATCCTCTTCTTTCTTCCGGCACGTACGAACATTTCGCTTGTGAACTACCTGTGGTCTTGCACCGACTTTCATCCCTTGAATCTTGGTATCCGATATATATTATCAATACAAATGTTTGTTGTTATATTGTCATAATGTTTGTACTAAAAAAATTAATATGGTGGTTTCCATAACGACAGTCGTTGGATCTTTCTTCTTCAGTATTTCTCTACTGTGCCTGTGCTTAAAAGCCAGACTGCTACTTCCGCCAAATGTTCATATCAGCTTTTGTCTAAAACGAGAATGCTATTAGCCGGAACAGCTAAGCCTTGGTTTTTATAGGTATTATTCTTTATAGTTAATTTATAGAAATGAAACGGGATGTCTTTTTTTGTCGCCTAAATAAAGAATATAGACGCATAGATACCTCTGTGCGAGAAAAAAGCTATGCTTGCCATAATTCTTAAAAATTATCCTGTAATTATGTATGATGTGTGTAATTCCTGCTAAAGCACGCAGGTCCTGTATTTGACAGGAGACGTAGTCGAGTCGGACGTGATTACTGTTAATTAGCTATTAATTAGCTATTAATTTAAAATAAAACTCAAAGAAATAACAAATAAACTTTATTGATTAATAAAATATGTATTAACAAAAGGAATGATGCTTATCTAATACTGAAATATATTTTTTACAAAAAAGTAACAGTATGTGTGAGATAAAATAATGTGATTAGTTCATATAAATAAAAGAAATGTTTAAAATAAAATTAAACAATAAAAAGTTACTTCCTAAATATAGTACAAACCTTTTCAATTTATAGAAGTATCGAAATAAATCATAAGGCATCAACAAAATTGTATTGTACCTAAATAAAAAATATAAAGATAAAAAGTGTTGTGTTAATTTTGCGCCAAAATTATATGCAACCAATTTACTTTTGATTCTTAGAAAATGATAGTTTGTTGTCAAAAACGTCCTATAAATTGAAAACAATGTCTGTTGCAGCTTCTAAAACACTGAAATCTACAAAAATATGCTTCTAAGGTTTACTTATGATCAACTATTAAGTAAATAACAAATAAGTTAAACATCTTCAGACTTTTAAAAGCTAAGAGAAAGACGATTAGAAGTATATCGGAGATCTAGTTGTAAAAAGAGATCATTTGGTCGAAATAAATAAATGAAAAATGGTTTTTCCCTATAAACAGTTTTTACTGAATAATTTTGGTAACTTGATATAGACTAGAATGTTTATAAGGGCCAATTTAGTAGGCGAAGAATCTACTATACCGACATTAACGACAGGATAGTATTCTAAAGCATTGGAAATCAAGTCAATAGCGTCTATATCAAATTACCAGTGCTGTACATTATTAAATTTTTATATAGTTAATTTCAGCTATAATTTTTTACGAACCGTCTTCCACCTTAGAACGTTTACATGGTCAGCTTAACTAGCAAATAATTTAGTGATTTAACTTTTGTTAGTTATTAAAAAATCAATGCAGGTTTAACCCCTTAACGTACACATTAATTTTGAAGTTATGGTCAAAAAATGATCGAATTTTTTTTTTAGTAAAAATGTTTTGTTTTGGTTAGAATTGAAAAAAAAAATATTTTCAATGGCGTAAAACCTTTATTTTTCGTGGGGGGGGGGGGTATGCAAATCCGTTGAAATTTAAAAATTTTGTTCAGACGAAATACTTTGAATAGGTAAATAGTAGTATGATTTATATGAACAATACAAATATTCCAACACATTTTATTGACACACACACACAATATTGTATTTTAGATGAATTATAATGAAATTTACTAAAACAAAAAATATACACATTACTCTAACCTACCGAATGTTATATGCAAAATTTACTTACCAAACAATATAATAATATGTTGAAAATAAGGCACAAATTAGTTCAAATGCAAAAAACAATAAATATCGACTTCAGACGACTTTACACCGGCAAGACAGAAGGCTTGTATCAAAACAAAAGTTCGACAATAATATTGGTTATAAATGATGATGATTACAAATTGCAAGTTATGAGATAATAAATATATTTTAAAGTAACTCAATATTGACTGAGTCATCTATTTTATAATAGAAAAATAATTTAGATATATTTATGTCTCTTTATACAAATATCCGTTTGCAAGGCTTGAAAAATTTTATGGATAAAATTTAACCGGCGCCCGTGTCCCAGACGAGCGCGTACAAAATTACCAGTAAGGCGCGCCCGTGTCTGAGACGGGCACGTACGTTAAGGGGTTAAAATCATTTAAGTATTAATTGACAATTGTTTTGTCGAATTTAGGTACTGTTCAGATTGTTAGTTGTGTTGTAGAAGACACAGGGTGTCCACATGCCTTAAACATTTATGAAGTTTCCCGTTTCAAAAGCGTTGGCTCCAATTGTTAGTGGTTCTGTGATTCCCCGAAACTGGAATGGAACGAATTAGGGCTTCCAAAACAAAGATACAAGGTGTGGCAAGATTGAGACTGACAAGTGACCGAAGAGCACCAAATTGCTAAATTTCACGTTGAACTTGTAAGCCGCTACTGAATCTCATAGTTTATTGAAAGACGTTTATAGAAACTACTTTTTCGAGTGGTTTCGGCGTTTTCACGATGGTCGAGAAGATGTTGGAAGAAAATTGATCGTCCGTTCAGTATTGGTATGATTGATGTATGTGAGAAAAAAAAATGTGTACAAATTGCAAGTCAAGAGGTTTCTGGCTAATTTCAGCATTCCAGCGTGGACCATCCGCTTTATTCGTCGGATCTTGCATCGTGTGACGTCTATTTGTTTTCTAAGGTACAAAGCTTCATTAAAAAAATAAGATCTCAGTCCATTCAAGATGTGAAAGAGGCTTTTGGAATTTTTAAATATATTATAAGTCCAAAATCCTTTATTTGGATGTATTTTTATTGATCGGTAAACTCAATAATGATCCATACGAAAAATTTGACAAGCATTGACCAAAATTACGGCTTGAGGTGCTGATATGTGAATATTGTCAATACATTTAAGGGTCTGTAAATTTCCAAAAGACACTAGTTGGCTTTTAACTTAAATTTAACAGAAAAAAATGTTTCAAAATCCGACGAATACGTCTATTTTAACGATGGAAGTGAAAATTTTGGGAATGCCATTATTTGACATTGAAACAAAATATTTGTCAAAAAATATGGGAACCAACGTGGGGTTTGCACACGACACTTCGTGGAAAAACAAAGAATTTAGAATAACCTGATGACATATGGCTGAACGATTCAAAATTTTGCATTAGTAAAATTATGTTTGTTATTACTATACATCAATTAAATCATATGTGGACACCCTAAGAGACTTTGTGCATCCTCCTTAGTGAATTTCCACATTATTTGCTTGCAATTGTAGTATAAAATATTAACACAACAAATGTCTAACTGTAGACACCAAATCGCTGTGTAATGCGCATGTCTGAAAGTAAAAATACCATACATGTATTCGTGGATCACTTGTGAGGTTAACTTTTACTTCTTGCCAACTTCATGTTGTTTAAAAGTGTCATGATTAACACTTCAAAAGATTTTGAGCACCATTTTAGAGATCTAAACAGCGCCTCAGCGATACCCTATTTGGAGAAATTATCTCCTGGTGTCTTCTTTACAGCTAGAAATATGTTGTGCGATATATTTGTAACAAAAAACACCTAATATACATATTTTAGCTTTGGACGTGACAAAAGCTACTCAAAAATATTATTTCAAGTAAGATTGTGACATTGAAAAAAATAATTTCTCATATGGCACTTAGGATTGTACACAAGGTCTATTTGCACACCAATTATAAAATTTATGGAAAATATTTTAAACGATAGGTTAACATTTCGGTAAAAATGTTCTAAAACATTTGAATTTGAACTTTTTAGATTGGGATAAAATATTTTATATGTATATATATGTAAGTATAACACATTTTTCAGTAAATGCACTATTCGTGGCATGAAGGAATGTTAAAATCTATAATACTTTGGTATATATCGTACAGTGTGGACTAAAAAACGTTTCAAATTTGCGTTTTGTAGAATATAAAAATAAATACAGTAGGCGCTAGTTACGAAGATCCAGCGTAAATCCTTATTTTCGTACCGATTCGATTCGAGCGCCTTGTTTACATATTTATCCACGCTGTTAGTAGCGCAGCGATAACTATTTGGTGCCGTTAATTACTTTAATTATATAAAAAGCATCATCACGCCACTATCTACCTCTTCGGAACAAAGTTTTTAAAGTTACGAAAGTGAGGTTAAGTTTTGCCTAAAGCCAACTTTATGTTGGTTAAAAGCGTCATTATTGGAATACAACCTAAGATACTTTTAATACTTAAAGTTTGATATTTTAAAATTTTCAATAATTTTTTGCTTACTAAAATTTCTTTTGAGTTCAAGTAATCTTTAAAACAATTTAAAATAGTCGTTTGGCGAACAGACATAGCATCCAAAGCCAAGCACATTTAGAATCAATGATAAAAAAACGCCACTTGCAGCTCAAGAAATAGAAGAAAATTGGTTTTATCATCACGAATTACAAAAAATATTGAGCTTCTGCCACTGAAAATTCATCCAAACAGTAATAAAAAAAGAGGAACACAAAAATCTTGAGTACCGAATACATACCAATAACACAAAGCATTAGAAGAAGATTAACATTACAATGGTCGAATATTTAAAGAAAAGAACTAAACAGGCAATAATAAAAACGGCAAAAATTAGAGAAAATGTAAATATTCTCTAAATTCAATGTCGTCTAATATATTTTGGTCAAATGTACAAACATTTCTTTTTGCTCTTCTTTAATTTGATTGAAAAATCTAGATGTGGCTCATAGGTATCAACTTATACTCCAGAGTTCGATATTTCAGATGTTTAAAAAGATACAAAAAGTGGTATCTACATAAAAATGGGTCGAGTACAGCTAAAAATTTTAAAATTATTTTCAAATATACAAGGTATTCCCACTTCTTAATTTTTTGATGATCACTTTGTAATGTAGGTACCCAAAATTTGTACTTATATACTGAACTAAACACAAAATCAAAATAAATAATGATAAAGTCAACTTTATTTAGATCGGATGAGCTAGCTGGCCATCGAATATGGGTGTAGTGAGGTCACACAATAATGCACAATGTTTTAAATGACATCTTTTGTTACTATTCTTTGTCACTCCCTTTCCTTTCCCAGTTCGTTATGTTAAGTCTTGTCATATATTCTTTAAATTCGTTGCTCCATCTTGACCTCGCTCTTCCTCTTCGCCTTTTGCTGCCAATGCACTACGTAGTACCATTCTGGTAATTCTAGATGGAATCATTCTTTGCACATGGCCCAACAATCTAAGTCTTTGAACCTTAATTATCGCTAATATGTTGCCACAAGATTTTGCGCTCCCAAACTAATAAAAACTCTTGGTGTTTTTTGTTGTGACCCATTTTTCAGAAATATACATCACTATTGGCCTTATTACGGTCTTGTATGTCCTTAGTTTTGCTCTTCGAGATATACTTTTGCTTCTCAACAACCCATTGAGAGCATATACAGCGCGGTTGCCAGACATAATTCTTTTCTGTATTTCTTCCTTGTGTAACAGTTAGGTTCTCTTGTGAAGACATTTCCTAAGTACTCAAATCTTTTAACTTCTTCGAATTTATATTGTGTTACATTTGCTGTTATTATTGTTATGTACTGCCCCCGAACGAATTTCTTATTTGTGCATTCCATATACTTCGTTTTTCGTCCAAGTGGAAGTTGCTGCGTATGATACCCAAATATATATAAAAATACTTGTACATAAAGGTACTCTAATTTCTTAGTTATTCGTTAAGAAACTCTTCTACTGAATATGGTCATGTCAGATGATAGCATAATTTTCAGCATGACCACTTGTATATGACGAATTCTTACTACCAGGCCAAGAATATGATTTATTTGCAATTGGGACAAAGCTCACCTTCTCGCCTAACTTTAAAATATTATCACAGGCTATTTTAGGAGTTAGATTTGAATCTGTTAACATCTTCTGTATCATGGAAATACTCAAACTCTTTTTATGTATATCACAAGAGTCATGTTCTACAATACTATCTTCAGAAGATTCAATTAATGGAAATGGTTCTCTTTTTGTATTCATTGTACCATGGGTTCGAACGTTCTTGACTACGTCACACGCCTGGGTCAGCTGTCAAATGTCATGCGCAATATCATACCTTGTGTTCATTGTACCATGGATGTGGCTCATAGTGGCGCCAAAACGAGACAGCATTTGTCAAAATGGGCGGGGCATCGTAGCTATAGAGATGGAAAACGCTTAATACGAATAGGTACTGAGTTTCGTGAAATAGTTTCAGTGGAAGGAATACAACAAAAGAATTAAATCGACTTAAAAAACAGCTAAATTACTAAAATACAATCCAACAAGCACCAGAGATTTACCTTAAATTTACAGAGGTCCAAATTTGGTTCTTACTAACGTCAAAATGTTAATAGTGGGACAGGAAGTTTATTGTAGAGACTTGAGTCACTTTATCATACAGTTATCTAAATATCGAGTTTCTAGAAAGAATAGAGGTGGAATAAGATGTAAGAAATGACAAAAAAGTGTTTCTGAGGTAGATTAACATTAGAATGGTCCAAAATATGAAGATTTAAAGAAAATAACACTACCGGTGGCAACAAAAATAAGGGTAAATATAAAGATTCTCCAATTTCACTGTTTCTAATCTATTTTGGCTAAATATCTAGATATTTAATCTGATATTCTATTTCGCTCATTGAATATTTTAATATTTTTAGCTCACACTGTACGTTCAACTCTGTACAGCTTATGTACAAAAATTGTTTTAATTAGAAATGAAGATAGTAGCGCCTGCCTTATAAACTACGTATTGCCGATACTAACATGTGGAATTTTCGTTATATTCTTCATTTTCCCAACCATTCGCTCACTCTACCATTATCGAAGGCCAAGTTGTGCCTTGGAAGGGGCACCAGACGGCCTCGTTTCAATATTTCCATGTTCTCACCGGGATAATACTGAAAAATACACATAATAATCATATATAAAACCTCCCACCCTACTCATTTCTCTGTGTTCCAATTTTGTATGATCAAATTTACATTAGGACAAAGCCTAAACTCTTTTTTATAGTAAATAAAGTATCTTACCTGACATTGTGAGATAAAATCTAACAAAGCTGATCCCAATTTTCGACTAGACTCGACCAAGTGTTCAAGACTACATAGAAAAAACAAACAAATTAGTACTACAGCAAATATGTTTCTTATATTGTACGTGAAATTGAAAAAAATTGCAGTTTTTACCTGGTGGGTTCAGCTAGGCCTCCATATACTATATTATCACAGATTTTGGTGTTGGCGTTAACGTCAAAAAGGGGAATCCCAAAATGACAATCCAGTAATGTCCAAGCCTAACAGAAAAAGTAACGTATTAATAAAATTATCACATTTACGTAGAAAAACATAATAGAACCTGATTATTATTGGTTGTAATGCAGTCTCTATCTCTATTAAGGTGCAATTACCCCAAATAATGGTTAAATATATTAACATGACGTGTCTGACACTTGACAGCCGCCATGTTGGATAAGGGACGTGGTCACATGACGCCAATTGGTCAATAGAAGCGCGGCGGCCATATTGGAACGGGCATGGCATTTAATTCACCTGCCAACGTGATACACATGGGCAAGCCTTGCACATTAGTTTTAGTTTAGATTTCATATGTACAGATTTTAAGAAGTAAATGTGAGATTGGTTATAATTTAGTAATTATAAAGTTTTCAAAAGTGTAGAACAACAATTATTAAAAAACATTAAAGACTTTAATGACAAAGTTATCAATAATAAAAAAACTAGAAGGATTTTTGGACAAAATTGTCTAAACTAAGATTCTTTTAAGTTTTAAAATCGTTCTTGTAAATAAATATAGTAACAAAAACCTTACCTCAGCAATATTATTTTCCTCTCCACTGTCTTCTTTCTTCTGCTCGCAGTCGCTCCCACTCTTAACATTTTCCTCCTTATTATCCCTACTAAACATACTGATATTCTCCTCGTTGGGACTAGTAAGTCCATCTATCGATAGACTGTTCTTCAAACTCAACTCCAACGTAATATTTTCCTTGTTGGTGCCCTCCTGACTGACCACCAATTGATCCAGTTCTTCTTGCAACAGATTCGAGCCTTCTTGACTCGTGAAACCGTTCGCAGGTGACGACGACTGACTGGTGTTCGAGACTGGCGTAACGGCGAAGTGGCTTTCGACCGGAGATTGGAGTTTCGTTTCTCTTTCGGGTTTCTCTTGAGGTTTTTCGGTGTTGAATGCGAAATTCTCGTTCGATATCGATAACGGTTGGGAGTTCAGTTGATTGTTGTTCTCTGTTTTTATCCGGGACAGTTTGGAAAATCCTTTAAAAGAAGATAATAAGATTATTATTCAATACATTCAACTATTTCATACTTTGAGTATACACATACATATTTACATTTCATGCTCATTTTGTACAAAAAACATTAAATTATTTGTATAAAAAATCTAATAGTGTCAAACTGGGAGATCTGGGCAGCGATTATTGCTGTATATTGTAAATCAATGAATTTATTAACTCACCTGATCCAGCAGTTCGGTTGTTCCTACCAAGTCTAACTTGCTTTTCTCTATTCGGACACCCAAAATCAAGAACGCCGATATTGGCGAACGTCAAATACCCACAATTGTGGTCCAGATCGACCACTTCCTGCAAATACTTAACCGCCTTGTGTTGTCTGAAAGCCAAATCCGTAGGTCGTTCTTTGATTTTCTTCTCGTTGGATTTGATGGGGGTGAGAGGCTGGAACGGGAAGGATATTATGTGTGTTTGGGCCGGTTGATGGACCCCATAGGCTTGGATCAGGACAGGGCTGAATTGGAGGGTGGCATTGACATAGAGAATGTTGGCTATGGGGATGACGGCCGGTTCGTGAAGCCACGAGTGGATCAGTAAACGAGAAAAGCCGAGAAACATGCGTGGTAGTTGATTTAAAGTTGTTCCTGAAAGAGAAATTTAGATTTGTATATAAATAATAACATATACGAATAAAAGTCTATTATATATTATGATCTTGGCGTTCCTCCCTAGATATCTGGCTTTTACCAAGTATTCTATGTCATTTTGTTCGGTTTTTTGCTTGGGTCTTCCAATTAAGAGCTCTTATTATCGATGCATCTTACATTTCGTTATTTTTCGACCTAATGTTTGGTCTCCGACATCCTAGATGACTCAGTGAACCTCATATCATGTATATTCCATAGTTGCCTATGCTACAGAAATATATTTCAAAAGTTATTTGACTCACCCTTTGTAAGAAGTAAAGACGGTGGTCCATATCCAGTTAGATGGTATAAAAATAATTTGAACCATAAGGTATTAACTTCAGGTACAGCTGGTCCCAAATGAGGAGGTAGTAGACTTGTTACTGGCCTGACTTCTCTGCTGAGGGGGGCCATTGATACCAATAACCTAAAGCGAAGCAATCATGATTTTCAAGAAGAGAGAAGAGATCATGAAATCGAAACTTAAGGAAATGCAAGAAGAAAGAGAAGAAAAACACACTTACTTATATTTTTTCTGCAACAGTCTCAAACATGTCGCCTCGTCTAAAGAATGCAAACTTTCTAACCTAACTAAATCTAAACCTGGACTAGGAAGTTTTCTTAAAGCCATTACAGTAGATCTTAAAATTACAGCATGGTCGAAGAATCTTCTGGCTTCCCCTGAAACCATAAAATATACAAACCATTTAACTTATACCACAGGCAAAACAAATGGAGTTGTATATCATAATCAAATTTCGCATGTTACCATATTTTGAATTTGGCAAAAAGAGCCCAAAAAAAAGTTTTTTTCATAGTATAATTTGCATTTGTAACAGTTTATTCACCAAGAGTATCTATATTTGCGAAATAATAATATTACTTAACTAATTAAACTTTTGGATTAATTTTTTTTGTGTCACATTAGTACTCTCATCTGATTGAATTTATCACATGCAACAGCTATTTTGATATTCCACTTACCTTCCCCTTCGGCATCTAAAACAGAGACTTTCTCCAATTCAGCCAAAAAGCTATCCAAACTCTCATCGCAAAGTTTTCCCACTTCAAACATGGTCACTGCGTGTTTTTTTAATCCCGGTGACAGGTTTCCCATCATCAAATATGCCGTTAGAGTGGAATCAAACAAGAAAGCAACCCTCTGACCACGCCTGGGCAGGCTACTGCTCGCTGGACTCTCAGGAAGATCCGATTGTGGGGATTGGAAGTCTGAAGAAGTGTTTAATGCAGAATCTTTACTGAGGTTTAAAGTCAGGGGAGTGATGTCCATATTACTGCAATAAAGGTTGATATTTTCTATTAATATTATATACTGTACTCCTGTACAATATGATACAAAAATGACTGAATATAAGTGAAAAGAAGGTTAACTATCTCTCAAAAATGTAATAATAATTTTATTCTTACTTGGAGTCTTGTGTTGGAATATTTAACCATGTAGGGTGCCATTGTTTTTCCTGTTCGGGGTCCAGGTTTAACTTGTGGGCAAACTTCAGTCGACAGTATAAAGATACAGCTTGTTTCACTAATTCCGTATCAACTTGTAATACAGCAGCAAGCTGAAACAACATCAAAAAATAATTTGATCCATGCTGTAGTAACAAATCATATAAATTTACCTCCCCTACAGTAGTGTGCTCATCTATTGACACAAATATTTTATAAAGTAGAGTTTCAAAATAGTCTCCCAAGATCCTATTCATCACAAAACCTTGCAAGGGGGGTACTTGCACCATATCTGCAGCTGTGATGGGTACATCTAAATATATCAAGCCTTTTCTACAAGAATTAGTTAGTTAATGATTAGTTTTAAATTGGGAATCTCTATAACTTACTTGTATAAACTCAGTACTGTGAAATAGGGTAACTCTCCAGCATTTTGAGATCCTAGATCTATTAATTTATCAATAATGTGTAATTCCTCATCATTAACCATCTAAAAAAAACAGTTAATAATATAGTTATAACTAAAAATAAGCATTTTGGTATGAAAATTAGCAAAGCATACAAGTTCCTAAAATAATAACTGTCTTGTATTGCAAAGACTAGTGCTACATGATATATTCTGAAGAATAATTGTGAACCACTCTCTAGGCAACTGTGGCATTTTAATCTAACTTCGGTTTAATAATTAACAAAAATTCTTGTTTCGCTCCAGAAAATGTAATTATAAATAGCCTACCTTTACATCTTCTTCTAAAACAAGTCCAACCTCTACTCTCCACCAAGGTTGCATATAAATATCACAAGGAACAGTAGGCAAGAGGCCTCTAACATTTTTCCTTCCAAACAATCTTCCTTTGTTAGATCTGCTTTTATTCATTAAGTCAATATACTCATTTCTACCTATACCCAATAATCTCAGGCCTTAAACATAACCAATATTTTATTGTTGTGTTGCAGTATGTATAAAATGTATACAAAAACCTTTTCATAAATATAATACACTAACTAAGCTATATTAAATATAACAACTGATTAAGGAAATACTCACAGTCTGCTGCAGTAAAATTTGGCAATGTATCATAGCTCTTTTCAGCTTGCATAAGCTTTTCCACTACTGATATATAATAGTTAAAGGGTGTAATTCTTAAGCCCTTCACAATCATATCAGCTAGATGATAAGGAAACAGCATAAGACGCTCTCTGCTGTAAGACACAATTCTTTCGTAGTACCTTTTTTCATCTTTAAAAATATATCTCACTACAAATAAAAACCTTAATTTTTATCAAAGCAAAGATATTACTTGGTAAATATATTCAAAAATACTATTTCTGATATATTCCTATAAGTCATTTAGGTGCCTCTATTGTAATGATAGCTTTCTCCAATCTGGTTCTGAGAAATGAGTTAAAAGATTGTTTCAAATCAATGAATGATAGGTGTATCCGTTTTGTGCATGTTAAAAGTAAACATATCTTATCTATTGCAAAACTTACCTAAGTTTCCGCGATATCGCAACTGATTCTTTATACTAAAATTAACCACACATCGATCATATTCCTTGGACGAATTGCTTAGTATCTATAACATCCAATAAAACAATATTTTAACATAATAATCACCAAAAACATTAAAATCGAATATTTTTACCTGTTTGATATGTGAAGGAAGTTGTGGCCAAGGAACTTTGTTGCGAATATTTTCTTCAATTTCTGCATTCATTTTGTATTTCCTGATTGTTTCATTTCAAATTTCGTAAAAAGTAAATGTAAAATGTTTATTAAAATGTAAGACCTTTCTCTCAAAATTGAATATAGAACAAGGACAAGGACAGGTGTGACATTGACAATATGCGCCTTCTTTTTTAATTTGCGATAAAGAAATTTGTCGACACCAATAATATAAATGTAAAATATATCAAACAATTATTTACTGATATTGTAAAACCATAATTTTGGTTACAACATTAATTCTATACGTAACCCTTGGAGAATTACAATTACATGTGTATTAGATGCGTAATCTCGATTTTTTTTCATGCAAAACTTAAAAATCTCTACCTTTTTTATGTTCTTAATTCCTAAAAGAACCGCCCATGGATTTCTTTAAGATTATTTTCTGTCCAAATAATATTCTGTCATGTTGACATAATGTTGTAAACTTCACTCTCGTAGAGTTCACAGATAAATTATATCTAGATTGGTAACAAATATAAAAAAGCCAACGCACGTTTTTATTTGGCACCCTTCCGTTTGGTGGCACTACCAGTCTCGTTCCTTCGATTAGAGAAGGACAGAGAGTTTCTCGTTTCTCTTTCCTTGTCTGAGTAACTGCCGTTGTTCGTTGTCACTTTATGTACTTTTATAATTATGTATAATTTTATATATTAATCATAATTATATTCAAAGTTCAAAGTCAGTCGAAGTCAAATAAAACAAAACAAATTTTTATTGTTTTTTTTTTCATAAATAATGCAAACAGATACAATTTTAGACAATTTTTGATTACAATTTGACAATTTTAATTATGAAATCGAACACATTACATGGAATAACAGTAGAACATGAAGAACTGACCAAAAAAGATGTGTTTCAGATTACATGGATACTACTAGCAAACAATACCGTTTTCCAAGTCCACGAAATTATATAGATATGTTTGATAAATGGGTGAATGCTGTTAAGAGCCCTAAATTAGAATGCTGCAACAGAAACTATAACAATTTTCATATTTTCACATAAAATACATGTTTTTACACATAGAACATAATGTGTATGCACATGGAACACATGTGTTCATTGTACAATGGTTTTTACCACTTGTTGGTTCACTGGTTGGGTAAGAAGACGAAGACTTGTATTCACATAAAACTTGACATTAGAATAACAAAACAATTATTTAAATACTGACATACTGATAAGTTCTTATCACAACAATTTAGAACACTAAATTATACTACACTTGGCTTGTATTATTAATATTTCTTATAACACATATAACATTTCTTGTAACATTTTTATAAATAAAGATTTTATTCTAAATTTTATTCTATAATTTTTTAACCACTTTGGCATTTTAATGTAATGGAAAATAAATAAAACCTCTACATAAGAAAACAAGACAAGAACCTAACAAGAAAACCTAAATGAGCAAATATGAGTTTACAATCCTAGGTAATTTTACTTTACCTGTCTTTGGAATTTACCGCCATGTTTATATATAGTTATGCACCCTGGCACTAGGCGATGCACAAATCGTCGTTTTATTCCGTTAACATGGGACTGGCACTGCTAGGTGAAAGTGTGCTGTGGTGGTAGAGTTGTCAGTTGGTTGAGCCTTCGTTTGTCAGTTGATTTTTTTGCTTATGTTTTTTAATCACTTGTAAATGTTGAAGTATTTTTGTTTAATGGAATAATATTTTGTACTAAAAGATGTATACACCTACTTCTGTGTCTCTTTCTGGTCCAGCCTTTTCATTTTTGCTCTACGAAAATACTAAATCGCGATTTCATCAGGTAATTGAGAAATATTTTTATTATCATTCTAAATTATCTTATGATTATTTTTATAGGAGGGATTTTTACTTGGAGAACTTATCAAGAAGGAAACCAAAACGATAACAGATAGCGATCAACAACAGGTTAATATAAGCAAAATAATCAAAATAAACTCGGTGGTGCCATTCCCCCAAACTCATTATTTTTATAATGGCACTGGTAAAATCAACAAAGATAAAGTTCGAGAGTTTTTAGGAAATCAGTTCAGCAAGGTCGTGGCTTGGTACAAATATCAAAAAGGCACCAATACAAAACTAACGCTTAGAGACAGAATAATACACAGGCAACTTCTGGAATTATTTGATATTAGTCCAGAAATGTTTACCTGTTGTTTGCTTACCACAGAACTATCAGATAACGCTGCTACTCACCTTTTTTCACAAATATTCGTTCGTTGTAATAGCTTAGGATGTGATAATATACCTGTAGTCATACCAAATCTAAGTGAGTCAAATAATATGTATAAAAGTTCAGAAACCTCTTCAGAGACTTTTAAAAAGATATTAGGTGATTTAAAAATCGATAAGAGAAACACCCAAGGACTGGTTATTATTAATAAGATACAGAATGCATTGCAGAAACATATAGATACATTGGTGACAGATTTAGCGGAATCTGAAAAATATCTTTACGAACTGGAGAAGGAGGTTAGCCAGTTGGAAATTTATAAAAAGGTTTGTTCATTCAATTATTATTAGTTAATGAAAGGGACTTCTTCATGATTTATTTGCATGTATTCATAAAGTAAATAATTTTGAGGTTAGATTTTAAAAAAAGCAAAATTTGAAAACTCATTAAACAATTTACAGTGTGTCTTTCCTATTGCTTTAATATAGTGTTCCTTCTCAGTCTCAGGTCTTAATTACTATATATAGCCATTGATTGAAGAAAATCATAATTGAGATAAACTGGGGATTCACATAAAAATAATTTTTAGTGGAATCACCTCTCACCATGCTGAATTATGTCTTGACATTGGCAATTTAAAGTTTGGTTTTGACACATATATTCAGGAAATTTAAGTAAAAATGGTATTCAAAACATTAATTGTTAATCTTCTTATAGATGTAAAAGTAAACACCTATTTGCAAAATAGTGTAGATGAGTTTTTAATTAGTGTGCCAATTAGAAATACATTAATTTTAACTTTATGTTTATGTATAATATGTATTGGTGTATAATGTCTATATTTTTTTCTCAAAGGTGAAAAAGAAGAATAGTGAAACCTTGGATTCTGCTAATGATTGGTCAGGTGATCATTTAAATAATTCTCAAACATCTAATAATTCAAAAGATCCGTTATACATTGAAGCACCTTCTCAAGCTGAATCCTCTCCAGATGTGAATGCACATGTACCAGTTAAAAAACAAACAGCAGTAAGGGGTAGAGGAAGAGGAAAAAGGGGTAGCAAGGAGTAATGGAAAAAAATTTGGTGTTTCATTGCTCTTATATTTGGGATTTGTACAGTGTGTTTTCTTATACATAAGCCTTCAAAAACATTTTTTTCATATTTATTTTCATCCTACAATGATTTTTTGAACATTGAAACCTAATATTACTATTTTTGTTACTATTAACCTATGGTTACCAATATATTTTCAACTAAGTACTATTAAATCTTTTATTTTACACCTTTCCAACATTTTTCCATGGGTTTATAAAAAAAATGGAAAAGAAAAATCTATTTCCTATCGACCTGGTCAGTCAGCAATGTTACACTTTTTGCTGAGAAACGCATCGCATAAGCTTCCGATGGTCCACAAGGAAGGATGGAAGAGACAAAGAGGGAGAACTCTTTGGAAAACAAAGATCAAAGATTCATAAGGTAATCAAATTTAATATGCAATTTGTAAACAATATATTAAAAATCAGTCAGATAGATCAACAACTTTGGCAGTTATACACCATTTAACACAATTTTTAAGTAATCTTTTTTTGAAATTGATTTCCGGAGTGGAAATCGAATCATCAAACACATTTTTTAAAGACATGCCACAAGAAAACAGTTTCAGAATCTTATTAACTTTTAAACAATCTCCGCCTATGAAATATGTACCTCGGCTATATTCGGGAACGATCGGAAAGTTCAATGCTCTAAATGGCCCTAGGCTTCATAGAAAAGCGGTGATACCTTGAAGCGTGAAGCGTCAGTAACGTGGAAGGGAATGACCACAGGAAGCGATAAAATTTGTTTTCTCTCTCAACGTCAACGTCAAATAGCGTTGCAGAGTAATCATTACGGCCGCCATTACGGAGTCGTAAAATTCTAAATGTATTTTTTGTCCGTAGCGGTGATCATTTTTACATTAGAGAATGGACAAAAACTATATGTGGACTATTGAAAATGACGAAATTTTGATTGATTATGTAAGAAAAAATGAAGCTTTGTATAATATAAAGCACAAGGATTACAGAAAAAGTCAATTGAAACAAAATTTATGGGAAGAAATTGGTGCTCATCTTGAAACAACAGGTATGTGAAATAAATAAGTGAATAGGTAAAAATAATCACTAGATAGTAAGATATAAGCACGATATTATTTAGTAATTTATAATGTTAAATGTTATATAAGTATTATAGCTTTTTAATATCATGCAGAATAAATATGATGCTCTGAAAATTAAATTTTTAAGAAGGACTAAAAGTTAGGCACACAACACTCTTCATGAAGTATACGAGAACATAAAAAAGTAGAAACAGGCAGTTGTAGAGAAAAATAAAAACACAAGTTATATTATCTACTATATAGTAGATAACTACTAATATTATCTACTTATATCAGTAGATTCTACTTATAACAAATTTACATGTAAACTGGAAGGTTGACGGAACCAATACGTTTATAGGCGTGCTAGACTTTAGAAAGTGTCCGTTCTATATAAAATTTGTCCAAAAAAAAGGCCATTCATTGTTTTTCTCGTAATTTCTAATAAAAAATTGGAATACTCTAGAAAACTAAAAAATGGCAACAATGTTATAAGTTGAAAATTAGTTGTTTCCAATGACGTATTGGTTGTTTCTCTGAACAGTGGCGTAGATACTAAGAAAAATCATTGAAAACATAATATGTCTCGTATTTTATTCCATTAGTAGTAAACAATTTCCTCCCGATGTTTTTTATTATTTACTTTCTGGGATGCTTTGGGTAAGCTAGAGTTCTTATGGGAGGTAATTTTATTTCTAATAAAATATCTTGTTGACAGGTATTGACTGCAGCAAAAGATGGGCGTACGTACGTGATTATTATATTCGACGAAGAGGAAAACTTGTAAGTGGTACAATTGGAGAAGCAGCAAAGAAGAGATCTGCTCACTTAACCTTTTTGGATAGCATGCCTTCTGTACAAAGAAAATCAACGACGAATTTCGTTGGCGTTGAATTTATTCAAGATGAGGCTGATTTTGTAGATGAAGAACAAGCTGACAATAAAGATAATACGTTTATTCGGGAAAACAAAGATATAGAGATTATCTATGACGAACATTATAAAAGTGAGTTTAGTGAGGATTGTAACAACGAAGAAGAGAGTGTAGTGACAGACATTTTGAAAGATAAAAAAAGGAAAATGTCGACAAAATCTGATGAATCGTTGGCATTACTGAAATCTGTAAATGAACGAAATAATCAAGATGAAGTAGATGAAACGGATCTTTTCTTCCAATCTATGGCGAAAATTGTAAAAAAACTTCCTTGGAGCGACCAAGCTAAATTGAGGATGGAAATTTCGACTTTGGTTAGTAATGCCGAATTAAATTTTATTTACAACCACACTGACGCATCGTCGTGATGTAGTGCTCTATAGTAAACGTATATTACATGAATTTTTAGAAATTATATTAAAAAAGTTATTATTTATATTTATATTGTATTTATTAATAAAATTATATCAGCAAAAATGTGTTTTCTTTTCACTGCCCATTTTCAGTACCCCATTTCTCTTTATTATTTAAATAAAATCCGAATATTCGTCTACAACTGTGTACTTTATTACCTATACAAAACCGCTTAACAACATTCTACAACAAAATCTCAATCTACTCTTTGCTAAAACCATCATTTTAGTGTAATAAACTAACATTCGGTGCCCCTTCTGGTTATTTTGGGGTGTCGCAACTTATAAAGTTCTCCCAGTAAAACTTATTATTTATTTGTAAAGCTCGGTAAAATTAAAAATAAAATACCAATGTGGCAATGTATGTCCTAAAAGTTCATGAACAGACTAACTTTTAAAATAATAACAAAGCTGGGGTTGAAACAAAATCTGTAAATATAAAATTCAAAATAATCAGTCTCCAAAGTCCAAGAAACCAAAGATAAAAAATCAGCACTCTCATAGATTAATCCATATCACTGGGCCGGCGTCCACTCGCGTCACCCACTGTAGCCACCCCACTGTTTATGACATAACAGCAGAGATCAAATCCAGTTTTATAAATGCGAAGCTTATTTTAGCCTGTGTGGGTCATAGCATCCTCAAGAATGTCTCTCCCTCCAGTCGTCCCTATCCATCGCCTTCCTCCGCCAATCACGTATTCTCATATTTCTCATGTCTTCATCGATGTTATCAAGGAACCTTGTTCTGAGTCTAACTCTCCTTCTCTGACTAATGGGTCTATCAAAGAGCGTTTTTCTAGCTGGGCCATTTTTTTCCATCCACATTACATGCCCTATCCATCTCAGACATCATATCTTATTATATTTTACGATAACTGTTGTATCGTCTTCTCCACACTCCGTTGTTATTCACGACAATTGATAAGACTATAGAGCCCATCTTGACGGCATATATTATTGCTAAAATAGCTATTGATTGGTACATTGAACAATCCCCAAAAACGTCGTCCTTGTTATTATTAAGGCTTAATGCATGTCGGTACGTTATTAATAGAAAAAACTGTAGTTCTGGCAACAATGCGGTAATCAATTTACCGCAAAACTTTGTCTATTTGACAATAGGTAGCGCTAGTATTAAGTATAATGCAAATAAACTATCCAAAATATATTGACTACATTATAAAAATGCAATAGTATTTATAAAGTACTAATATTTGTATATAATACACTTTTAGTGTATTATTATGTATATTGAACATGTAAATAAAGGTTTTTATATTTTATTTGTGCTCTTTGACAACATGTACCTTTTTATAACATAGTCAACCTGTTGACTGACTGATAACATTCCTGTCTTCACCTTCTAGTGCTGCCAACCTATGCTATATCATAATCATAATCTCCCATTTTACTCTCTAAATCTAGAAGGCTTAATTATTCTCCTACCTAATCTAGTTTGAGGTTAAATCTCACTTTCACTTCTATCTCTTGAACTGTTAATGTGATTATGGAAATTGTTATCAAGTTTGTCTGGTGATGCCAGGTGATGATTAGACATATTTTTATAAGATTCTCTAGCAGGCAATGCTAAACTAGAATCAAATTCAGTATGAGTATTAAAAGGATGTGGAGATTTTATAAACAATGAGTTTCTTCTATATTCATTATTTTCGAAATCCTTTACAATATAGGGAATCCTTTACAATATACACAGTATTTGGGACTCTCATGTTTATTTATAATTTTTGCGAGCACCCAGACCCTGTTTTTCATAAGCATTCAGTCTGAAAAACCCATCTCTTTCTTTGGCCTGTCTATCATAATAATGTTTCTTCTCTACCCTTTTTCTGTTGGTTTACTCTGCGATACACACAATACCAAACTAAGAGTAAAACTTGTAAAGCTCTAAAGATAAAGAATCTAAGTAAGCTAGAATCATTTAAAACGTGGGTGTAGGGGAGTATTTTAAAAATTTCTTGGACTGCACGAAAAGCAAACGAAGTTATACATTAAATATAGAAAAACAACTACTCAAAATGAAGAAAATAATAAAAATCAGTACCTAATTTAGGTCATTTGCTACGTAATTACCACCACATTCCTCAATTGATCATTAAGGGTTAAAATATAAGAGAAACGAGGTATTTGACGAAGAAACGAGGGAAACTAGACAGGAATAGGCTTTGAAGTACCTACTTACGCATAGAAAAAAAGTACTTCTACAGCTGAAGATGCCATCATAACTTCTATCCTCAAACGATGGAAACGGCACATGAAGAAGGGGATTCAACTAAAACATTGATCCTTTTACATAGTACTTAGTAAGGTAGAATATTATTTGTAGACTATCTTAAAAAATATAAAATCGTCGGCAATGTATTATTATGACTTAAACATTTTACAAAGGATTCTTCTTCTTCAGGTGCCGTGCATTTCTGCGTAGGCTTCCACCGTACATCGTCTTGTCAGGTGAGATGTTAAATAGTCAGGATTAAATAATTCTGTTTTTAGCGGCATTGCGAAGCATTTCATAGCTGTGGATTCCTGTCCATTGTCGAATATTGCGCAGCCATGACATTTTTTTACGTCCCAGACCTCTCCTACCCTCTATCTTCCCTTCGAGTATCAGTTGCTGAAAAGTATATCTTTCTCCTCGTAATATGTGTCGCAAGTATGCAGTCTTCTTACTTTTTACATAACTAAAAAGTTCCCTATCCTGTAAGCCCGCTCTTCTGAGTACTTCCTCATTTCTGACCCTGTCCGTCCATGATATTCTAAGCATTCGACGCAGGCACCACATTTCAAACACTTCAAGTTTGTTAATGGAACTGGCCTTTAACGTCCATGCTTCCATTCCGTACAAAAGAACAGGCCACACGTAACACTTAAGCATCTCGTATCGGAGGTTAAAGTCCAATTTGCGATCAGTCAGAAACTTACGAAGCCTCAAAAAAGCATTTCTGGCTTGTTCCACTCTGCTCTTTATTTCATTCTCGGGGTCCCAACCCTCGTTCAGCAAACAACCCAAGTATTTAAATTGCCTGACCTGTTCGATTTCTTCTCCAGAGACATATATCTTTGCGTTGGGGTAATCATTTCAATATTACAAAGGATATTGTTGGTCAATATCAATGCGGATTTACTGCTGGAAAGTCAACTACACACCAAATTCAAGCCCATAGACAGATTCTAGAAAAGTCACTAGAATATAACATAGATACACATCATCTCTTCGTCGACTTCAAAGCGGCCTATGACAATGTGTATATCAATGCATTATGTTACGAACATGCATTCTACGTAGACCATATAACGGTTGCAGGCCGGGAAGAGGATGATCTGTCCTTCTAGAAGTGACGGGAACTGTCGATCGCTGGAGAGTTCGATCCGACAAGCAAACGAATTAGAGGTGGATTACGCCAGAATATTTCTAATACATAATATCTTTTATATATAAGCATACCTTCTAGGAGTTAAGTAGAGTTGATAAGATATTTTCGTGCTGTACACTTCCACATATTTATATAAAATAGAACCGCTCGTTTTATTTACAAACGGTACAATTATATAATGCAATGATAGACTTTGGGATCTCACCTAAATTAGTTAAGTTGACCCAACTAAAAATGCAAAACGTAAGCTCATGCGTTAGAATTGAAGGAGAAAAGTCTACGTTCTTTGGCATTAATAATGGTCTAATACAGGGAGACGCGCTGGCGTGTCTTTAATATTGCCTTGGAAAAGGCAATCAGACAATTAAATATTAGAATGAATGGAACTATTTTTAATATATCGACGCAAATTCTAGCTTTCGCTGACGATATAGTTATGGTGGACAGAAGTATGAGAGACATGGTGCAGTGTTTTACGAGGCTTGCGGACGCGGCAAGTGAATTAGGACTTCTGGTCAACGAGGACAAAACCAAATATACGTTGGTTTCTAAAACTCCCGAAATATCCAACAGAGAATTCAAATTAACAACCATACCTTTAAAAAATAAAAGTATAAAACGTGGAGTAAAGTTCAATATATACAAGACCTTAATAAGACCAGTTTTGATATATGGGGGACGTGAAAACGTGGACCTTATCTCAGAATGATGAAAGACTTCTTGGTATTATTGAGAGAAAAATTCTTAGAAAGATTTTTGGGACCGCAAATGAATATGGGCTATGGCGTCGAAGATATAACTTTTACTATATCAGTTATAAACTGATCCAGATATTGTGAAATTCGTTAAAGTGCAGAGACTTGGATGAGCTGAACACATTGCTGGGATGTCAGATCACAACTACACGAAGAGATTAATATTTTCAAATCCAGAGGGCACAAGAAGTAGAGGACGACCACGAAGGAGATAAATTGATGATGTGGAAAAAGACCTACAGATTCTAAGGGTTAGAAGATGGAGGGAAGTTGCCAGGAATCGACAGGAGTGGCGACTTCTTTGTGAGCAGGCCAAGATCCACAACGAATTATCGAACCACTTATGATGATGATGATATTAAAAAATGTCTGTGTGTACGATTCAGGTTAATAACAATTTATTTTTCACTGTCGTTAGGAAATTAGATGAAAGTAAAACCCACAAACTATATAAAAATCTATTTATTTAAAATCATATAGTACAAAGCATGTGATCTTAAAACTAAAGAAAAACAGCAACTGTCGACATCTATGTTGTCGACATATGCCAAACAATAGTCAAAACCATATTTACCTATAAATATAACTAATCAGTACTTTTTACAAGAAAAAACCAGTTGACTGCATCGATCATAATCCATTATGTCAAAAATTATATAAATATACAGTCAACTAGCTTTTGACTATACACAGAATGATGGATTGTCACACAAAATTTCAAAACTATAGTACATTTCCAATCCAAACAGTGGAATGTTGTTAGAAAGAATATTTAGTAGCAATAAAAAGGTTTAAATGGCACAAATTAACTGATTATTAGCAGTGGAATGCAAATAGTATTGTTCTGGAATGTTTTGTATTAATACTTCAATAAAAAAACATTTTGGGTTATCAAAGAAACTTATTGGTAGGCTACTGCTGGTAAAAAAGTCTTTGGAATTAAGACGAAAAAGTAGACAGATATGTAAAAACTCAAAGAGCTATAAAGAACCACAAAATACTTCCAAAAGCTCTAGTACAACAAATAATGGCGTTAGTTCATCGATATTAAGAATTTAAGAGTGATAACTCCTCTACATTAAAAGACCCCAGTACGAAACCGAACATAATGAAGTAAAAACATTTCAGAATGCCGGAAAGTAAGGTTGACACATTTCCTGAAAACCTGTACACTCGTTTCGAAAATTGTGTGACACCCTGTAGAAGGCATATTCTTTAATTCTTTAAAATTAACAATTAAATTAATAAAATAAGTATTTACAAATTATAAAAACATTTTATAAAAATTTAGTCCTTAGTGGACCTAAACCGTCAATATCATTTACCATCAATATACAGTGTGTCTCAAAAGCTATGACCAAATTACTTACTCAAATAAAACTGTCGAATTTTCAATATTTTTAGGAGTTACGTCGAGGCAGTACTTTTGAGGCACATAGGGTAAAAAAGTGAGCTTAATTTGAGGTTTCCAACTAACAATATTGGCAGTGAAATACACAATTTTAATTGATATGTGATAAATGATAGCCTATAAAAATTTAATGTAGAATTCGAGAAAATATGTAAATTCTTCGTATAAAATTTGTTGAAATATCCAATATCCAGTAGTGTGGAATGTTGTGCGCACTTTTATTGTAAAATTCTTTATCAAAAATATCACTAATTTACGTAAAATTATTGTCAAAACCATGTTAATTACAAAAATGGAATCACAGACTTTCGAGATGTTAATAAACCGTTCTTAATGACACACAAAATAAAAAAGAGAGACCGGTTGCTCAAAAAAAAAAACAGATTTTGGTACAAAAATATCGTATGTGTATTAAACAAATAATATTTAACAGGGGTCATTTAAAAAACGTATCGTTTGTCGATCTAGCTCAGGGCGCCGCAGTTTTTTATACAACAGTTTGATAAGATTATCATTTTAAGTATATTATAAAATCGTCTAGGAAATTTACTGAAAACCTACAATTACCTGAACCATCATTTGTAGGTGCTAAGTCATATATGATATCCCAGTAAGTCCTTAATAGGGCATTTGAAGGTAAAAATATTATAATGAGGAGCATATAGAAATCAATTCAATACCTTCGAAATACCGATGATTCTGTCTTAATAGTAAAAATAAAGAAGAAAACGATTTGTCATAACTAAATAATGAATTTAGAAAAGTAAAAAGGTGGTTAAAGTTCAAATGTAGGACAAAAACAAGAAATTTTTCCCAAATACACGATAAAAACTGTAGAAAAAGGAAAAAAATATGAGAAATACATAAAATCCCTTAGTTATGTTGAAGATAGTGTTCTAATAGCAAAATTTGTGTCAATAAAACAGCATAATGAAGCCAAAAAGTGGCAATAACAATGAAAAATGCTCAGATCTTTATTAAAAACATCAAACGATGAGTAAAAAAGTCAAAACTATGACAAAAACAGGAATTATTGTCAAATTACAAGATAGAAAATGTGGGAAAAGAAGAAATATGAGAAATACATGAAATTTAGACATGTTGAGTATACCTACTGTTCTAATAGTAAAATATAGTGTCGGTAGAATTGCATAATGAAATGATAATGACAATGCAAAATGCTCAGATATTTATTAAAAATATCAAGGAAAATATTACACAGGAAAATAAAAACTATAAAAAATACTCGAAAAATCTTAAACGATGCTGCCTTAGTAGTACAAATAAAGAAGAAATGGAAGAATAAACCGAACTGAATAATTAAGTAAAAAACAGTACGTAAAGATAAGACCAACTAAGACTTAGATATTGAAAAATTCAAGTCAAAATAGTAAAGGTAAGAACAATTAAGATTTAAACAATGAAAAATCTAAGAAAACCGTCAAAACACATCCGTTGATAAATAATTCACAGTTTACAGTTTATAAATCTAAGGAATCGAACAAAAAACAGCTCTCATTTCGAAGATTGCTTAGTATGCCGTGACGGACAAATTTTTTATGGCCGAAAAATCTGAAACGTCCATTTGAGATGCTGTGAAAAGTGTCAATTGAGTGACAATCATTAATAATGTAAACATAGTATGTAAAATGGGAGGACTATGTTGACGGACAAAAATTTTGGGACATAAAGCGTGTTGGACACCCTAATATATTAATTTCCCCGACTATTAATAATCCAATTATTATCAGAAGTTTAAATTTCCTAGGAATGCTCATCAAATGTATTAAAACATGATTATACATGTCGGAAAAAACGAATGGAGCGTTTTTAAAGCCACATCCTACAAAATTAGAAATCTTGTACGTATTTAAAGCATCCGACAGCCAAAAATTTACTTGTATTTTGTCCGGTAAGCTTTCCTGAAAAAATTAAATTGATTTTAATCATTGAATTATTTATAGTCGGTGAATTAACATTACAGGAATTTGACAAGTTTAATTACCCAAAATTTTTGTCCGTCAACATGTTCAAATATGTAAAAAAATATTTATGTTCATTATATGATCACTTAACGCTTTTAACGACGTGTCAAACAAAAACGTCCCACTTTTAAGACTTAAAAATACTGTGACGAACAAATTTTTATAGCCGAAAATTTTCCTCCCGAAAAAAGTGACTTTTTTCTTGGAGACAGTGTTAAAAGATAATAAATAAGTGGAAAAGCTGAAAAAAATGTTGGCGGATAAAAATTTTGGAGCATCAATTTCGTCAACGACCGCCTAAATGCCCAATTTTTGTCACGTCAATATTTTCCTCAGCTTTTCTACTTATTTATTATTTTTTAACAGCCGAACAAAAAACAGCTCTTATTTCGAAAATTGCTTAGTATGTCATGACGGACAAATTTTTTATGACCGAAAAATTTGTAACTGTCATTTGAGATGCTATGAAAAGTTTCAATTGAGAGACAATCATTAATAATGCGAACAGAGTATGTAAAACGGGAGGACTATGTTGACGGACAAAAATTGTGGGACATTAACCCTGTTGGACACCCTAATATATCAATTTTCCCGACTATTAATGATCCAATTATTATCAGCAGTTTAATTTTCCTAGGAATGCTTATCAAATGTATTAAAACATGATTATGCATGTCGGACAAAACGAATGGACGTTTTTGAAGCCGCTCCCTACAAAATTAGAAATCTTGTACGCATTTAAAGTATCCGACAGCCAAAAATTCACTTGTATTTTGTCCGGTAAGAGAAAATTAAATTGATTTTAATCATTGAATTATTTATAGTCGGGGAATTAACAACATATTACAGGAATTGGACACGTTTAATTACCCAAAATTTTTGTCCGCAAACATGATGAAATATGTAAAAATATATTTATGATCACTTGATGCTTTTAACGACGTCTCAAACAAAAACGGCTCACTTTTAACACCTAGGAATACTGTGACGGACAAATTTTTATAGCCGGAAAATTTTCCTCCCCAAAAAAGTGACTTTGTTCTTGGAGACAATGTTAAAAGATAATAAATAAGTGGAAAAGCTGAGGAAAATGTTGGCGGACAAAAATTTTGAAGCATCAATTACGAGTACACGACCGTCTAAATGCCCAATTTTTGTCACGTCAAGATTTTCCTGTTTTTCCACTTATTTATTATCTTTTAACACTGTCTCCAAGAAAAAGTCACTATTTCGATAAATTTTCTGGCTATAAAAATTTGTCCGCCACGGTATTTTTAGGACTAAAAATTCGGGCGTTTTTGTTTGAAACCGTCAAGTAATCGTAAAATGAACATAATTATATTTTTACATATTTGAACATGTTGACAGACAAAAATTTTGAGTAATAAAGCGTATTGAATTCCTGTAAAATATGTTAATGCCTTGACTTTAAATAATTCAATTGTTCAACTCAATTCAATTATTACAATTTGACGTAAAATTATGATGCAGTTTATATTGTTTATGTCAAATTTACATATTTTATAGCAACTTAAAGGAAAATCGATCAGAAAAATTTGTCCGCCACGACATTTTTAAGTCTTATCATTCTTTATATGCGACTCCTAAGTTCATGGATTTTAAACTCTCAGTGTGTGGATTGGTAAGTAACGTTGACCCCTGTGTTGAATATATTGCATATTTTAAACAATATTTCAGTGTTTTTGACGTATGTGTCATCACATCATGGAAAATAAATAAATAGGAAGACTTTTTACGGAAAATTTGTCATAAATCCATAGAAGAACATAAAAAAGTAGATCTGTAGCTGTTTTAACAAAGTTCCGTGCACAACGTTGTACAATATATCTCTCCGTGGGAGAAAATTGGCAGTTCAAAAAGCTTTTGCTGTGCTAAAGGCCACGTCAAAAACGCTGAAACATACTATACCTATAAATCTGCTGAAAATTATAAAATATGATACAAAATATTTTTCTTCACATACGATTTGTCTCTGAAACGTTACAAAAAACTAGTTCGTCTATAAAACTATGCTAACAAGAATATAGCTACTTAAAATATGTACAAAATAGAATTCTTTCTATTCTATATAATATTACAAACATGTTTTAACTTGTAACAACGCGTCAAAGGCACGACAGTGGATTGATTGATTTTTTTTTGTATATTATAATAAAATATACGGCCTAAGATTGACAAAAATAAATATTGTTTTTAAAATAGAGTACAATCTGTATAATATTACTGAGACCACAAGTTACAAAAGGCTGCGTCCTTTACCACAGAAAAATCTTTAATTTTGTATAATCATTGAGCGCAACATGCTCGAAATTGTTTATATTTGATTTGTATGAGAGAAAAACGAAAAAACAAAGTTAAAATACAGAAAAAAGCAGTGTACAGTCAAGAAATAAACTAAATTTTGTTAAATATTGTATGAAAGATTCTATAAAATGAAGAGGTAAGTTAAAAAATAGGAATCATGAATTGATAATGCAAAAATCTAGTAAAATCTCAAGCTCGACCAAAAAGTGACTAAAAATAATCTGTTGGAATTTTATTTTCGATGTATATAATGAGTAATAATGACTATTTGCATTAGTGGACTTTAAAAACTAGTTGATAATGGTGCACCCACAACTAAATTATTTAAAACCTACAAACAATGTTTGTTTAGATGTAAAATTCAAAATAAAATCATCTAAGACATGAAAAAACTATCGAGAATAGGTGCAACACTCTAGATATGTTGATGATGCTGTTCTGATGGTAAAAGAATTTTAAAATGTAGAGATTTTGTTATTATATCTAATTGAACAGTCAGAAAAGTGGTAATAACAGTGGAAAACGCCTAGATCTTTATTAAAAATATTTAAATAAATAATAAAATCAAGAAGACGAGAAAAATTAAGAAAAAAAGGAGACACATATTCAGATGATACTTTTGTAATAGAAAAACAATCACGAAGAAAAAGTGCTGACGGTACTAAATATTGTTTGGAGAAATGAGATGATAAAGTCCAAAACTAGAACAAAAACAGCACATAATGCCTAAATACATGTAAATTCTTGGAAAATATGAAAAATATATTAAATCTCTTAGAAACGTCGAGGATACTGTTCTAAAAAAATACCCGGTATTTTTAGGCGCCTCGCCCTTCGGGTAGGGATCTATGGAAGAGTATCACTGAGCCGCAAGCCCTTATCTCTTGCCGTACTGCTCCACCATAGGCCGATCAGACACCAGCATATTCTAGTTTAAGCCGCAGATTCATTTAGAATTTTAAACTGCTGCGTTAGACTTTTTGTTTTCTGTACACCGAGCTGGGAATCGAACCACTGAACCACTCGCAGTGAAGCGAGTGAGAGCCGGCCGCCCAGCCCGCTTGGCTATCTGACCGACTAAACTTTGTTAAACTTTTGAAAAAATGGGAATGATGAAGTGCTGGTGCAAAAATCTAGTAAAATATCAAGTTCGACCAAAGGGTGACTAAAAATAATCTGTTGGAATTTTATTTTCGATGTATATAATGACTATTTGCACCAGTGGACTTTAAAAGTTACTTGATAATGATGCACCTACAACCAAATTACTTAAAACCCACAAACAATGTGTATTTAGATGTAAAATTCAAAATAAAATCATGTAAGACACGGAAAAACTATCGAGAATAGGTGCAACATTTTAGGTATGCTGATGATACTGTTCTGATAAAAGAATTTTAAAAAGTAGAGATTTTGTTAATATAACTAATTGAACAGTCAGAAAAATGGTAATTATAGTACAAGACGCCTAGATCTTCATTAAAAATATTGAAATAAATGATAAAATTAAGTAGAGAAAAAATTATGAAAAAAATGAAGAAAAATCTCCAGATGATACTTTTGTAACAGTAAAAAATCACGAAGAAAAAGTGCTATTGGAGAAGTAAAATGATACAGTCCAAAACTAGAACAAAAACCACATATATTGCCTAAATACATGCAAATTTCAGTCTAGGCAAATGTAGAAAACGGAGAAAATGTGAAAAAAATATTAAATCCCTTAGAAACGTCGAGAATACTGTTCTAATGGTAAAAAATAAAGACATAAAGATCACATTGATAAAACAGAATAACGAAGTTAAGAGAAAGTGTTGGAAACAATGAAAAATGCAAATAAATTCAATAAATGTTAATAAAAGATAGACTTACACAAGAAAGAAATAAATATGGAAAATACTGGAAAATATTTAGGAAGATACTTTTCTAATAGTAAAAATTAAAAAGTGTTGATATAACTAAATGAATTTAGAAAAGTCAATAGAAGATTAAAAGTCAAAAAGCAAGACAAATATACTACAAGTACAAATAAATTCATACAAGAAAAGCAGAAGTTTGAAAAATACCTGAAATATCTGACATACGTGCCAAAAATACTGTCATTATAGTAGAAAAATATAAAAAATGGTACACATAGTTAAAAAATTGATAAACCGAGATATTAATTTGAAGTTCTTTCTCATTTAAGCATCTGAGGGTACTAAAAGGGACATCTGAGGTAAGCAAAATTGTGAAAAAATTTTATGTGCTTCCTGGGACAATAATTTTGAAAAGGCAATTTTCTTATGTTCAAAAATCAGGTGTTCAGCGGTTTTCTCATGGCTGTCATGTTTATAAAACGTTTATCGATTTTATAATAAAAATTTTTAGGCATAAGTGTTGCAAGGGACCCAAGGGTTGGAAATGGAATCACTTGACAATGTACAAACATTTGTAATTTTAATCAATCAGACAGACGTCATACATTCTATGAATAATTATGCCGAAAAAGTGAGAAGAACGTTGTCAAATTATGTTAGTTAAATTGTACTAGTTTGTTACGAACTAATTTAGTTAAAATTACTTTTTTTTCTGTTTTATAAAAGGACGCAACCTGCTATTTTGTGCTAAATAAAAACCTACCTAAAAAATTAACAAGATCACAACGCAGCCCCCAAAAAGTTTACCCAGAAACACAGCGAAACTGTTTCAATTACTAATAAAAACGTATATAAAATTTGATAACTTGTAAAACATTTTGGTTGAGCTAATATAAAGATTATCCTATTTCGCCGTATTTCCGATGCAAAAACGCCTCTAAATGTATACGGGATCAGCATTTTTGTTCGTTTGGTGTCCCGAGGATACGTAAGTGTTAGGACTGGCGATATTCTCCGACCAGTCGGAGTTACAGGACCGCGGAGAACTCGAAGACCAGTGCCCCGGGCTCTCCGGACTCGGCGTGGGGAAGGTCTCGGGCAGCAGGTGATCCGAGTGCTGTGACGGAGGCGTTAAAAAATAGTTTTGTTGTTGGTATTGTTGAGGCTGTAGTTGAGCCTGAGTTGCGTGGGAAGTGTTAGCTAAGCCGGTGTAAGTCATAGGAAGTTCTAGGCCTGTTTGGCTAAAATCGAAGCCCATTTGTAGATTCTGCACTTGTGGAACTCCACCGTGCTTTTGCTGCTGGCTTCTGGTGGACGCTCGCATCGCTGCCATATGAGTGGGACTTGTGGGCAGAGATGGACGTGTCTTGGCAGGTGACGGCGACCCGTTGTATCCCTGAGGGGACAAGGACATGTTAGATTGCACGGAATGAGGCGGCGATTGGTTGGAATATGGCGGACTGAGGGTATTCGCCTGTAGCTGCCTCTGTTGCATGATCATGGCGTCTGGGAACAAGCTGAAGGTTGCAGCGTAATTGTCAAGAGCGAACCCAAGATTGTTCTTCACAACATCTTCATAACTGGGTGGCTGTTTGTTTGCCATGAGACTTTCCAAGCCTTGGGGTAAGTTCATATTTGAATATAATGAAGTAGCATCGTAAGGACTCGGCAGGTTTGTCATTGGAGACTCCACAGGGCTCAACGTAGAATTGACTGAGTCGATATTTTGCGCCATTTCGGCTTGTTGGACTTTTTTGTTGTTTTTCTTCACGCTGGGTTTCCTGCGGATGCTGCCAACGGTCATCATGCCACCGTCGTTCTCAGGGCTCGTAGGACCATTGGCTTTGCTTGGCCTCTTGGACTTTTGACGTTTGGGTATTATCACTGTTGGTTGCTGAAGCATATGTCCAGTGGGAGAAGCTAAAAATTAAGTTAACAATAAATAATAATTCCACATTTTATAGTGTTTGTTAAACTTACTCATTACAGTATTGCTGGGAATAACGCTAACCATCTGTGGACTTCTAGGCACATGTTCATCGAGTAATCGAACGATATCGTGATGCAGTCTTTCGGTTGCTACATCTCTGGGCAATCTATCCATATGATCTGTTATCTCTCTGTTAGCGTACGCTTCTAGAAGAGCCTTGCACGCTTGATATGAGCCTTCACGAGCTGCAAGAAACAGGGGTGTTTCGTCCTAAAAATTAATAAAACTGATAAGTAAAGTATGTCAAAAATTGTCCAAAAGCTAATAAAATAAACAACGAGAATGTTCAGCAATAAGATTAAATAGAAATACTACAAAAATAGAAAAGAAATTTAATCAGTCGAAAATATTGTACAATTTGAGGATTTGGGATTCACAGAGGACCCTTTTAGGTCACGCATTAATCACTACATCTATATTTTTTTACCACCTAGACGAAGGCAGAAAGAAAACGTGCATTTTTAATACAAAAACCAATATTTTTTACCAGAACAATGCACGCACTTAATGCCTGGGTACCCAATGGAAAAATTTATGAATTTGAAGGAGGCCACACTAAGAAATACTATTTTTTTACTACTACGGCGAAAATTTTTGGTTTCACCTTCATATCCAGTATTATATTCCAAACAGTAAGAGTTTATTAATAAATAAAGTAAGATATTGGTATCAATTGTGAAAATTAAAAGAGATGGTTATTTGCCGCTGTGAACTTTGAAATGTTCTGGATAATGATGTAGCTATGACTACATTGTAATATACAATAAAAGATACAGCAAAACTATCGAGATTACGTGAAACAAATTGGATATCTCTATGGTTCTAATAGGAAAAAATTGTACTGTATTGGTAGAACTGATCAGTAAAGTCAAAGAAGTGATAATAACAATGAAAAGGGTCCAGATCTTTATTAAAAACATCAAATAATGTCTAGGAAATTAGTGTGAAATAAATTCTACATGCCTTGTCATCTTGAGCATCTCTGTTAGCTCCATGCGCCAACAATATATTAACAGCCTCCACGTTGTTGACGGCAGCCGCCCAGTGAAGCGCAGTTTTGCCGGAATTATCCGCAGCGTTGATATCGGCTTCTGCGCTGATGAGATCTTGCACCATTCCCTCAATGGCTAGCCGCGCAGCTAAAATTAGAGGAGTGGTACCTTCGTGCATTCTGGCGTTTAAGTTGGTAGCTCTGTTTCTTAAGAGTATTTGGAACACCCCCAAAGCGTCAGCGGCTACTGCTGCGTGTAGGGGTGTCCTGCCTGTGTTGTCTTGTGCGTTAGCGTCAGCTCCGTGGTCCAGAAGGCGCTTAGCTGCATCCGCTCTAGCATATCTGAAATTAACACAAGATTAGTTAGACAATTACACCTAATTTTATCAAATGGCTAGGATATTGTTTTAAAAGGACAAATAGGATACCAGAAAAACATTTTAGAACTTTAATGAAAGCGTTTTTGTGGCAAGTAGACAAGTATTATTAAGGTGAAATACAATCGGCTATCATTCTATAGCATTAATTAAAAAAAAATACTATGTAAGCATTCTGTAGCCATTTGTCAGTATTCCATAGACATTCTGTAGTAATGTGAAAGCATTAATTAAATCTACAATACATCGGAATTATGTAGTACAATAACTTCAAGTATTTTATAGCACAAAGTAAAAAAATGCGTCAGCATTATGTACAAATAGGAAGTATTAAGTAAATCTACAATCTGCCAGTATTCTGTATCACTAATAACACTAGAATCTGCCATAATTCGCTAGTAATTTGTAGCATTGACTAGAAATTCCATCTTTCTGTAGTATTAAGAAGTGGAAAAAGTCAGTGCTGTGCAGCATTAATTAAAATTATATCCTGTAAGCATTCTACAGTCATCTGTTGACATTATGTAGCAATCTGAAGCATTAACTAAGTTTACAACCTCCTAGAATTCTGTAGCAATATCTTGTCAGCATTTTATAGCATTGAGTAAAACAGCATTTTGAAGTATGGAGTAAATCTAAAGTTTCTAGTATTAATTAGAACAATTATTTGTCCAAATTTTGTAGTATTAAAGAAAATAAAGTATTCGGACATGTTTTAATGATCGATTATTGTCTTTTTAAGATCTTTTAACTATTTTTGTCGTATAGTTATTTACTAAAAACTTACCTAGCAGCAAGATGCAAAGAAGTCTCTCCAGTTTTGTCCATAGCAGCATTCAATTCAGCTCCTTGAGCTACCAAATCTTGGATAATCTGTCCGGCGCCATCGTCGTCGTCTTCTTCTATTCCAGTGTCCATACCTCCTCCGCGAACGGCAGCTACCATTATAGGAGTCATACCACAAGGACCTCTGGCGTTGATATCACCAACTTCGTTGCTTTGAGGAGGAGTTAACATGACTGATGGTCTTATGTCGGCGGCATCTAAGTGTTGTTGAGTCCAGCGTGGTTCGGCCTCTTCGTATTCAGTAATAGCTGTGTGATCACTGGAATAACCCATATCATTGCCTCTGAAACGTTTTGGTTGTGGCATGTCGCTTTCATCGTCTGACCATTGAGGAACATGACCGTGGTGTCCATTTGGATCTATATCCATTCCTGGTATTGAAGGATTTTTGCTCAAATTGCGCAGTTCTTGTCCTTCGGGGCCTCGCCGCCTGGATCTGCGTCGGGTGCCGGAATTTGTTCTTAGGAAACCTTCTGGGAACCATGTTATACCAGCTGCACGTTTTCTCTGGGTCTGGATGACAACAAAAATGAGTGCACTCAGACATATAACCATTAATATCCCGATGAGTACGTATTTAGCATTTGCAGGAGGATTTTCATCCGGGTCCAAGCCAGTGGAGCCATTTACTTGGTATATCGGAAAAGATGAGGATAGGGTGTGTTTGGAAGCTTTGGCAGCTAAGAATTCGGCGGCTGCGCTTGCTGTTTGGAAGCAAAAGTCCGAGTTCTCTGCCAGCGATGCACACTTCCGATTGTCTATCTCCAAAAATACTTTGACTCCAGTTTGTGCTTGTTCTGAGAATACTACATGATGTTTCTTTCGGAAGTAATCATCCTGTAAGTTGTTTGTTGGTGTTGATCCCATCCATGGATAAATCATATCATTTCCTAGCTGATCTTTCTTTACTCTTACGGTGGTGCGCAATTGGTGACTTGTGTCTCTCAAGAATGCGACCAAGTTGTTTTTAAAGCTTTCCATGTCCATTAAAATCACCATCGTTATAACTCCATCTGCAAGTTCTGGTGGTTCTTTTTCGCAATCCAAACCGTCCCAGTTGCATTCGGCGTTGTTACATCCATAATCGCAGTAACCGTTGGCGTAATGTTTTTGGCAGTAAGCGTCATAAATCGGGTTGCAAGCTTGCAGCTTCTTTTCACAGTCTCTTCCATCAAACAAACACTGAGGATTGTTGCAGTCTTCATTGCAGGTACCATCCATAAATACTTCCCAACATTTGGTGGGTGCGGTACAGTTTGCCCATGGATTGATACCCAAAGAACAATCATTACCATCAAAATCGCAAGCGTACGTGTTGCATTCTTCATCGCAACGCATGTTACCTCGTTTTATAGGACATTTATTTCTAATACATTCTTGCCGTTGCTTTTCCAAATCCATGGCGTAAAAACTGTTAAAGTCTTGCAACTGTCTCACAGGTTTTCCAATGCCTCCTGGTGCGCTTCGATCAAACACTTCGCAATTTTTTCCGACGTGTTTCGGTGGACAATAACATACATAATCACCGATCTTGTTTTCACAGACGGCTTTTGGATGTAAACAAGGACTGCTGTCGCATTCGTTCACCAGGTCGATTTCACAATTGGGCCCAGTGGTTGTTTCTGGACATTCGCAGAAATAACCTCCAATTTCGGAAACGTGGCACACCCCTCCGTTCTTGCATGGTTCAGAATCACAGTCGTAGCCATTTAATTCGCAGTAACGACCACAGAAGCCTTCAGGACAAGTACAGTTGTACCCAGAATTGGTTGGTATACACATTCCTCCATTTCTGCACGGACTAGCAGCACAAACGTCGACTTTGCGCTCACAATGTCGACCCATGAAGCCGGCTTTACAGTTGCAGTGGTAGTTGTTCACCAATTGTACGCAATCTAACGTTCCTGGATTTGAGCAAGGATTGGACAGGCATTCATTGATGTCACCTTCACATCTAGGCCCAACGAAACCAGGAGGACACTTACATTCGAAGCCTCCCACTCTATCCATACACGTGCCGTTGTTGTGGCAAGAATCTGCTCTGCAGTCGTCGATGTTAATCTCACAAATGTAGCCCAAAGTTCCGGGAGGGCACGAACAAAGAAAACTGTCGACTAAATCGTGGCAAGTGCCTCCGTTTTGACAAGGATTCGGTTGACAATCGTCCACGTTTAATTCGCAATTTTGACCTTGGAAGCCTTTGGGGCAAATACAGCTGTAAGATCCGATGAGATCTTTACAAGTAGCGCCGTTTTGACAAGGCGCGGTTTCGCATTCGTTTATCTCTTTTTGACAATAGGAGCCTGTGTAGCCTTCTTTGCAGTGACATCTGTGAGAATTACCGATTGTTTCACATGTGCCGTTGTTGCACAAGTATTTCCAATGGATTCCTGTAAACGAAAAATACAGGGTTACTTTTATTAAAAATAAAAAAACTTAAGAAATAATCATTCAGGTACAGTGTGAATGGCACAACAGTCGATTTTTGATGACTATCACGAAATTTGTACTAGAACAAATATCAACGACGAATAAACTCGTAAAATAAACAAAATAAACGTACCAAGATGGTCATTCATGGGCAGTAGTCAAATGTAGTTGACTATCATAATTTTTTTCTTCAAACATGTCAAAAATCATAGAAAATTTACCGTACGAAGTTATTCAAGACTTACTTTATATTTTTTCATTAACTGTATGTAAAAATGCAAATACAACTCCTATAATAAAACGTTTTAAATATATATAGTACTAAAACGTCAAATTTAGACAGATGATGTCATATTTGATGTTTCGATATCGACGTTGCCATATTTCAAATGTTAAACAGTAGTTTATTTGAGTAACATAAATATATAACAAAGTAAGTAACTAAATTTGTTCTCTGAAGTAGATTTTATAGAATTTTCTTACCTTTTTTAGCTGCTGCATCTTTACAACTAACCATCTCAACATCACAAACCTTTCCCGTCCATCCAGGTCCGCAAGTGCAAGAGTATTGGTTTTTACTTTGTCTGCAGGTGGAATGATTTTCGCAAGGATTCGTAGCACACCAATCTACGTATTCTCCACAATTTTTGCCGGTGTATCCGAATGGACAGTGGCAAGTGTAATGGGTGGTATGGTCTTGACAGGTGGCACCGTTCAGACAAGGTGAACTGTCGCACAAGTTGATGCGATTTTGACAATTTGATCCAGTATAGCTGTAAAAGAGATACGTTATAAAAAATTGGATTTGGAGAGGTAGTTTTGAGTACTTACCCAGGTTTACAGGTACAAACATAACTGTTGATTCCATCTATACAGGTACCACCATACATACAGCTGCTTTCAGTACAATCTTGATCGTTCGTTTGACAGTTAATGCCAGAGAAACCTAGTGGGCATGTGCACGTGTAAGAATCGACGTACTGGTTACAAGTGGCGCCATTTTGACAAGGATGTGAGGCGCATTCGTCGATATCGATTTCACACTGTTTGCCTTCGAAACCGTTGATACAAAGGCACACGAAGTCACCTAATTCGTCCAAACATGTGCCTCCGTTTTGACAAGGGGCTGCAAAGAAAAAAAAAACATGTTCAATAATCTAAAAACGATTCTGTTCTTTGACGACAGTCTTTACTGCTTTAGCATGATCGCTGTAAACAACTTTAAGAAGTCAAATGTACATAATCAAAAATGATTTGAAGCTTTTTGGTTCTCATCAGTTTGATATAGGTCAAAAATAAACTTATGATGGAAAAACTGGGTTTCTATCTTCCATTAAGTTAAAAGCAGATTGTAAAACTAAGATAATTAAGTCCTAAAAAGGTTTCAAATAATATTTATACTTACATGAAGCACAGTCATCGGTGTTGATAGAACAATCTTTTCCTTCATATCCCCGCATACACATGCACATGTAACTTCCGTTGGTGTTTCTACAGGTAGCTCCATTTCTACAAGGTTTCGATACAATACACTCGTCCACATCTTGCTCGCAGAATCTTCCAGTGTAGCCTACACCACAAGAGCAAGCGAAATCTAAAAAGTTGGAGCTGGGAGTACATTTTGAGTTGTGTTGACACAGATGTGGCTGGCAAGGGTCTAATCTGTCTTGACATTCTCTTCCAGTGAACGGCAGCTCACAGACGCACTTGAAATCGTTAACTAGATCAATGCAGCTACCTCCGTTCTTGCATGGATTGACTGCACAGTCGTCGATGTTAGATTCGCAGTTTATTCCAGAATATCCGGGCAAACATTCACAGGTGTAAGAAGCCAAATGGTCTCTGCAGTTGCCTCCGTGTTGACAAGGATTCGAGGCACATTCATCGATATTGATTTCACACTGTTTGCCACCATAACCTGGGAGACAATGACAAATAAATTGGTTAACGCCGTCTTCGCAGCTTCCTCCATGCTTGCACGGGTTGGATTTGCATTCATCGACATCACTGAGACATCTTGCGTCGAAATAGCCTCTAGGACATTCGCAGCGGAAGCCGTTGATGAGATCGATGCATACGCCACCGTTTGCACAAGGATTGGAAGAGCATTCGTCGATATCGTTTTCGCAGTGGCGCCCGGTGAAGCCGGGGTGGCATTCGCAGGTGTAACTGAAAAAGAAGAAAACAAATCTAAGATATGATTTGGTATCAAGCGAAAGACGTTTTCGTTTAATTTGAGCAAAATTGTTGAATCTATTTGTTTTGTGATAGTTTTTGAACCACAAATCCATATATTTGGTACTACTAATTCCAGAAATTGTTTCTGAAAAAGTTTCAGTTGTTTCTTTTGGTTCGTACGGGGTATCATTTAAAATAGGTAGCACTTACTCTCCGTAATTGGAAAAAATATATAGACGTCCAATTAAAGTTTATATTTTTACTCATTTTTTTCAAACTTTCAGACAGAAATGGCGCTTCAAATCTAATCTTCAAACCCGCTTCAAAACTAATGAATGAAATTATTGTTTTTGTGGAGTTTTTACACTTCTGAAACTATTGGTCAAAAGTATTCCATCGTCGACTTTTATGATTCGGATTCCGCGGAAGATTCTTTCAACTCCTTTTCTTTTGTCAACGCATCTATAGCTATTTTGATTTCTGTATTAGTTTTTCTGTTTGGTCGCATCACTTCGTTTGTAATATTCAAACCTCTACTAAAGTTTCAAGAGTAAATATCAAACGAAAACATCTAATTTAACAAAAAATGCATGCCGAATCGTCGACTGATTCGAAAGGTTCTTTTCTTTGTATACAGACCATGCTAACGACATATCAAAATAAAAATATACACCAGGAAATCATGCAAACATTCATAGTTCAATCATAAAAGAGAAAACACTTACGGCTCATAATATGGGAAACCTCTGAAGGCGTGAAAAAAATTTAGAAATTAATACGATTTTTTAAGACTCTACATTTGTGATCGGTCTGATCAAGCTCCGTTAATTCGAAACGTAACTGAAGTACTGTTAAATATTGGTCTCAAATTTTTGTATATTAAAGTTAATATAGTTAGAATATCCAAATAGTTGTTCAACTTAACAGTTCATTAGTTCACTGTTTAATTAGCAGAGCTTTGTGAAACCGGACAATTTTTTTACATTTCAAATATTGTTTATTCTTGCCAGATATAACTGTTACCATACCGATTTTGCAGCTCCAAATATAGGTAGGAAAATATACAACACATACCTATTGATTCCATCCAGACATCTAGCTCCGTTTCTGCAGGGATTGCTGTAGCATTCGTTGACGTTGATCTCACAGTTGTGTCCAGAGGTGCCTGGTTTGCAAAGACATTGGTAGCCGTTTACTAAATCCTGGCAAAGGCCCCCATACTGACAAGGATTCGACTCACATTCGTTGATCTGTTGTTGACATAAAGCACCTGCGTATCCGGGATGGCATGTGCACGTAAAAGAATTTTCACCATCGATACATTCTCCTAAAAAATAATTTATCAATTATGACATTCGGAGCAAAACCAAATATTTTACATACCGTGAAGACAAGGAGAAGACAGACAATCGTTGATGTTCGTCTCGCATGACATTCCCGTAAATCCCGGAGGACATTCGCAGGTGTAGGCGGCGATACCGTCATGGCACACGCCTCCGTTGCGGCAAGGGCTCGAAGCGCAGTCGTCGATGTTGATTTGACAGCGCGAACCGGTGAATCCTGTCGCGCATGTACACTTAAAACTGTTGATGAGATCGTGGCAAGTGCCTCCGTTCAAGCACGGTCGTTCTTTGCATTCGTCGATGTCTATTTCGCACTGGGTGCCAGTAAAACCTGGAAAAATAAGTTATTTTAGTATGATATAATTTTATGACGTAGTTTGGGATAACACATTATGGTTTTATAAGGATAAAAAGCAAGTTGAAACGACGTAATAATGATAATCTAGGTGAATTTAAAATAATGCAAAAACTATCCAACAATTAAACTCATGGTACAGAGTAGAGCAGAGAAAGCAGACTTAGAAATCTGACAAACCCTTCACCTCAAAAGCCCCGTTGCTCAGTCGTTAGAAATAATGGACGTTATTGAAAGACGATTTAGAAAATTTACAGACAAATATGAAAAAAAGGGCGACACAGAAATGGGATGCTTAAAAAACGAAAACAAGAACAAAACGAAAAAAAAAACAACAGTACTCGTAAGGAAAATTAAAATATAAAAAAGAATATAAAAAAACATTGGGGTACAAATTTCGAGACTTAAATTTATTGTAAAATAGATGACTGACAGTCTCTTTTAATAGCAATTCTATTCCTGGGAACGGTTTTGAATTACGTACGGGATGTCCTAAAAAAATAACGAAAATGAAACGAAGAACGTTTCATACTTATCAAGAGAATAAAATAAAAAAACTGCAATAGCTGGGACATCATTCTTCAATCTCATCATTCGGCTTCATACATACCGCATGGAGCTGAATGCGGTTCAAAATCTAAATCAAAATAATGGGCAGAATGTGTGTTGGTTGAAGAATGATAGATAATGCTAGGGTTGCAGCTCAAAATAAATCTTTAGAGCAGTCGTTTCCAAAGTTAGAGTGAATATGCTCCGACGAAAAGCATAATTTACCAAACACCACCTAAACAAGTTTTATTCTTGTTTTACAGTTCCAAACAGTCATGCAGTCAGAACCCAAAAAGTTTCACTTTTATAGGTACCCCTCATAATTACAAATAGACAAATCTAATAACACAAAAAAACAATGTAGGAGACTGATTTTGTGCCAGTAAAAAAATTGTACGATAAAACGGAAAAATGGTGTGATAAAAAATCTAGTGGTTTTATATTAGAGTAAACCAAATAGGACTAAATTTAAATAATAATAATAACAACTGATGCGTAAATATTTGAGAAGTTAAAGTTACATGGAATTTTTTGCTCCAGAATCATTTATGTCACATAAATATTTCGTCAATTTCATTTGTTGATATCGAACCTTGAATACAAAACCGCCGAGCAACTACGCAATAGACCCTAAGCCCTAAAAGGCAAAAAAATGTACGTCGGCGAAACCCTGACAGATAATATACAGAGCGAATTGAAATTCTTAAGGTCGTTAATGATGTGTAGGTTGTGTATGCCATGCGTGATCTGTGTGCGGCTGTGCTCGAGTTTTGAGGTCGAAAGATAAAAGATAAAAAAGGAAGAGCACAAGTTTGCCGCGCGGGCAGCGTCCATCACGTACCATCAGTGGTACGACTCGTCTGTTGTCCATCTACCTGGTGCCTTTCAGCGCAAGAAGGACCCACGGCGAGGTCAATCGAGTTTAAAAATCGCCTTAAGACGACGTTTAGTTTATATTTTTACAAGATTTCACAGGAAATCTAACGAAAATATATAATATTATACAAGAAAATAAGAGGAGGAAACAATAAAAAGATTCGTAGTGTCCTAAAATTTGTTTCATCTTTTTATTAATCTCTTATATCACGTCAGAAGTGCTAATCCTTGATATTTTTCACTCCTTTTATCCATATTTTCCTGTCTTTTGTCGTTTAGTTTCCTTTCTTCCATTAGTTCTTTTGTCTATTAACTTTTAAGATACTTTAGGATCTATTTTGTTATTCTTTCTTTCTTCTGTCCTGTCAGTCAAATAAATTATTTTTTTGTTCTTTCCCATAAAATCTTTTTTTTTTGTTACTGTTGTGTCATATTCGTTCCTTATTCGACTCCATTTGGTTATATATGCTCCATTTGGTGGAGACCAAATGGAGTCGAATAAGGAACGAATATGACACAACAGTAACAAAAAAAAAAAAAGATTTTATGGGAAAGAACAAAAAAATAATTTATTTGACTGACAGGACAGAAGAAAGAAAGAATAACAAAATAGATCCTAAAGTATCTTAAAAGTTAATAGACAAAAGAACTAATGGAAGAAAGGAAACTAAACGACAAAAGACAGGAAAATATGGATAAAAGGAGTGAAAAATATCAAGGAGCACTTCTGACGTGATATAAGAGAACTTGAACAAAATTAAAAAAATGATAGGGCGCCCCATGGAAAGATGGAGCTAGACCCTTGGATGAAAAATTCATAGAATTCACACCATTACAAAGATAAACTTGTTGGCAGGTGTGTAAAACATTTCTTTGACAAACGATTCCTTTTTGTTTGTAGTATCAGCAATATTCTATTTGTCTCAACAGTTAATGTTTCGCCTTTAAAAAGTTTTTGGTAATCTGTATATAATACTCATATTAAATCTTCTGAAAAAATATTTATAATGTTTAAACTTCCATTACCGATAAAAAATGAAACGATTTCTTTATTTCTTTTACGAAATTTAATTGCAAATTACGATCCTTACGAAAATATATATAAAAACGCCACTGAATAAATGTTTGTCACGTCATGGATAACTTATATGTATGAATTGGGTAATTCAAGAATATTAGAGCGTATTGATAGTAAAGTTATTTTCCCGTTTGGTACCGCTGAGCTGCCGCAAGTCCCGCGGACAAGCGGTTTATCTATAGAAATTCGAACAATTTTTCTAATTAATCCAGTTTAGAAAACATTTCTCGTTAGAAAATCGCCAACCGATCGAAGTATGCCATCTTCGGTTTAGTTGTGTATTCAGAGTCGTTAATACGATTTGGTTCTTCTTAATTAAGCGCTTCCACTTTTTATTCCTCTCTTTTGACCGAATTAATTGCTGCCAAGTATGTACTAATTAGTCGGTAATTACATAGGTCATTATGTGGAAATTACTTAAACAATATGTGTATTCTGGTTGGTAATGGTTGCACGTAGTGCTTTTCTTGAACAATAATCAATTAGATCAATTTTTTATAACGTTTTGTCGTTGATGTAATTAATTTCACAAACATATGTTGCAGATTCAATGGCTTCTCTTATGTTATCAGTTTCGATAATATTAGTTTTAAATACTGATTTCCATTTAATTTTAAAGAATGTTATTGAATATTGTATAAAAGTTCGTAAAGCTATGTAATAGCTTTTCTTCACCAAAGATCTACCGAGATCTTTTGAGCATCACCCATTTGGATCTTATGTAGTGTGTGTTGAATAAATGTCTTATATCATCATCGTTCTGGCTTTAAAAACCTGCGTGGGGAAAACTACAGTGGAAGTCCTTTATGTACTAATGAATAAAATATTGAACACAAAACAAATACCCACCACATGGAACGAGGCAATAACTTTAAGAATCGTTGGTGGTTCCTCTTCCCCCTCGTCTGTTCTTCCTCTATATTAAGTGCGTAGTTGAAGTATTCCACCCATCTATTCAATACATCTTTCTTTGTTGTTAATAGGTCGTCATTCTGACTTCTGCATTGTTTTGTGGTTGCCTTGAATTCTTTTCTATTCATGTTAACGTGCTTATAGAAAGCTCTGGATTCTTTCTCTCTGTTGAGGTTTTCTATACATTTAAGTTCCTTATTTAAGTGGTTTCGTTTTTTTCTTTTGTGTATACTCTTTTCCTCTCTTCTCTTTGTAGGTAATTCTCTACAGTTGTTCTAGTTCGTTTGGTAAGCATCTTTCTGTAGGCTTCATTTTTTTTCTTCATTTTCTCTTAAATGTCTGATTAATGTGTAAATTCGGCATCACTGTCAAATATGTAGAAAAACCTTTTTTGACGACGAGCTTACACTATTTATATATCAGAAACCACTTACCCGATATTAATGAAAATTGGTTTATGGAAATTACAAGTTATGACGAACTTAAAGAAAATATTTTGACAGACCTGCCACTTCCGGTTCAGGTAGACTCAAGTCTTCAGCAATGTACTTCATTTGTAGTGGTTGATGATGAGATACCCGCTTGTTGATTGTGAACAGATCTTAGCTTTCTTTCAAAGAATGTTACAGGCTTTTCTTTTTTGTCTGAATGTTTGCTATTTAAATGCCGAGAGTTTCGTACTTTATTTTGACAAAACTTCTCCACAAATAACGCGATATGGCTTGTCCAATATAACTGTAAAGCCATATTTAAGACTCATCAATATTCAATCTATTTTTCCTTTTATTATTTTCATTTTCAGACGAAGACAGTTTTAACGATCTTTTTAAAAAATTATTCGTTTATCCATTATGCATCATTTTGCTACATCAGTACAACGCAACTTTTGCTGTTTAATCACATTTTCCTGCTTATATAAAGTCAAATTTACAATTCCAGAAAAATCTAAGCACTAATGTAGCCCTAATAGGCTAAGAAAAAAGAAATTGGGTAACTCACAGATGGCCCGAGTAAAAACATCATTTTTTTCTATTAAACAACTATCCCAAATCTTAGACCGCTATTAGATCTTCCCTTTGATTTGGCAATATTATTAAATGGCAAATGAAGTGGATATGATAAGACAAGGGGGTCTCCAATTAATTTTTTTGTCAAAAGGTGTCCCCAATCTAAGAAAGTTTTGGAAAGACTGGATAAAATCAAAGAAGACTTGGTGAACTGCCTAGAATCTAGAACCGCAAGGAGAATTATAATTAGGGAAGTCAATCCCACAAATGTCGGCTTCAAAAACGTTAAAGAATAAAGACAAAGAGAATCGTACCGATGAGTGTGTTTTTTGCAATAATAGATTCATTATAATCTCGATTAGGAAATTGGAAAACATAAACAAGTAATTTAAAATGCTCTTTTTATATACGGAACGATTATTTTTCTGTAATTGTTAAAGAACAGTTCGTTTTTATTGCTATTTCATTAATTAGATACTTAACCTCTGATATATAAAATATAAATAAAAAGAGGACGACGATGGAAAGGAAGTATACATTATTTCCTTTTTAAAGTTTGTTATAAGTCATCGATGACATTTCTACGTCTTTACAGTATAACCAACTTATTTTCATATGCTATTATAATTAGAATTATAATATTATATGAAAATATGTTAAAATCTAATCACGCATAAAGGTCAAGACTCCTAAAGGATTTACCTTTCATCTTCTCTTCTTCTTTTTTTTTTGTTCATAAATGTTATTTTTGACTTAAATCTTTTACAGTCCCAGAAACTAACTAAAACAAACCGTAGGTAAACATTCAATTTTCTATTTGAACGACCATTTTAGTAAAATAAAACATTTTAAAACCAAACTATCTCGATACAATCTTTTTATATACTTCTTACATATCCTATAATCTATTTTTGATTAATTATTTAACGGTAAGGAGACGTAAAAAAGATATTAATAAATACACCAAGCAGTAAATAGCGACAGTGAATGGCTGAATGCAAAAAGTTCTTTTTAAAGGACACCAATTTAAATTGACGATAATAGAATAATTTGGAAGATTGTATGTAATTTAGCAACAAATTGTTATTAGAGACTATATTGTTTAAACAACAATGGAAATGTTCGAGACGAAATCTTACAGATACAGTTGTGCTATGCTAATCATTTTTTTTGTATTTTTTTTTGTAATACCTCATTTACTACATTATTATTACATTTCTGAATTTAGTGCAAAAATTCTTAGAGACTTACATAAGATTTACTATAAAAAGAAGCAGGTTTTGAAAAACTTGTGGATTTTAGAGCAAGCAAATCTTTTTATCAAGAATGACATTCTTCGCTAAAAATAACAATAAAGTTTTTCCTCTAGAGCACCTCATCTTTGGACACACTATATAAATGCAATATGCGTTTCCAGATTAAAGTTAGTAAGTTAAGGTTTCTGAGTTAGTATAGTATAGTAGGTTATAGATTCTCTTGATAAGTCTCCATTTGCACCAAAATTTGGTTCATAGTGATTATCTTGTTTCCTAACAAAAAAAATATAGACAAGTAAGCGATTTTGGTCAAATTCTGTGTCAAAAACGTATCATTTATCATACGGTATTGCATATTCTCTTTGTAGTTTACCACGTAGCTATAGTACACCCCTCGATCTCACACGATCACACTAATGCGAAAAAAATGATAAATAACATCTTAATACCGCAAAAAAAATTCATGTAGAACCGAAATTTTACGGATATAATTAACCTGCTTATTCCGTAATTCCACATTTCACCTCTTTTCTTCTACAATTACGAACTCGCAAATGATAGGGGCCCATTCGCGATTAATCGGCCGAGACTGTTTTAAAGCAGGTACGAAATCTCGAACGAGAATTAAAAAGATCCCTAAATGTGGGTAACCATTAGCCCAGATATTCCGCAAGTGAAATACCGTAAGGATATCGTTTATTTGTATTGATTTTGAGAATTTGGACCGCATATATGCGCTTCTTATACGTAACTGTAGATTTTATTTAATCGATGTTATGCACTGTTTTAGACTGAAGTTTATAAAATAGTCTTAACCTTTATAATCTTGTAGGACGATTTCATAGATTTTATTTGCCTATTGCTTGTGTAATGCTTTACACGTTAAGTACATAACATTTTACCCGACAATCATCTCTTTATGTCCAGTTTTCTTTCCCTGTAGTACTCTTTTTAAGTCAGTCATCACTGGGAGAGGGCAGAACTGGAGGATAAATTTGAAACATTACGTGCGATTCGTGTACAGTGGTCATCGCTACAATTATTGTAATGGGTGATTTCACCCCCAAAATTGGATGAGGATTGACAAATGCGTGGGTGAGCACCATTTAGGAAAACGAAATAAGCGTGACGATCTTTGGTTCAGTTTTGCCAATAAGTAGCTTTCTTTCCATTCAGCTGGTATTTCCCTGTTACTGAGACATGATTGGAGTAGAATTCTACTCTCGACCTTTTGCTCATATGTTTTGTGGACTTTATTTCTGTTCCGCTAACAGATCTTTAAAATAATCTTCCTACCTCTTCAGTGAATTTGTGGTACATTTTATGGTACGGTTAGCATACGCTGATGATGTGGTTCTCATTGCAAGAAATTGAAAAGAACTGGCAAGTATAGTGAAAAGACGGATTCGGGAAAGCTCTAAAATGGGACTGAAAGTTAATATTAATAAATCTGTTATTATTAATAAATCCAAGTACATGGAAATCTCGAGCAAAAAAAAAGGAATAAACACAAGGGGCTCCTTTAAATTGGATGTGGAGGATGGATCAGTTGTAGAATTCGTGGAGGTGGATGAATATGTACTTAGGTACTCTTAATGATCAGACATGTAAAGAAGAAACTGAAATCAACCTGAGACTGACCAAGAGCAACAGATGTGCTGGAGCCTTGAGCAAAATAATTAAGGTCAAAGATATATCTATTAATACAAAAATAAGAGTATACAAAACTATAATTAGACCCACAATGCTATACGCTGCCGAGACATGGACTATGAACAAAACCATACAGAACAAATTGGAAGCATGGGAAAGAAAGATACTTCTCAGAATATTTGGTGGAAAAGTAGTAGAGAAAGAATGGAGAAGACGAACTAAAGCTAATGAGAAATTAAGGCAGATACGAGCTACTTCAACGCATTTTGCAAGGTAAAATTGAAGGAAAAAGGGCCCCAGGGCGAAGAAGAATATCCTGGATTAAAAGTGGTGAAAAAACGTAGACTAGAATGGCTCAGATGTCTAGAAAGAATGCGAGGTAATAGACTAGTCAAGAATATTGTTTGGTGAGTACCTGAGGGCAAAAAAAGAGAGGAAGACCAAGAAAGAAATGGAGTGATGTAGTGATGAAAGATGTCAGAGATATGGGAATCGGAGATTGGAAGCTGATAGCTAAGAGCCGAAAACGATGGAAATTATCCATCCAGCAATGGGCCTAACAGACCTGTTAACGCTATATATATACATGCATTTATATGGTAGGCATATAAATGTACGGGAGGATTCCTGTTGTGTACATATTATTGAATAATACCATGCAAAATTGAACGTCAAATTCTGTTTACACCCGTCTAATTTTACCATGATACTACTACGTGAACTTATCCTACACTTTACTTCTGGTTTATAGCCCGTATTATATAATAATAATTCAGTTGAGCCCAAATTTTGACAAATGGCGTGAAAGTTAGTGCTTTTTAAGTTACATTAATTTCTTATTGGTGGCGCTATCTATACGTCAGGCTTGAAACTTTTTGAGTGATTTGGTACAATAACGTAGCATAATTAACAATAAGTAGAACGAAATTTACGATGATTTGAAGTCATTATTACTCGCGACCATCAATAGAGACCAACATCGAAGAAACTACTCAACAATTAGTGAAAAGAAGATTCATACATTAATAGACAAGTATTGATAATGACTAATGGTACTTTATTCACAACAAAATTGGTAATTATCGTAAGCACAAAAGAAAATGACTGGTTAATTAGAAAAAAAAAAAGTTCTTTACGCCAGTACCGTTCCCAATCAGACAAGAACGTCTCAATTAGTTGTACCCAACCGAGTCCAAATTAATGACGACAAAAACAAAATTAAACTTGAATACGAGGCGGATTCAAAATATTCTTAATTGTAGATGCTTTGTCGTTCCTAAATTATCTGTTCAATACTATATTGTCAAGACTCTATATATTTTATCATCTTCCTCAATTCAGCTTTCAGCTTGTTAATTGGCAGATTAGTCAGCTTATACTTCTTCTACCGTTTAGGAATTTATCTCTTCAGGTTATCAGCACTCAGGCTTTCTCTAATCTACTTGTAGGAGTATTCCATTCTTTTTTCTGTCCATCAATTTATACCTTCAGCGTAGTTCCCGAAATTCTTATTAGTACTTCCATTTTCGCCGTTTTCAATAGCCGTTGTGTGGTTGATGTGGTGCTGACTGCATCTCGAAAAGATAAAATGAAACAGTAGGTTCATGCTCCACACACATGCTCCGGTTTTTTTTTCAGAAGCATTCCCAGTCCTCGCTTTTAATCATTTTTACAAGGGCTTGTGTTGCATTGCTTATTCTCTTGTAATCTTCATTCGCTTCGTTTTTTTTTTCTATTATATCGTTACATTTTGTATGAAACGTGAAATATTACGTCGGAGGTGATATATCATGTAGAATATCATGTCCTGCATAAAATTTCACAAAAAAATTAAACATCTAGAAAGGAGATCGTATGGAGCATGTCAGCAAACGCGGCACCCATCGCGCGGATAGCTTTTGGTGGATGGTGGATGATGTGTACGCGTTCGTAGGAAATGTTTAGGACCTCTATTAGGAGGACCGCATATTCACTATTAAAATGTACGCGATGCTATTAAAATGTTGGGAACTGATATTATTTTAATTTTCTTAGTAAACTAGTAAACGACGTATTATTTGGACCTTGTACAATTTAATAGATCAAGTACATTTATGAGTCACCCTCCCCAAATTCTTGTCGAGGTTTGAAACAAGCTGTGTATTTTGATACGATAGAAAAAATTTGATACATTAGTGATACATAGTGGTAATACTTTCAAGAATTTAATTTTTTTCATAAAGGTGCAGTTAATATGAAAAGTAATATCATATATACGAAAAAACAGGAATAGGTATATTTCGTAATTAAATTTAGGGGGTTGTGGAACTAGGGGGAGGGGTTTTATAAATGAGAAATGTCTGTATCATTACAATGTTTTCTCTTTGGAAAAAATGACCTACTTTAGAATTTTTTCAGCATTGTTTGACGTTTTCCCTCTTCATTTTCGCATAGTCTGTTTTATTATTCAACATAAACCATCAGCATACATTATACACCAAGGAATATTACCTTGAAACTCCCCAGTTATCCCCGCCGAGCCCTGATTTGTATCTCGTTCAATTTGTATTTTCCACAAAACCCAAATAGGAATATTTAGCTTGCTAGTCTGTAATTGTCTTTACATACCGATTAATTATCTCATAAAGGTACTAAAACGTTAAGAATTGCCGTAACTTTTTCTACACACTCCTTGTTTTATATATAACAACAAAATATATCTTTGAGTTACCCTAAAAGGACAATTAAATGTCGAGCGGTCTCCATTGCTTTCGTCTTTCACAGAAAAAGAAATTCAAAACAGTTTTTCTTATATAAGAATAATTAATGATTCAAAGAAGGCATCTCACGATTGAATAAAATAAATATCAAATACTTAGGTAACTAATTGCGAACGAGGTGAGTTAAAAATGGAAGTAATTAGTACGACACGCCTAATTTTTTAAAACCGCATTCTTCGACCGAGTGCATATACTGACTTTTCTCAGGGAAATCGGTTTATTTCATTCATGAGTTCGAAGCTCGAACGCCTTCGTAAGTTATTCAAAATCGAATTAATCGAAAAGATATCATCTCAGTCAATTATAGTAGAAATTAGCTCACTTTAATATCTACTAGAGATCTTCCTAAGATCTTAAATATGTTAAAATTTGATATATTTTTAAGATTTTAAGCTCTTTGACTTTGTGATCCTAAAATTTTAGATGTTCAGATGACAGAACATGGTTTTAAGATCCTATGTTGAACAAAACACTCGAACAAGAACGTATTACATTCCAAAATGTCACATAAGAAATCAAATAGTCGTTGCAAAGATACGGTAGCTTCTTTTATTCATTATTTTGAACATGAACGTGATAATAACACCCCATTCTACCGTTGACCGCTGTTAGGGAAGTATGTAATGTATTTTTATATATTTATGTAGATTCTTAAAATATACATTCTTGTTTTCATATCACCACCCAAAAAAGGTACTAGGCCTAAGAAAGATACCAATACTGAAATAATAAATACAACCGAAATTCGTAATAAAATTTACGAATTTCGGTTATGTTTCATAACACAATAAAGTGTATTTAGTTAACCCATCAACGCCTTGTGTGACCACTTGGTTACGCAAACACATCATCATCATCATTTGGCTCTACAACTCTATGTGAGTCTTGGCCGCGTTTACTATTTTCCTCCATTGTTGTCGGTCCTGAGCAGCTATTTCCCACTGCTGTATTCCCATTTTGCGTAGATCACTGGCTACTGCGTCCTTCCATCTCTTTCTTGGGCGACCAACTGACCTTCTGCCATTGGGCCTTTCCCAGAATGTGGCGTTCAGGAGTCTTTCGTCACTCGATCTTAGTACATTAGTGATTATAGCAATATAGAAGTATCCTATAGGTACAGATGTGCGGACGGATTAAATAAAGAAAAAGGATTAGTGATGAGAAAAACATTAACATTTGAACATCTTGGTACAACGAAATAATGGAAGGGAGGCCGAAAAATTCCAATGAAAGTTAAAGATAAAATCTACAAGACTGAATGAATAAACTGGTCTAAATACCAAATAAACGAAAAGTGTGACACCAAATAATATAAAATATACAAACATATAGAAAAGATGGTACTTTGTATGAAGAAAGTACCACCGAAATATTGAAGAACAAAAATTTCTTGGAAAAGATCAAATTGAGTAAAATGTCCATAAAGCAGATCTCGAAAAAAAGAGACAGTGGAGAGGATAGCATTACGTATAAATAACATCGATTTCCAATAGAAAGATGCTCCAGAGATGCAGATTTCATGTTCAGTAAAGCATTTGGAATAAGATAAGACTCCCATACGAGAGCAAAATAAAAACACAAGTTTTTTTATTTCAAAAAATTATTTATTTATTTCTGCAACAAAGTGCAAAAAATGTTTTTGAAATGTTAATCGGAATAAACTATGTATAATATGGAAAATCAACTACTTTTCATTGGAAATATATAAGAAATAACTTCTCTAGATTCGTAGATGACACGAACAGTTAAAGACCCAACAAAGCTATCCGTCTGTCCATTTTCGTAGATTTTTATCATCCGATAAACTTGTCTAACCCAATGAGAACCATATGCACGCTCATTTAAATCCTTTCATATTACCTGAAACACTACGCATTGTTGACATACACCAGTTGTATTTTTTGTACAAAAGCCGGAGAATTATAAGCAAAGTAGTACCCGAAGAGTACTAATGCTGGTATCGCCCACACGAAAATATCTGGACGTCCTACGTTGCACATTACCTTATCGATAACGAGCTAGGTACTTGTCCGAAGTACGTTATTTATAAGTGTAGAGATGGAAAAGATGAACGAGAAAAATGTGAACGACAATGTTTCTTCAGATTATTGTATTACAAATGTACCGCGATATTAGCAAATCTTTGCGCCAAAAGAGAATTTTTAGAATTTTGTGAAACAAGTTTTGAAGGTGATCTATCAGAGATTGGTTTTTGAAAATGCTTTTTGAAGTGACTACGTCTATCACCCGGTATGATGTTTTTGCACAGGCCCGAAATAATGTTTGGCGTGACGCGAAATATCGAGACGCGTGTCGTAACCTTGCGGTATACCGTAATATAGGTACATAATATAAATTATTATAAAAATAAAATCGGTCCAAGTAAAAACAACAATTTTATGTTCAAATACAAACAGTTCTATTATTACATAGGTACTCTTTTGTATTGACGTCACTAAAACCGTGGCCATCTTTATTTTTTTACTTTTCACGCGAATGACTGGAGTTCGATTCCCCATAATGATAATCAAAATTAAGTAATTAAACATAAATACAAGATACTAATGAAAATGTAAATGATGAATAAATTTTATATTTTATTTAACAAATTTTAAAAGTCAATAATAAACAAAATTTTTAAGGAAAAAATTTAGATTTTTAAAATAAGAACTTAAATGTGTGGTGTTATTGTAAAAAAATATTAACAATTCAGTAATAAGCAGACATAAAATTTCGTTAACCCTCAAACAGTAATAACGCGCTATAAGAAATATTCACTTCTATCGGAACTCCTCAAGTACCACGCACCGTTTTTTTTTTAAATTTGTTTTTTTCTTTTCTTTCTTTTCCTTACAAGTACACTTGCTTTCTTCGTTTTCCACTGTCCCTTTTACGTTTTACAATATATTACAACTTATATTTCAACTTCTGTCATTTTTGGCATGCGACTATACGTGTGGAAATGTTTTATGCATTGTTTAATCAGCTTTTCCGATTTTTAAATGCATCTGGTGCGTCAATATATCTTCCGAGGAAAGAAGATGACGAAAATTGTCCCAAAAAGAGATCATGAACTTTTATACAAAGTCAGATGGTTTTTCAAAACAAAGAAAATAATTATATATTCTATATATTTAGGGTAAACACAAATTTAATGTAGAAATAGACATTTTTAAGGTAGAAAAAATGACATTGGATCAGTACTACCGTAATTTTTGTCTAAATACAGTTCTTCCTAAGCACCCACCTTTACACGGTACATTGTGTCTCATTTATCTTTATTACGAAACGTGAATTATTAGTCTTAGAACGTTCTTCGGCGGTACTTGGATGGTTCTTTGGTTTGTTAACGGTTCTATACTCTTGTGTACCATGGAAAGTAAAATACCACCTGAAGGCACGCCCATCCTGAGCTCGGTCGCCGTACGACGCAGGTGCGGACCGACCCGAAGAGATCCATTAGGAAAATCATTACATATCGTGAAACTATTTACTTCTGACATTTTTAATATATTTTTTGGTAATCAATCACAATCATAATTAAATTGCTTTTTAAAATATTTCCTCAGAGTATAATATTTTGAACAGCAGGGGTGATAGTATATATCCCTGTCGGACCCCTCGTTTGATTTTTATATCCTTGGAGTCCTGCCTTTGTACGGATAGACAATGTTTGATTCCAGTAAAGATTACTTGAAAATATAAACTTCATATATAAAGAGTTTTTATACAGTGAGACAGAGATAATCTTTGGAGGGCTTTTAGGGCAATGCTTCCTACTGATCTGCAGAAATGAGAGGGTTTAGTTTCAGTCATCCACAGGAAACCTGATGTAGCAATAGTAGCATATCTAACGTAGTACCAGTCAGGATGGTAGGGAGCTAATCCCTTAGGTTTGATGTTTTTACGAGATCAACCCATTCTAAAACACGTAATTTTTTTGAAAAAGGAGGGAAATTTTCTGTAGTTGGATAAAATCTATAAAAAAATTTAGAATAAACACTTTAGCTGTCAAACGTCGGCCTTTGCTGCAAAAGTTAAAGCTCTTATGTGCTGACTTTGTAAATGATTAAGTTTTAATGAAATAACTAGAGCGTCTTCATTTCATCGATGTTACTTTATTTCTATCTTGTATAAATTTATCCAAGTTTTGTTCATAGAAACAAAATCATATTACAGTAAAAACTTTACATCTGCTTCCAATCGAACGCGATGATTCTGCTCTTACACATTTCTAGTCAACATTCCGACTTTGGGGATCCATTTTGCAGAAATTCTCTTATTCAAATCGACATGAAATGTATAATGGACACATCTATATAAAATATTTAGTGCCCAAGATTCAGAAACTGGCTTTCCAGATCGGCCTCTATCTTCAATGGAAAATTTACCTCTTTTGAAGCTTGAAATTTAATTTTGCATGGTTGCATACGAAACACATTGATCACCAAAAGAATTAAGCACATATCTGTAAATCTCTTTACCCCTTCAAATACTTAGATTTGATTTTTTGACGTGAATTTTCTAGTGGGAAACTATAAAATGCATTAGGCGATGGTAAAAATCTTTGCTGCATATATAGAACATAAATATGATGAAGTGATAAACATGGGAGACGATAGTTATATATGGAAAAAAAAGCAAATAGCCAGGAGAAGTTCTTAAAATTCATCTAAAAAAGTTACTAGATTTAATTAAGACCACAACACTTCTTGGTAGATTTCAAAGTACAGAGTATGGTATAAAGCTATCATAAACATGTGTTCTAGAGTTAGGAAGTTTCTTATCTGACTCAAAAAGAAAAAATACATAAAGTTTCAGGGAAACAGAATTTTAACCGTAAAAGACAGTCATCATGATTTCCAATCTATGGTAAGAGTGCCACAAGAAAAGATGAAAAGTTATTCTGAAATGCAAGTCCAATGCACATCATGTCCGTTTAAAAATGAATACAAACTCTACCTAAAGGGATTATTATATCCGTATTCAGCATTTTTTCTTCTACTAGAGTTTTTTGAAGGCCTTAGTCGTTTATTATTGCAAAATTCTTCATTGGTTTTCAGGAGACATGAAAACAGTCACCACAAACATCCTAACATTAAAGTCTTCCAGCTTTCCATTTTTCTACATACTATCTAAAAAAAGAGTTGTTCACTTTATAGTTTGTGATCTATGAAAATGATCAACAAAAATTGAAGACGCTAAAATTTCGTCGAGTCCGATCCTGATATCGCGTTGTTTGTTATAGAGGTGGCCTCTTACTCCCACAAGGCTCTTTCTCTCTTTATCTATGCGCAGATCCGAGATTAACATTTTAAACTTTAACCTCTCTTTTCCACCTCGTGTTGCAACTTATTTATAATTCTTTCTTTAGGCGTTTTCCCTTATCTTCGCTGTGATTACCGATTGGAAAATGGGTTAGTTCGTGACGGTCGCGAAAATAAAAAAAAAACACGCAGGCGTTTGCCTTGTTTTGGCAACAAAAAATGCGAGAGAGATGCAACAATATATCAAAAAAAATTTTGCAATGTTTGGATGTGGAAAAAAGTACCGTTCTCAGATTTGACAAAGGTTTTTTTGGTATAACAACTATCTCTGGCCTACTAATCAATTTAGATTTCATATCTTTTGTTCTAATTGGTAAACATATTGATCATCTTTTATCTGAATACATGGCGAGGTAATTTATGTCACCTCTTTGAGATGTATGTTTTTTATTATGGTTTCCAAGTGGTAATTACTATTTAAATGGGAATAAGCCACAATTGAAGGTTAAAGTACATTTATTGACGTTTCAATATCCACTTCGGAAATCTTTCTCAAAATACAAACATTAGTAAAGCTTATTCCCATTAAAATAGTAATTACTTTGAAATGCCACAAGAAAATAGCTTCAGAACAATATTTCCAAGTGGTGACGTAAATATATGAAATAAATATTTAACAATTAACTATCTTTAATATATTTTTTACAGATTTTAACAAATATCAAAAGTGTATTATTTCTCCATGTATAAAAACTAGTAAAGCTTTTCATTTTTCTGAGAAATTTGTATCATCTATATCTCCTCTTTGGGTTATTAATACCTATTATAGCTTTCACATCCATATGATGTGGCTATATACTCTTACAACATGTCTAAAATCTTCGCAAAAAGGATGTACCCTTTACAAAATCTATAAGCGTATTCAGCTTAAATACTTTTCTTTTTCTTCTTTACGTGCCATCTCCGCGACGAAGGTTGGCAATCATCACTGCTATTCTAACTTTTGACACTACAGCCCGAAAGAGTTCAGTTGAGGTTTCTCAGCCAGGACATTCTTCTTCTACCTATGCTACGCTTTCCTTGGATCTTTCCCTGCGTTATTAGTTTTAGGAATTCATATCTGTCATCACGTGTTATGACCCAGCTATTGCAGTTTTCTTATTTTGATGGAATCCGGAAATATTTTTCGTTTATTGATAATTTGTTTCGTAATAAAATGATAATCTGAGACAAACCAGAATATTTTAGAAAATGTTCTCCGATGGACCGGATGATAATTAAATAATTACGGAGGAGGAAAGGATTGGAAATTACCAAATTCCAAAGTCCTTCCGTATTATTACCCTTGTATCGTAGGTATATTAGCCACATATATTACACAGGGTAATTAAAAATACTAAACAATGTGGGATGCTACTAGAGAAATACACGACTTTTGTAACATTACACAGAAAAGAACCACGTTAATTTTTGTGACTGCTGTGATTAAAAATCGACTTCCAAAACGCACACAACGTCTTCTGATTAAACCATCGTATTGTTTCATCAATATGTGTGGTAATCATAATGATTACAACAATTCTCATTGTGGAACAATTTCAGAAAAATGTATTGGGAATTGCCGGAAAATTAACATCAAATTAAAAAACCAGTTTACCAGACGATCGACTTAATTGGCCTCATTCTCATGAACAAAAAACAAGCCAATGCTCGGATACCCATCACATACGCGCCGAGGAACGTTTTGTTGAATATGCATTTTCGTTGGTGGTGTTACACTTTGACTTTCTTCCCTACAAGCGTGAATATCGCCGATGACGAATCGTTAAACTGAGTTCTATACCTATGTGAGAGGTGAAATACTGAACGAATACATTTACAAAACCGAAGTAAAAGTGTTAGGTGTAGTAGTAACAAAAACGACTTTTTAATAGTGTGGTGCTACATTTTTCCAATAACTTGGAAAAGATAGACTAGAAAATGGTCTAAATATATATTAATAAAAATAAATCGCCGAAATGTTTGTACGGGCATCACTTCAGAACGACTGCACCAAATTAGATAATTCTTTTTGAAGTTATACTTCTATACGCGCGCTCCACGTTGGAAATTTGTATGGGAGTGAATCTGTGAAATCATTACATATGTAAGATAATGAGTAAGAGAGAGACAGAAGATATATTTTCTCTCTCTTCCTCTCTCGAATATAAAAATGTTCCTTTTGTATATATAATTTAATATTATACATATTATATAAAGATATATATACATATAATATTATATATATAATAAAATATTTATTAATATTATTATTTATGTGATATGTTTTGTATTATTTATTAAATGTTCATAATTATATTAGTCCTTTGTATTAGTATCCCGGCTGTCACGCGGGAGATCGGGGTTCGATTCCCAGTCAGGGAGGAGTTTTTTATTAATATTATTACATGGTAAATTAAACATATATGCGTAAGTAGAAAAGTTATGTATATTATTGTCATTTTTAAATACTTATGAATATTGCGTTTTAATTTGTATGGTATTATTATATTAATAACAAAATAAACAATGCATTTTACTGCAGAGCATGTGTAAAAAAATTTTTGCATTCAACTCCTTTCATACATATATGAAAATAAAAATATACATTTTCATCAAAATAGTGATTCAATCCTTCATTTACTATACTTCTATTACATGTCAAAAGTTGTTTATTAATTGTTAGTAAGTTGTTATTAATTCTGTTTCTCTTTCTGCTATGTCTTACCTATAGCATTACATATGTAATGATTGTGCAGATTGACTCCCAAATAAATTTGTAACGGCGAATGCGTGTATAGAAGTGTAACTTCCACCGCCAATGTGTAACGATAAGACTACCAAAGAGAATTGAAATACTATTGTAAAAATAATACCTCAATCAACCATGGGAGCTTATCGTCTATACCTTGCCTAGCTCAGTATCTCAACGGTGAGTTCGTCTTGTCTTAAACTAGGGATTGAACCTGAGTTCTCAGTTGATAGCAAATAAGACAAATTTTAACCAAACATATTTATTTAAATGAATAAAAAAACAATAATTAACCCTGCCAAAGCTTAACAGTTAATAAGTGTTACTTATTGCTTCGATGGGCTGCTTGTGTGTTCTAGCTGTTGGGTCCTCCAATTAGAAGTTGTGGCTTCTGGAGAGAGAGCTGCAGTCACACGTGGCTGTATGTCCTGATTAGTAAAATTGAATGTGGCCAATCAATTCAATCTGGTCAATTCAGTTGTTGATAAACCAATATTTCCAATAAACCAATGAAATGTCCAATAAAAATAAACTGTCCAGTAAGGTTTTGATATGTCCAATAAACCACACCAATGTCCACACCCGTTTTTTTTTTGTTGTGTTTGTTATTATCACGAGAAGATTTGTGTAAAAGATAATTGTACGGAAAGACCTTAAAAACAGCTTTCTGTCATTTTAAATCGCAATATATGCATGCCGCATGACTAACAAAGAAAGCCATGACTAAAAAAACAAGTCTCTAAGTCTCCAACTAAAAACAATAGTCTCCAACTATTTAATTAAGCACTTCACCAAGTGCAGGGATTCTGGATTCACAGGACAAAATTTTGACTGTTTTGAATTTTTTCCTGATATTTGATTAATTTTTTATTATCGTTGAAAGAGTACTCTCAATAACAGCAAAATATTATGTCTGTCATGCTTGTGTCACATCCTCCGCGTCAGTGGAAGGGACTTTGTTATGGACAGAAATTTAGTTCCCGTTAGCTTCGTTCTGACATGAGCTACGGAAAAAGAGAGGAATTGACAGTTGACAGACGAAGAAGAATAATTGACAGTTGACATTAGATAAGGAAAAGAAGAAGAATTGACAGTTGACAAATGGTTCCGGTCTTGGCTAGGGTCCATGCTCGGCCGGTAATACAGATTCAACGCTTACTGACAGTGACGTCAGAATGGACTTTGACCGTCTGTCTCAAGCTGTAGCTGTAGATATAGCTGTAAGTATTTGGTATTCCGGCACCAAATAATAACGATGAAGTTTCAACATATTAGATGAGAAAGATATGTCAATGAGGCGGTTTGCAGAATCTCTTCATTTTCCATACAAAAACGGGCATCCCACTGTAGTTAATTTAGCTGTTCACCTGATTAATGGACAACGACTTTACAGGCAACGCAAAGAGCTGAATGATCACCAAAGACAACATTGAAATGTTACCTTTTCTTAAAGGGAGACTTGACAACATATATATTGTTTGGTAGATGTTAAGTTCAGCGATTAGTCAGAACCTGTTTAATAAGATAAAATAAAATAGAGTAAAATAGAATAAAATGGAATACAGTAAAATAAAATCAAAGAGAGGAAAATGCAATACTTGGGTCATGTGTTGAAAGGCGAAAGATATGAATTACTTCAAGTTATACTGGAAGGAAAAGTACAGGGCAAAAGATCAGTAGGAAGACGCCAGAAATCGTGGCTGAAAGACCTGAGGAGATGGTTCGACCGCTCATCCGCAGAGATCTTTCGCGCAGCAGTTTCCAAAACTACAATTGCCATTTGGATCGCCAACCTTCGAAAGGAGACGGCGCAATGAGAAGAAGAGAATAAAATAAAGTAAAACAATATAAAATAAAACAGAATAAAATAGAGTAAAATAGAACAGACAGAACTTTGAAAGATATTCGTGACAATCAAAAACGTTTTGCTAGAACCATGATTCTATTTTCAGACTGTTCCTTATTTAATAATTATTCCTCAATTAACTGCTGCGGACGAACTGAACACATGCCTAACATCATCTAATTTGTGGCGACATGTAAAGACACTTCAATTGGCAAATAACATGGTAGTATTTTTGCAACAAGATCAAAGTGTAATTGTGTTTTCGATGGAGATGTTAGATATTGTAAATGGTAGAGTCGCTATTGACACCTCGACTGGGTGTCATTTCATTTCATGGAGTCATTTCATTAACAGACTCGAAAGAGGAGGTTATCGAACTTTGATACGAAGTGTAGCGAGTCAGCTAATTTAGAAATAAAGAATCAAATGGAATAAATAAATTTTTCTATGATGTATTAATTGAGAGAAACAATTCTCTATCAGTTGCGATTCTTCTACTTCTAGGAGCTTTTCAGTTTAGACATCCCTGAATTTCCCTAACTTTAATTTCGTATTTGGTGTTTTGCAAAGACACATTATTTCTAGAATTTGTCAGCAACAACCAAAACTTTTTTTAATGCCTTACCACAACATTTCCTATAGAAAGGTGGATTTTACGAACAGGCTAATGGAATGGCATTTGGAAGTCTTTCAAAACCAGTAAGTACAAACTTTTTCAAGGAAAAATTCGAACAATCCCAACGGAAAGCTTGGGCACATTCAAATTATCATCCTAAACAAAAGAGAGGAGCCAAAAGACGAATGATGTTACTCCACTTACATGGTAGGTAAATTTGGAAAATGGATTAAACCATCTAGGAAAAGCTTTGGAACAGAACGGATGTACTCCAGGAGACATTAAACCATCTACACTTTCAAATAGAGTCAATCACAATCTTGAACAACAACGTGAACTAATAAGTAAACTGTCCTTACCATAAATTAAAATTATAACGGATTGAATTGACAAAATATTAACAAAGCATGACTGAACTTTCTTCAATCATCGAAAAAGATACAAAAAAGTGTAAAATCAACTAAAGATCAAAGAGAATTCTTGCCACGTTGTTCAACCATCGAACAAGACACAAAAAGTCTAAAATCAAATAAATATCAAAGATAATCAGTTATTAAGTCAAGCCATTGCTACGCCTCTGATACTACGTGAGCCACAATTCAATCTAAACTATTCGATCTAACGCCGCCGAGAAAAACTGGGTTCTGGAAGCGTTTCGAAGAATAAAACGACAATAAGGGAAATTAGAATTTAAGAGTTAGTCTAAAATATAAATTTGTAGAGTTAATTAAATAAATGTTATAAATTAATCGTGTTTTAGTGTTAGTGTTGAAAACTTTAAAGAAATTAAAATAAACATTACAATATTTAATATAATGTTTATAATTTTTTATACTTAATTTTCCACGTGGCCATAATAAAAAATATCTTACCTGGCATACAAACACATCGGAAGGTTCCAGGATCGTCCAAGCAGGATCCGTCATTGTGGCAAGGATGAGATTCACATTCGTTGACGTTTGTCTCGCATCGAGGACCTGTAAAGCCTTGGGTACAATTACAAGCAAAGCTACCTGGGGTGTTAACGCAAATGCCGTCGTGTTCACAGGGAGAGCCTGAAACAAATCGTTCAAAGATGAATTCACAGAATACAAATGGTTTGAATAAAAATTGTTGATTATTTAACATTTTTATTGTTACACGCGGTACGTAGTCCACTTTTGGAGCGGATAAAGGTGGACATTGTTTAACTCAACCGCCATTCTATGTTCTTTGCACTTCCAATCTTCAAGGGTGTTGCGAGGGAAACTTTATAGCAGCCCAATAATATTTGTTTTGTAGATTTTTTTCAGCATGCCACAAAAAAGTTATTTTAAAAATGTCACCACAAATAGGTTTTATTATATAATATATAATTGGATTTCCTTAGTTTCATCATCAATCATCTCAAATCTAATAAAAGACAAATATTTGTTCTTCTAGGTGGTCATTAAAAATTAAAAATACATTAATTACTTATTAATTAAACAATTTAGTTAATGAGATAATTATTTGTTATCAAATTATGTTTATAAACACAACCAGAAAACGTTTTGTATCCCGCTGTGACCTCTATCGCAGCCATATCTATAATATTATCTACATAATGATCTACGGATCTTTTATTAAGTGATTGGTACACACACTGACTATTCATAGGCGCAGATGATGTGTTGGGATAAATGAGGAGACTATAAATCGTTTAACAATTAATAAAATCTTCATGCCAATATCGCCACCCTTTTATTCGAGAAGATGAAGGTACTGGTTGAACTAACCAGGAGATTTTTAAGACACAATAGGGTAGGCATCGTTTAGACAAACATTTCGAACGTTAAGAATTATTTATCAATATCTTTGGCTAGTTATTTCTCTCATTTTAATAAATGTCATATGATTTTTACACTAAATTTTAAAATGTGATACGATGTTAACAACGTGCACATCAAGTTTTGCCATTGCCACACACACAATTTTTTTCCTCGTAAAAAATCACTATTCGCTCCGTGCGTGACCATGGTAGGGGTACTTTGAAACGATGCCAGCGTGCGTAGCGGCGAAATATGACAAAATTGGCCCTACCTTTTTACGCATAAATTTTATCAAAAATGTGTGCAAATACATATTGCGTATTTAATTGTGCTAATAATAGCAAAAATAGTAAGTGTAGTTTTTATAGGTTCCCAAAGATTACATATAAATTAGAAAAAAGAAAAAGATGGATCCGTGCTATTAATATGAAAAAGTAAATATCACATAACTTCATTTTTATGCAATTGAAATAGAAAAAAATTTAAATAATTTACCTTAAATGATATTTTATAAGGCTTCAAGCTAACTGCAGAGTGCCTGATGACTTTAGCTTTTATATTATAACTTTTACTATTACTGTTTTTAAATATATGCTCTTTCAAGTGAAAAACTTGATTTGCCAGTACTAGATTTTTCCCTTTCTTTTCCCTTTGTGGTTGAAAAGATATATTATGATGAATTTTGAGAAACGAAGTTTTTAATACTACACTTATTTTGTACATAAACTGAAAAAATATAGTTAAAAAGTTAATTATTAATAATTGTCAATTCGCATGTATTTAACAATGTCAAACATATGTCATATGTTTAACCTGAAAATTGGTAGGTCCAAAACTGTCAGATGAAGGCGGTAGGTGTCGCGTCAGTCACGCACGGAGCGAATAAATACCTTATTTAGGATTGATTAAAACCATACCAACTAAATGATATGTGTACCTTAAATAAATAAAGAAATGCATCAAATATTCTTGAACGACTGCCAGTGAAAGTCATTTTTGATATATTCACATAATTTTTGATTTATTAAAAATACAACATACATTTTAGAGCATATCGAGAGGTTCTCCAGTAGTTACCGAATAAAAATGTAGTTTTAGTAACAAATACTAAAAGAGCTTTAGAACAACAGCTTAAAAAATCATTTATATTAATTTTTTGTGGTTTCTGAGCTTATTTATCTTAAATTGTTTAAACGTATTCAAGAAACACATCCCAAAAAAGTACTAAAAGATTATTTATGTATAAATACTTTGTAATTATAAGCGATCATTAAGGTTTTTTATGATACCCGGTAGAAAGGTAACACGACATGTAACTCCGTATTAAATCAAGTCCGATGAGTGACCGTAGAGGTAATTAGCAGCATCCAAAGAAGAAATGGCAAAGGAGAGTGGAACCAGTTTTATAAAATGTAGTCATAGAGGATGTACAACTCGATACGATGATTTATCCGAATCATTTGCCAGTCCGCGAATATTTATATCAACGTTCTAACTTGTATCTACACTCGTTAGATGTCTTGGGTAATTAATATATATGATTTGCATTTGAAATAACATTGGAGTCAATTGGAAAACGCAGATGTTTGAATATTTATTGAAAAGTTACGTTATTCACTGAAAATTGTGTTACAGAAGGCACGAATAAGGAAACAATTAAAAATCTAAAACTAGCCAAATAGATTACACCAATCTATCTAAAGATCTACACTTTCTGGCCTTTTTTCAATACAGCAAGAACAAAAACTGTTCTGTGTTTGGTCCTAATCTATTCTTTATTGAATATTTACATTGGCGTTATTGGTTGTTAGTAATTTTTGACGTCAATACATTACAAAAACGAAAAAAACGATAGAAGTGATGAAATTGAGTGAAAAAAAATGTCCAAAACAAGGTTTTGAGGAGATTCTAACGAAATGTAGAGAGTGACCATCTATGAAACGAATATATGGCTCGAATCTTCAGCTAGAGCTGTGAAATAACTAAATCCAGAGTTGGCACCTACAGCTACACATGTGAAATAATTATGTGAAATATATAAAATAATTATGTGAAATAAAGATAAGATGAAAAGCAAGAAATAAGTGACGCGTTGCAAAAATTAAGCAAAAAATTAGCCAGGAAACATTTGGAGAGAATTTGAAGAAATTTAGAACACTGCTTCAAAATCTAAATCTAAAATCTCTACAATGAAATATGTGAAACAATTATGTGAAATATTATGTATGAAAAAAAGTGGCAAGAAATAGGTGATTTATAACGAAAACAAAATCAACAAGCTGTTGGATCTAAAAATCATTTGTGATCACTTCACTTCGATTCGCGGACGATATCTGCCTATTAGGTCAAAGGTTCCAAGATCTGGCTTACCAATTGGAAACACTTTCCACTGAAGCCAATAAAATAGGTTTGAAAATCAATATTAGTAAAACCAAGTCCATGAGAATAAATGCAAGGAACAACACGCTATTTACTATAGACAATATGCAGATTGAAAATGTGGAAAACTTTACGTATCTTGGAAGTGTCATAACAGAAAACGGAGGTACAGAAGACGATATTCGTATGAGGATACGAAAAGCCCAACAAGCTTTCAGCACGCTCAACCCTGTTTGAAGATCTGGCGAGTATACTACAAGGACAAAGATCCGAATATTCCGATCAAATGTCATGTCTGTTCTACTCTACGGATGTGAAACCTGGAAAGTGACAAACACCCTCATAGACAAACTGCAGGTCTTTGTTAACAAATGTCTACGAAGAATTGTTCGTATATTCTGGCCTAACACCATCAGAAACGAAGATCTGCTACACCTGACCGAACAAAAGAGGGTACAAAATGAAATTAAGTCCAGAAAGTGGGGTTGGATCGGTCACACACTCCGAAAAAATAGTTCCAGTATCGCAAAGACTGCCCTAGAGTGGAATCCCCAAGGGAAAAGAAAAAGAGGTCGCCCAGTACAAACTTGGAGAAGATCCATCATGGACGAGATAAGAGTCCAAGGAACGTCTTGGAATGAGGTGAAGGCCTTAGCGCAAAATAGAACCCGATGGCGCGTTTTCACTGAAGCTCTATGCTCCACTTAGGAGTTCAAGAACCTTATATATATACTTCGATCCCCAATAATTATGTAAAATAATTTAAACAGAAAGGCAAAAAAGGAATGATTTATCACTAAAACAAAATCCAAAAGCCTAAAAACAACGTGTTTTGCAGAATGACATGTGAAATAACTATGTAAAAATATTTATGTGAAATAATATAAAACCGAAAGGCAAAAAGAAGTAATTTATCACAAAAACAACGCCCAAAAGCTTCAAAACAAGTTGTTTTACACATGTGGAATACTTATGTGAAATAATATAAACATAAAGGGCGAAATGAGTGATTTATCACTAAAACAGAATCCAAAAGCTTCAAAACAACTTTTTTTGCAGACATGTGAAATATCTATGTAAAATATTTATGTGAAATAGTATCAAACCGAAAGGTAAAAAAGAAGTGATTTTTCACAAAAACCAAGTACAAAAGTTTCAAAACAAGGTATTTTACACATGTGAAATGAACACAAAAGGCAAGAGAGAAAGAAATGAATAATAACTAAAACAAAATCCGAACACTTCAAAACAAGTTGTTGAGATCATTTTGAAAACATAAACAAGAACCGGTTCACCAAAATTCTTATCTAAAATCTACTAAATGAATTTATAGAGGATATTCTGACCGAAATATAAAGTTGTACACACTTGAAATAATTATGTGAAATAAGTATGTAAAATAATTATATGAAATAGTGTAAAACCTTGGACAAGAAAAAATTATTGATAAGGAGGATTTAAAAATTAAGTGAAACCAACAATAAAAGACGGCGACTGGTTCTCATTCCACTCAGGACTCATTAAATCAAAATTTAAAATTTCCAAAACGAACTTCTTGAGATTATTCTGACTCGAATGTAAAGCATAATGTTAATGTGAGCAATCTGTAGTATCTACTACTAGTTATATATGTGAAATACTTAAAATAATGTAAAATAAAATAAAAATAATGTGAAATAAATATGCATAACAATTATGTGAAATAGTATGAAAACGAGAGGCAAGGAAGAAAGAAGCGATTCATTAACACAAGCAAAATTAAAACGTTTCAAAACGAGTTTTTGAGGATTGGAAACAAAATGGAACACAAAAACAAAAAGAAGCACTGGTTCATTCTGAAATCTTAACCTAATATCTCCGAAATGAACATATGGAGAAAATTCTGACCAGAACGTAAATTTTAATAATAATGTGAAAAGTCTATAGTTTGTATGTTATACATGTGAAATAGTATGTAAAATAATTATGTGAAATAATGTGGAAACTAGAATCTGGTTTACTCCAAAATCCTAAACAACCAAACTTAGTGACGAGATTCTGACCAGAATGTAGAATCTGTAAAGTATGCCTAATAATTATGTGAAATAAAGAGTAAAAAACTAAAGACAAGAAAGCATTCATGAATCAACGGAATATAAAGAAAGCTTGACGACGTTGAAACAAATCTACAGCTAGCTTCTACAGTAAATAATGTGAGACAAGTCCGTCAATAAATTATGTGAAATAACTTGAACATAGTGAAAACGAGTAGCGAAAAAAAAAGTTTTCAAAGTCCCAAAACGAACATTTTGAGATTCTAAAAATAATATAAAGCCTAATGATGACAAAAAACATCCAAAACTGGAAGCTAAAGCTATGAGCAATGATTATATTAACTATATGAAATAACTAAAGCACAAGGCGGTAATTGCTTCGGATTTAATTAGTTTATCTACCTGTGGAATGCGCATTCATCAGATCAATTTATATCAAAACAATACCAATGGCCATAATCGGTGTTCATCAGTACGCGGATCAATTTTTTTTTTGTGTTAGTTTTTAATACATTGTCGATTGTAACGAGCTAATAAACGCAAAGTAATCTATTTTTTCTTAAAGGCTTAGTTTGCATAACTTATAACCATAGCCGATCGGTGTACTTGATACATTTTTTGACGGGTATACAAGAAGGTAATAAGATCATAGGCGGGCACACAGAAATTTTTATTTAAGATATGTTGTACTCAATTTTTAGTGCTCTTAAAACAATGTTCTATTTTATATCATCAAAATGTTGAGATTATTGACAAAAAATTTCTTTATTAGATATTGTGTGTAAATTTTCAACAAAGCTTCCTCATTGTGGAATTTGAAAACATCAAATAGTTCTACTACCAGATCGATTCACTATTGAAAACTGCATTCACTAAACAATATCAGTATCAGTAGTGCTGTAGTGAATTTTGTATTTATCTGGAGACTTGGGAGAATGAGGCCCAGGAAGTCGTGATGAAGACACCAGCGAGGTCATAGAAAGCTTGATATAATTCAACAAAAATTCGACGCGGTTCAATCCGGAAACTGATTATAAAATATTAATTTTTCTCTCTCGGAGTTTGTCTTTGATCTGACTTTACCTGTCGTATCAATAAAGAGAAAATATGGAATGTGAACGAAGACAGTGTCTTCTATATTTCCCCTTTTCATTGCTTCACTACTACCATTGTTCTATAATTTCTTTGTATAGTTGAAGTACGAAATATAGTAGAATGATCAGATTTGTAGGTTATATTTGTAAATTTATGGTTCCTGTAACTGATGTACATATATATTACTTTAATTTTATGTATTCTTACGTTATTTTTAATGTATATCTGCAATCTGCAACTCCTTCGCCAAAAAATTGCGTTTCCGCATATACTTTTGCGTTTACGTTTAATTTTCACCCTTTGGGACATACTACACTTTTTGTTAATGTTATATACATATCTTTCCGTTATTTTTGTATGGTACTCTCTATTAATAATAAATTTAACAGACTTACTCAGTAAGTATTACTCCGAGATATACCTCTGTATTTTTCTTACGTTTCCATTAATATTTAAGCCCAACAATCCTCAAAGCTATTCCAATTGAGCAAGCAGGTTTTAGATCAAATCGAGGTTAGACAGAGCAGGTGTTATCCCTCTGTACTTACATAGAAGCAGGCTTTCAAAGAAAATTAAAGAGTTTTGCTGCGTTCATAGATCTGTCATCTAATGCACTATTCCTTGCAAATTCACCGCTAGATTAATAGAAAATATGCTTATCGACAGAGTATTTCAAGTAACTATAGCATCCGAAGTAAGCACCCACTGAAAACACAAAAATGGCCTGCCACAAGGCTCGGTACTCGCACCACTTCTTTTTAGCCTTTACATCGCAAACAAAAAGATCAACAAAGTTTGGCTATGCTGATGACTGGGTTTTATTAACACAAAAAAAGTCACTAGAAGAGGCTGAAGAGATTCTTACGGAGACCTAGAGGTTATGAGAAATTACTTTCAAAAATAGAGACTTCGCTCCACTGTCTCCAAGACCGAAGTAATCTGCTTTCACCTAAACAACAATCTGGCGTCAAGAACCCTTAACGTTCACTTTGATAACACACGACTCAACCACAATAAACATCCAAAATATCTAATCGTGGTATTAAACAAGTTAAGCTTTAGAAAACATTTAAGTACAGTTGCCGAGAAGCTAAAAACAAGAAATAACATCATTAAGAAGCTCTGCGGTACAACATGGGGGGCATCGGCACACTCAGGTCTTCAGGCTTAGCTCTTATTTATTCCGTAGCTGAATACTGCGCGCCAATATGGATCAACAGTGCTCACGTTAAAAAGATAAATGTCCATCTAAATAACACCATAAGAAGGAACGCTGGAGTAATCAAATCTACACCAATACATTGGCTACCAGTGTTGAGCGACATTTCACCACCACATCTTCGCCGACTCAATCTGCTTATAAAGAATATAACAAGATCCTTAGCAACACGGCGCTGCCGATTCATAACTATATAGAAGATACAACCAAAAATCGACTGCGTTCCAGAAAATCTCCAATACAAACTGCAGAATCAGTCGCAACCACAGGGTTCAACATGATCACCAAATGGATCCATGAATGGTCGGCAGCTCAACCAAATACAGAGAAACGTTGCATCACAGAGACACCTCCTGGATTTGACATACCACGTAAGACCTGGTGCACACTTAACCGCATCAGAACTCAACATGCAGCTGCGGCGAGGTCCAATCTATCAAGCACATAACGGAAGAGTGCCACCAGCGAGCTTACGAGGGCAGTTCACAAGACTTCCTGTTTCCGATGATCGAGTCGATTAACTATATAAACAACCTCGACGTTTGCTTATAAACTGGGCATGATTTTAATATTTTTTGTATATCGAGTCAATCGTAACGTTTATTGTAATGTTTATTGTAATATTGTAGATGTGTCGAAATACCATACGCTAAATAAATAATATTTAAACCTTGTGCTGCATAGCCATTGTCATATATTTTGTTTTCTGAGTATTACTTCACAGCTCTAAATCGCCAAGAATTCTACTAAAATAATATAATAATTACTGAAGATAACAACTTCTCTGAAACATTTTCAAGAGACAAAACAATTTTTTAGTCACATTTCAATTATTTATTATAATAAAGATAACTGCTACATGAAAATGTGCATATAGATCGTTCTTATTGATACGCCAATGTTTACAAAAAATTATATAGTGTAGAGAACGAGCACCAGATCAGCGACCTGTACCGATTGGACACGGCATTGTTGTTCGAGCTTTATTCTGATTATAATTCCCTTTTTTTCTTGTTCTTTTCCTTCATCATCACGCACCAATCTACACTTGGATCGGAAACTCTGTTGTTAGTTTTTCCACATGACGCTTCAATAGTTAATGCGATGGTTTTGAAGATCAATACTGTACCGACAAATTTGTTTTAGTGTATAATCTAATCCATTACCAATCTTTTATTTTATAATTTGTTTATATATATATATATATATATATATATATATATATATATATATATATATATATATATATATATATATATAACGGAGCGAGCAAAAGGAATTTCAATTCTTACAAAATGATGAAATAAATGGATAGAACAAAAAAAGTTACTGTCCACTTAGAAATTCATTAATTGAAACTTTAAAATTACCAAAAACAAGAGAATATCCAATACACCTGATCCTATCAATCAAAAGCATGTACAGAAATCCAAGCATCCCGATTAAAAGTCACTCAAAAGGAACAAGTTTTCATAACTTTCCGGGGTGGTTCAAAATAGTTTTTCTTTTGGCAGCAAAGGCTCGTAGAATTGAAAAAATTTAGATATCTTGTGTCCACTGTTTCAAACAAGTGACTTATAAATGAGGAGGTATTACGACGACCTGGAATTGGCCGAGAACTGAGTGTGGTGAAACAACGGTTTCTTATTTGAAGTAGCTCTTACGTGGATCTTATAAAACTTATACTCACCGACGAGAGTAAAGGTAGAAGGGACCAGGAAGAAAAGTACACTGCTGGCTTAAAAAAATACGAAATTGGTGTGATTTCGCAGGCGCTGAGTCCATTTTGTGACTTGCTAAGGAGGAAAATCTTAGAGTAGTTGATTAGGATAGCAATTGAAACGTATACACGCTGACAAGCACAAGAAAAAGAAGTAATTGAACAGGGTCGAGTAGTCTATAAAGCTTATCCTTATCTTGGTTCGGTTTTTAGGTTGTTGTCATGAGACTTACTGGTTTTATTATAGGTGTCTCTTGTAGCATTCTGAACATAAAAGTAATACTTAAAGAAACTCTTTAACTGCCTTTGTGAAAGGTAATAGTTCTATAACTTTGTCAAGTTTGATAGTGTCAAACGGTTTGTCATAGTCGATAAAGTAGGCGTCTGTTTTAGTCGATCCAGGCACTTTTGAACCAAGAATTTCATTGCAAAGAGAGGCTCGTCTCAAATTGGAACTTGGTTTCTTGGGAAGTGTCGCTAGTCCAATGGAATTTGGTACCCTACATCTTATTAAACAGTTCTAATTTGATGCTTGGCTTTTTCTCGTTGAAATCTTTCAAAATTCAACTGGAATTTTATCGCATCATGTAGTTTTCCCATCTTTTGTTTGTTCTAGGGCTTTTGTTACCTCACTTTTCAATATCTTTGATCCATCCAGTTCGAGTGTTCTACATATCAAGGAAGCAAAAGAAAATTCCTGCAATGATACACCTCCAAATATGATTCTAGAGGAGAGGTATTTTCAATAAGATAATACAAGCTAGTAGGTCTGTAAGCAAGCTTAAATGCAAGAACATCTATTTAACAACAATTCCATTGAAAACGCCACCATTACAGAATAGAGAAGATACATCGTGGCCGTGTCTTATATTCGGGTGTACATGGACGTTCAGTAAAGTTTTCAGAGTTAAATGGAGATAATATAAGTACATGAAACTAATTATTTTATAATTGTGTATTTTCATAAATTTTGTAATTGTACCTTGCTGAAAAAATGCATAATTCTTTTTATTAATGATAATGATGATAATAATTAGCGATGTTAAAAAATTACACGATTAAATGGAAATATATATTGAAAATCGTAAAAACTGTTTTTTTTTGTCTTTTTTCTGACATCTCAAAATGAGCATAGGAAACAAAACCGAGTCCACCCCGTATATAACTCATGCAATCTAGATAAACACAAAAAGTGCACTGGTAGTAACCGGTTATTGCTGCACACACTTTATACCATCACCATCAAGATCGGCAGCGATCGCGGGACTATTTATTCAATTTTATGCCATATCGACATGGACACATCCAATGGCCTTTCAATATCATCCAACTCTGACGTATTAATCTACAAGATACCGAGTTTAGCCAAGATGATATGTAAGAGTGAAGATTGTTCACTTGCCGTTATTTTCGAGCTGATATTTTGAATGCAGTCGGTTGTATTTGCATTTGTGGACTCAAAAAGCGTATCTTGTTAAAACTGACAATTAACTCAAACAAAAGTATATATTTTTGCATTGCATATATATATATATATATATATATATATATATATATATATATATATATATATATATATATATATATATATATACATATATACATATATATAATAATAATAAACTTAACATCGCAGTAAATCACTTCTGTTGTAACAGATGGATTTAGATTGCCTTTAGGGAACATAAGTCCCTACTCGAAAGAGTTTTCTATATCGGAACTCTAGAAATGTTAAACGTTAACTGTATATTACCAGATGACTTAATAATTTCAAGTATTAATTAATTAAAATCCTTTGTAAAAGGTATATATTTAAATAAAAACGAAAACCGAAAACGTTTTGTCTAACACAGCCCGTTTGGGTTTTTAAATATATACCTTTTACAAAGGATTTTAATTAATTTTTTAATATATGGTATACAGCCAAATACAGGAACGTAGATTCCTTGTGAATTTCAAGTATGGTTTCATCCATTTAAACCAAACCACTGTTTGGTTTTGAGGTTATTTTGTAAGTACTACAAAATTACTGAAGATGGACTGATAAGTCCGAAAACATTTTGAACTTGATCCTTATGTCGTATTTATATAGCTGGAAAAGAAATAAGAGCATTTAAAACTTCAAATGGCTATTGTCAACATTTGTAACGCTACCAAAAAAAAAACGATCTGCGAAAACGTGCGAAGATTTCGGAACTATCAGTCTTATGAGTCATGCACTTAAAATTTTTCTTAAAATCATACATGCCAGAATTTACAAGAAATGCAAAGAAAATGTGGGTGAAATGCAATTCGGATTCCGCAATTCCATGGGTACACGTGAAGCACTTTTCACCTTACAAGTCCTACGTCAGAGATGCCGCGATGTCAGTTGTGATGTCTATATTTGTTTTATTGACTACGCCAAGGCATTTGACCGTTGCCAGCACCAGAAGATGGTCACCGCACTACAAAGAGTAGGATTGGATGAGAAGGACATTCGGATCATCATGAATTTATACTGGAACCAGCGTGCTCAAGTCAAGGTCGAAGACCAGCTGACCGACCAAGTGAAGATCATGCGAGGAGTAAGGCAAGGATGTGTGCTATCGCCGACTCTTTTCAATATATACTCTGAGGAGATTTTTAATGAAGCCCTCACAAACCTAGACATGGGAATCCGAGTGAACAGTGAATACATCAATAATATCCGCTACGCCGATGACACTGTGTTACTAGCAACCAGCCTAAACGATCTGCAGGCCTTACTAGACCGAGTGCGAACTGTGAGCGTAACATACGGACTGAACCTTAATATTAAGAAAACTAAATTCATGGTTGTCAGCCGTACAAATTTAGATCCCGGGGCACTAATGGCAGGTAGCGAAGAGATCCAGAGAGTCGACAGATTCACTTACCTCGGAACTACGCTCAACGTACAATGGGACTACGCTCAAGAGATTAGATCCAGAATTGAAATGGCACGGTCTACATTTATTAAGTTGAGATCCTTGCTGAGTTCTTCCAGTGTTACTATATGGAGTTGAAGCCTGGACACTGACGCAAGCCACTGAAAAACGAATCGAAGCCTTCGAGATGTGGATATACAGAAGGATACTAAAAATATCTTATGTGGACCATGTCACCAACGTTGAGGTCCTACAGCGCATGACAAAAGAAAAAGAAGTGCTTAATTTAATTAAACAACGTAAGCTTGAGTACCTCGGCCACGTGATGCGGAACGAAGAAAAATATCGAATTCTTCAACTCGTTATGCAGTGTAAAGTATTTGGCAGAAGAGGACCAGGACACCGTCGTATCTCATGGTTGAAAAATCTCCGACAATGGTTTGGGATGACCTCAGCGGAGCTGTTTCGCAGAGCAGTCAACAAAACCATGATAGCCTTGATGATCGCCAACATCCGGACCGGATAAGGCACTGAAGAAGAAAACTTCAAAAGATCAGGATCTGGGCTAGTTGCTGGTCAATTTATTATTCACCAAGCTCATTTAAATAAGCACTAATACTGTCTTGAAACTATTTTGTGATCGTTATCATCATATTTGTTTTACAACCCTACGTGGGTCCTAGCCTCCTCAAGAATCTTCCTACAATCTTCCATTCCTATGTAAAGCATTTTTCGATATTATCAATGAATTTTTTTCAGGGGATTTCTCTTGTTCTTCGTCCAACGGAATCAGTTTGATCCATCCGCATTACATCCTACACACCTCAAACATTAGTATTTTAATGTAAAATGTTGTACAATTCGAAATGTTCTTCACAACGCTTTTGTGGTATACTATTTTTTTTCAATTGCTCGTTGAAAGTAGTTGACATAAATATGATCAAATTCTTCTTCTTCTTTACGTGCCATCTCCCCGACGAAGGTTGGCAATCATCACTGCTATTCTAACTTTTGACACTACAGCCTGAAAGAGTTCAGTTGAGCTGCATCCAAACCATTCTTTGAGGTTTCTCAGCCAGGACATTCTTCTTCTAGTTATGCTGCGCGTTCCTTGAATCTTTCCCTGCATTATTAGTTTTAGGAATTCATATCTAGTCCTTCTTAGTACTTCTTCATTGGTTATTCTCTCTGTCCAGAAGATTCTCAGCATTTTTCGATATGTCCGCATTTCAAATGCTTCAAATTTATTGAGACATTGTTTATTTAAAGTCCATGTCTCCACACCATACAAAAGAACAGAAAATACATAACATTTTAGTACTCGTTTTCTAAGATTTAGGCTGAGGTCTCTACAACATAATATTTGTTTCATATTATTGAATGCACTTTCTATTCTATCCCTATTCCTTTCCTATTCTAACTCTAATTTCTTTGGTATAATCGTTTGTTTCATTAATGTTTGCCCCTAAATAGATATAATTGTGAACTCGTTCTATCGTCTTATTATTTACGTGTTGATTGATGTATCTAATATTTTTCTTGGATATAACCATGAATTTTGTTTTCTTTATGTTTAGTGACAGACCAAATTCTTCACTCGCTGCAACAACCTTATCTAAAATTCTCTGTAGATTTGTAATATTTTCTGCTATTAGTGTTGTATCATCAGCATATCTAATTTCAAGTATGGGTAGGCCATTTATTTTTATGCCTGCTACTTCATCTTCTAATCCTTTTTTGAATATTTCCCCTGAGTATGCATTAAACAGTGACGGCGACAAGACGCAGCCCTGTCTAACACCTCTTTTAATTTTTATTTTACTATTTTTAAATTATTTATTCTTATGACAGCTTCTTGTTCATAATACAGATTATTTATTATTCTTATATCCCGTGTGTCGATGTTCTTTGTTCTCAGTAGTTTTATTAACGGATTATGTTTCACTGTATCGAATGCCTTTTTATAATCATAGATGTCCTGGTTTACATCTAAACATCTCTATGTTAGCACTGTATATAATGCTTCACTGGTTCCTTGAGCATTTCTAAATCCGAACTGAGTCTGTCCAATGCCTTGTTCTAACTTTTTATATATTCTAGGATGAATAATCTTTAGAAATACTTTGAGTATGTGGCACATTAGACTGATGGTACGGTGATCGCCACATTGTTTGGCGTTTTTCTTTTTCGGTACAGTCACGAATGGTCATATTGGTCATTAGGATCAAATAAACCCTTTCAATTTTCGTTTATTACATCGGTAGCCGTTTTAAAACGCATTTTGTTGTCCAATTGCGTATTTCGCCATTTTTTATTTACCTCGTTCAATTAAAAGAAAATATGTGATCAAACGTCAACAGCAATCTTTCAATTACTCGTTAATTGAAGATCAAACTAGCCATTAACCTCTGACACAACCGATGCGGCGACATCACCGAACAAGACTTTCAGCACTAATTAACGACCTTCAATGACCTTTATTTGATCTTAATTTGTCTGTCGAGGTATCGCGGTTACCTGAGAAATGACGGCGAGCGGGTACCTAGATCAAGATTCTAATTATTTTAATTTCCTCGTGTGATTTAATCGAAATGGTGATGGATTATCATCGTATAATTACGCTAGGGATATCGGTAGCTGGTGTAAAATGAAGATGGACTCTTGTATGTTTTTGTTTTGGGAAGATTATTAATCAACTATTTTGTAATATAAGATTTCTCTAGCGCCAGAAGCTAACAGAATATAAATATTAATTGAATAGAAGAAGTTTCAATAATAACGAGTTGGTTATTATTATTGAGCAATTCAAATTAATTTTGTGATTCCCACAAGACTCTTGAGAATTGAAGACCTGATCGTACACTAAAAGTAAAACAAACATCGTTGTACGTCAGTGCACTTGTAGTATTTAGATTTTGGCATCAAAGTCTTATAAAAGATGCATTGGATATTATAATCAGAGCAACGTTTACATTTCTTTGGATTGAAGTGGGAATAAATCATTTGACATCTCGGTTTTGTCAAAAATGTCAACTGATAGAACTAAGGAGAATTAAAATTTTATGCTGTCTATTTTGAGTGTTTTATATAATGTATATATTCATTCCATCTCACTCTATACATATACATATTATTCCATCTCTTTCTGTTGTCCCATTCTCCATCGTTTAGGCCTCTCTTACTCATGACGTCGTCTACTTCGTTCCTCTAGGATCTTCGGGGTCGTCCTCTTTTCCTCTTTCGTATAAGGCTTCATTCGGTCATTCTCTTCATCCATTCGCTGTCGCTAGTTCTTTTAACATGTCTATATCACTTTCGTCTTTTGTTCTATATATATTAGTATGTCTATTTCTACTGATGTTCTTTGCTTTTTTTCGTCATTACTTCTCCTGTCGATTCTTGTTACTCTGCAGCATCTTCGCAGGCATTCCATTTCTGTTGCTACCAGCTTACTGCTGTTTTTCTTGTTTATAATCCAATTTTCGGCCCCATATGTCATAATACTTCGCACTAATGTTTTATAAATCTGCGTTTTTGTCTTCATATTTAGGTGTCTATCCCACCATACTGAGTTAAGTTGTCGGATTGCTGTTCTTCTTTGTCCTAATCTTTGGGTATTTTATAAAAATCTGAATGTTTTATAAAAATGACCGTTTCACTAGACTATTTTTAACTGATAAAACGTCATAGCAACGTCACATTTCCTACTGACAAAACTCCTTCCTGTCCGTGATTTCTCAGCGACAAAATTATGACAGATCCGTCACGGAGTCTGGTAATTCTATTGTCAGTTTGACAAATGTCATTGAGTCGTAATCAATATTGGACAAATACAATGAATTCAGACAAAAATCAAGATCTGAATGCCAGTCAAGTGTATATACGAAAAAAATTGATCAATTTAACCAACTTCAGTTTTAACATACGAAATCTCGGCCGCTGTTCAACAATATGTCCAACTGTCAAAGTTGAAAGTTGAAAAGTCCCTATTGGAACACTCCACCCACTCCCCTATTCGTCTTAATCGACAAAAAAATCCAGTCATATAAATGGGTTCCATCATAATAGATATTTTATTACAAATACTACATTGTCACGCAGCGGGACACGGTCTGGATCGGTAACCACACGGTTGAAGCCCCTAAAAGTCGTAAAAATATTTTTTGGTGGTACCCTCTTGTCTACGATAAGATACGGCCGTTAAATTTTGATGTTTGGGTCTCTGTGGTTTACCACATCCTAATTATTTATGTAATAAAGTCAACAGTTTGTATTTTTAAATAGGTGTTTTTCAATAAGAAATTCTTTAAAGTTTTGTTAGTGCACAGCTTATAAAAGATTATTTAGTGATTTTAGTTATTCTTTTTAATAGGATACTGTGTGCGATTATTAAATAACGCGACAGGCGTTGTAAAAGATTTTAAACGGCGCAAATAAGACTGTTGGTGTGACAATGTAATGCTCTAATCGGCTAGAAACATCTTGCAAACAAAAGCTATGACGTATTTAAGTTTCATTCATAAAAATTATATTTTAATCTAATTTAAGAAGCTAAAATTACTCTTACCTTGTTCGCATTCGTCGATATCTTCGGAACAATCGATGCCCTTGTACCCTGAAGCACAACTGCAAGTGTATGATCCGTTAATAGGACTGGTATCACATATAGCGTCTGCATGACATGGGTTGCTTGTACAAGCGTCATCTAAATGACACAGAAGACCTGGAAAAAAGTTAATTTAATTAACAACTCTATAAACGATTAAACATGATATAAATGAAATGTAACTTATAACTTAATAATTTACTGCGAATATATTGAGCAGTGTAATAAAAAATACAGAAAATAGATCGATAGCAACTCACGACAAGAGACCTATTATACTACGTTTATTCCCAAGGTAGGCTCGAGAATACACCTTTCGGTGTGTGTGTGTGTCGTGTCGTGGCAGCTTGCCATTGGTTCGAAATTAATTTCTAACCAATAATAAGCTGCGACAACATGACACACTCACCTACAGGTGTGTTTTCGAACTTATCTTTTGAGTGACCGTAGTATAGACACAGGTGTACTTGACGAAAGATAGAAAAAGAAAGCTAGAGTGACCAAACGCAATGAAACTCCGAAAAAAATACACAGCAACTAAACAAATTGTTTATGTAATACGAAACACCAAAAATAGATCAATAGAAACATGTAAAAAAGAACTGGACACATATGAACTTGACACAGATACAAAAGAAAGTTATTGTAACGAAAAACTCAATGAAACTAAGAAAAAAATACACAGCAACTAAATAAATTGTTGAGAACGAACTAGCACGTGTTAAGTTGTACGGTCCCATTAAAATCAAGTTAATAACTGAACAAACGCTACAAAAACAGTTATAAGTCAAGTTTTAATTGGTACCCGCTGAAAAATCCATACGTTACGAACAGGGTGTTATTATAAGGAATGCATCTGTGTTATTAAAGGTAAACCAAAGTTTTTGATGGTATTTTAATTACAGAGAAACATCAACCGTTGATAAATTGCTACTCGTACGAGTGGTCCCTTTCGAAACTATCGCTCATGAACGTCCGTCTTGTTTGATATGAGATTTCGACGTTCAAAAGTCAAGCTAACTGAAAGATTACGGGTTTTAAGAAGAATCGTACAAAAAAATCGGTACAATACAAAAACTACAACATGTTTCGACATTGCAACCCTATATACACATCTTATCCCTTTCGGTTGCAGATGAAAGAAAGAAGGGAATATAAAAGAAAAAAAATCTACAAAAGTATAAAGAAATACAACGAATAATTAAGGAAAAAATCAAAACAGCTAAGGAAATGTATTTTATGAAACAATGTAAAGAGATAGAAGAACTAGAAACAAAATATGATATGAGAAATGACCGGAATGGGTCAAAAAAGTCAACAAGGACACATAAAAGACAAGAAAGAAGTACTGCTAATAGATTTACCCAAGGAGATGGGAGGAGCACGTTTTTTCCAAGATGAATCAGATGAAATGCATGAGATACAAGAATACAATCCTTTAGAGAGACAGAATATCACGCTAGACGAAATCAAATATGCTATCAAAAACTCTAAAGATAATAAGGCGGCTGGATTAGACGAAATATCTGTCGAACTGTTATCTACTGAGATAGATATCAATGTATTTGAATACTAGTTTTTGTTGCTACAATAATATACAGGACATTCACTATGAGAGGAGAGAGCGAAAAAAGCTCTGTCTGTCATCTTCTTCTTCTTAACATGCCATACACCAAAGTGCGTAGGCGACTATCTCATTACTAGAATTCTGTTCTTGGCGGCGTGACACAGCTCGCCTGTATTGTGTATTCCTGTCCATTCTTTAATATTTCTTAACCAGGATAATTGTTTGTGGCCGGCTCCTCTCCTACCTTCGATCTTCCCTTGTAGGATTAACTGTGGTATTTCATATTTTGCTCCTCTAAATATGTGCCCAAGGTAACCAATCTTGCGTTTTTAATTAATTTAAAGAGTTCTCTTTCCACGCCGGCTCTCTTAAGGACGTCATCGTTTCGAACTCTATCCACCCAAGGTATGCGCATCATTCTTCTTAATGACCACATTTCAAATGCTTCAAGTTTGTTGATAGATGTTTTTTTCAAAGTCCACGTTTCCATGCCATAAAGCAAGATGGACCATATGTAGCACTTGACCATTCTGTAGCGTATTTCGAAATTTAGGTTTTGATTACATAGGAGCGGTCTGAATTTCACAAAAGCTTGTCTTGCCATTTGTATTCGGGTTTTTATCTCTTGTTGTGGATCCGATTGGTCATTGATTGTGGTGCCAAGGTATTTAAAAGTTTTCACGCGTTTTATGCGATCGTCACCTATGCATATTATCGGGTTTTCTGGAGGGTTTCTGCTAATGACCATATATTTCGTTTTCAAAATGTTGATTTTGAGGCCATATTTTTTACCTATGCTATTCACCCTATCAAGTAATAACTGCTGATCTTCCAATTTATCAGTTATAATCACTGTGTCGTCCGCATAGCGTAGGTTGCTAATTGGTATGCCGTTCACCTTAATGCCTAATTCCGTGTCTTCTAATGCTTCCGCAAATATCTTCCGTCTGTCATCTATCAGAACTAAATTAAGAGAAGTCGAAAAAAGCGTTTGTTGTGTACGCGAACCAATTTCAGAGAGACGAAAAACACGTCTGTTTTATACGGGAACAAAAATCAGAGAAATATTTTTCATTTGCGTTGTCAAAGATTGTCAGTACTTGTGTAGGGATAAAAATAGGTAGGAGAAATTATTACTAATTGTTGGTTGGCTTAGTAATTATTTGAAATTGAGGATTTGATACAGCTAAAAATATAATATTGTTTTTAGCATGTGACAAATTAAACAGTATATAAACAGAAGAATGAATGTTTTCCATCTTAGAAACCTTTAAATTTTGTAATGACTATCTTCAATTTGTCTGAAATTTTTTTCACAAAAATTGTCTGTTATCGACAATATTGCAAACTTTTTCCACTCTCTGTATAAAATGTAAACCATAATATACGTGTAGAAGAATTCGTCTCTTTCGAATATTGTTCATAATTAGACTTCGGCAAATATGCATATTGCATATTTTGCATGTTGTGCATATTTTATGCAAATATTTCATATTTTGGCATGTTTGTATAAAAGTTTGCATAAAGTGCATAAAAGTTCAGATTTTTATACTGTATTTGAAAATTTTTAAACATACCAATTTATTTCAATTCTTGTATAAAATTTTGTAGTCATTTTAATCAAGAAATGATCTAAGTACGTAATCTCTACAGGTACAAAACATTTACAATTTCAAAGAAGATCAATTTAAGTAGCCCTCAACATTCTTAGAAAGTCTCGGTCACTGAGGCATTCAGTTATTGGATAATCGCTAAGGGTTCGCTCATTTGCATTTTATGATCTAATCCCCAAATCTATCTACAATTTATTGTATCTTAACAGCAGGTAAACGGCTAATAGTTTTGTTCCTAATTTAGGGATTTTCCAAAATCTCCCAGTTTATTGAATTAGGTACCTAAACATTTCTAATTTGATGCTCAGATTTGTAAATCATTTTTGTTTTGATATTCAAAGCGTAAACACTTGTTGTGCGTAACAAAAAGGAAGATTGTGATTTTATAATGCCTAAAACAACCAGTGCTTCAACTTGGATTAAACCTTATAAAGAGCTGTCTATGGATATGGGAAAAATCTACTGTTCAGTCTGTGGCAAAATTGTAAGTATCTAATATTTTCTATTAAATATCTAATATTTCATACATACAGGGTGTTTCCAAATGACACTTACGTTTGACTGTAGATACTTCTCGAAAAATTGAACAAAACGATATAGTTAATGAGGGGTCAAACTTATTTACTTTTCGAGATACAGGGTGTTAAAATTAAAAAAATTAAATTCTTTTAGTTAATAACAACAATAACTTTAAAACCAATAAACGTATTTACTTGAAATTTAGTACTCGTAGGTTGTTTTTAAATGAAAAATAGCTTCCTTTAGTGAGAAAAAATTGTCCATGGTACAATACAATGGTGTGTATTTAGAAAAATTTTTCACCTTTACTTTTTTTTATGAAGTTAGCTATTCTAAAACACAATTATTTTTATTGTAATTGAATTAACAAAAAAAAAACTTTTGTTGAATTTTAAAATAAGTTATATGATGTACTAATGGTTAGTAACAAAAACTAATTTGTGGATTAATACTGCATTTAAAACACTTAGCGAGTGTTTTTTTTTCCAAACCAGTTATTTGATTAACCAAAAACACCTTGTATATTTTTATATTTTAAAGGTTGGGTTAAAATAAAGGTTTTTATTTTTATTTATAGATAGCATGTGAGAAGAAATTTCAGATAGACCAACATGTGAGAACTGCTTCACACATTGCAAAAAAAGGAAAAATAGGAGGAAAACATCAAACTTCAATGGCTAAATGTTTCCAATCTACTTCAAAAAAATTAGATGAGCAAGAAACTTTTAATGAAGACTTGTGTCGCGCATTAGTGTCTGCAAACATACCGCTTTCAAAATTAGCAAATGTAAATTTTAGTTCGTTTCTAAAAAAATATTGCAAACTTAATGTTCCAAGTGATCGGTCTCTAAGAAGATATAATGTGAACGGGCTATACTCGTCGGTGTTAATTAATATTAAGGAAGAAATTGCAGATAATTATTTTTACATATCTGTAGACGAAACCACTGATTCCTCAGGAAAGTATATTGCTCATTTATTGATTGGTGTTCTTAAAGAAGATACCTTACCAAAATATCATCTTATTTCATGCCAGCAACTTGAGAAAACAAATGCTTTAACAATTTCGCGTTTTATACAAGAAACATTAGCAACTTTTTTTCTTCCGACAACTATTTCTTCTAATAAATTACTGCTTATTTTATCGGATGCTGCTCCTTATATGGTGAAAGCAGGACAAAATTTAAAAATATTTTTCCCAGATTTAATACATGTTACTTGTGTAGCGCATGGATTAAACAGAGTTGCAGAGGAAATACGAAAAAAGTTTCCTCTTGTAAATACCATGATATCCAGTGTCAAAAAAGTATTTCTTAAATCTCCTATAAGAATTCAACTTTATAAAGAAATGCTACCTAACATTCCTCTTCCACCACAACCAATTTTAACGCGATGGGGAACATGGTTAGAAGCAGCTAATTTTTATGCAGATCATTTTGTTAAAATAAAGAACATAATTGATACGTTAACAGATGAAAGTTCCCAATCTCTTTTGGATTCTAAACAAACTTTTCAGAGTAACTTGCTTCAACAAGAACTTTCATTTATAAAATCAAATTTTAGTTTTGTTCAAAAAACAATTACTCAGTTAGAATCACCAAAACTGTCATTGTTCGAAAGTACAGCATTAATAAAAGAATTTGCGTCATGTTGTCGGAACGTTAAAGGTAATATTGGAAAAGATATTTTAAAAAAATTTGAAGCTACTATGGAAAAAAATATTCTTTCTGAAGTAGTCAGTGTTCTAGCTGGAAATATTTCGGAAACAATTAATTTAGAACCAAATGTTTTGGTTAGTTTGAAAAATGCTCCCGTTACATCAGTTGATGTTGAACGAAGTTTTTCCATATATAAATATATGTACTCAGACAGAAGCCACAAGTTTTTGTTAGAAAATTTTGAACACCACTTGGTCATTTATTGTTACCATAATTCTAAATAAGTTTATTCATACTTAAAAATGATGTAGTTACTTAAAATAAATGTAAATCTTAATGAATAGTAGGAAATATTTAGTTATGTACACTTTTTTTTTAAATAAAATTGTTACTATTTTACGATTTTTTTATTTATTTGTATGCATATTTTGTAAAATATTTGCATATTTTCGGGTAAACACGTGCATATTTATGCGCATATTTTCTACATTTTTATTTGCATATTTGCCGAAGTCTATTCATAATGTTTTTAATTGCGTTTTTCATCTTACAAACCTTTCAATTTCGCAATGACTCTTCAATTTGTCTGAAACGCACCGAACAGCTACGTACTTATTGAACTATATATAGAACGCCTTCTTCTGTCATCTTCGAGAAACAACAATTGAGCAATATAGAAGTAAAAGGTGAAAAATAGAATCGAATAAAAATGATCGTGTACTGACAAGACAAATCGTGCCCAGTCATTCGCCTACGATAATTCAAAATAAACGATCGGTCGATGTATGCATGGATCTCAAAATGAGATAACCAGTCTCTGTATTGAATATATTAGATCATTAGAATTGGATTTTAAGAGGGGGCGGAGTCGGACTGATTTCTAATAAAAGTATTGTAGGCATACTCACAAAGGGTGGAGAATTTGAGATCGGTAACAAACAAGTTGACTACTACAAAGAAAAATAATTCCTTGATCTTATAATTTTTTATTTAGTCAAAAAAAAAGAACGTGTACTTCTCTTGTTTTCAAATATTTTAACATCTCAAAGACTTTATCTGTCTTCTGTCACTCTGTCTTTTATTAAAATAAACAATTATCACCACTACGAGAAATAAACAAAATACAATATCTTGCATATTTATTATAAAAAATGCATATTTCCATGAAAGTTTGCATAAACACATCCATTGTAGAATAATTTATCTATTCTATGTTTTGTCAATATGTCTTTCATGAAAATACCACAATTAGTATAGCTATAAGACTAAGGCAAATAAACAAATGCATATCTTGCATATTTAATAAAAAATGTCTAAAAATTAGCTCATTTCGATGAAAGTTAGCATAAATACGGAGTCAATTGTACCTTTGGTCTGATTTGAAATAGAACTATTGTAAAAATAGGCACAAAGTGTGCGAGATGATTTTAAAATAGGTAAACAAGTTGGCTACCGAAAGATCCTTCCTGGATCCCATAATTTTTCATTTAGTCCAAATACAAATTTCAATTAGAGTCCGTTTTCCTGTTTTCAAATGCTTTAATCAGATAATGCCTTTGTCTGTCTTTCGCCAGGCAATATTTTACCAAAATGCTGCAATTGCCAACTTTATGAAAGTTGAGCAAATAAACCTTATGCATATATTGCCTATTTATTCCAAAAATTGTGAAACTTTGCATATTTCTATAAAAAATTGCATCAATACGGTATACATTATATCTTTGGCTTGATTTGTAAAATAATTATTGTAAAAATACTCACAAAGTGTGGAGATTATTTTAAAATAGGTAAAAAAGGTGGCTACCGAAAGGTATTTCCTTGATCCTATATTTTTCATTTTGTCGAAATGCACGTTTAAATTCGTGTGCCTTTTTCGGATTTTACACAGATGCAACCTTTGTCTGTCTTCTGTCAGTCAATCTTTTATTAAAATACTGCAATTGCCAAGTTGAAAATTAGGCAAATAAACCGTATGCATATCTTGCAAACTTATTCCAAAACTTGTGAAACTTTGCATATATATATGAAAGTTTGCATAATTGCGGTATACATTGTTTTTTTAAAGTTTTCTCTTCGGCATTCTATCTCCAAAAGTATGGATTTTTTGCTGAACAGTTTCTATTCAGCTTTTTTTGATGAGGTGGAACTGTTTCTGTTAATTCGCAATAACAGGTACTGCAGTCTTTGTTTGACGTCAATTGAAATTTAAACCATCTTCCAGGAACTCTTTATACCACTTCACAATGTTTAGAAAGCATATTTTTTGATAAATAACTTCACTTTCAAGAGCATTCTTTCAATTTACACTTAACACTACAAATTATCCAAAATCTAGTTAAAAAAATTAAACTGCATGTTCATATAAGACGCATTTCGCGTTTAACTTTTAAACCCAAGAAATTTCCATCTTTTGTCAATAATAACATTGTTGTTATTAATTTCAACATAAACTCGATACGAATCGTGTATTTATATGTCACAAGAAACGCATTGTTATTCTTGCCGGGATTTATGTATCACTTTAATCTGTTGAAGGTGTGGTCTACCAGAGCTCAGTGGATTTCTTGCAATTAGAGTTTGGCGAACTTTTATACGAGGAGCTGTCAATAAATGCGCCTAAGCCGATTATATATTAAAAAAGGATATTTATATGGTCAAAATGTATCGCGTGATAGAACGAATAGTTTGATCAACAGAAAAGAAATGCACCAGAATAAAATCACCAATAAATTTTAGAATCTTAAAAATAAAACAATAAGCAAGATGAAAATAAGTAGGGCCAATGACCATGGATATTAAGTAACATATGGACATACAGAAAATGTTGAAGAAACTGCTACGAAAGATTTATTGTACCAATCAACTAAAAAAAAGAACAAGGAAGTTATTTCAGATGTGAGATGCATTAAAAAAGTTGTACTATACCGTTTATGTAGCTATGGAGGTCTTCAAATCCTAATGAATAAAGTAACAAAACTTAGTAGAAAATAGGGACTACGGATCTATTAAAAAAAGACAAAATATATGTCTATAAGCAAACAAATTGTCTCCCATAACTGAGTATATATTAATAATGAAATTAATGACATATACCATCCAGGAACATCGATAAATACCAAATGAGATCATTCTTCGAACATCCAATGTAGGATAAAAGAAGGAAAATCGATGAAAGCTATGTTTTTTCAATACTTCTCAGTACAGTATCGAAACATAGAGATTACAGATCCATGTATTCACAAAAAAAAGAAGGCTATTGAAATATGGTCATATAGAACGATATTCAGTATAAAGTTATGTAGAATGAAGAAGTATTAAGAAAATTACATACACATATGGAAGCTCCGGTGGAAAAACGCAGGCTCCAATATCTGTGCCACGTTATACGAGATAACAACAAATAAGAATAATCCAAGGAAAAATCCCAAGGAACTAGTATAAATTTAAAACAAGATCATGGTATTACAAACTCCTTACCTGTTTTTCCAGGAGTGCACCTGCAGTAGAAACTACCGACTCTATCGATGCACGTGGCACCATTAAAGCAAGCAGCTCCAGCACAGTCGTCGATGTTAACCGAGCAATCCGGACCAGTCCATCCGTTGACACAAATACACGAGAATCCGCCAACGCTGTTGGTGCACGTGGCTCCGTTTTGGCATACAGAAGGTCGCATGGAACACTCGTCCACGTCTCTTTCGCAAAACGTTCCCGTGTAGGTCGAAGGACATTTGCAGGTGTAGTTGTTGACACCGTCGACGCATACTCCGCCGTTTTGGCATTGGTGACCAGGGCAGTCATCGATGTTCTCCTCGCAGTTGGATCCACGAAAACCTGCAACAATAAGAAACTGTTAGAGTTTGTTCTTTAACCGTTTATATGTATATAGCGAAACAAAATATGTTTAAAACTCAAGACAAGTGTTTACAAATCGCGCTATTTGTTCGGGTACATATATGAAATTATGAATATAATTTTAGAGTATAAGAACTGTATTAAATTAAATAGGACTGGTTTAAAATAATTAGGAGAGATAATACAGAAAATTGCCAAATCAGGTTTATATGTCTTACCAATATTGCCGTTACACATACTCGTGGTATTTATATAGGCAGGCCTCCATTCGCGGTTGTTTCTTGTACGGGAGGAGCTGCTTTTAGCGGTTTTTACACAAGTCCCGCGATACTAAAACTAAGATAGAGCATATTTGCGTCTGTTGTCTATACAATTCAAAAGTCAAAATGATTTGTGTATTTTTCGGAACCACTATCAGAGGAAGAACTGTGACAACGTCCGTTCGAAGAGAGTCAACAGTACGACGAAGAGAGTCCGTTGCTACCGCCAGTCAACAGTCGAGAGGGATTTGCGGTATTTTATCGCGTGGTAACTAGTGGTTATCACTACTATGAGAGAAAAACCCGTCAGAGGTGTAAAACATCCGTAGCTAAGAGAGAGAAGAGAGTCTGTTGCTACCGAGAGTCAACAGTAGAGAGGGATTCGCGGTATTTTATCGCGTGGTAACTAGTGGTTATCACTACTACGAGAGAAAACCCGTCAGAGGTGTAAAACATCCGTAGCTAAGAGAGAGAAGAGAGTCTGTTGCTACCGACAGTCAACAGTCGAGAGGGATTCGCGGTATTTTATCGCGTGGTAACTAGTGTTTATCACTACTACGAGAGAAAAACCCGTCAGAGGTGTAAAACATCCGTAGCTAAGAGAGAGAAGAGAGTCTGTTGCTACCGCCAGTCAACAGTCGAGACAGCGATTATTTTTCATTTTCTAAGGTATGTCTGTATCTCTTGAGGGTGAGGTGCAGAAATTATTACTAAGGGTTGTTTTAAGGTAATGATTTTTAATATTGATGTTGAGAATTATAGGAATCAATACAGCGAAAAATATAACATGGTTTTTCGTACGTGAAAAATTGAACACATCGTTTTTAGTGTTTTCTTCAAATATTCGGAAAATTCTACTACGTTTGTCGGAGTTATTCACCTTTGTCTAAAATAAATTTGGTTAATTACACTAATTAGAGAAAGACAATAATAGATGTGGCCGTGTAAGTCTGTCTTTTTTAAGTCCTGAGTGAATCTAGAAGTTCAGTAACAACAACAAAAAAAAAAAATTGGTTAACAAGAAATCGATTAATATGATACAAAAAAAGATTTGGGAATAAGGATCTACTTGAATCTGCTAAATACTTATAAATCTTTGCATCCATAAGATTTTGCAGATCCAAATAATGACTATGATGTTAACACTAATTTAAGAAGATCCTGAAGGTTCTTTTTCTTTCCTTTTTACTAACGATCCAGTAGCAACTGCTTTTAAATATTTTTTAATGAAGGGCACAACTTTTTCAATATCTACTTTGTAACTACTCGCCAGTAGCGCACTTAGAATTTGCTTCTGGGAGGGGGAGTTTTTGGTTGGTCACCGAAATTTTTTTTATGTTACCTCCATTTTGAGCCCTCAAAATGTGTGAGTAACAGTGTCGGAATAGGGTCCTGGGGGGGTCCTTTTTAACCCCCAAAACCCCTTCTGGGTGCGCCACTGCTACTCGCGCTGTATTTATTGATAGCTTGACGAGAAGAACCACGTATTTCCTGAACACCTATTATAGCATTATTGACCAACTCATATGTTGGTGGATGGGAAGGTTTTCCCCGTGAAACATTGAATCGTTTGTAGGTCAATGTAGATACTGTAATAAACAACAAACCCCTTAGTATTCATGTCATCTTTAAAAAATACAATACCGTCGTATTTCATTTTGTGTAAAACCACTAAACTCGGTGAAAATAAATTTATTTTTGACCAAATTGTTTTCAAATGAGGTTGAGGTTTACTATTATCGGGAATTTTGTAAGAATGCCTGTCCAGTACCGCAAATATTATTCATAAACATAAATTATCAATCAGAATAAACAGCTTTATGGTCAACCAGTGATTATTTTGTGTATCTAATTTAATTCAAGGCAGAAAACGAAAGCCGAAATTGTTTATAATTGCCATATAACAATTTTACGTAGTCAACTACAACAATTATAAAATATAGGAAAAATGGAGAACAAGCAAATTATTGTATTCAAAAAAGGAGATAAAAAATAGCCAGAGAACTACAGAGGTATAAAATTGTTAAATACTACTCTAAAACTTACAACTAAAATTTTACAAGTGCTAATAAATCAGAGGATAAGTTTAGCAGATGAACAACAGGGTCTTCGTAGTGGAAGATGGTGTACAGATGCAATATTCGTTATAAAGCAAATTACTGAGAAACCACTAGAGTATAATAGACCAGCATTTCTGTGTCTGATTGACCTAAAGAAAGCGATTGACAGAGTAAGACTCCTTCTGTATAATAGAAAATTTCCCCTAAATATTATAAAAACTATCGAAAACGTCTACCAAAACAACAAAATGGAAGCCAGAATATATATGACAACTTAGAGAATCTATAGAAATAGGCAGCGGAATAAGACAAGGGGATTCATTGAGCCCCATGCTCTTCAATTTGATCATGGATGAAATCATCAAAATCATTAACAAAAGAAGAGGATACAGAATGGAAAAAAAAAGAAATAAAAATATTCTGTTACGCAGACGACGCAATAATGATAGTCCAAGATGAAGATAGTCCGCAAAGACTGGTCCACAGATTTAACATAAGAGCAAAAGAATTTAATATGACAATCTCATCTTAGAAAACTAAATCAATAGTAGTCAGCAAAGAACCAACCAGATGTAAAATAGAAATTGATGGCATCATTATTGAACAAGTAATGGAAATAAAATACCTGGGAATTACACTGTCTAGCTATGGAGGCCAGGACAAAGAAGTGGGAGATCAAGTACAAAAAGTAAATAGTCTGGCAGGATGCCTTAATAACACTATATGGCGAAACAGGCACATTAACAATGAGATGAAGTCAAGAATTTATAAAGCCAGTGTAACACCAATAATGACGTATGTCTCAAAAACAAGACCCGACAAAGCCACAACGTAAAAGCTACTGGAAATGGCAGAGATGAGAGTAATGATAAGAATTACAGGAAATACGCTGAGAGATCGAAAAAGAAGTGAAGACATTACAAGAAAATGTGTACAGTGCATATGTGAATGGACACAAAATAGAAAAAAGAATGGAATAACAATATAAGCAGAATGGGTGAGACCTTTGTGGTCAAAATAGCAAGAGATAAGTCACCAATCGGCAGAAGTATCTGACGACCGCGCAAAAGATGAAGTGACAACCTTCCATAGGGGTATTAATCCGCCAATGAACAAGCATAATTGCTTATAAAGAGGAAGAAAAAGAAAAAGAACTGCAATAAAACTTTTTTCGTGGTTTATGATTCCGGATGTTTGAAAAAATATCTCACACCAATACTTTGATGTTTATGAAAGTATTTCTATCATTAGACAATAAAAAAATCTAAAAAGAAAGACAGGCATATGCCAGAACTCGTTATCTGACTATTGTGCGAACATACGAATATTGCTAAATATTTGTCCGTTTTTTTATATCATATTTAAACAAAAAAATGTTGTGTAAGTGGTGGCAGTGTATCACAGTTGCCTAATCAGTAGGAGCAAATTTACAAATGATCTAAAAATTTGTACTTTTTAAATAACCTTTCAGAGCTAACGTGAGGACTGTGAGTCCGCTTGTCGAATTATTTCTCTATTTCTGACGATTAATTACGATCTCGGTCGTGGCGTGCTCGCTAGCTTCAAGCGAGCGGATGCGGATACCGATTCTCTATTCACAGTACAGTTGTGAGAGTTGTGTAGTGCATTTAGTTCCGCTGCTATATTGAACTGCGGAACGTGAGTCCGCACGTTATACAAGTTGTCACAAATCTTTAGGTACGATTCAATTTTAAAATATTCTTATTTATAGGGTAAATAAAAAATATTTGTGTAATTTATATTTGGGAGTGATCTACTGGTTATGTTTTATGTATAATTGATTGATATAAACTTCTTTTTTTACAGATTTTTCTAATAATGAGTTTTGAAAAGCAACACGCTTATCTTGAAAAGAGTCATGCTGAATTTCTGTCTGATTCTGAATCAGAAGTTGAACCTGACGATAACGATGCTAGTTTGGAAGGAGATTTCGAAGAGATCCAGAACCACGACACCGATATGGAAGAAGAAATTGAAGAGCCAATCTCAGAAGTCTTGGATGTTCCACAAAGAGTGCCGCATTTCATTGGTAAGGATGGAACAACTAGATGGAAGAAACATATAGGAAACCGCCAGATACAAACTCGTAGTGACAATTTAATTAAGGTAAAAATTTTTGGAGTAACTAGGGAAGTACGAGATATGAAAAGCGCATCAAAGATTTGAAGTTGTTTTTTCAGTGAAGAGATTTTGCAAACCATTGTAGACAACACGAATATCTTTATTGAACTGTGTTCCTACAATCTCAGTAATAAATCTGCAAGGAAAACAGATATTTTAGAAGTTAGGGCACTATTGGGTCTTTTATATATAGCTGGGGTAACCTAAAATAACCACAGAAATACAGAAGATCTCTTTAGGACAAACGGCTCATCGCCAGAGTTTTTTAGATTGACGATGTTCCTTGCACGGTTCAAGTTTTTGCTTAGACATATAAGACATACAATATACGCAATAGTAGACGCAAAGTTTCCTTATACCGCAAATCTAGAGGTGTACGTTGGAAAATAGCCACCTGTTGTTGGACTATAATAAATCCATAGAGGGAGTTGATTTACTTGATAAAATGTGTGCCGCCTATAATTGCGCTCGAACTATTAGCCGATGGCCTATGGTCATTTTTTTATTCTGCAATGAATGTAGCTGGTATCAATTCATTTGTAATAAACAAATATAAATCTAATGAGATAAAACGCATAGAAGACATTTTCTAGAAGCTCTTGGTTTGGAACTAGTAAACGATCATCTACAACGTCGATGTTTGAATAAACGTATTCCTAGATCAATTAGGTTAGACCAAGAATAAAAGAAATTTGCCATATTGTAGAGGAAACTGTCCCAGCACCAAATCCACAACCTAATCGTCGAGGTCGTTATTTTTACTGTAGTAGACAAAAAATAGGCCAACCAGATATACCTGTCAAAAACGCCAAAAATTTGTATGCTTAGAACACGCAAAATGCATTTGCTCCGATTGCCTACAAGATGGTATTTCCGAAGACAGCAGCGAAAATTGACTTATTTTCAAGTTATAAATTCATTCATGTATCTACTTTACTACGCAGCTCAAACATTTGTTTTTTATTTAGTCTTTGTTTAATTTCTTAGAAATAAATGTTTTTTATTTGTATAATTAGTTTTTTTGACTTTTATAGTACTCAAAATGCGAAAAAGATATATCTGTTAACTTTTATTTTCAAAGCATGAGTTTAAATACAAATTATAATAAATTTGTGTGTAAATGTTTTTTTTTGATAACAAGAAAATAGTGTAAGGAACAATGCCAAAACATTTATATAAATGGTATGTATATATTGATCACACACTAGTTCATAAAATTAAAATAGCGACCAGAACACTAAAGCAATTATTATAATAACGATTAAGAAAACAAACAATATTCTACATGTCGCATATCCTGTTAGTGAAACGGCAATTCACGAATTGACAAAGTTCAGCCGAACGAAAACTTTATTTCCCTATAGAAATCACCACGAACAAGACAACAAATATCTATATCTGCAATACAAAGGTGCATATAAATCCTAAATAAATTTGTAATAGAATGTAGACCAAAGAAACAACTTTACACGATCCCAGCGTGCCGTGTACTTGGCTGTCTCCGTCTCTTTTCTCTGCTTTGTTCGCCGTCTTCGTCTAGTTTCTTACTGGTTTGCTTTATTGGCAAGAAATTATGGGTATATTGTTAACTTAAACGATAAACAGTTAACTTTCTATGTGGGATTTTTTGGTAAAGTACCGTGGAGAATAGTTCTTGGTTACTCCATTAATATTTTTGTACAAAACCGAATATAACAATTAAATATGTCTATATTTATTATAATATAAAAATCTGTTTTTTAACTTTTGCTTCCTCAAAATGAAGTAGTATAAATTAAAATATATATTAAAATCAGCAGCACACAAGGTAAGAAAGGCCGCAGAAAAGGTATTCCCCATTAAGATAGGCAAAATGCCCCCACACCCAGAATTAAATTTTTTTCATTTTTTTTTCCTTCTATGTGATTAAAAAATAAAGCTCAACGCAATTTTAACCCACCACCCCCTTTTTTTCCAGTGCTCTCATTCTATATTTTAATTTTGTGTATTGCCTCTTAAGCACTAGTTTTCTTGATGACTATTTTACAAGACTATTTTTAAATGATGAATAAAACGTCATAGCAACGTATGATATTATATACGATAATATCGTATATTTAGGCCATTGTTTGAAAAAGTAAACAAACCCATAAAAACCGCGGTCAACTTCCGCTCTGAAGAGAAAACAACTGAAGCGGTTATCTCCGGTGGCAAATCCCTTTCGATATCGACCAAGTAATCAAGCAACTAACCGTTTCATTCAAAAACAAAATCGACGCTTTCTCACGGTGGACACTACCACTATCTATATGGAGCCCACGCGATTCTGGGACGTTTGGATCAACGACGATCTGCCATGTGCTATGTGGACGTTTTGTTATCACCTCCAGATAGAAATTTCACAATTGTGGTTGAAAAACTTCCGTCATTCTTAAATTACCAATGACGGGAATGTCCAGGCTAGAGATAAATATCTGTATGACTTATAGTGTAGTTCCGAATGGTTGAGAGCACAGTACCCCCATTGTATATTCAAAAAGACGATTGTTTAACTCGTACACAGTGATTTTCGTAATTTTAGGGGATTTAAATGCCAAAGCAAACAAATGACTGTATTTTCTGATATATTTCCCGGTTTGAGCTTATAACACAGTATAATAATAAAGCATATACTGTTTGAAATGTGTTGGTTCTAAAGGAAAAATTTTTAGACATGGCGGAGATTAGAGTGTAAATATTGGTAACAGAATTTTTTTTAATTTTTGAGAGAAGCTTTGGAAATTTCAAAAATTATATAAAAACAATTTAAGTTTTGTTTAGTTTTTTAGCTTTTCATTTATTATATATATTATAAATAAACTTAAATATGATAGAAAATATAAAATTTAGTCCATAGCATCAACGTCTTCGCTGGAATAACAAAAAAATTTCTTTTCTTCTTTGATTACATGATTCACGGTATCTGTCCAGTTTTGAGTGGTTATTGTTGTTAACGAGTGCTTCATCAGTTCAAGAATATCGTTAATTTTAGATTACTTTTATCTCCCGACATTTAACTATTTCTTCTTCTTCTTTTTCTTCTCCTTCTTCTTCTTTTTATGTGGACAAGACTGTCTGTTTTGTGTGCCTCCAGTAAGTTATCGTTCCATCGTTTTCGTGGTCTTCCTATTGGAGAGCCGTCTCTTGCCGTCTTTACTACTCTATTTGTTGTCATTTGACTTATATGATCGTTCCATTCTACTCTTCTATTTTTTACCCAGTTCTTGACGTTCTCCACCTTGCATATACGTCGTATATCTGTACTTCTAGCTCTGTCCCATCCTTTTTGTCCTCTCTGTGTCACGTCTTGTTTCTGCCGTGTATGTCATTATTGGTATTGATGATTGTTTTGTAAATTCTGTCTTTCATTTCTTTCCCTATATTTTTATTTCTCCATATTGTTTCATTCGGGCAGCTTCCGTCTCTGTTTGCTCTATTCACTTGATCTTTCACTTCAGTTTCGAGCTGTCCATAATGTGATGTCTAGACCTAGATATTCAAACTCTCACTTGTTCTGTTATCTGACCTTCGAGCTCCAATTTACATCTTAGTAAATTTGCTGTTGTAACCATGCATTTTGTCTTTTTTGGGGAAATTTATATATTAAATGTTCTAGCGGTTATATTAAATTTGCGCAGCATACATTGTAAATCGTCTTCACTTTGAGAGAGTAGTATTGCGTCGTCTGTATAGCAGATTATTTTATTCCATTCTTGAGACATTCTGTTTTGTTCTATTATTCTTTGGATTTTCTTTACCTCTTCCTCCTCAATATTTATTCCTTCTTTTGCCGTCACCTCTAATGTTGGTGGTTCATTATCGTCACCTTTCGCAAATAGATATCGAAAGTAGTAATTATTTCACCGTTAATCATGTTTTTAAATGTAATTGTAAGGAATTAAAGACGTTCGATACTTTCAGCCATGATCGCTGTGTCATCTGCATATCTAATGTTGTTAACAGTTTCTCTCCCCAATTCGAATGCCATATTGTCGAGGTAGTGGATTGTCTAAACGACTATGACTAATGCATGCGCATTGGGGATAACAGACAAGCTTGTCTGACTCCCATTTGAATGAAAATTTTGTCGATAACATTATCGCCTACCACTGGCGAAGCGTCCATCTAACCATTGTTATCATTGGTAACAGTTAAAAAAATCTCGCAAATAAATATTTTATGGACGACTGTGAAAATCTCGCTAATAAAAAATTTGACACAGTAAAGTTAAAAACAGAATTGACAGTTCTTTATAATGATCCAGACTATATTCAAAAAAATGTTAATTTTCCGGAAGCTTTTAAATTGGCAAACCTATTTTTAAGAATTCCGGCTACAAGTACATCTGTTGAAAGAAGTTTTTCAGCAATGAAACGGATTAAAACATGCCAAAGAAATACCGAATTTCAAGATAGAATGTCGTCATTTTCTTTCATTTCCATTAAGAAACACTTTTTAAATGGATTAATGACAAAACCCTCTTTCTACGATTCTGTACAATTTTGCAAATGAAGGAAACCGCCGAATTGAATTAAAATATAAACGAGTTATCTAGGACATATTTACAGAGAAGAAAAATACAACTTCCTAAGACTTATAATAGAAGGGAAAGTGGAAGCAAGAAGAGGTCCAGGAAGAAGAAAATGCTCCTGGTTGAAGAATGTAAGAGATTGGACAGGCATGGACACACATTCGATACTAAGAACAGCTCAAGATAGAGAGCAATTTGCTGTAGTTATAGTAAACCTTCAGTAATGGAGGAGGCATCTTAAGAAGAAGAAGAAGATAAACGATAGTTTTCAAAATAAGTTTTTCTTTTTCCTACCATTAATTTGTGTTAATTTTGTAGGAGAATAATCTATATATCTATTATTACATATTGTTTGGGAATAGTGATTCGTTTAGTTTTATCCCATACAATGCTCCAGTCGCAAAGTCTCGCCACTCTCGCTCACTCTTGAAAAAGTCTCGCATCGCCACTGTCGCCTGCTAATAGAGGCTTTTCGTTTCCAATATAAATTTTGTACAATCCTTAGATTTCTATCATCTACCTTCTCTAGATATTCAAACAATATATCGTATTGGACCCCCTCAAACACCTTTTCAAAATTTATAAAGAAGGCGTAAATTGATTTCTGTACACCCCATGATCTTTGAAGTAATGTTAACATTGAAAACAAAGATGGTTTAATTGTTTGTTTCTCATTGTTTTTTTCGCATTTTTGTTCAATTCTAATTGAAAATTATCTTGAGAAGCAATTTGAGCGAGTAACTCACCCACCTATCTGTAAAATTATTCCAGTTTCGTAAATGTAGTTATCATGAGCGCTGCTAGGATTATTTTCAGAGGGTGCATTTGCATCTGCACATACTATTAACAAATACAAAATATACACTATATATGTATAGCTATAAACTTTCTTTCCGGACAGGTGGTGCAATTGCACCCCCTAGCATCTCGCAGACGCCGGCGCCCATGGTAATTAAATATTTATTGAAATGCTCAAATAAAAAATTAAAAGTACCATTATACGAAATTCGATTTCGTATGAATTCCTTTGACGAAAACCGTATCCACAATATTCCAGTTCCAATTGTGTACGTGTAAAAATTAGCGAATTAGTATTTGACTTGGCGTTTGGAGTAATAACAGCATGTAAAATAGATTCTGGGCATATTCAGATATTTTCTCACAGAGTCAGGGCTGCCAACATGGTGGTGGGCGTTGAACGTCGGTAACTGCGTGCAGGCAATGACGACATTCTATCCTTAGGCCATCAGGACTTCTTCGGTACTGTTTCAGCTTTGATACTCCGAGTAAAAAAGGGTTATCCGTTTTCCCGTATTCGCCTTCGGGCTCTTAAGATATTTTTTGTGGGAATTTAAAGAGAATTCACGGAATGGGATAATATTTAGGATTTCTACTAATGTGAAAGTTTGTCAAAAGCGGTAGAACTTGTATGAAATCTTTTAAACAAATTATAAACCCCCGTAGCAAAATTATTGGCCTGTAAAAAATTCATTTTTTGATTTTTGTTTATTTGATTTTTTATGATCAATATTTTGTTATATTTATTAACTTTATTGCTTTATTATAAAGTATTTATTTTTGATTTGTTACTACAGATTACTACTGCATATATTTATTCCTAGGTAGAACATTGTGTTCTTGTTTTCTTTGAGAAAAATTTCTCAGTTGTCTTCGGAATTTTTCTGATGGGTGGTAGGAGTGTGTAACGTTATAAACGTCACATCTCTATTAATTTATATTTTAATAATTATTTCACTTTAATTTCTTTATTAATTTATTAATTCCTTTAACTTCAGTTTCTCTTTTTACTATTTTTTATTTAAAAAGCAGTTGGCGCCCTCTGTTTTTATTTTCTTCCTCTGTCTTTATTTTCTCTCTCTTTCTGTCCCGTAGAATAAATATTCGCCCTCTCTTTTTGTCCGGCAGACTATTCTGTTCCGTGTTGACAGACAAGCTAGTTTCATGATATCTATAGCAACATCCTATGACATCTGTGCTAACTTCATTTAGTCTCCCACTTTCTGTCAAAACAACTTTTCTAAGGTGGTGGGATTATTTTTTGCCTCTTTTTGAAATTTATAAAAGAAGGCAAAAATTATTATAATACTCATTTTATGGTCTACAAATGCTCTTGGGTAAGTACTTTCATTGTGATATTTATTCTATAATTCTGACCGCATTTCCAATATTTGTAACCTTACTTTCTTTTGAAAGCACATTTTTTTTTCTGATATATGCATTAGGACTCTTTAACAGAATTTGACTAAGTAGTAACAATCATATTTCATTTTATCCTTGCCATACGCTATTTGTTTAATTATAATTTTGTAAGATGGCAAGGAAGTTAAACCTTTCTTTTTGATGTTTCTCTAATGCAAGATGTTCCTTATATTTTAGTTTATTGGCATATCGACAACCTTATTGGCTTTATTGGACTTAACAACCTAATCAGGACATACAACCACATGTGACTGCAGCTCCCCAGAAACCACAACTTTTAATTGGAGGACCTAACAGCTAGAACACACAAGCAGCCCATCGAAGCAATAAATAGCACTTATTAACTGTTAAGCTTTGGCAGGGTTAACTATTGTTTTTTTATTCTTTTTAATAAATATGTTTGGTTAAAATTTGTCTTATTTGCTATCAACTAAGAACTCAGGTTCAATCCCTAGTTTAAGACAAGACGAACTCACCCTTGAGATACTGAGCTAGGCAAGGTATAGACGATAAGCTCCCATGGTTGATAGAGGTATTATTTTTACAATAGTACTTCAATTCTCTTTGGTAGTCTTATCGTTACAATATAAGAATAATTCGATCTACTTTTTAAAATAATTTATTTAGAAGATGACATTAAGTATTATAGTAATAATTTTAAGACATTTTCATGTAATTTCAAGATGTTTAATGATCAAAGCTACAGTTCGGATGAATGGAAAAAATAAGGATGGTTAAGTCACCCGATAAAACTGAAAATCTAAGAAGAAGTTCGATAAAATGTTGACATTCTTGCAAATTGTAGCATAGAAAATAAAATATCTCAAATTGGAGCAATAATTTAAATTTGAACCAAAAGAATGAAATGAATAAATGAAAAAAGTCTTGGGCGGGAAAAACAAGTCATGGTGAATAAAAGTATAGTACTTATATAAAAATAATTTATACCCCTTCATCCAAGGGGTTCTAAAATTGGACATAATTATATTTATTCATATAATTTCTAATAGCACTCTCTCAATTTCATACCATATGTTTTTGGTCGTGGTTTTTTTGTATTTACATGTATAAATTTGTAAGAAATGCCCTGGGTAAACTCAGAGCAACATATTTTATTTTTTAATTATTACAAACACCGTATTATATTTTGTTTTTAATGATTGCAATTTGCGGAAACACACATGCCTTGTTTAATAACAAATTCTCACGTTTTGTGATGTATCCATTACGGCTTGCGTGTTCGGATCTCAAGAGAAACAGATGACGAAAGTTAAAAGTTGGCATTGTCGAAGTTGATTTTACGAGATAGATACTTTGTGTGAGATAAAGCTAGTTAGTGATTATTCAGATGATGATGAAATATAAATTATTTTATTACACGTCAATGGGAAAAGCAATTTTTTTTGTAATAATATCTTTTTTGTCGTTGCACGCCATTAGTCAAAACAGAATTAGAAACTGTTTTTAACAAAACGCACAGAGAGAAGGTTTTAAGATAATTTTTATTATTTAGATGATCTATGGGGTGATATAAAAAAATATTTCCGGCTATTTCAGCTTCAATATGAAATTGTTATATAATGAATTTATTAAATATTGTCATGTAATGTAAAATAGGTAAAAAAATGCCATATGCCCATAAAACATGTTGTTTTACTTTGTATTTGTATAAATTGGATATAAAAACTTAAAAGAAAACATAATCCTGTAAACAAGTCCTGTTTTTGTGTCCTTTTTATCAAAACTTTGTCATATATTATATTAGTCAAGTTTAAAGCAAGTTGCCTAAATATCTAAAAATGTATGGATGTAATTTTTAAAGTACATAAATTGATAATTGCTTAAAGAAATATTTTATTTTTTTGGAACTCTGTACGAAAAAAGGATATTTTGTGAAAGGTTCTTTTATACTTTTTCGTTTGTTGCATTTACAAAGTCATATCTGCAAAAGTTGATTCGAGATATTTATTAGAAAGTGGCAAAAGTTGGGATCTTTGATATGTTATCTGATTGTAGCGGATATTAAAAAGTTCTTAGTTGTAGTTTCCATCTTTATTTCTTTTACTTTGGTAATAGAGTTTGGTAATATACTTTAATGTGGTTATAGAATTGTACATGTCTAAAATTTGCACAAAACGAATATATCGTTTGCTAAGTACATTTAAAAGGAAATTATTTTAACACCACATACTAAAAAATTACCGATAATGAAAAAGTCCAACAATGATTTTTTTTATTACAGAAAATAACTAAAAGGAACTTGTTAAAATAACAAACCAGTACAGCGCATAAAGAACAAACGTAATAAGGAATGTTACAAGGAGGCTCGAAAAGTCCTCCATTAAAATATTTCACGAATACCAATCTCAAAACGCTTCTCATACAAATATTTTAATGATCTAATTTCGCAATTCTCGCTTCTGATTGTGACACAGTTTTATCCCGCACGGTTTATATACAGTGCCGATGCTGAATGCTGAGCCGAGGGCTGACTAATGATCCCACAAAACGTTGGCCCATTACTGATTTGCCGACGATCTCGCGACTTTTTGCAAAACCAAAACGATTTCTATGAAAATAATAAATGACTATCGCTCTGGGCCGATTCACGACTCTTTTGACTACATACAGCGGCGTATCTAATACAAGGATTAGAGGGTTGGCACTTACACATTTTTTAGTATGCTAACTAGCCAAAAGAAATTCATAGAGAGCTTTGCGAGAAGATTACATAAATTCCGACATGCTCTCTGTTATGTATGGTTTTCATGTACGGATATACTTGGCAACGTTGCACTTGGCAAACGGAACCTTAAGTGACAGCAGTGACATGACAACCACACATGACAATAGATTTAGGTCATGGACTACATGTGAACTGAATTAATGTTAAGTTATACAATTCTTATAAAGCTTAATAAATTAATAAAACCTATCGTAAGTAGCTTTATGTTATGTCCAACAGTCCTAAAGAGGAATACATTACACTCTCGAATCCATAAAATCCTGGCAAAACATGGTTCTAACATTAAAGAAGTAGATTTCCTAAAAAAGAAAGCTAATAGCTCAAAGCCAGTTTAGCATGGGGCAATATGGCAAAAGGTTAAAGTCATATACTCGCCCAATGCAGATAAAGTATCAGACCTAACACCAAAGTGATATAGACCAATAAGTCTATCGTCTTCTCTATTAAAAACACTGGAAAGTCTTCTGGGTAGGAATATAAGAGACGAAGTGCTAAAACATTATTCTCTATCTAAGCAATCGTCAATATTCATACCAACCAACCTGGTAAATCTACGGACCTGGATGATCTAAATAGGCTTATTTCAAAGTTAATAGCAGACAGAGCGATAGCAATGGACGCTTTTTTGGGGATAAGGGCATCCCTGGAGAATAGGATAGTAATATCCACTCTGAGCAAAGCAAAAGCAATTAGAGGCTGTCCACAAGGAGGAGTTCTGTCACCTCTACTTTGTCTTTTTATATTTTGATCATAGGCTTACATGAAATACTTACATACTGAACACAGAAAGCTACTATATCCTTGAAAACAGAAAAATTGGGGGCTCAACCCCAAAATGACCCTTTAGTTATATACAAGGGTTATTAGACCAAGGATAACCTATGGGTGAACAAAGACGCAGCAAGTGTATTACGGGGGCCATAAAAATAACTCATACAGAGGCGTTGGAAGTCCTGCTGAATCTTCCACCACTTCAAATCTTTATAAGGGCGAAGCCAGATCTGTGATGCACAGATTAATACATAGTCAGCAAGATACATAAGCCAGATGAATAGTGCTGATAATCGAGGCGAATAGTTCTGAAAGCTAATCGAGGAGTTAAAACCAGGTTAATGGGGCAAGCCATCGATGCAACAGCTACGAGATCTAGCTTTGACAATAAATTAAAAATACTAGGCAGGGAAAACTGGAAGGAAGGTGTAACCATATAACAGAAGCTACCTGGTACACTGATGGATCAAAAACATCTGAGGGTGTAAGAGCCGGTATAGTAGGGAGAAAGCAAGGGATACATTTCTCGATAAGTTTATCTAAGGATGTCACAATTTTCCAGGGGAAATAACGGCAATTCATCACTGCGTGGAAGAAACAGGAAGGCTATAAAGAACGCATCGTTCAATTGCCACCTCGTAAATAGTCAGGCAGCGCTTAAGGCACTCAATTCTATAGAGGTCAATTCTAACTTAGTATGGGATTGTGTGGATAGCCTAAATAAACTAGGAGACCGTAGCAAGATTACGGTAGTCTGGTACAATTGGCAAAGAAAAAGCAGATGAAATGGCTAAACAAGGCACATTAATGCGATTCATTGGACCGGAACCCTTCTACGGCATTAGAAAGGCAGTACCAAGAAGAGCCACAAGAAAGTGGGTAGTACATAAATCTGTGGAATGGTGGAGTAATTCACCAGAACAAAGACAGGTGAAACAGTTCATTATGGAACATTCGCCAAAATTTATAGCAGATCTAATAAGCAGACAGGAAAACAGTCAAAGCCACAATGGAAGCTGATGGGATTGGCAGAAGACCACAATAGCAGTGGAATATGTTAAACACCACCTCATCAAATCTATCTATCTAGTTTACAATAACCATAGCCTACTAAGTTCTCTGCATATTCGTTTTTATTCCAGGGTTATTTCATGGGTTATATATATTTCCAAAAATATTGAAAATTGTACTTATATCAAACATAATAATAATAAAAGTACTAGAAACACTGTTGGACAACTTGAATCCATCTCTCCAATTCAAATTTGGGAAAATTACTCCACAACATTGTCACAGAATCGTCAATAAAATCAAAGACAATCTGGAAAGCAAAAAAAGCAATCAATATTTCTTGACAGACTAGACATCAATCATTTAGAAACTTGTAGCAAACATAATTGCTGTAAGACAAGGGAGCAAATATCTTCAATATTTATAATATAACAAAATAGTCGGATCTTGGAACTTAAACATGGGAATGTATGATTAAATGCAGGTGATCCACTACATTGTATCTTCAGTTACCTTGAAACCTTTGATTTAAATAATAGTTATTTAATAATTTGCTAGCTATTTGCATACATAACTACTTTACATACACAATAGAAAATCAACGGTACAACAATCTTGAATTTGCTTTCGCATTCTTCTGTGGCGTTAATAACATAAACAAAAATATAAATCAAAACTCGTTTGAAACCTACGACTATGTCCGCGTTTAGAATGTGATCGTAAGGATCGAGATTGGGGATTGGGAAACCTGTAATTGATTGTACGTCTGTCCTTTTCTAGAGTGAAAGGTGGAGTACGGTATTGTATGCAAATTGGCTTACCAGTGAGATAACATGAGATATCTTTGCAGGCTTGCGAATATTTAAATCAAGTTCGACTAGGATATTGATTCCGATATAGTTTAGTTTTAAAGAGCGAGGTTAGTTTTTAAATGTACTATCGGTATTTTTAAGCCGACAAACTTGCAGTAAAGAAAGGTATCTTCCTTTCTTGTTTAAGAGCGCAGGCGCAATATTTCGGGCCAATGCTTTTTAAATGCATTTATTTTTTTCGAATCCTGAGAAAACTAACAAATATTTTTGAAAAATTTAAACGCAGAATGAAAGATTACATTATTACCGAGGGTCGTAAGTCCCTTAGAATAAACAAAATGTTTTTTTCAATGAGATATTTGAAATTAAAAATCACACTAAATTTTCTCTTTTTTTTTTCACCCCTGTAACTTATCAAAATAAACATTATAGAAGTTTTCAGAGACTTTCGACTCTCAGTAATAATGTATTCTTTCATTCTGCGTTTAAATTTTTCAAAAATATTTGTTAGTTTTCTCAGGATTCGAAAAAAATGAATGCATTTAAAAAGCATTGGCCCGAAATTTTGCGCCTACGCTCTTAAGTTAAGCCTCTAGCGTGCGCATATTTGGTAATGATTATCCTTATTGCTCGGATTATGAGCCCAGTTGCATATGAATTGGACCAAAATCAATACGTAACATAATTTTATTTTTCTGAATTAGAACTAACTTTTATGAATTGAACGGTTTCGATTAAGCTTATTTGGTATTACCTAGTTTTGCCAATTGATTAACAATATACACCAAAAAGGAAAAATATCATCCAGTCAGTGATATATATTTATTTATCCAATAAAATATCTTGTATAATTTTTTCTGGAAATTATATTTTCAATATTTCAATATTTTATTATTTAATAAAATTTATGAAGTTTGTTTGAAGTTAATTTAATTTAGTTGCTTGTCAGAATTCTTCGCGGAAAGTGTTTATTTAATGATTTACCATTGTTGCGGGCCATAACAAAGGTCTTTCTGGACATAAAAGTGCTCAAAATTTAAATATTCCTCAAGGAACTATGAGAAATATAATTTCACAATTTAAAAAAATGGGTAATGAAACAAAAAACTGGTCGTACTTCAAAGACTACTAAAAGAGATTAGCGTGCTATTCGGATATTTATTAAAGATTGCCACTCTTCTCAAGAATTGGCTTGAAATGAGCCCATGCTGTAAAAGACACTTGTTTGAGGGAAAATGAAAATGAACAAAATAGGATATGGTTTCTACAAGGTGAGTTTTTACAAGCAACACATATCTCTTCTTAAATATTCAAGCTTATCATCATATTTTAGGCAAAGCAAAAAACCACTTCTTACAAAGAAACAAAAAAGATACCGATTTTTATGGGTAAAAGAGCACCGAAACTGAGAACTCCAAAGTCAATGGGATTTAGTTATTTAGAGTGATTAATCTAAGTTTGAGATCTGTGTTGATGATACACGGAGTAGAGATATTCGAATGCCAGGGGGGAAGATTATCACAAAGATTGCCTTCCCTGTAATAGTTTGGGATTGTATGTCATATCAAGTAGATGAACATCTTCTTGTAAGTGATGGCACTATCAATGCTAGGAAGTACAAAACTATTTTACAAGAAGAATTATTGCCCAATGTTCATACTAGACAAGGTCTTCAAGATATTCTTTAACAGGAATGGATCGCATTGCCTCAAAATGAAATTGATAATTTAATTTTAAGCATGCCAAGGAGGTGTCAACCTGTAATTTAATGCTGCTGAAGAAAATACAGGTTATTAAACACATTTTTTATTAGATTTTTATGTTTTATATTGACTTTAATGTTAAAAATAACCATTAAATTATTGCACTTCTAAACGTTTCTATGATTATTTCATCATGAACAAATCATAGATACACTAAAATTGAGCTGATTTTATTGCTGACGAATCAGGCAATTTTTAAAATCCAATTCAAATTGATATCAGAAATAAACTTTGTGTTCTTTGGACATTTTTGATGTGTTTATGTTAAATGCTGCTTAATTTAAAGATTTTTTATCCCAGCTTAATAAATTGCATTTGTGTAGCCCACAAATCTATTAAGTTAATTCACTTTGTGTAGAAAATAATAAGCTATTTGCTTACATACTCTAAGAGTTCTGCCTTTTTTAATAAAAATCTTCGCTTATGTATGAGATGTTTTCTGTCTATAAATCCAACCTCTGGTTATCATTAATTATAATGATATACATAGTATAGTTGTTCTTATAACAAGAAGATGCAATGCATGTTTATTTTGGTTTTCTCTGTGATAGTTTACTACAATTTGACCAAAACAAAAATAAAATTTCTGTAACTGAAAATAGTTGAAAAAAATTGAATTTGTGAACAATTTTATCAAACATCCGTCATTTTGTTATTCAATTTTTCTGGTAAATTATCACGTAAAGGGACTTTAGGGGTCAATTTTGGACGAAAAAGTTTTCGGGTCAAAGGGAAAATGTGAATTTAAAGCAATGGAAATTCAAATTAATTCCAATTTAAGTAAGCTGTAGTATTTTCAACATAAATGGATCATTTTTTAAAATTTATATTAGCTTTTCATGTATTAAAGATGCAATTATTTTTTTATTTAAATTACCCATTAATTAATTTGTTTAAATATTTTATCAAGAACTTGTTTTTGGAAAATAATATTTTTTTAAATGATTGTAGGTATATAATAAACAAAGTTAGTTTACATAATATATAATGTTCATCAAATTTATAATCAATTATTTTTTATTAAATAAACATTAAAAACGTATTGAAATAAAACATCTGGTATATTCATCATTACACTCAAATGGTCATTAAACTCATTTTTTAGATAGGTAGCATACATTTTATTAACTTTTTTATTAAAATTACCAATTAATTTAAAATAATTATTAATTAATTAAGTAATAAAAATTTTACTGTAAACTTTTTTTCATCAGTTTTATACATTTTTTAGATAAACATAAGTACGTATTATTCAGATAATATGTATATCACATACATTAAATTGATAAACAATTAATCATTATTATAAGCAAATTAATGTATTATAACGCATATGTAGCACGCATTATTTTTCACCCAAAGTTGTAGTTAATCATTCTAATGTTAAGTAGTTTTTTTCCATTTTTTGAAAAATCGTTGAAGAATCAATAAAAATCCTTTTCAACAAATGCTTGTACCATCGACATGATGCAACTTAATTCATCATCATCACCGTGCTACAGACATTAAAGGTCCTCGACCTTCTCAAGCTTTCTGCGACATTCTGTTTTGTCTCTTGCTTAGATTTTCCAGTTGGCAACACCGATCTGCTGAACACCCTATCCTCCTCAGCTCAGATATCCCGTCTTCTCATTTCCACCGGTTGGGCTGTTAGAATCTTATTTATTATGTTCGATTCTGGGGCTCGGGTACATGTCCTGTCTACTACAGATGGTTTCGTTTGAATATAGTGGTAATATCTTTTGCACTAAACTTTGCTCCGAATATATTGCATAGTCCTTTATTTAAAAAATCGCTCTGAAGTAATTATGATCTTCAAAAAAGATGACAACACAAACAACGAGAACGTTATACAATATCCCTTTTTATTCCACCTTAGTCAATTATTGAAGAACTCTTTGCAGATGATAGACAACAATCTGAGCTAAGTAACATACAAGGAGACGAAGGTCCAGAAATAACGGAAGAAGAAGTAATGTACGCACTAAAAAGAATGAAAAATGGTAAAGCCCCAGGTCCAGATGAAATACCAACGGAAATCCTTAAACTAATAGAAAAAGACTCGATTCACATTTTAGTTAAACTTTTCAATGGCATTTATACATCAGGAAAAATACCACAAGAATGGCTTTTATCCACCTTTGTTACTATACCAAAAAAGATAAATGCCAAACAATGCAGTGATTACCGTACAATCAGTCTGATGAGCCATGTACTGAAAATATTTCTGAAAATTATACACTCTAGAGTACACAGAAAACTGGAAATGGACATCAATAATACCCAGTTTGGATTCCGAAATGGACTTGGAACAAGAGAGGCGTTGTTTGCACTGAACGTTATGTCTCAAAGATGTCTTGACATAAATCAAGATGTATTCATGTGTTTCATAGATTACAACAAGGCCTTTGATAAAGTGCGGCATGATCACCTAATCAGACTCCTGACAGAAAAGAATTTAGATAAACGAGACATCCGACTAATAGCAAATATGTACTACAATCAGAAAGCAGTAGTGAGAGTAGAGAATAATACCACTGAAGAAATTGAAATAAAGCGAGGTGTGAGACAAGGGTGTATACTGTCACCAACCCTGTTTAATCTCTATTCCGAAGAAGTAATGAATAGAACACTCTCTGAGCAATCCGTAGGTATTAAAATAAATGGTGATAGATTAAACAATCTGAGATTTGCCGACGACACCGTTCTGATCGCAGAAACACTTGAAGAGCTACAGACATTGGTGAATAAGATAGCAGACTGCAGCGAAGAATATGGACTATCTTTGAACATAAAGAAAACTAAATTTATGGTAATATCGAAATCAACACAAAATGTTCAAAATTTATATTTACACAATGAAATTATCGATCGAGTTAGCAAATACAAATATTTAGGCACTTTTATAAATGAAGACAACGATAGCTCAGCAGAAATCAAAATAAGAATAGAAAAAGCCAGATCCATATTCACTAAAATGAAGAGAGTGTTCTGCGGAAGAGATTTGAGCCTTGAAATGAAACTTCGCCTGATGAGATGTTACGTACTTTCTGTGCTGTTCTACGGAATGGAGTCATGGACGTTGAAAAAGATTGATACCAAAAAATTAGAGGCATTTGAACTGTGGATGTATCGCAGAATCCTGAGAATATCATGGACCGAGAGAGTCACAAATGTCGAGGTCTTGAGAAGAATGAATAAAGAAAAGGAAGTCATATTTACGATCAAAAAACGAAAACTGCAATACTTGGGAAACATTACAAGAGGCGAAAGATATGAACTGCTTCGAATAATTATGCAAGGGAAAATAGCAGGAAAAAGGTCCATAGGAAGAAGACCAAACTCCTGGCTAAAGAATCTACGGGAATGGTATAGCTGTAGCAGCAACGAATTGTTTCGGTCAGCAGTTTCTAAAATACGTATAGCCCTGATGATCGCCAACCTTCGGAACGAAGATGGCACTTGAAGAAGAAAAAGTCAATTATTCATGAAAGTGATTAAACAAACCGTTTAACCAAAAAACTAGACTTCTCCAAGCGTTAGATCAGATTGGTTTCAGAAAAGGATTCAGTACAATGGACCACCTTACAACGTACAACACACGAACACACCGCTACACTTCGCTTTAATAGATTATCAAAAACCTTTCGATTCTATTGAAACCTGGTCAGCTATAAGATCCCTATAAAATGCAAGAATCTACTCATGGTCTGATATAGATATGTTAAGCAATATAAATTTAGCAAAAATTTAAGTATTTTTGAGAATATAAAGAAGGCGATAAACGACTTCTGATTTGTGGAATAGAAGAAAAAAATATCTATTATAAAAATATTTCGTCTGCAAATTTTTATGACATCGATTCTTGTTTTTTAAATTAATATTCTTGCCGTGCTCGTACACTACCTACAAATTTTCCTTTTATTAATAAATAATAAACATCCTCCTGTGTCTCTGATTCATTTAGACTAATCAAATCAATAAAAATCTTGTTTGATTTTTTTGTCGTTGTTTTTTTTTTGGCAGAAATTCTATGAACAGCGGCACATTCCGAATTTTGGTTAGGTCTCCCGCTGATCGATGGTGGCTTTTTGTTTTTGAAGCGCCAGACAACAATAGCTTATAATTTCCGACCTACCCTTTAACATACATTTTGAGAAACCAACAAACGCGGATCAAACATCGGCGACGGAAAAAATGATACACGGGATGTTGTACTTGTTGAATTGATTCATTGGATGTTGCGAATCTGTACCCTGCGGAACGTATGCCATGTTTATGAATTATTTATAGCTGGGAAAGAGGTAGAAGTAATTTATTGGAGATTTGAATGTGTTCAGTTTTTATCGTTGTACCTTACAACCTTATTTATTTTTTGTGTCCATTATTTATCGATATAAATGTCCAGGAAATATCATTTCGTCATTGCTATATTAATTTTCATCGAATTAGGTTTGGAATATTTTTTTCTTTGCGTTTTTCAAATGTTTAACAATTACGAATAGAGTTATTTGCGGCGAATTGTAAAAATTACATATTATTAAGTTTCTGTCGTTTGAGAAAGTTTCACTTCTGTCTTGTTCGTGATAAATTGGTGAATAAGATTGTAGCAATCCGTTTATGGGTATATGATATTAATTATAGAAAAAAGTGGCACAAAAACTTCGGAATGTGACGCAGCAAGATGAACGACAAAGTTTGGATGACACATGTTAACAACATTTTTATCAACAAGGCAGTTTATAGTGTAGACATCATTTATGTAGGTACAGACTCGTACTTAGAAAGACGTAAATGACATTGCTAAAGACGCAAAAACATGCAAACGACCGACTACATCTGGAGATTAAAGATTTTGAGAAAAACTACGTTTTTTAAACTGGATCCAAATTTACTCGGCCGATTTAATAAACCTTAATGCATTTGGTTTTCTCTATGATAGTTTACCACAATTTGACAAAAAAAAAATAATAAAATTTTTTTGACGGAAAAAAGTTGACAAAAAAAGGTCAATTTTTGAACAGTTTTTTCAAATACTTGTCTTTTTGTTTTTGTTAAGAATTTTTAATTTTTCTGATAAACTATTACGTAAGGGTACTTTTTTTTAAAACACTTCTCGAATTTTATATTCCAGATTTGCCATTTTATTGTGGCATTAATTTACATACAAATGTCAAATTTTATAATATAATTCGTGATCGGAGCAGTAGCCAGTTTCTGTCACTTGCTGTTGCGTGGAGTAAAATTCCGACTCATTTCGTATGCTTTAAATGATGACGCAACGGTAAAGGACCATGGACTTCAACTGTATTAAAATCATATCTATGTAAGTGACATGGGAATTACGCCACTGGATTCCACAGAATCTTTACATTGTAGGACAATAGAAACTACGCAATACAATATTATAAATAGAGGGACATTTCAATTAATATAACTTTTGGTAGATAACTCTTGCTACATAATTTTATAAATTTGTATTTTCAAAAAGTAAATAAAATTATTTTTAAAAACTCCTTTTCAGAGCACAAAGTTATAATTGGCGCAGTCAGTAGGATACGTGCGGATCGGAAAAGAACATTTTACACATCAAGTGATAGAACTTTTTCGGTTTTTGGTGTTTCCACATCGTAGTGCGTATCTAAATCGAACTTCTACCCTACAGTGGTATTAACGAGAAGAAGTAGAGTTCCAGAGGAAGCAAAAGTTCGGAGAAGAGAAGCAGATGCTCCAGATAACTGTTCAACAAAATAATGACAATAATCGTCTTGATTCTGATACAGATGATATACCAGACGTCCAACCAGGTTAGAGGTGACATCGATATTAGTATAACACCTCTCGAAAACCTTTTCCCTATTACTCCCAATTAAATTAGGCACATGTAGATTAATTTATAGTAAACATACATTTATCCATTAAGTATATAAACTTAAAAGAAATATTTAGACAAGTAGAATCTCTTAAAGTTAATTTTCAAATAATAAAAACTAATGTAGTGAAAGTTAATGCCTCAAATCCTATTTCGTATCATGGATTGGCAGAAAACATGTTAGAAAGAACAGAAGTTTTAATTAATACATTAGAGAAAAAATTAGAAAACATCTATCCCCATATTCGATCAAAAAGAGGCCTAATTGATGGCCTAGGTAAAGTTAATAAATACTTATTTAGAAATTTGGATTCAGAAGACGGAGATAGATATGATAAAGCAATAGAAGTACTGGAAAATATTCAGAAACAGATTATTCATGAGACGAACTTACAAATATCTTTATATAAAAAACTAATGGATCATTACAACAAATCTTTAGAAATAGTTTGGCAAAATCATGAAAAACTGCAACATAACTTACAAAAGTTCCAATTAGAAATTCAAAGTACTATAAACAGTTTGGGAAATTATATTACCTTTCAAGGTACCATAAGTCAGATAAATTTAGATTGTTAAAATATGATAGATCTTATTGAAAGTATAGCAAATGGAATTATGTTTTCAAAATTAAACACATTACATAGTTTAATTATTTCGAGTCAGGAAATTCAGGATATGATCAAATATTTGCACAGTATTTACCAACCTTCTCAAATTCCAAAATTTATAAATATTTTAACATATTACATGCTATTAGGGACACAAGTAACTTTTTCGAGTTCAAAATTGATCTTTGCAACTCACATTCCTATCCTAAAACCAAATGTCCTTGATTTTTATCATATTTACCCAATAATTCAAAAGAACAAGATGTTCACTCCCACATACCCTTATTTGGCACGAACCTCTGACGAGAAGCACCTACAAAAAGAAGAATGTCCCATTTTAGAAGAAACATATTATTGCAAAGAAGATACCATACTACAAGACAATTGCAACTTGCGTTTCCTCAATGGTCAAAGTTCAACCCAATGTTTTACCACAGAAGTCACTCTTCAAGAATCCATTATCGAACAAGTAACTAATAATGAAGTATTGATAATGCCATCGACATCAGAACGAGTCCAATCAAAGTGCAAGAGAGACCAAATTTTCGAAGTATAGAGTCCATCTCTCATCAGTATACCAGAAGATTGTGAAGTGATAATCAACCAACTGAAATTCAATAACACTATCAAAATTCATAGAGGAAAAGCTCTAATTTTACCAAAAATAAAATATTTTTCCACAGAAAATATACAAAAATATCAGAGCCATAATATTATCAAAATTGACTTTGAAAATCTTTATGCAATTAATAATATGGCCAAACAATTAGTACCAATTAGAGGAACAAATATTCCTTGGCATACGACTCCATTGGTGACCACTTCAGTCATAGCAGTTATTCTAATCTTGATCATTCTGTATATTATTAAACAAAGAAGATCAAAACAACGGAACGAGCATGAAATAGAATTACAAGAAGATTCCGGCATTGAAGAAGATTCCACAAACCAGTATCCCAAAAATAATTCCATTATTTTTCGGACTCAGTGAGGGAGGATTCTGGATTCCTCAGAATCTGCACATTGTAGGACAATAGAAACTACACAATACAATATTATAAATAGAGGGACATTTCAATTAATATAACTTTTGCTTGTTAACTTTTGGTAGATAACTCTTGCTACATAACTTTTGTAAATTTGTATTTTCAAAAAGTAAATAAAATAATTTTTAAAAACTCCTTTTCAAAACACAAAGTTATAATTTGGACAAAACACTTCAACTTTAATAGATAAATAAAAATTTGTATTGTAATAAGAGTTCGAATAAACCCACTCGAACATATAAAAAAATATTAAAAAACAATTTTGAATTTAGTAAAAGTAGTTTAACTTCACTTTAGACAAAATTTCCATTTGACATGCAAAACATGTAAAATATATAAATCACAACAGTGTTAGTGTTCCGTGTGCATAAAAGACATATCCAATATTACAGAGACTCTCCGAAAACTAGACAGATTCGCCCGAAGACCAGAGCGAATTAAGACGGGCCTGCAGCAAGAAGCCCTCAAAAAAGGATTTAACTCCACATATATGTATATAGTGCTCTCCGATCTGTCAAATATTTGACCTTCTGTTATAAATAAAGAATTATAAGTTTTCGCATTTTACCATTAGACATCCAAGGTTGCTTGCTACATCTCCACATCCTTACTAACAGGATCTTTTTCGTCTTTATAGAGGAGGATCTACTTTAAGGATGTGCAAGATATAAGATCTGGACAATAGTGCACACAGACATTCCAAAGACTTTATTAACTAGAGGTTAGTATTTTAGTTCTAGCATTCTGTTTATTTTTATTGTATTTCTCTCTCATTTAAAAAAATTTTATATTCACCATTGTTATACCACTCTCTCTCTCTCATTTAGGACATTCTTCATGTTTATCCTATTGTGTAGATACTAATTTTATCTACAAGAGTATTTGTTTAATATTCCTTGTAGATTGTAAAATAGTTACGTAAGTATACTCATGTGACTTGCTAAGTCGAATGAAAAAAATCAATGAGGTAAATAACGTGTGAAATGTTTCACGTCGAAAATCAATACTCTTAGCTATTATGTGAAAATCGGCTGATGATAGTCTCTTATCTAGCCATGATCGGTATAAAAATCACGCCTCCTAAGCGACTAACCATTATAATTTACTAATGGTGGTTTTCTACTCGTAAAACCATCGTGCATACATTTCGAGTCCATCAAATCAGAACCATAGCCGCAAATAACGATAATAGTAATTATTCAAAGCGGTCGAATAGAAAAACGAAGACGATTCGAATCGACCAACAGGTACTCATTGTAGTATCGTACAATGGAAACAAACATTGCTTCGAGGTCGTTATTAGAGAAGAATAGACGACGACAACGAGGCGAGAGCTTTTTCACTTTCTTTTCGTTCTGTTGGACGGAAATAAAGAACTGACAACAAAAAAAGCTTCTCGACAAGATTACCGTACACTTTAACGAACTAATGAAAATATTATTGATATTAAATTAAAACTAAATTCATCACTCCAGGATTTAGGTATATGACTTCTATGTGGGCTCCAATTCATTTGTTTTATTATTTTGTACGCAAAAGTGTGTCTTCCATGTAAATCATTTTCAAATTTGATTTGTTTGTGATTTTGTTTTTCTCATTTCCTGTTTTTTTTTTATTTTGTAGGCAGCGCTACTCAAAATGTGGGCCGTGCAAGGTGCAAATCCAGACTAATAAATAGGCCATAATTCGATCCCAGATTATATATAAGCAATCGACTGACCTCGGTTTGTCGCGCCGCTTCTCACTGGAGCGTAGTTCGTAGAAATTCGTTTGACTGAAGTTGCTGGGGAATCCGAGATAATTTACTTCCACCACGTTCAGTATTTTATGTTTGCTTGTGTTGCTCGTAGTGATAGTAAAGTCTGATACACTAAAGGCCAATAACGAAAGAATGACGAATCATACATTAATCTCGGATTTGTTGATTCCAGCGCTCACCTCTGTATATTGTGCAGCAAATTCCTTCCTAATAATTTGATGGTACCTGCTAAGATGCGCCAACATGTAGGAACTGTGCACCACAACTTCAAAGATAAGAGAAATTTTTTGTATGTGACTCGGACTGTGAATTTAAAGGCAACAGATGTATTTGGTTAATTACATGTTTGGAAAACAATACACGTTTTGCTTTGAGTGGGTTCCGTAAAAAATTGAGTTTTTAATAGAATTCCACTAAAAAAAGTTTAACAACGGCTTGTCTATGGTATAATGAGCTGTACATAATTTCCTGTACCTCTTTCATTTGATACCCGTCGGCCTTCGGTATTTTCTGGAGTAGCTCTACAAAGTGTTCTTGTCATAGGCGTCTGTTTATGGTTCTATAAAATTTTTGAATACCGTTCTTTACTAATTGATTTATAAGTTCGATAATTTCTGCGACTAAGAAACATTTTTTGCACGTCTTCAAACTGAATGTAGACTTACATCTCTTCTCGTCTCTAATCCAATTTTCTTGTCTCCTTCAGTCCAACCAATAACTAACTTTTGACGACTATCAAGTAGCACAGATTTTTTACACCCAAAAAATAGTTCTTCAAACGAGATATTTTTTCATAGTCTTTGAAAGTGCTTAAGAAAGAAAAGAAATGATGTGAAAGCTGGATAAAAACGCAAACAGATTGACATAGAATCCAAGCTAGCGAAATAAAACTTCTCAGCATGAAGAAGAAGACAATTTTGCAAAACCTTTTTAAAATGGTTTTAAGTTATAATTTGGCCTCTTCAGTACATTTTTGCCTCAATCCGAAGGACTTTTTGTGCCATTTCGTAACCGTTTACAAAATTTTCATAAATTCATAAAATTGGGTTTTCGCCAAATTAAAGATCAGTGCAAACAATGGAGACAAAGAGTCTTCTCTACCAAAAACAATTTTGAAACTAAAAAAAAGGCTTCGTAATTTTACACATTTTCGACAACGAAGTCTTTTGTCAAAAATAAAATAAATCATAAATATTATTAGGAAAATCTTGTAATATATGTAATAACACAAAGTTTATACCAAAACTGTTTTTAAAATCTTGAATTATAATGTTACCTAATGAGATACTTTTATAATGCGCTAACCAAATTGCGTGCCTTTATATCAATAGCATTCATAATATGCAACATTGCTTTCCCACATTCTATTGTTTAGTCTGCAGACTCTGTGTAATAATATAATTAATCATTATTATTATTTCTATTAAAAGCCGAGTTACCGTGAGACGCTCGTCGAGAACCACTGTGTTTGTTTCTTGGGTTATGCAAAGCTCCACAAATTTACCGGTTGGCAAAACGTATTGTTGCTATAGTTTATTAATTTTTTTACGAAATACACAGCAAAAAATTAACATGTAGGCAAAGTTAAATGGTCTTGGACTAGGACATGTATTAAAAAGGATACAGAGTCAAATGTTAGAAAATGGAGGTAATATAGGGAAAAGCTTATTCAGCATAAAAGACTGATAAACAGCAAGCAAAATAAGCGAAGCAACGAAGGAATAAAACTACCAAAAGTGTTATGAAAGTTGAAAAATAAAAATTGTATTTTGTCCATAAGGAAAATGTATTTCTAAAGTGCAGAGAAAATGAAAAATTCCCAGCTCGGAAAATATCGGCAGGAACGAGTTCAATTTTATTACTCGGAGATTTTCCAAGTCGCCGAACACGAGTATGATAACGATCATGGTCCTCGAGCTACCTGGTGCTCGGGGTGGACCTCGTCTCCTGTTGTGTTATTTGGGGTTATTTTGAGGTCGCTGACCACGAATGTTATGACAGACCAACTTGTTTAAAATATTGTGCTTCATGAGCAAGATCGGGATTATTTTGAAACGTTTTAAAAAAATTATTCTCTCCTTGAAAGAAGCTGGCAGAAACTGCGTGAGTATCACCACCTGTAAAGGCATGTAAATATATGCTCCAAAATAGATGGGATATAATTCAAACTTTTCGAAGAATATACTTAGGCTTTGTTTGGTCGACTTCCCCTTTAATTTAATTTTTTTTAAAGCAACTCTGAAGAATCTAGCGATCCCATGACGCATATCCATATAGAGCAATTGGTAAAACTCTCGTTTTCAGAATAGTAAAAGTAAGTTGTTTACTTGGATTTTTCCGCTGTTTGACCATCTGACTTTACTTATACCTAAGATATTTATTTCCAGCAGCCTGCTTATTTCTTGGTTTATAAGGTGTATTTTTCTCGGAATGTACATGCTCTCAACATTCTAAAGCTATGGTTTGTTAGAACAATGAGCGACGTATAACTCACAGTTAGTCGAACGCCGCGTACGTTCGTCAAAATCAAAGAAATGGTTCTCTATGATAACGGTTTGTTAGGTTCTGTTGAGCTGCGCGCACTGCAGAGTGACAGCCGTGTACGTCGACGTTGTGCGCTGAAATCAACTGCGATTTGATTTAGACGCAAACGTTCAGCTGAGCTCACAGCTACACAAAATTATAATTGTATTTTTATATAGTAATTATTATTGTAATGATTAAGTGATGCCTACTAAATTTTCTCCCGAGGAAGATGAAAGACTAGTGGATCTAGTACAAATTGTAAGACAGTTCCAAATAAATCACTTCTTCTTCTTCAGATGCAAATCCACTAATGGATGTTGGCGATCACATTTTCCATTAATTCTCTATTTCTTGCAATATGTATCAGATATTGTATGTCGTTAATCCCTGTCCATTGCCTTATGTTTCGGAGCCAGGACATTTTCTTGCGTCCCATTCCTCTCTTGCCTTCAATTTTACCCTCGATTATAAGTTGGAGGAACTGGTATTTTTTATTTCGCATGATGTGACCCCTAGATACGCCGTTTTCCTTTTCTTGATGGTTTCGAAAAGTTGGCGTTCTTGGTTTATTCTTTTAAGGACATCTATATTTGAGATTTTCGCTGTCAATGGTATTTTTAGGATACGGCGATAGAGCCACATTTCGAAAGCTTCTAATCTGTTTATATCCCTCGTTTTGAGTGTCCAGCCCTCTACGCCATATAGCAGCACTGACCACACGTAGCACTTAGCAAACCTTGGTCTCAGTTGAAGATCGAACTCTGAACAAGTCAGTACCTTCTTGAATTTTACGAAAGCTTGTCGAGCTTGCTCAATGCGACATTTTACTTCCCTGTCCGATGCCCAGTCTTCAAAAAGCCACGATCCCAGGTATTTAAATTTACTCACTCTTTCAATGGACTTAGTATTCAGTGTTATGGTGGAGTTTTCAAGTGCATCCAAGTTTTTGGAGATGATCATAAATTTGGTTTTTTTGGTATTAATCTCTAATTACATTCGCTTACTGTATTCACTGGGAAATCACTGGGAAGTCTAAAATATTCTCGAAATTTTTCCTCGTTTTAAAGCAATCTTTCTTCGACTATTAATTTAAAAGCACCTTCTGTATTAAGACATGAAAAAATTTCGTTTACATTTCTATTTCTTTTATTTAGATTTAACGTTATCAACTCTTCTTCGTCCTCCTCTTCTTGGAGTAATAAAATTATTGCGTTAAGTTTGCGAGAATTCATTTTTTTAAACGTATAACCTTTGAGAGAATAAACGTGAAACTAATTTACCTCTAACAAACTGACTCAACCAAAACTGCCGTGAGTCGAGTACAACAGATTCTGCTGTACGTGTATGCTGTGCGATGCGCACTATTCTAACAAACCGTGGCTTTAGCATGTTTTAACGACTGCCATTCTAGGGGTTTTTTCTTTGATTGTTTATACCATAATTGTTTTTGTAGAGAAATATAGTTCAGTAGTTTCTCTTTGCTTTACGTAGCGATGTGCAAACGTGAATTACATGACATGAAATATGACTACTTGAATAAAAACGTCATAAAAATTACTTGACAAACTGAAATCTCGAGCGTTATGCTGACGTTTATGCATTTTGTGCAATTTTTTGTATAAATATGCAAAATCCCCAGATATTTGCATAAACTATGCAATATATGCATTTTACATATTTGCCTAAGTGTAGTTATAAGTGGATTCACTCCATGTCCAATGTATCATAAGGATTATAGCCTCCGGAGCTCAGAGGAGTGGAGATTCTTTTAAAAGTCAGGCTTCAGGGTACAGACTAATCTATTCGTTAAAGGGCACTATGTTAAATTCACTTCACGAAAGATTGTTACAATTGCATTGGATCTGTTACTGTAGACCCAACAAACATTTAAGTTATATAGACCTGACCAGATATGATATATGTCTAGAAGAAGATATACGTGCGTTACATGTCTTATGCCATTCCTTACAAGGGTTTTGTACTCGCCGAGGACAAAATAAAAAGCAACAGGCATTTGAAAAGAAAGGCTATTGAACCTTATTAAGGGGGCAAGGCTAGACATCAAAAACTGCATAGAAATTTTGAAGGACTTATGTGCTTGAACGAGGTGCAAATAAAACAGATATTAAAAAAAAATACCTCACTTAAAATGAAACATTACCAAATAGTTTATACTACTAATAATGTTTTTATAGTGTTTTCTAAAATGAGATATTTTTTAAGAAAACAATTTACTGTTTTGATCTACGAGATCATACATTAACTGTATATATTAATAGTTTTAGTGTTAGTTTATTTTAGAAAGAAATCATCGATTTTTAACACCTGCCCTGTACTATTATGTAGGTAGGTAGCTGAGCATATAAAATTACGACGATGAATATAATTTTTCATCGACAAGACACTTTTTCTGCTTGAATTGAACACAGCTTGATTCATTAAACTTTGTGTTTATCTCCATGTCGTACATCTTTTTTTGTTTTTTAATATTAGTACTGGTTATTCGGGGGCCAGTTTGCTTTGGTACTATTTTTAAAGAAACGCTTACATTAACATATAAATAGAGAAGGAATTACAATCATAAGAAACATCAAAGACTGGCGTTCGCTGATGATAAAGCAATAGTAGCAAGAAGCAAACAGGAAATAATACGTATAGAAGAAAAAGCCATATAAAAGGACTATACACTAATTACATAAAAAACGAAGTATATGGTATCAACAAGGAAAATGAATTCCTGTAGGTGGGGCCACTGGGGTTGCTAGCCCTTAAGGTCGTGGCATATTATCATGTACGTTGCGTTTCCAGCACGTAGTGTTTAGTTTCCGAAAAATATAATTTAAATCGTTTTAAATATGAACAATTCACACTGTCAGGAACATAGCGTTTCAGACACCTAACGTTTCCGTTCAGTATATTCGAAAACAATATTTTACTGATGCTGACGGCTACGTAACGAGTCGTAACCGGTTGATACGGATAATGTGAATTAGATGTCCGTCGTTTTCCCCTAGTTGTTTATTTAGGTATTTGTTTGATTTTGATACAGAGTATTTGAAAAAATAATTTTCGAGGCTATTTTGTCATTTATGCATTGTGTTTTTATTGCTTTGTGACAATTAAACACGAAAGTGATAAACAATTAGGACTTTTGCACGGAAGTGATACCTCTTCTTTTTTAAAAATACTCTTTGGTTTGATATGTATGGCTTCGTTAAATGTATTATTTTGTTTTTTAACTAAAGGTGTAATTAAATTTAAAATATATTCAAACTGAATCCCATACATTCTAAAATGTCAATATTTTTCATCGTCATCAATTAATTCTTTGTATAAAGTCCAGTATTCACCTTCCTTTTTCCTTTCTCTTAGCATTGAATGTACTTCAAACCTTCTTTTTACTACAATTTTTCTTTCTTCATCTTTGAGTAGAAGAGCAATTATTGCACATAATTTTAGTCGAGAAAAGCGAGATCATATCTTCACCGAACCAAACTGAAACGTTCTATGTATGAAAATGTGAACGCGCAGTCCGATTGCTGGAGTGGAAACGCTACGTACCGGAAACTATACGTGCACGATAATATGCCGCGACCTTTAGACGAAGTGTCTCAGAGAACTTGTTGATAGCAACCTAATTCATTGCTATCAATTGCCAGTGGAATCCGACGTTGCCATGAAGTTAATTCGGTTTATAACATTCTAGTTTTTTATCATCAAAAATGTAATTTAAAATTATTTAACTACTATATTTACAGGGTTTTTACCCATGTATTTAGTTCAAACATGTAAATCTAGATAGCACTGATGATCAAACAGTTATTCCAAAAATGTTCTGTGATGTAGCCCGGTAGGGTTTTTATATAAATATACCTTTTATAAAGGATTCTCTTAAATAAAATTTTTTACATGGAATCACTTATCAGATTGCTTTGTGAGTGGTGTTTTGCTCATATTTCAGCCAGTTCACTCCGGTATTTACAACGAAGACATTAACGCCGATTTTTTTGTGAATACTCATCCAAATTTTCCTCGGAACTTTTACAGGGTGAAATCACGAAAGCTTTGGTCGAATTTTAATGTAAATGTTCATAGAAACTTCCTATTTGTAAGCATTTTACGTACAAAATTCGAGTTTTTTACACGAAAATCGTCCCTCAGCATGAATACGAGTGCTAGGAGTGTTGGTGTAGCAGTATAGGAGCGGACAGGTGAGGCCTGCGGCATTCCGCAGTCACACAGTCGTCCTGGTGTATGATCGTAGTAAGATCGGAAGGCTGTATGATAGGTGTGCCCAAGCCTTAATGACGTCGTCTATTACATTTTTCTCTAACAAATATAATGGATGAATAACACTTCATACGTTCTATGGTAATCTTCGTGTTATTTATTTAGAAACGAAAAGTAATTTCAAGTTCCAACAATTTGCAAAAACATTAGATAAACCAAAATAAAAATGATCATTGTCGTATGTTACCGTGTTAAATTAATTGACATGAATGGATCTACAACATTCTTTAATAATATAATAAGGACAATCATACCCTGATTTATAGAAATTGCACAAATTTCCCATAAAATATAACACGTCCATGTGATTCGTCTCAATCAAGCGCTTTTTTGAACTCAAAAGTCGTGATATTGATCTAAAATACCATTTCAATAACTTGTATCATATTCATTTATTTATATTTATACACCATGTATCTATCAGCCGAGCATTAAACGAGAAGAAAAGAAATGGTAAAAACGAGATGAAGTGTACGTTTTACGTCAACCTTTGATTTTAACTTGGGAATTGGTTGGTAAATCGATGGTTACGACAATAAAAGAATTTTGAACTTAAAAGATGCATTACTGAAAATTAACGACAATAAAATTATAAACAAATTTGTAAGAAGGAAGATAAAAGAGAAGAAGAGAGCAAAAGAAAAATGGCTTACATTATACCGGTAACATCCATAGAGAATTTTAAAACTTCTGAACGAGGACAATGATGCATCCACTGATCAAAATGTTCTCTGTAAATCATTAAACCCAAGAACATTAAAACTAACGAATTTTGATGCATATTTTCAAGAAGTGCCCTACACTTCCTCTACTTTTCCATTTTTTTTGGATCGATTGCGTAGTTTTATTAAATGTACTACACAAAATTTTGCAGGTAAAATTAAAATCAAATTCATCATCATCATAAGTGGCTCGACAGTCCGTTATGGATCTTGGCCTGGTCACAGATAAGTCGCCACTCCTATCGATTCCTGGCAACTTCCCTCCATCTTCTGACCCTTTGAATCTGCAAGTCTTTTTCCACATCATCAATCCATCTCATTCGTGGTCGTCCTCTGCTTCTTGTGCCCTCTGGTTTTGAAAATGTTAATCTCTTCGTGTATTCGTGTATTCATTACTAAGGTCATTTTGACTAGTCTGATCCATCTTTTCCGGAATTTCAAGTATGGCCTCTGTGATGGCCTCTTAGGTCATCACAGATTCGTAAGCTTATTTAAAATCTATAAAGAGGGGGTTTAGTTTTTTACGAATAGCAATACGAATTTTTGATCAATGGTGGATCTACCATTTTTGAATCCTCATTGGTATTCACCAAACTGCTCGTTTAAGTGTACTTCTTATGACTCCGGTGAGTACCTTATATGTTACATCCAGAAGAGTAGTTTTCGCACAATGCTTTATCTTCCTTCTTATGAATGAGACATACTACTGCTCGTCTCCGTACTTCTGGCATTTCCTTCCGCTCCCAAATTTTCGTCAGCAAGCTTCTTCATATCCGCGTTATAAGTTCTCCCCCACGCTTGATTAGTTCTACAGGAATACCATTGGTGCCTGCACTTTTATTATTTCTTATGCTATATATTATTTCTCTTATTTCTTCTACGGTGGAGTGTCCATTGTTTCCGCCATGTCGTTGACTTCCCCTACCATTTCCACTTGCTTCTCATCATTTCCATCAGGTTCTTCATTATGCAGCTCTCTGAAATGAATTTGCCATCTATCTAGCTACCCCTGCTTATCTCCTATAAGAAGCCCTTCTTTACTTTACATAATGCCTATTGGGCTTTGTAATTTGAGGCTTTGCTATGAGGAGAGGGTCACTAAATGTCAGTTCTTTTTTTTTTTCTTTCCTCTTACCTCTTCAGGAATAACCATCTTGCTTTGGGCGTCGCTGTCGAAGAAATTGGCGCTCTTTTCCAATGTGTTTTTTGATAATTTACAGTAACCCATCCCCTCACTTGAACAAACTTCAACACTGCAACTTATTTTTACGTAGTCATTTAGGCGAGGATCAAGGGGCGAGAACAAGCCCTTTCAAATGTTAAGTCATTTTTGGATTATGTTAAGTCATTTTGGAGTATTTTAATCCATTTTATAATCTTTGTGCCAAAATCGAATCAAAAATGAGTCAAATTGTTGTTAACGATCATGTCTGTCGTAACCGTCTCTCTAAAAGCAACCTCTAGTCACACCTGTTTTATATTCCTATCGAGCAGTCTCTCCACATGCTCTTTTCAATCGAAAAAATTCTTCGGCATTGTGTTAGGTTAGAATCCGCTCCGCGCTTTATTTATAGCTGCTGATTTTAAAAGGTAATTGCAATTTATAGTTGTCATAAAAATTATTAATGTGAATTGGGCTTAAAATTTATGTCCGCAAGTGCGCATTATTATGACAGCTACTCTTAAGGTAGCTTCCAATAGCCTCAAACGACGATTACAGACCGATTTGGTATCGACGAGACGGAAAGAATGCCGTACTATCGACAAAAATGATGTTATTGGTGATAGAAATATTGTTATTACGATGGCAGAAGCTATACGAATAGAATGAGTTTTTCCTTCATAATTGTTAGTTGAAGCAAACTGAAAAAGATGCATGTTTAAATACCACATTGTCAAGAGTGATTCTTAAGGACGAGAACAAGGACAAACTGAAATTTTTACTTCACAAGTTCAACGCATTACCGTTAGTTCCATTTCTTCACGTTGATTTTCTTCCATATACATTTATTTCGTATTAAATATCCTCTCTAAAAATTAACAACACATACCTTCGCCTAGCGAAGTAATCTGCTTTCTAAGACGGTTTAGTACACCCTGATCATGCGCAGTGACGAAATTATTACACATTTCTTATAAACGAACATATCATATATCTCCTGGTCCAAGGTTCAAGTTATAGAGACGTGGTTAGTCTGTGATATTCGTCCTGTACAGCTGTTAAACAAAATAAAATAAATAGTTAAACTAAAACTCATCGCTTTGTGCTTAGACGATAAAAAACTATGATTCCCCTCCTCGGTCACTCCTGGAGTGTCATATCCCGTTTTTTTCTATCTATATTTAAAACTTTCAGTCACATAGTTCGCGGAATTAACAGTACATTTTTGTTTCCGCGTCTAGACACGGACAAAAACCTCCTTCTGTTGACCCAAATAATTTGTTATTAAAAGTTCTAAGATGAGACGTCTAAATTACAAGTTGAAGAGCTCTTCCTTATATAGGGATCTTTTGTTAGTCGCCTCATATACTTTTCATATCTCTTTGTATGTATCGTGATTACAGTAATATTCAACATATCGCAAACGCCTCAATACCACAGGCGTGCCACAACATTTTTGATGAATGTATATTTTTTTGCCAATGTTTTTGTTTTTAACGTCCAACGAATATGACATACCTTTTTGTAGCATTTATTAGCTCGGAAAAAGCTTTTGATGACATAAAGCTTTCGATTAGTTAAAACTAAAGTACTAATAGAAGTTTGTTATTTATTACGGTAAACAACATTGACAAATTAAAAATCCATTACAGATTGACAACCATTTGTTTACCCTCTTAAATCAGGACAATGACAGTTCTCATCTGGCTCGTATAACATTCGCACCAAATTGATTTGGTGGGCCATCCTGCATAGGGTCTCGACTTGGCACCATGTGATTTCATTGCGTTCCCGACAATCAAAAACAAACAACGCTGTAAATGTTTTAAGGTGCCAGATAAGGCGGTTGGAGCATAAAGAAATCTCATTTCTGGGATACCTAGGAATTTGTCTCCACTATTCCAATTTTTCCATATTATTTCATAAATTTCTCCCACAACCTTCACACACCCAGCTTCACACCTTTCTTATTGAGGGCCCACCACAGAATCTCTGGAGGAGTTTTATTGGATACTTTTTGAAGATCAATGATGACGATATGAACGTTTGTTGGCCTTTGTGAGGCCTTTTGTGAAACTCGTTCGTTTCAAAGTCTTCGTGGATACTTGCCTTAGAAAATTATTGCTCTGACAAAAATTCATTTTTCTTAGATTAGGTTAACTTACGAAAATAAGAATTGTTCTAGTATAAGCGATCAGTACCTTACGCACCGCCACTGGATCGATGTTACATACCAGTCTTTATCTTGATGAAAGTGGCTCCTTTTTCGCTAACTAAGATAAAAAGGTATCTCGTGAAGTCTTTTTATGAGAAATCGCCATCATGTCATTATGATCCCCTGTTATTTATTTATGCAATCAATAATAAGGTATTTTGGTCTTTTATTCGCGAAACGAAACGTTCTCTACGGCTGGCACTTAATGTATGTATCTGTATGCTTGCAGACAATTGCGACATGACGTCATCGGCGGGCGGGCGTATTTCAGCACATTTCTGGTTGATGGTATTCTCCAAAAGCGATTGATGGAATCTCTAATTGATATCATGAATATTCAATTAAATAGATTGTAGAATTTGTCATTATTTATAAACATGACATAAACGTTTAATTTGAACACAAAACTTATCACAAAATTTACATTTACAGTGAGAGAATATATAAACAAAGAGAAAACAAATGTTTCTTTTAAATATATCATAGCAATGCCCTCCTACATTGAAATGTTGAGATATTGCGATGGATCACTTAATTTTGAGTTAATTCAAGGATAAAACTGGTCAGCCATTTCTTCTTCTTCTGTATCTTTTGAAAGTCTTCGTAAACTGCCATTCGTGAAAATGTCTACGGACGGTATTCTCAGGATTCTTCTGTAGCCACATCTCGAAAACTTCCACGTATCTCATCATCGCTTGAGTCTGAGTGTCTGCATCTATACCGTCTAGGAGGATACTAACTACTGATCAGTAACAAATACAACGAAATTGCTACTTTTGGGAGTAATGGATCAAGCTTTTATTCATCTATTCTAATCTCATACTTAGAATACGCATTGACAATAACACAAGAAGCCTATGCAAAGTACAAGAAATTTGGTAATGGGACACATGTACTGGTAAAAAAGAGGAAAACAGAATAGTGAGAAAAATTTCCCATAGAAATGGAACGTAACGTTTACGGGTTGCTAAAAATCAAAAAGAGATGTGGTGGACATTCAAATGAAAGATCGACTCATTATCTGATGTCTTATGAGGTGTTTTGGGATGATTTAAGTATGCGTTTGGTGTGCCCCATTTAGGCAAACTCTTCTCTCTTTTCAGAGTGTGTTTTTTGGGGTAGTGGGTGCGACCACTGTTGTATCATTATTGTCTTCTGTTGGTGGCAGTTTGGGGAGTTACGGAAGAGCGTGAAGACCAGAGAAGACAGGTCTTGGAGAGATCTATCATATGACAGAATTCCTTTCTTGGGAAATCCTATGATATAATTTTTATTTAATATAAGTAAAATAAAAAAAACATAAGAGAATAGTTTTCACAACCATATTAAGCACATTACAACATTAACAGATAATGAAAGAAAAAGTGGAGCAATCGACAAAGAGGAAATTCGGTGAATAACACGGCAAGTAGATGATTTATAGAACTGCTAGCAAAAAAAGCAAAAGGCAGGAATATACATATGGAATTTGTGGACTTCAGAAAGGCTTACTACGCAATATCAAGATCAGAACTCTAGGAAGCAATGCACAAATTAAAATGGAAGAATTACTGTATGAGATTGCAAAAAATGTTATAAAAAAGTGAAGAGTTCATTAAAATGGGAAAGAGAATTATAGAGAACTTCAATATGCTAAATAGTTTCGTGCAGGAATGTTCCACATCTGCAGTACTATCTAAAATATACTTGGAAAACGCATTAAAACGTGGAAGAAAAATTACGGAACAATAGGAATACCAGCAATGAGAAATACATCATAGATAGAAGAATGAGGTTGACCAAGTTGGGTTGGAGAAACAAAGTAGATGAGAGTATAAGAGACGAGGAATGAACGACAGCAACAAATGGATAAGTTGAGCAAGAAAAGATACTTAACAGGATACCAGTATCCTGATATATCATAGTATCTTCAATCATTGGATTTTTACTTCAACCAAATTTTTTATCAGTTTATTTTCACTATTAGACTATTTTTTATTAGTTTTCTCTGGTTTTAAATGAATTTCTGTTGGAGATAAATCATCCAAGAAAAGCTAGCAAAGTGTTACAGACTCTACTTTTCACCTGGTACTCTTATTTTTGAAATAAGTAGTTTATGCATTAACAAATACAAGAAAAAGAGCTGCTAATCACAATAAAAACAGCCAAAATCAAATACTTCGGTCACATAATGAAAAACAGCGAAAGATATGGTTGGCTGCAATTAATTCTACATGGAAAAGTAGAAGGAAAACGAGGACCAAGAAGGCGAAGGATTTCCTGGCTGAAAAATCTACGTACGTATAGGCACTACGGTTAAAAACGGATAGACACTACAAGAAGAAGAAGTTTATGCATTATCACAAATGTATTGTTGTATTAAGACTGAAATTATATTTAATCTATCATAACAAAGGATTTCTTAATATTGTTCTGAAACTATTTTCTTGTGGCATTTTAAATTAATTACTATTTAAATGGAAATAAGCCACAATTAAAGGTTAAAATACGTTTATTGACGTTTCAATTTTCACTTCGGAAATCGTTCTCAAAATACAAACATTAGTAAATTAAACAAATTTTGTTTTTTGTAACTTAGTGAAAAATTCTTCTAATAATTTAATTTTATCTGACTCATCTATATTGACAATTCAGATATACCTTATACATTTTAAAGTAGACGACTTTAAAATGATATTGCCAATATTGTTGAGTTGCGTTCCTGGGACGACTTTACTTATAAGATAGTTCATTCGATTACATGAAATCAACTTTAACTTGAGAATATCCGTCAGAAAAGATCATAACATGTAATTCGTCTTTAAAAAGACAAATAAATGCCATGATGACAGTAAAATTCTCCTGTTAGTGATTCCATAGTAAATTATGAGGGAAAAACCAGGAAAAAACCTCATAATACTATCCCGACATGGTAAGTATTTGATCGTGCATTTAGTTTACCTTCAATAAACACCAAATTCCGATTTTATATGTTTGTTATTTAAAAAACATAAATGATATGTTACTGACTTACCAATACTGGTATTTTCCTTTTAATAACTTCCTCTTTCAATATGGGTAACCATGAGTAACCTACTACATTCTGCCAAGGAATTCGCGACACAATTGGTCTTATTTAGCATAATTAGAGCCGCTTCTTTGATTTTTCTCTTTTTACCATCTGTTTCTTTTAGGACTATATTTGAATCATTCCATTGAACCCTATGTTCATTATCCCATGCGTGTTTACAGATTTGAGATCTATCAAATTCTCTATTTTTAATATAGGATTGATGTTCACTTATTCTAACATTTAATGGTCTTGATGTTTCACCTAAATAAAACTGATCGCATTCACAAGGTATTTTATAAATGCAATTCTTTGTCCTTTCTTGTTCATTGTTAGGTTTGGTTTTGGACAAAATAGATCTCAACGTGTTAGTTGTTTTGAATGTTGTTGAAATGTTGAATTTATTTCCTATCCTTTTAAGCTTTTCCGATAATCCTTTTATGTATGTATGGTATTGTTATTTTCCTCGTATTGTTCCTTGCATATGCTGTAGGATCTCGTTCTAAGTTGTTTTGTTCTATTCGATTGATTGTTGAAAATTCCTTATTTATAAACGATAAAGGATAATCATTTTTTAATAAAACATGTTAACAAATGTTTTTCCTCCAAGAACGAATTTTCGTTAGAACAAGTAATTTTGGCTTTATCGTATAAGGATTTAATAATTCCCTTTTTAATATTAATATTGTGATTTGATTTGAAATTTAAATATCTGTTGGTGTGTGTTGATTTTCTATACATTTCTAAGAATTTTTCACTAAGTAACAAAAAACAAAATTTGTTTAATTTACTAATGTTTGTATTTTGAGAACGATTTCCGAAGTGGAAATTGAAACGTCAATAAACGTATTTTAACCTTTAATTGTGGCTTATTCCCATTTAAATAGTAATTAACATAACAAAGGAATTTAGAAGAAAAATTAACCGACACTATTGAAACTGGCAATGGGATAAGATAAACAGGGAGATTCCCTGGGTCCTCTATTGTTCAACCTGATTATGGATGAAATAATAAAAAAAAGTAAGAACTAAAAAAGGATACCAAATGGGAGAAAAACAACTTGAAATAATCTGCCATACAGACGATGCAATACTACTATCTCAAAGTGAAGATGCTTTACAAAGTATGCTGCACCAATTTAATATAACCGCCAGAACATTAAACATGTTAATTTCCCCAAAAAAGACAAAATGCATGGTATTAATACATTATCTAGCTACGGAAAGCTCGAAACTGAAGTGGAATATCAAGTGAATAGAGCAAACAGAGCCGCAGGTTGCCTGAATAAACAATATGGAGAAATAAAAATACCGAGAAAGAAATGAAAGGCAGAATTTACAAAACAGTCATCAGACCAATAATGACATACGCGGCAGAAACACGACCTAAAAATTGATAGGAATACACTTTGGGACAGAGCTAGAAGTACAGATATACGACGTAGATGCAAGGTGGAGAACGTCAAGAACTGGGTAAGAAATAGAAGAGTACAATGAAACGATCATATAAGCCGAATGACAACAAATAAAGTAGTAAATAAGGCAAGGGACGGTTCCCCAATAGGAAGACGATCAGTAGGAAGACCACGAAAACGGTAGAACGACAGCTTACTGGAGGACATTGAAAAACAGACAGAGTCATGTCTACATAAAAATAAGAATAAGAAGATAACAAAGGAATTGTTTGTAAGTAACTGATATGTCAAACTAAAAATAAATAAAATGAATTAAAACTAGAAATAAAATTTCCGTACAAATGTTCTAATATAACAAAACGTTGATTACATTATTGCGTAATCATCGAACAAATACACCGTTCTAATAGTCACAAATTGACATTTATCTTATAACGAAGGTAATATACTCATTATCGTTTTCTTGCAAAACAAAAAACCGGCTGCAATAGTTAATGTCTCAGCTGGATACAATTTATTTAGATTGTGGTCAATTCTTCTCTCATTCAGCATAATGCACCTAATCGGCCAATTATATTTGCCTGCGACTGTGTGTATTTGAAAACGCAATATAGTAAACTAGACAAATAGGTACTTACAGCTCCGTAGAGACTGATGTAGCAATAATTTCACATTTTCTAGGTAATAAGTCTGATAGATATTATTAGTAATTACATAAACAGAAGATATCAAACAATGTATTTTAACAATTAACATTTTTCGATATGACTATTTCATTTACAGTTACAGTTAATCTAGCTAAAATGATAGGTTTATTTTAATAAACAGGCAAGTAGTGTTAGGGTACTGGACATTATTAACAGATTTAGAAGAATTGGGATTCTGCCATAACAAGGAAAATGTAAACTTGAATGGAAAATATGTGTATTCAATCAAATTACAGACTCACCAAGGAGGATCTTCTCTTCTACTTCTTATTTTCTTTTTCTTGCATAGGGTCTCGTAGGTGGCGTTTATAATAAATGTTCGCAAAGTATCTCATTCATTATTTATATCGGGTGTTGTAGAATCTTGTTACATTGATTTAAAAGCGTTTTAGTAAAGATCTCTTCACTTTCTTCTTCTAGTAAATTATGGTAATGTTTTGCTCCATTTGCTATCATTGTATAATTGTCCAATTGTTCCTCAAAAGTTTCTTTTTTGTTTAATTTATGACGACTATGTTGATCTTACGATTTTTTATTTCGTTATTTACTTATGACCTTTGATCTATCCTTTATTGGTTTATCCTTATGTTCATTAAACCAATTAGTGATATAGCAATACCTTGTACAATGTCTTTTACAATATTTCTACATTACATTACTTTTTACGACGAAATCTTTGGGGGGAAATTACAGTCAGCTAATTTATCTATCACGTCTATCTGGTGAATTCAGTTTAAGCATTCATAAATACTGAAATTAGCATGGACTCTATGAAAACTAGGAACTTTAAGTTACCTGGTAAATACAGACAAGCAACCAGTTGCTTGTCTTCTGCATCACTGCTTCATCTTTTCCCTGTCGGAATCGCAGAGAAGGTTACATCAGAAAATAGTAACATTATTATACTACATCGGAAATACTGTATGGATGATGACTTCTGACCACAGTGTCACACTGGTATGGGTGCCAATTCATCGAAGATGATCACGGCAATGGAAAAGCTTATGAACTTGTCAAAAAGGATTAGGAGTTCCAGAAAGCGTCTTTGACGGAACCAAAGCCTGAGTCCGAACACAACATAACTCATTACAGGTTTCCTTAGTGAGGATATGATACTCAAGGGAAATTGCGTACCATGAGCTGTCTCATGTTTAAGTACATTGAACCTTCTCATAATAACAGCAAGTTTTGTAGACGGTGTTGAAGATTCATCTGTAGCACTCTGATTCCGTATATTGGGACCTATTTTGACTAGGGTGTCGGACTTTGCCTCTACCGTTCCCTACATATTTTTATTTATAGAAGAGTCACTTATTTCTGAGTGCCCTTCTGGGTCATCATCTAGGATACTTTTCCTCTTGCACATGATTAAGTTACACCTAGGACCAGAGTTATTGTAGCACAAATCTCTCCGAATGATGAATCAAACGTATGTGTGTATGAATATTTTGTTTTTTCAGAAAGTTCTACACCTCGAACTTCTGCTAAAGATCTAGTTAATCATCTGCTCTTAAGACAAGAGTATAAAAACCGATCGTCTCTAGATTTTGTAGATATTTATCGACCTTGTTTTCTTTCTTTATAGAACAAGTTAATTAAAATGTTTAACTGAATTATTGTTGGCTTTTGAATGCTAAACAAACTCACCATTACAGTTAATACTTGGAATGTTTCGTTTTCACTTAATTTCCGTTGACGATTCATTATGTTTAACTATATAACTAACTAACTATATTAGACAGTGTATACTACGACTTTAAACAGAGAGTATATTCTACATTTTTAACGAACTCAATACCGATAATAAAGAATTCATAATCTCAACAGCAGATAAAATTTAAAAATCAAACAATAAACGACATAGGGGATGGTAAACTACTACGGAAATTTATTGAGTACGTCACTGTCGCCGTATTTTTATTAAATAAACACAAAAAACCGAATTCTTGTATGTCCGACTAATTTTCCTTTCCAATCTTCACTGGTAACCGCATCTCAGGTTCCCTTTCATGAAATTCAAGACCAGATAGACCTCGATTAGCTCATTCTTCTTTTTCGTATTCTTTTTCGTCGTGTTCGGTGAGAAGAGGACAGAAGATACCAATTTTGTGGTTAAACTTGGCTATAGAACTTAAAAAGAGTATGGGCTCGATGATTCGACGGTGTTTTAATTAATTCTGAAATAGATTTTTTCTTTTATAACCTCGGGCAAATCAACATGATCGGAAGAAGAATTTCTAACAAATTTTTGAATTTCTAATGGTTTTGGTTTTAAAGAGGTTTTATCGTGTTACTGATTTAATAATGACGAGAATTTACTTAAATGATTAATGTATTTCAAATTATTTAAATATTTGACAAGTAGTCACCGGATATAATCTATGGGGATCCCAAAATTACTGATTATAACACTTCTTGTCGATCCTTTGTTGGAAAGTTGATTCTTTTTCATCCTTTCAGTTCACAAACTGAAATTGTTGTAAAACATTATGTAAACTCTTAAAAGATCTCAAAAATTTAGCTATTGGGGGAAGTTTGGATATAGTTCAGATGGTTACGAATATTCTAAGTTTGAATGATGATAACCAAAATCTAGGAATCGCTGAGGATTATCTTCTTGGTGGGTGGGTAAAATGTAACTCCAAAAAATCTGCTAGGAGGCAGTTAGACGACATACATCATAGTCTGTCTAAAAAATGAGATATTTAATATAAAAAATTAAAGAAATTTATTGAAGAAATTGAAGAAGGTTTTTTCCGTTTACATATTTTCCTACGTAAATGGCTTCTGTAATCCTGAGTTATAAAAGATTGAAATCAACGCGTAAAGTTAGCGTTAGGAGTCACTCAACTCGAATTCTTCACATTTTACTAAAAATTCGCCACCAAAGAAATAGTTTCGATCAATCGACACATGCTGCCGTTGCAAATTCAATTAATATAAAAGACGAAGACAGTTGTGCAATGTGCAGTACCCTCACTTTTATCGCTGTTAAAAATAAACAGCATCAACACCTCTTTATACCCGGTAATTGATTTCTTTGTCCGGTTGCAAGAACCATCAATTCCTTCTATTCACACTTTCCGTGACTGCTCGTCCATTGTGACGTGACAAACGCATGCATAGTGTTACCGACCGGTAGATCTACGCGTCTAGCGAATTCAATGACACGACACATACTTGATGTGTATTCTGTGAAGGAGAGTATAAGATGAAACCCTTTCTTAGGAAATGTTCCAGACGGAGGAGCACGAGTACGAGGGTGGTGCAATATTTGTCACTTTTGAATCGCATACATTCTAGAGTTTTATAGAGTGGCATACAAGGACGTTGTACTTTTATATGACGAGATAATCTGGCGACAAATGAAGCCGATCATTTATAATCGGAGGTTTCAATATTATTATTAGAGAGAAAATGTACAAAAATTTATGAAAGAAACTGGACTAAGGCAAAGAAACACAGAGAAGAACTTCCTGTAACAAAACAAACAATATGCAATAAATATTTTTATCTACAAAAAAAAACAAAAACGAAAAGAAAGTGTGCAAGCCCTGGCGAGATTATGACAAATTAAATTACATATAGGAAGCGACCATGGCCTAATACGAGGAGAATGGAGATCGACAGAACTTGGAAACAAATACAGAACATCAATATAATTATTTTAAGTAGTAAAAAAGAACAATATCCGGGGACATTGAAAAGGGGAAAGCATACAGAAACAGAAAACAAACAAAACCTTAATCAACTTGCCGCAAAGTTAACACTACTGGTAGAAACATCAAAGAAAGTAGCATCTACCGATAAACGCTAAAACCGAATCTCCAAAGATACAAGACAATAGTTAGGAAAGAGAAGAAAGATATTCCAACAAAGATAAGCACAAGAATAAGTGGAGATAGTCTTGTGAAGCACAAGATAGAAATACGTGAAGAGTTTGAAAGAAGACCCAATAAAGAAGACTAGATCAATTCTATTTGCACAAGTGGTGAAAGACAGATAACCCTTGCTATTTTTTTGCACTTTCTTTTGCTGGTCCGTTCACTAGCCATCACGAGTGTTGGAATGCTTATGGTGAGGCCTAACAATGTTGGTATTTTATGTGGCCCAATTGTATTCTTCTGCCTTAAAAACTATGTTATCCTGTACATTCACGACGCTGTTGATCTACATCCTAACATGATGTTTTGACATCATCGAACGTTAGAAGAAGCTACCTGTTTAGTCTAAATGATTCCACACTGTTCAATAAAGCAGGTATTTAAGTAACGGCACTCTGCGTCACGAGGGGGTCTAGAAACTTATCCAACGAGTCGACGATCCGTTGAGAGACTTCAATGGAATTCCAGAATAATGAGAAAAACATATATAAGCGAAATTATATTGTCGAGAGTTAGTCTAATGAATATGTTTGTAGCGTGAAGTAAATAAAATGTTATAAATTAATTGTGTTTTTAGTGTTAGTGTTAAAAGACTGTTAATAAATTAAAATAAGTGTAAATAAAAATTAAAGAACTACACGAGTATAGTCAAACATGAAAATGATTTACGTGGAAGACAGATTTTTTGTATCAAATTCAAATAACTATTGAGTTAATTATTTCTACCACAATTTTCTTCTTAGAATAAGGAAATAGAAAGACCGAATCACAAGAGTTATTATTGCATCGATAATTAATCATTTAAGAGTTCTAAAAATTTAAGACTGTGTGTTATTACGAAAAGTCGTTCCCAAAATAGGAACTTGTAGAATAATCCCCGTATCTATTGCTACATCTCTAAGAGTGAAACAACCATAACCCTTTCCTTTGAGCCGTACCGGGCAAGTTGAACGTCTCCATACGTCATCTACGTGTCAGAATGAATAGGTTTATTGTTGTTTTGTCATAAGAAAGTTTCAAGGAGCGCCTCAGCTCATGTTTCTCTTCTACCGCCAGCGAATAAGCCATTGTAAACGTCCGGTTTACTATACGGGGTTCGTGTATCTCAGAAATCTCTAGTTTATTGCTGAATATGGACAATTTAGTGTTCTATGGTCAAGATTTGTTGAGGAAATCGCAGATATTTGCTCGTAGTTTTGTCGTGAATGCAACTTGGTGCCTTAATTCTTAGCATGCAGATCGTAGATACAGATAAAGACATGAATTGTAATAAGGCATTATACACTCGAAGAAATATTGCAGCGGTCTATATGGGGTGTCCCAAAAACCATGTAAAATCACTCAACGTATAGGCGGCAGTGGGTTATTTTTAATGACTCTTAGCTGTGTGTAATGTGGCCTGTCAAACTGTCCTTTTACGACGCAAATTTTCGTTTTTCCTTTTTGTGTTTTTACCGATTTGTTTGCATTTTTCTCTAATTATATTTTCACCAGTTTCCCCATGACTACCAATAAAGAGTTTAGAGCATTTTAAATCATGCTTGCATTTTTATCGCACTTTCCTAAGCAAGAGCAAGACTGTTTTGGTAAAACTTCTGGAGGATAAAGTGGCTCCAAAGTCTGTACTGGTTGCTATGTAAGGTCTGTACTAGTTGCAAAGTAAGTTTGTAACTGGTAAAATGTGTTGTGATGCACATAATGTTAGGGGTAAGCTTTCAGTTTATTTTTTTTAACGGTACAACGTTCATGATGTTCATATTGCAACTCGTGCAATGATGGTTTTATCCCATATTTTTCAAATATTGTATTCAAATATGTATCTATATTTTTTATGAGTTCTGCTGTTATTATTAGTTACTCTCGCTTTTCAAATAAAATAACACTCTTGGCAGATTATTTATAAAATTCTGCTGTTAAAACTTTTATTTTTTGACAAATTATATCCAATAACCTTTTCCTTGGTTGAGTACTGGAGACGTTGAACAAAAATAATAATAACAGATAATTAAGATATTTAAATTAAAATTATTAACTTATGAAAATTTAGAAAAATATACACAGATATTAGTAGAATTTCGATTAGAATTTTTAAAATATTTAATCAGTATAATGATGTTATTTTTTTTTTGTCAAATGAAAATTTATGGTCACTATCACTATACCACATAAAAACAATATAAAATAACATGGCTTATTTCAGGCTGAAGAGAAAGTAACCAGATAGATCATGAAATGTCAGAAAGACAACACAAGATGTCAGATCATCCTCCTCCTCCTTAGTTCTAATCCCTTTTGGGATGTGGTGACACCATCAGGCCTTTACAGTCTTTGCACGATTTCTCTCCATCCTTCTATGTCCTGGGCTAGTTGTTCGGCTTCATGTAACCCTTGGTTAATCAGTATTTTTGTTTGATCTACCCAACGGCTTGGAGATCTTCCCCTAGGTCTCTTTCCTTCAACTCTACCCTCGACTATCAGTTTTTCCATCGTGCCTGTTCTTCTAGCAATGTGTCCAAAATACTGCAAATATCTCTGTTGTATTTGTTTAAGCAATCTATCCTTTACTTTAAGTTGTTCTAATATCGATACGTTAGTGCGATGATCCATCCAGGATATTCTCAACATGCGGCGGTATTACCCACATTTCAAAAGCGTCCAGTTTATTTTTATCCTATGGGAAAAATGAGCGCCCTTACCAGCCTTAGTTTTGTGTGTATTGTTATGCTAGAATTTTTCCAAATTGCTACCAGTTATATCATAGCTGTTCTAGCAATAGTCAACCTTCTACGTATCTCTCTGTCACACCCTCCGTCATTTGTTATTAGGGACCCCAGGTATATGAAACTATTTACTGTCAGATCATACAAGGAAGCAAATTCTGATGCAACCGTTTCAAAAGTTTCAAAAAATTTATTATTATAATTCCGAGTAAATATTCAAAATAATATTGCTTATGTTATTTTATTTGAGTGATGTCTTGATTAGGTAAGCCGAAAACTTACTTTTCTCTTATATATTTTCAAACAAATATTTATTTTTAGACCCTTACCGGGAGCCCTGATAGTTACTACAGCTATGTTTATTGGTCCGAGATTGTATAAATAGATATGGAATTAAGATATGTGTTCTTAAAAACAATCCTATATATTTTTATGGTGTATAGTATGTTCCTGCTAGATAGATCCAAGGTTTCTGTCAGCCAAGTACCTAGAGGGTCAAAAACAAAGAAAATTGGGATAATACCAGCTTTCGGATAAATCAGGTTGTACCCATTTTATATTTTTTTATGAAACAGTGAAGAATATCTATGAACTAAATAACAGTGAAGTGATTTATTATTGATCTTTTAATATAATAGGTATTTTACCTAATAAACAAATGTATTTTTATGTGAATGAATTTCGAAATTTGGGAAAAAGTATAATTTTATTTTCATATATTTCTCACTCATTATCTAATGCCAATATATCAAACGTTTGTTTTCTTACACTATGATTTTAATTTTAGTTTCATATAAGCACTTCTCATGGTAATTGAATTCTGTAAACACAAATTGTTAATTTCTTTTTCGGGGATGACGTAACTTAATAACGTAGGATCTTTTAATAACTTTTTGTTCATTACAAAAATAATAAAAGGATAGTTTTGTTTTAAATTTTTCTTTTCAATTCTTTGAGCTCGTTTCCTTACGATGATAAATATTAGGATGGCGCCCATTTCATTTTAATTTTAAAGAAAATACAAACAGCTTCTATATGATTTTTGAAAGAACCGTGCCCAACGAATACAGCGAAACAAATAAAAATAATAACTGGAATATTTAATGAAATATACAAGACAGGAAAAATACCAGTAGAATGACTCAAATCGGAGTTCGTACCATTGCCCAAAAAAACAGGAGGAAAAGTTTGTGAAAACTATAGGACCATAAGCCTAATGCTGCTTTTAAAAGTCATCCACAAAAGAATTTACCGGAAATGCGAGGAACAAATGGCGCCCAATTAGTTTGTGAACGCCGTTGGTACGACGAAAGCTTTATTTAGCGTGCAGGTAAATATAGAGATGTCAGCTGTGATGTTTTAATGGCTGATTGACTACAAGAAGGCTTTAGATATAGTCAGTCATGAACAAATGATGGAAGTGGACAGGGATAGACGGAAGAGATCTAAAAATAATAGAGACCTGTATTGGAATCAATCAACGAATATATGTAGAATATACAGATCAGTTCAAAACCTTAAGGAGAGACACGGGTGGATAATTTCACAATAGATATTCAATCTGTACTCGGACCACATATTGAAGAGGCTCTAAAAGATATTGATGAAGGCATCTCAATTGAGTCAAGCGAAGTCGAGTATGCAGATGATACAATAGTGTTTTCCAATACCATAGAAAGACTGCAAAACTTAATGAACAAAATAACGGAAACAATTAGAACATATGGACTGGATATAAACACCAGCAAAACCAAGCTAATGATCATCAGCAACGAAAACATAACTGGAGCAAATCTGTATGTGAACCAAATAAGACCTGAACGTGTACATTAATATGTTTGCTCCTAACGCCACCTGTTAACGTATTAACATAGCATACCTGGTTTACTTATGACAAAGATGTCAAATTCAGACGAAATATTAAATCAACAGTAAATTTAATTATCATATAAACTAAATAAGATGTTTATTTGTATTTATATGAAATTATTATTATTTTAAAACGGGAAGTGTCATAAAAATTTAAACAGATGGTTCAATATTGTTATCCATTACAAAATTTGAAAAAAGTGTTTTTATAACAAATTCATGATTGTTTATTGACAAAATGACTACGTAGTTGATATTATTTTTAAGCGCTATCCCAGATTTAAAGAAATATCCATAATGGTCGATTATTACCGGAGATATCGTGAAATTTTCAAGCAATTAACGTAAAAAAATTGACTGGGCTATGCAAAGCAAACAGAGTTTGCATTGGAACAATTTTCTTGCAGTGAAATACAAAATTTCCATATAGGTGGTAACATTCTCATACTTCAACATTACATTAGAAATAAAAATCAAAGCATTCAAACGACAGTTAAACAAACGCGGCTCTTTTGAATCAAACACTACGAATAACCGCAACTAGATTCAAGAATAAATTATCTCGGATTAATTCTTTTAAAATTTATATTCTGTTCTTATGGACATCGCCTTCAATGTAACACATATCCATAATATTTGTGCCATTTTCTCTAGGCAAATGTGAATTATTACGAGATTTAGCAATGTTAGTTACGCCCAGTTTGATTCAAGATCTTAACGGTTCTTTGAGTTACACCAAGAGCGACTCGTTCGCAAGTCGCTGTTGGACCGAATACAATTTAATAGTTAATCAGATTTATACGGTTTCGAAGAAGAAAAAAAAGTACAATAGAATCAGTAAAAATTTTAGTGGCTCAGTAAATTGTTCTCCGTGTGTCAGAAAATGACATTTTGATGAAACCACACATTTGCTCTGTATAAAACGTAGTTTTCTTGTGATAAAAATACACTTTTTCATTCATCATTCAGCATAAATCAACAAAAAAACCCAATAAATAATTTTCATAATTGAAACCTAGCATTAATACGAGAAAGACAGTCATTCAGATTTGCTTTACAAAGTAAATTGTAACGAATGCAATTCAACATATATTGGACAGACTTATCGATATCTACATGAAAGAATTGCTCTGAAAAATAAGGCATAATAAAGAAGAGACCAAACACTGCAGCCGTAACCAAACATTCTTTGGAAAATAAACATTCTTTAATATGTAAAGAGTACAGAATTTATAGAGCTAACTTAGTATACACAATGAAAACATTAAAGCTGTCTTAACAATAAAACATAATTATAAAATACTTTTTAGTTATTTTATATTTTTCTTTCGACTATTTTGGTATCTCCTATTGATTTTTATATGCTTCTGATTTAATTTTTGCTATATCTTCTTTTAACCACTGTATAATTAGAAAAATATTTGTCAAACTTACCTTGTCGTCATTTTTTTTTATATTTGTTTCATTTACTCTTTCTTGGACGCTTTACCACCGTCTTTATCTATAATGTCTCGTTTTAAAACTATTTCAAAGCTTTCTTTGCGAACAAAAATAATTTTAACTTTACAGTGATTTTTTTGTTATTCAGTACTTTGTCTTATTCGTAATATCCCTTCTCGATGCGCTACTGACCTGGACTTGTTAAAGATGTTTCATTACTATAGAAAAACGTATGTGACACGATCACGAAGTCCTCGGAAGGAATTAATAGAGAAAATTACGAATATCGTGTACCAACGGTATTTTGAGAGCAACTAGAAGAAGAACCGGGAGTAGAAAAAGAAGAAGATGGCGAGTCGGTATCCAAACGACCTGAATATTCTGCAGGCTACTACTATTTGATCTAGAGAACCTTGAAAAATGTTAACAAGAAAGTATGTGAATCAAATTGAATGGTGTTAATATAATCTCGGAGTAATGTGACATTTCTCAATAATTATATTCTACACTTTGTTCGAAAATTATTGATAGTACAAGATGAAACATCGGTCAAAAAAAGTAGACATTATTGCATATACGAGGATAGATTGATATTAAACTATCATTTGATAGATGGCGCTACTTGATACCGAATTGGTTTCGGTGTTGACATTTGCCATTCATGACATGACGTCTCTCAAAATTTTAAGTTTTAAAAACAATTAGTGTGGTTTTTACAGCCGTGAAAAGCCAGCAAATTTTGTGTTTTCGGAGAAATGGAAAAAGTCGAGTATCGTTAGGTGATTAAGTTCCTCCACAAAAAGGGTAATGACGTGCAAATCAAAGCCGACCTGGACGAAGTTTATGGTGAGGTTGCACCTTCGTTAGCAACAGTAAAATTTTGGAAAGCTAAATTTGTTCGTGGTCGTACGAGTGTTTTTGATGATGAGCGTCCCGGAAGGCCAAATGAAGTCACCACGCCGGAAATGTCCATGACATGATTATTGCAGATCGTCGAATTAAGCTCCGCGAGTTAATAGAGGTCCTAAACATTTTCTACGAACGCGTACACATCATCATTCACCATCATTTGGACATGAAAAAGCTATCCGCGCGATGGGTATCGCGTTTGCTGACAATCGATCAAATGCAAAAAAGCGTGACCACTTCGGAGACGCTTTTGGCGATGATACGGAGATGCGAAGAGCACTATCCACATCGACTACTTGGAAAAAGGAAAAACAATCAATGGTGAGTACTACGCAGCATTATTGGATCGATTCGATGCCGAATTGCGACGAAAACGCCCCGGTTTGGAACGCAAAAAAGTGCTCTTTCACCAAGACAATGCACCGGTTCACCGATCAGCCGTCGCCATGACAAAATTACACAAATTGGGCTATGCATTGGTTTAACACCCACCGTATTCCCCAGATCTTGCCCCAAGCGATTTTTACAGCGATCGAGTGATTGTAAATCCAATTGATTGGATCCCCTGTTGCATGGGACGGGCAAAATCACTAATATATAAGTATATAAATTATTTAAACAATAGACAACAAATTCTCACATAAAATAACCAAAATTTCTCTTATTTCGACAATAGATTCAACATATATATTTCTAAACATTATAAAACTTCTAATTAGTGAAGTAAAATTTCTAATTCGAACAGATGTCCATAAATAAAAACTGTCGTTCCAAACAAAACTAATAAATCTATAGAAAACGTTGTACACACGCATTTCGTGTGATTTATACCCATTTCGCAAGTTCTCAACTTAAAACGACCAATTAGACTTATCTTGTAAATTTATTTTTAAAATAGTACAACACTTGCGTTGAATAGTTCATAAATTAAATACCGGTATAAATCATAAATATTTTTATCTTGGATCTCTTTCTAATGAGACAAATGAAAAAAATAATGAATAATGGTAGCTAATGAATTGGTACTGTATGGTCGAAATTGTGGTTTTTTTAATAAAGAAACAGGTTTTGGGATTCTGGTACACGATGGCCTGTGGTTATGTTTGAATATTTATAAACGATAAATATTTCTATCGGACTTTTATAATAATATGAAATATTTTGAGTTTGTTGACATTTTTTCGTTTTTCAAGTCAAGAGGACATAATATACAACTTTTATTATAAGCACGCCAGCCGTATGTGTTTTGCGCGAACTTTAGCTATGACAAACTTATATTTTGAGAGGGAAGTTCTAATATAATTCTATTTGGTATCTCCAATTCTTGCAGTATTTTATACATTTTCTTCCTATTTACTATATCGTAGCAAGGACCGTACCTATAAAAATATATCGTAGAATTTCTGGTGAGAATGTTAAGATATTAAAGATTCATAAAAAATCTCGAAAGAATACTTATAGATTACGTAAATTGTTTACTCATTTTTATTAGTACAATCAAAAACTAGAACACGTATTGATAACATGTTATTTAAACAAATTCTTGAAGCAAAGTGCAACCTTGCAGGCTAAGCAATTTCAATAATATCTGGCCTAGTGAATGAGCCGATTCATCATAGGTGTTACGATGTAAAAAGAGTAGACGAGGAATCAAGATTTTAGTTACATTAGAGAAGTATCGCCAACCCATTTATACATTGGGGGTACGATATATAAACAAGGAAAGATTACTGCTTTATCAACTAATGATAAGGGATTAACGACTACGCTCGCGCAAAAGATTTGAAAGTTTAAACATTAACCCTCGGTTAGTGTTCTGGGCTTATACCATACCCCAGGTACTCCGTTTATTTCTATACAATCGAAAGTAGATGAAATAGCATAGTTTATACGTGTTTTCTCACGATGACCTTGTTACTAGCTGTACATACAATTTCAGATTGAATTTGGAGTTGGTCAAAGACGGTTGGGGTGTGTGATACCCCGGTACACTACTGTTGTAACTTTTAGTTGTTTTGTGTTCTAGAGGTAAATTTACATGATATTTTTAATATTTTTTCGAGATGTACTATGATTTTTTTTTCTTTCAGCGATACTGAATTATAGAATAATTATGTCTTACGAACAAGAGCAGTAAAGATTAAAACGTTTATGAGCGGAGTTTGACAGTATTTCTGACGATGATAAATCGTTCATTGATAGTGAATCTGAATCATTAGAAAGTCAAGAGACAATCATATTGGAAGAAGGGGCTCAAGGAGAGACAGCACACAAAAGGGAGGATTCTGAAGAATTGGAGGCTGAAGAAGGTGAATTTTTAAGTGGTTCAGAAAGTGGTAGTGAGAATACCGCGTATCAAGAAATAGTCGTAGGGGAGTGATTGCTCAATGTGAACTGAATGTGTAGCTGATTTCTGAGTTTCGAAACCAACGAAAACAAAACCCTTCCTTGCATCGATTACTACGTGATAATCAGATACCAGAGGTACGTCAGTTGGGACCTAAGCGACGTAGGACAAGCCGTAGGAAGACTTTTTACATATGCATGCGATGTGATACCTCCAATTTGTTTGGGTTTGGAACACGCAATAATGACGTGTTCAAATTGCTACAATTTTGAGGAGTCGTAACTTTTTTATTTTTCAATGTATTTTGGCGAACATTTTTTTCTTTAGTTAGTAGAATCTTAAGCTATAAGTTTATTTAGAGTTGTGTGATCAATAAAATTTTTTATAATATCTGAGTGTATTATTGTTCACTCGTGTTTTTTGACTAGCATAATTGTAATATGTTGGATAAATGATGTTTACCATATAAATATAAGACTTTCACAGTACCATATTTATTTATTTGATTCATAAATAAGTAAAAAACCAATATTAACCATTTTAAATGATTAAATTTAAAAATTTTAACTTCCTGCGTTAGTTTAGTTTGGGGTATGATATACCCAGGAACACCTCTCGTGTTAATTTATCTAGGCACACTAACGCAGGGTTAATAAAGAATTTTATTTAATAATTCAACCGATAAATTATTCTTCTTAGTGTAGCTATTGATATCAATCGATCAATGTTAGAACTTCCTCGATTGTTTATAAATAAAAATCTTATTTGACTTGATTTTTCTCGTCAGCGTTCTTGTAAAACGGATCTATTCCTTATTTAAATAGATACTTGATTAACGATGGTGTTTAATTACCATAAACAAACATAACTATCGTGTACCAGAATAGAAACAAGATACCCAATGCAAATAATACTTGAAATATTCCGTTTTAAGAGTGATAGCTCCTCTTTTAAATAATCAATATCATACATTAAGCCTGTTCAAATAGTGTTGATACACTTATAAACTGAAATTACTAGAGTGGGAAACATTTTTGTTTATTTGTAGAAAATGGTAATTAAATGAGGGAACTGATTTGAATAACATATGCAATGGCAATATAGAAGATATCGATGTGGGAAATTTTTTGATCTTTTTGTTGATAAAACTACAATTTATTCAATCAAGTTTATCAAAATACACAGGGCAATAAAAGAGTCATTGTCCTTTTTTGATTTTTTTAATAAGTATTGGCACGTCTTCCAGACAAGTTGTCTTGACATATTGTCTTCTCTCTGTTGTGTGAGTGTCTGTAATTTATTTAGTCACATATTTGATTTGATTATAATTGGCGCGGTAGCCGCACTAGTTTTCCACTTAAACTTAAAACAGAATGAAATTTAGAGCACTTTTTCACACATTTCGAGCGCACTACTGTAATTGCCACAATAGATTTTTCCTTAATTATTAAAGTTTATTATTATAAGTAAAGAAGAAGCGTTTTAGCTAAGCTTGAATGGTGATTCGAGCAAAGAACTCAAAAAATGAGTTGCCAAACACTAAGAATAAATACAATGAAAGAAAAATCGCACCAAAATTCCAGAAAGAGAGTAAGAAATCTTGATAATCATGCAAGGTATAAAAGGAAGATGGCCGGGGAGAAAGGAGAAGAAATGTCACGGAAGAAGAAAAACACAAAAATGCTAAAGAACTCGTAGTAGGACCATATTCGTGCAAAATTAAGTGTCAAATGAACGAAAGCAAAGTATCTTTAAAAATTTTTATTTAACTGGTTAATGAAAGTCTCAATAAGATTGAGAACACTAAAGTGTTATGTGTGGTCTCTATTACTATATGGTTGTGAGACCTGGACATTAAAACAGTATGATGTCAACAAATTAAATTCTAAAAATAAAATTAAAATTTGAAATGTGGATGTACCGCCGAATGCTAAGAATAAGCTGGACCAGCAGAACTACTAATGAAGAAGTACTGAGAGCAATGAACACACGCCCTCATCTGGTCAATACTATCAATTAGAAAGACTTCATATCTAGGACACATAATACGCCATATGGAATTTGAGCAGCTCCAGGTAATATTAGGAGGCAAGATTGAAGGTAAAAGGGGCATAGGACAAAAGAAAAAATCTTGGCTACGAAACATCAGAGTTTTGGACCCACACAAGAGGAAATGAATTAATTCATCAAGCCCAGAACAGAGAGAAATTTGCTCTATTGATCGCCAACCTGAACAGAGAAGGCACTTAGGAGGAGTAGGAGGTTAAAGGAAAAAGCTTTTATTCAAGGGCAAATAAAAGTAGAAGACAAAAAGAGAACGTCTACCAGAAATCAAAATTCACGTAGGTCTAAAGCTCGTGTATATACTTTACCGAATGAAAAAGGTTGTGATTAAGTGATATGTAAGAACTTTTTTAAAGACACAGTTTCCATTACAGATGAAAAAAATATCAATAGCTTTAGCACAAAAATAAGAACATCTTCAAGATACAAAGGGCAAACATCCACCCCATAATAAAACCCATATTGAAGACGAGCAGTATTTATGTGGCTTCATTGAACTGTTCCCAGCATACGAATCCCAATACGAGATAACATAAAAAGAAAATATCTTGCACCAACTTTGAACATGTCGATCATGTATCAAGAGTATGAAAAAAATGCACAGAAAACTTGCTGTTTACGTTTCTCAAAATTCTTAACACCAAGTTTCATTTTCATGCACCACATAAAGATACTTTGTCAAAAGTGTGACAATTCAATACTAAAATCACCTTATACTTCAGAAGAGCGTAAACAGGATGCAAAAGTTGAATTAGAATTACACCAAAGAAAAGCAGAAGCAGTAAAGAAAACAAAAAGCAAAATATAATAATTAAAGCAGAAGAATCACAACAAAAAATATCAGTTTTAGTCTTTGATCTTCAGAAAACGCTTCCTATTTCTGAGTTAAGTACAGGTGTAGTTTATTATAAGAGACAACTATGTACGTATAATTTGGGCATCCACGACGAAGTCACACAAACAGGACACATGTATGTCTGGCCTGAAAATGTGGCATCCCCAGGAACACAAGAGATAGGCTTCATAATAAACCATCTTACCAACCGAATATCTGATTTTGTATAGCAATGCATGCGGAGGCCAGAATCGGAATATAAAGGTGGCCTTAATAGCAATTACCTTCTGAAGTCTTAATCGTCACTCAAAGTTATAGAAGAAGGATTTTTTGTACCTGGACAGTTTTAATACATGCGATTAAGATTTTGGATTGATTGAAAAGCACACCATGATCGAATTTTTGATCCCGATGATTGGGTTTCCATAATTCAATCGGCCAAAAAAAAAAGAAATCCATAATTACAGGCGAAAAGAGTTTTTTAGTAGTAAGTTCCTTGAAAATAAGATAACAAATAGAAAAGTTACAAACAAAACAAAAGAAAAAAGGATTTAATGGACCTACTTAAGTTTATTCCGCATGAGTTGCACAGCTTTTATTCTGAATTGAAAAATAGTTCCAAATCTAGGAACTAGCTGAATAAAAAGCTTTTTATTTGCTGATTGATTTGGTCTACAAAGAACTTAAAGAGAAGAATATTAATATAAGTGCACTTAAAAAGACAAGGAAAAAGGGAAAAGGTCAAATTATGTTAGATAACTACCTAATGTTTTACAGTGCTGTTGCGAAAGAAACCAGAACCAAAGAAGTTGTTGCCCTAGTAGTAGAAACCAACAGAAACTTCATCAGAAGAAAAGAACAGAAGAATCTTATCGGTAGAATGGCGAACAAAAGAGTTGTAAAATGGCAAGGTACAAATCACCAAGTGGTAGAAGAAGTATCGGTTGACCACGCAAGAGATGAAATGACATTTTTCTGTAGAAGCAACAAGCCTAACTAACAAGCAAACTTGCTCAATAAAGAAAGAAGAAACATATGAAGAAGACTTACGTTCAAATAAAAGCACTTCATGACAAACTCATTCTACACCTTTTTATATTCTATAATCTATATTATCTATATATTCTTATTCTTATCCTTAAAATCTTACTTTTTGCACTTGTAAATTATTTGCTTCATAAGACACTTTTTAAAAATATCTACATAAAGTTGATTAGAATCTATACTACTTTTGTCAACATATTTGAGCATTCAATTACACACTTTTGAGAATTAAACACACCGTCTGAACCTTTCAAAATAATCTCACACTCAAGTCAAAACTTTTCTTTATGAATAATTCATACCGGCTCATTAACATCGGACAGATATTGATTTTAATTTTGGGATTAACTTTTATGTTTTTTCGTTTATTTGTATATTATGTTCGAGCACCGATGTCGCAGCATGTCACTTCGGCTTCAGGTTATTATATTAAACAAAATGGCCTGTCCGACGAAATTCCTCGTTATAAATTCAGAATTGTTATTACGAATGTTACGAAACGCCGGTATGGGGCTTCATTACGAGAACCCATCTCCGGATCAACGATTCAATGTGAGGTATGCAAATGACACAAGAAACACTGCACAAAGAGCAGAATAGTTAGAACAGAATAGACAAGTCAGAATAACAACGCATGCTCCCGTTCGCGTTTTCAAATATTTCTCCTAGTTTGTCCTATGTATATATGTATATATATATATATATATATATATATATATATATATATATATATATATATATATATATATATATATGTATATACTACTCTCCAAAATTAACGCACGACCTAAAATGGACCATGATTTTAAAACTATATTTCTTCTGAACCCTTAATTGGATTTCCATGATTTATTTTTCACATTGTAGGTATATTTCTAGTTAATGACTATATTAACGTTTTTTAAGAAATGTCAACGTTTTACTTATATACAGGGTGTAAAAATAAAGTTGTGTTTTTTCATCTAATTTTGCAACACCCGGTGGAATGTATTAGAAACAAACGCTACATGTTATTAATATTTTAAGATCGCTTCATTCTTTCTTCACATTTTGGTAAAAAAATCATTACGATACGTTTATTATCAAAAAAGAAAAGTATGTTCAAAGCATTGCGTGATTTGTTACTCTCCAAAATTAACGCCCGACCTCAACTCTACCATAATTATTAAGCTATTTTTCTTGTGTATCCTCGATTGGAGTTCAATAAATCTTTTTGCTCATTGCAGACCTATTTCTAAGTAATAACGGTATTATTGTTTTCTAGGAAGTGTCAACATTTCACCTAGATACGGGGTATAAAAATAAATTTGATTTTTCATCTTATTTTGCAACACCCTGTGGAATTTACTTAAAGCAAATGCTACATCTTAATCTTAATACTAATTTCTTTTTTTCAACATTTTCGTAAAAAAATCATCGATATCTTTATTATCACAAAAGAAAAGTACGTTCAAAGCTTAAAGTGACTTTATTGAATTGTAAAAATTCAACATTCAATTTCAAGAAATCTGAGCCAAGATGAATGTGTTCAGGCAATTACTTTAGCTGATGTAGGCTTAAGTTATCGTGAAATAGGCTTGAGGTTAGGGGTATTTCATACTACAATATCACGAGTCATTCAACGTTTTCAAGAAACAAACGACCATACGAAACGGCGTGGATAAGGAAGAGAAAAACTTACAACACCACGACAAGATCAGTTTATCAGGCTTCGTGCTATAAGAGAACGTTTTCTCACAATGAGACATTCACAAATACACGTGACAAATGTTCATAATATTCAAATTAGTAGAAACACTATATAAAGGCGTCTCGCTGAACAAGATCTGCAAATAAGAATACCAGTCAGGGCTTTAAACGTAAATCATTGTAGAAGTAGATTACAATTTGCCAGAGAGCACCTTGACTGAAATGTTGATGACTGGAAGTACGTGTTGTTCACTGATGAATCGTGGTATTGCTTATATAGCTCAGTGTGAGAGTTAATCGACGGCCAAGAGAACGCTTAATATATACGATCTATTACTTTATTCAATGGTGGATCTGTAATGGTTTGGGGAGGAATATCTCTTACAGCGCAAACGGACCTTGTTGCTTTACGAAGAGATTTCTTAATAGGTGAAAGGTATATTGGACATTTTGTCTAACCATGTGGTTCCATTTGCTCCTGACATAGGAAATAATTTTCTTTTAATGAGAATTTGTGTCTCCTGTCTCTCTTGACGACATAGCAGTTATGGTGGGAGAAGTTTGGGATGCAATTGATCAAGACCAAATACGCTGCTTGATTTTAAGTATGCCTCGCCGCTGTGAAGAAGTAATTAGATGTAGAGGTGGAAATACTATTTTCTTAGGCTTTATTTGTATTAAATGTCAATAAAGTTTATGTAAGTAATGTTTTCTTTGCTTTAAATGTTAATAAAAACTTTTACATTTTTACATTTAACGTTACATTTAAAGTTCTGTATAATCTTTGATAATAGAGATATCGAGATAATTTTTTCACGAAAATCTTAAGAAAGAACAAATTTATCTCAAAATAAGAATAAGATGTAGCGTTTATTTCTAATAAATTCCACAGGGTGTTGCAAAAACGATGAAAAAACATAACTTTATTTTTACACCCCGTATACGGCTAAAACGTTGATATTTTTCAGAAAACATTAATACATTGATTTACTAGGAATAGACCTATAATATGAAAAAAACATCATCAAAATCTAATCATTCGTTCAGAAGAAAAATAGCTTCAAACTTTTGATACATTTAAGGTGGTGCGTTAATTTTGGGCATTAGTATATATATATATATATATATATATATATATATATATATATATATATATATATATATAATTTGAATACTTCCAGGTTTTCGTTTAGGTATTATACCAAAATAAAACATTATAATGTCTTTACGGTTAGGTACTTCTATTCATTTAATGACACAATAGGCTCATATTAAAATTATTCAAAGTTGCATTGCTCAATTTAAATGCAAATCATGTCTGACGAGAAGAGTAATAAAAAAATGCTTCGTCCAAGAAAAACATTGTAGGCACAAAGCGCATTCAAATGCGCTTCACAATATTCTAAAGAATCGATTTACAACAGAAGATTATATTGCCTTTTGACGACAGAAATTACTGAAGGCGTCATATCTGGTCGTTAAAATATGAAAAAGAAGATTGAAAGCGAAGTTTTTGTGCAATATTTTAATGATACAATGTTTTAGTTAGTGTCTCGAGTTGTTTATGCTTTTAATTGAAAAGGAATAAAAACTTTCGAATGATTGTGTTTCTATATGTTGTATAATAGTAAAGTTGATACACTTCATTATTCTTTAGGTGTAAGAGGCAATTAGCTGACTACCGCACAGATTTTAGTGTGAAGTGGTTGATCTATGTGTCGGATTTCTACACAAAAACACTTATAGGGCATTTAAATATTGGGCGAAACAGCTTTAAACCCCCCAACAAACCATGTTTTTCATGGCTTTTAAGGGTTTTGGCGGGGTTAATCATATTTTTTGAGATCGACAAAACTTAAATTAATTTTCTCATATTTTTCTTTTTATATATGTATTTTATTTCTTGACATTGAGTTTATTAAGGCTATATACTGAAACCAGAAAGCAGTAGTAAAGGTGAACGATATAGAAACAAATAATATACCGATTGCGAGAGGGTTAGGCAAGGATGCGTCTTGTCTCCGACGCTTTTCAACGTGTACTCACAGGTCATATTCAGAAAAGCCTTATGGGAAAGAAAAGAGGGAATAAGAATTGGTGGAGAAATCATAAACACCATGAGATTTGCAGATGACACGGTAATTATGGCTGAGAGTATAGAAGAACTACAAACTTTACTAGATGCAATAAATAGTGAATGCATTCAAATGGGACTTGACATCAACACAGATAAGACCAAATTTATGATAGTATCAAGGAGTCCAATAAATAATGAACAACTAACTCTTGGTGGACAGCAAATAGAGAGAGTGACAAAATATAAATATCTGGGAGCTTACATCAACACAGAATTAGATCCAGACCAAGAGATCCGAGTACAAATAGAAATGGCAAAGGCAGCGTTCTTAAAATTCAAACAATTGTTCTGTGACAAAAATCTGAATACTGCGCTGAGACTGAGGTTTGATGAATATTACGTCTGGTCGCAACTATTGTACGGGGTAGAAACATGGACACTAAAAGCGCAAATAGTTAAAAATATTGAAGCCTTTGAACTTTGGATATACCGGAGAATGTTGAGAATCCCATGGACTGCCAGGGTCACCAATGTGGAAGTGCTGAGAAGGATGGGTCGAGACAAAAAATTGTTGAGAACGATAAAAGTACGCAAGACTGCATACCTGGGACACATACTGAGAAATAATAAATATAGTCTTCTGCAGGTCATCATGCAGGGTAGAGTCGATGGCAAAAAGGGAATAGGTAGAAAGAGGAAGTCATGGCTGCGAAATATTCGAGACTGGACAAACATGACTGTAGACGAATTATTCCACGTTGCAAAAGACAGAGAAGCTTTTAAAAATGTGGTCGCCAACCTCCGTTAATGGGGACGGCATAGGAAGAAGAAGATTTTATTTCTTATTTTAATTCTTTTTATAAGACCCCAATTTTCTATTTTCATAGACCCATGGGTTGAAAGTACAGCTGGTTCCTAAAAAAACTGATACGTCTCTTAAAGCGTATTTTTTAGAAAAAGAATGCCTATCTTATCGGGGGTATAGTATGCCCTTTACGGAGATGTATTGTATAACGGCCCCACAATCGGACCACAGATTAACCGAATACCCAGCTCATAATTGATCCATTTTAAATTATATCCCTTATCTGTTTCATTTATCAGCTTTTATTAAACTTTGTTTATTTCAAAAAACTACGACTTACCTTTAGGACAATCGCAGGTGTAAGTGTGTTTGTCTCTTGTTCGACATAGGCCGTCGTTTTGACAGGGGCTAGGTTCGCACGGGATGTATTCGCTTTCGCAATTCTGGCCCGTATAGCCCTCGTTACAGGTACATCTGAAACAAAAATGAAAATATTACCTAGCTGAAATTTATAAAATATATAATACATGGCCAAACCTGGATCCACCGAGAAATAATAGCAACAGTAATATAAAGAAGCTGACTAATAATAAGTAGTCACTAACATCTCGCAGAAAAGCCACTGAATGAATGCCGAGCTTCAGATCGTTTAGCTCTTGATTTCGCGCCCCTTACCATGATTGAGGCCATTAAAACCAGAGTGGCCTAACTGCATATTTTTCAATATCCATTTTATTCAACCAGCGATAAGTAAATGTTGAAACGAATATTGCCAAAGTGGCCTAAGATTAGTTAAAATAAAATACAGCAGAGAACTAATTTGACTTAAGTGTAATTTTTAAACATGACTAGCCCTATAGTGGCCTATGTCAGTTAGGCCACTGTCATAACTAATATGTTGTCAAAGATTTGACACTTAGGCCTAACTTCACGTTAACTAATGAAATACATAATTGTTTGTTTGTATTTTATTTGAATCGTGCTCGTTCAATCAAGCAATCATCTTAATACGAATTTAAATTTACTAACAACCTGAAGAATGACCAAAATGGATAATTTGGAAGAAAAAATTCAAGGTAATTGTAACAATAGTTTGAATTTTTTGCGTGGTGTAGGTATCTAAAAATATTTTCTATGTATTATTTATATTTCCAGAAATGTTTGGCGAAGATCAAGATGATCCAGATCAGGATTTTGGTTCAGAGTACGTACCATCAAGATCATCATCACCGATTTCTACAGAGCTACTAAATTTTGTTGGTCTAGAAAACATATCTCCAAATACTATCCTACAAAACAATACTAAAATCTTGGAAATCAAGAAAGAATATAAAGAAAACGTGTACGACAGGAAGAAAAGTGGAAGAAGATTACCCGTAAAGAAGAGCGAGCTAAAGGACAGGAATATATTAATTCTAAAGGTACCTTAATACCATCTAAAAGTTTAAATACAGATATTCCTTGTAATTGTAAACAGACATGCCATGACAAAAACGAGGATGCACAGCGGAAGCATCTTTTTGATAGGTTTTATGCAATGGAGAACTTTGACTTAAAATCATCATATCTCTTCTCTTTGGTCAAAGTGTTACCTAAAAATGATGCAGTTTAACCACTAAGCGTGAAAATTTAGATTCCAAACGCTCCAATAGCAGAGTGTACTCTCTTCCTAATTCAAGCGTACAGCCTTATTATATTATTTAATATATTATAATTATATTAAATTATAATATAATTTAATAATCCAACCACAGTATGCATATATTGCCATTTCGCGCAGTAAGGGTAATAAATTAATTTTTAACCAGGCTTATCTTATAGAAAATTTAATTGTCACTAATTTATTTCATTACGACTTTCCTCCAAAATGAATTGTTTTAAACTTAAGCAAGAAAAGTAGAAAAAAATCGAGGTTTTTAGAAATTTTTTAATAGTTTAATTTTTGTATTAATATTTCTTCCCTATTTGAGAGGGAGTCAATTATTATTACTGAAGCATTCACGACAAAACAGATTCGCCTTGGTCTATTATTCGGACAGACAATAGAAAGATTTCCAGAGGAAGTACAACTTCTACGGTATTTTCTATTTTTTAAATATATCTTGAGTCTGGTTACAATTGTATATGTTGTTTATTTTTGAATATGTAGTTTATTCCCTAGAGATAATTATTGTTTACTTATCGAATTTAAAAGTATTCCCCTAAAGAGTAATGTGAGAGTACGAGATAAGTGCACTTGATAACCCGATTAGTTACGACCTGTCAAATAATCCATCCTTAGACGGTTTCCAGCACACGAAAGATGAGATCAATTCAATAGGCACTACAAATGTTACAAACGAAGTACTGCATTCGCTACAACCGAACTGAAATATATGTACAAACAAATAAACTGCTGCTGCGTTTGCAGTGGAACTACCTCTCTCGGTATATCTGCGTTCGTTTAAGGAAGACACGATTTACTAATTATAGAACATTGTTAGCATAATTAATGTTGTTATTTTGCACTTTGCGAGTAGCTGAAAGGTCGTAGAGGAGGTACTTTGAATGTCATTCATTATTCAGGAGACAGTAATTGGTGTATTTAGTTGGTCAATGTCACGTTTGCGGTGATTTTGTCTCTTTGTGTAATTGTCACATTCCGAACTAGATCGTACTATTCAAATGAACCAAATACAGCGGATGAATGCTTTAGTATAGCCACCTGGAAAATGGTACTTGTTTACTGAAAAAATTTTTGTCTTCGCTACAAAATATATATAAATAAATATAATTTATGTTATACTTTATAAAACAGTCCATAAAATCCATTCTAATAAAATTCATTAAGATCTAGGAAGAGAAATGCAAACACAACGTAGGATCGATCCTAAATAGAAATAGTCCAGAGAAATAAGTTTTTCTCAGCAAATGAACAACAATTTCACCTGAACACGGTAAAATTTTGCTTATTTCCTAAGAGCAAAAGCTTCACCTGGTACTATCAGAATGTTATGTATGGCAAAATGCCAAAACACCCTACTAAGATATTTAATTCTAAGTTGTGTATGTCTGTACAGTATTCTGGTGTGTATCATTCTTAACCCTGAACTACTATCGTGGGGTCAAATTTGACCCCGGGACTTAAAATTTCATGCGCCACTAGTAGACAGTTTGGCAAACGACCTTGTTATTCCATGTATTCTCCCAATTAAGTACGTAGTTTAGCATCCCGCTTAGTAGCAAACGATCAGTGGGATAGTGCACACGTGCTGCTGAGTTTCGGTCGGATTTGACTCCAACATAGTAGTTACGTTATTCTTATTTAAGATAATACATTAAAATGGCTTTAAGAATTACCGGAAGTACGGTGACAAGTGATAATGTTTTTGACTTTCTCGAATCCCTGGAGGAGCCAACCGAGAATATTAACACTTACAGTGTCTCTAATAACAGTGAAAGTGAACACTCGGATCACGACACAGATTCAGAAATTGACGTAAGTGACTTATCAAAGCGACGAATGTGAAACAGCATCTAATAATGAAACCAATTGGACGGAAGAGATATAATATAAAAAAATGCTCCGACACCATCAAAAACTCGCGTACAGAACATTATTGCAGACCTTCCTGGTCTTCGTGGACCTGCCTTAGAAACAAAACCTTCCAGCCCACTTGAATCCTGGTCACTTCTTATAACTCCTGACATGTTGGCCTCTATTCTAGAGTACTATTGAGCTCAATGTGAATTATGCGGATACCTGTACATTTGTCGATCATCTAAACGAATGTGAACTTAAGGCTTTTTTTGGATCTTTTATACCTTTCAGGTGTACTTAAGTCTAATCATGAGAATGACGGTTCATTATTTTCGATAAGTGTTTTAGGTAGGCCAATTTTTCGTGCTACTATGTCAAAAGAACGCTTCTTATTTCTTCTCAGAGTAATAAGATGTTACAGTTGACGAGATGCTGGTTAGGTTTATATATGTCCTTTCAGAATGTACATGAAAGTCAAACCAGCCAAGTACGGCATTAAGATCATGTGTTTATGCGACGCAAAAATACATTATTTGGTAGATGCTTTTGTGTGTACAGGTAAAAAATATGATCCTAATCCCCAAAAGCTATCCATGTTGAGAAGCGGCAGTTGTGGGATGGATATTTTTCGAGCTATTGAATATTGAATATAGTTAGTGCTAAAACTATAGGCACACGAGCCAAAGGCCCGCCACCGCATGCCGCTCTCTCGATCGTCACCAACAAAATAATACTACAAAACGACTACTACTAGAATGGAGGAGGAGAACAGAGTTTGGATTTGTGTTAGGTCAGTGTCAGTGACGGTGCCTGTCTGCTCTGGCTTTGCCTCTGTGACCCTGTGCCTGCCTGTAGTATGTAGTGTATATTTCTCTCCTCCAATTCAAAACTCGTGAGTTTTGTGTGTGTAGTAATCTTGCCCCCCACCCTTCCCTAACCCCAACAAGATCAGTACTTGTTTTAGTGGAACCATTTACCAATAGTGGGCAGGGCACGTGGCCCGCATGCATGAGAATAGAATCCCCAGAAAATTACTAAATGCAAGAATGCAGGGAAAAAGACCTGTTGGAAGACCTAAAAAGAGATGGGACGACGAAGTCGTTGAGGATGCCAGGAACTGCCTGGGAACGCGTTCATGGAAAAGAACAGCGGTAAATCGAAATGATTGGAGAAGCCTGTTGAAGGAGGCCAAGGCCTGATTTTAGCTGTAATGCCATTGGATGGATGGAACCGAGATGTCACTGGTGATAATTGGTTCACCTCAATAGAGCTAGTTGATGAATTAAAAAAGCTTCGACTAACCTATAGTGTTTATTTGGTTTTACACGAGACAATACCATATGTCCCTAAAAAAAATAGAAGTGTAATTATGTTGTCGCCATGCATCACGACAAATCTGTTGACCAGGAAAGTAAAAAACCTGATATAATAGCTTTCTAAAATTCGTCGAAAGGGGGCGTTGATGCACTTGATAAAAAATATGCCCTTTATCTATCAGGTCGAAGATGCCAGCGATGACCTTTAGTAATTTGGCATTCCATAATGGATATTCCTGTAATAAACAGTCACATTACACAGTTGATCGGATTTTATTCAAGTGCTGGGAATCAGTCTTATAAATAAACATTTAGAAGTAAGATTTGCAATGCCAAAAATGTCTAGAGAATTACACTAAATAATTTCCAAAACATAAAATTACTCATCAAGATCAGACTAGACCAGAAAGGCCAGTTGTAAGACCTAAATGCTACTTGTGTCCCAGAGGTAAGGATATCAAACACTCCACATTTTGCTCAGAATCATCCGCAAACCATATTCACATTTGCAGCACCATCTGCAAAACATATTCACTTCAGAGAGTTACCTGTACCAGGTGCAAAGAATAGATAAACAGTGAAAGTTGTTCAAATATTTTTGTCACAATATTCTAACATTACGAAAAAAACATGACTGATATGGTTACTCTATTATAATTTTCTTTTGTATTAGGTTAAGACTATAAACTACTTTTTAAAAAATAAATCGTTAATTTCAATTTAAGATTTTTTTTGTTATAATAATGAGTTATGTTTTTGGTCAAAATTTCTGTAATATTTATTATAGCATCTTAATTTTCTTGATATAAAATTTAAGTTTACAAAAAATCCCTTTTTCATATACACATGCATTTATCAAAAATACAAAAAAAAAATTTTTATATCTTGTTTAGAGGTTTTTAAAATTCGGGTCATCTATGACCCGACGATAGCAGTTATGTGGGTGTAGTAGTTCAGGGTTAAGAGAGTTTCTATCGTGTATGACTAATTTTTCAGTAGTTTGCATTTTTTTTAATTCGCCTTCTTTGGTCTTTGTGTACATTTAATTGAATAATCTACAAAATATATAAAAATATCCAACTAAAATATCCGAAATATCCTAATAGAAGTATCCAAACTACACTTAGCTTGTCTGTATTCTGGCTGAATGTGAAGAATTATTAAATGAATTTTAATTTGTTTATACCATCGCCTTTCCTGTTTCTTAATTTCCTTTTCTTGTCTAGGATATCACATAAATAATGAAAAATAAATTATTTTATAATCCTATATAAATAAAAATGAATCTCCGAAATGTTTTCGATTAGAATTAGATAATTCTTTTTTCGTTATATTTGTTATTATCAGGGAAAGGTTTGTGTAAAAGATAATTTTCAAAAAAATTATATGGAAAGACGTAAAAAACAGTTTTTCTATTAGTTTAAATCTCAATATAACTAATAGATGGCGCCTGATACTTTTGTACTGGATAGTATTAGGAAATATATACTGAACTTATTATACTGATATTTCTTTTTAATTATAGTGGTATTAATCTCTACATCTTATTCATTTTATTATTACTGCTTTGTCCACTAAATTTAACACTAAAAATAAATCTCACTGCTTTCTAATGTTCCTATTTACAATATTATTCGAGAACTAGCACCTTTTATATGATACTAATTACAATATTTTTGCCATTTGTTTCAACAGACACGACTGATTTATTATAATTATTCGGAGCATTTTAATTGGAATCTTCTGGGGAGAAGATTTATGCCAATAAATGTTATATCTGGTTTTCCGTACTGCAGCTAGTGCATGCTATTAATTAACTCTTCTAACAACTTGAAGACACTTAAGGCTCTCTGTTAAACAGTGTTAGTTGACTTTTTTAACAAGCTTTTACATATAAAATACAGAACGTGGTTTGATATTAAAACGCAGGATTGAAGATACTTTTATTTATTTGGGTCAGAAGATCCTTCTGAAACTCGCAATCATAAATACATAAGAGAAACTACGGAAATGTCTTTATTGAACTAAAAGAACATAACTACAAAGAAAAATATAATCTAAACTGCCCTGTTGTCTTTCAATTATCTAATTTTATTAATAAATTAATTATCTCAATCGTATTTCAAACGTTGTTGTGAAATTGTTTTCCTAATTAGTAAACTCTGTTTACAAAATTACTATCGTCAATAATGGACCAATTGTTTCCACACAATGGAATAAAATTGTTTGTGTCCTTTTTTAGAAAATTATGACCGCTGGGACCCCTCAACTTTTAATACTCTTCCAAAAAATTTTTAAAAAATCGAAATTTTTTTTTAAATTGCTAGAAAATACTCTTAGAAATAGAGAATAGTCCCGAAGGCTCACGCGAACTTAAAGTAGGTAGAGAAGAGGGAAGAGCAGTGCGCAATCGGCTTTTCTATAAATCACGTTTTTTCAACTAAATGTCACTCGTATTTCGAAACTAATGCACTTATCATCATGAACCAAACGGCATTTTACTCTTTAGATATCTCTCTAGTGAAGAGTGAAGAAGCGGAAGAAAAAGAGTCGAAACATTTAAAGGTCGCATTCGTTTCCAATAAATGATACCTACCAACAAATTGAACGAGTTTAAGCAGCTATTTTCAGAGCCGCCATTTTGAAAAAAATAATAAAGCCACCATTTTCCAAGTAGTTTAACGTATGTACTTTCACCTGTAAAAAAAATTAATTTTGAAATATCTTTTGTACTAGAAATAAAATTTATTTAAAAAAAAACTCGTTTTTTGACGAAGATTTTGACATGGTTAAACACGAAGTTTCTTCTTCCACGTACGTAGATTTTTCAGCCAGGCTATTCTTCGCCTACCTGGTCTTCGTTTTCCTTCTACTTTTCCTTGAATAATTAACTGCAGCAACCCATATCTTTTGCTGTTCCTCATGATGTGACCGAGGTACTCAATTTTGGATCTTTTTATAGTGATTAACAATCTTGCCGTTTGCTAGCTGTGTGTATTTTTTAGAAGACCAGCTGCTTGTTTTACCTTTTTATGTATATTAAATGTATCGTGTTTTTGTTCCAACAACTCTATCTCTTCACACTGTGTTTTTAACCAATTTTCTTTGGCCTTTCGCATTTCGGTTCTGATTTGTCTCTGAATATTTTTGTACATTCTTTGGTTATTCTTTGATTTTCTTCTTTCTTCCATGAGTTGCAGTATATTGTCATTCATCCAACTTTTCCTCTTCTCTTTATTTTCTATTAGATGTTCTTCTCTGATCTTGTTAAAGGTCAGAGATTTAAGATTATTAAATTAAGATTTAATTATAAGAACTTACTTAAACGAAACCTTTTCCAATGTTTGGAGGAAGATATTGAGTGGCCAGCTAGATCCCCAGAACTTGCGTCCTTGGATTTTTTCTGTGGAGTTATCTCAAGAGCAAAGTATATGCAACACAGCCAACTATAATTCCATTGCCAACTAGCATTGCAAACCTCAAAGAAAACGAAACTACAGAAATACGGAAATTTTACCTCAAACTTTAAACAAAATTGGGGACGATTTTTAGAGACTGTGTCATTGCCATCAATGAGTTGGAGAACATTTTGAACATTTAGAAGTTTGTTTGAGCATGTTTTGAAGAAAATTATAAATAATTTCAAAATTTCACTCAGTAGTTAAGATCAGTTTGTTAAGGAGCTTATAAAACAAAAATATACAAGGTGTTTGTTTAAAAATAAAGACTATGGGCCATACGAAGTACCTGAATCACCCTGCACATTGAAATGTATATTTAAAAAAGGGACATTTGAATTTAAAAGTTGACGGGTTCCAGAGTTTTTTATAATTATCTAAAAAACAATTTTATTCTATAATAATCTCCATTCTCTGTGTAAATGTATTTACTTTAAAAATATATGTTTTTCAGTTAATCAATCTTGCAAAACAACTTGCAGTTTAAGTGTCGTTAAATGCACATAAATAACAATAAACATAATTTTATAACACCCGGTCGCATATAACGGCGATCATACAGAGCAATATATTGTTGTTGTAATTGTTGAAGTGGACTATTTTTTTTTTCAGTATATTACTCGATGTGTTAGTAATTGTAGCTATATATAATTGGATGGAAAAATTATCGATTTGATCGAGTAGTATCGCAACCTACCCAGAGGCAAGGCTGATAATGTAGAATACTCGTTTTTTATTTACCAAGATGTTGACAAAGGATATGTAACCGGATCTTGGGTTGCACTTACACTGGCAACACTGTTTGCTGTTTTGTCCAGGATCGCACTTAACCTCTAAACCCTATGAGATGACATTAACACCTGATCAGGACTAAAAGATGGGTTTAAATGAGATAATCACATTGGAAACCAAAACTAACACAGTGTATACCAGTACAAAGCCGAGTCAGACAGGGTGACTCGTTAAACCCACTTCTCTTTAATATAATAATGGACGAAATAATACAAGCAGTACGTAAATGTCATGGCTACAGAATGGGAAACAAAGAAATCCAAATAATAGCTCGTTCAGAAGAAGAGCTCCAAAGATTAACACACATCTTCAATACAACAGCCACGAAATACAATATATATGATAAAATCAGCAGAAAAAACCAAATGTATGACAACATCTAAATAAATACGATGTCAAATCGAAATTGATGGGAAAATAATAAACCAGGAAGCAATGTTTAGATATCTGAGAATAGATATAACTAGTTGCGGAGATGTTGAAGAAGAAGTATAACAACAAAGCTTAAAAGCAAGTGAAGCGGCGGGATCTCTTAATGATCAATCTGGAAGAACAAACACCTAAGACAAGCCACAAAAATAAGAATCTATAAAGCAGCAATTAGACCTATATTAACATACACGGCGGAGACGGTGACAAAACGGAAACAGGAGTGGAACGAACACATTAGTAGAATAGCAGAGAATACAATAGTAGGAATAGCACGAGGTAAGTCACCAAACGGAGGAAAAAGTATTGGTAGACCAAGAAAAAGATGGTACGATAGTATAAACAATTTAGGAAGCTAATATTGAAGAAGAAACAGGCTTTAAAGCCTACATACAATAAGGAAGAATAAGAAGAAGACATTGGAAATCAATAGACATTGAAATCCAATACAACGATTATATAAATGACTGGAAAAAACGGAAGACCGCAGGAACAATGTTTAGTAATAAAGTCGAGAAAATTAACTAAAATATGAAGAACATGTAGTAGAGCAAGTATGTATGAAATTAAAACCATTATTTCAACTTTTTGGTATCACCAGATAGGGCTTGTAAAAGAAGACCAAATGCGTTCGTATACCGGTGGCTAATGCACAACCTTTCACTGAGTGGGCAACTAACGCATTCGAATAATCGATAACGAAAATAGAATAATCTTTTAACATCAGGACCTTAGGCATGTCACCATGCAAATAAGATGGAAACACTTCAAAGACATTTTTGGAATAGTTGAAGACAAGACATTCAATATTAGAAGACAGGTGGGAAAAGCAGACAGAAACTTAAAAGAAAGAAATAGTGATAATTAAAGATGAAGTTGTACCAGGAAAATGGTTAATAAATTGACAACTTGGTGGTGACATAAACGGGAAATAATGATAAACGCGTTGGACGCGCGGATTGATGGACGAAGTTTTTTACTGTGGTTAAGGAAAAATCTTCAGCAATGCATCATCTCTTTTATTGAGACAACTAGGGCGTTTATAAATCTCAATTGCTTCTCGCATAATTTTTGGTTTATAGGAGTGAACATCAATCTTTGAGGTGAAGAGAATTTGGACCTGGACAAGCCACATACTCCAACTTCCCGACACGTTCTGTATACCGTTCCATCTTAATTCCGTTTTATTTGAAAGTTATCTTTATTTCTCTTACTTTCACCTTTCACACTTTTACTTTATTGTTCGTCTCTCCGTCAGTGCAAATCTCATTGTTACTGTATTATAAAGTTCAAGATTTGATTGGTGTACAAGCCAAATTCTTCTACAATTAATACTCCTCACTAATCCAGCCTTCCATTTTATGCGTGATTTCTCTTCCATTGTTTATTTACCCTGATTTGTTGCGTGTCACAGGACAGTCAGCGTTTGTTCACGTAAAAGCGTTCGCTTAGAATCTATTGTGGAATGATTGGATCTTCTTTTTGTTGATGGTGCACCTGTAACCCCAGGCGAGAGATCAAATGTCAGTATTGGTAGTGTGATGCTATTGATCACACTGATTTTGGTTTTGGAGACAAGTTTGCTTCTTCTTCTTGTGGTGCTCGCTTGCCTTATCACTTCTAGGTAGTTTGCTAATTGATCTTTTAGTGTTTTTCTCCTCTTCTTAAACATAACTGCTTGGATCTTCTCTGGGTTTACAGATACTCCTACAAAATCAATTTTTTGACTGTCTGAAGTTAATACTGAGCTGAGGCAAAAATTGAGTCGGAATTACCAACTGAAATAGAATGTTAATAGATTCTGTTTTGAATTACTCAGTTGATTTGACCTATGTAAGATGATACACAGTACGCACAAGGAATTTCATAAACTCTATGTTGTTTGTTTCATTCACAAACTTGGATAAGTGATGAAAGTTGTTGATGAGGAATAAATGTATTCTCTTTGATTTAAGAATTTTGTCGTTGACACACTTGATATAACTTATAATCGCCAAGTCCATAAATAATTTAATGAAAAGCATGTCACACGTGTTTCATTAGCTTGATTCTTCTTCTAACTAAGCAGGTTGACGTTACACCGTGATGTTGCAATTTCAAGTTCCACTTTTCCACGCACACAAGACAATCAGTGTGTATATACATTCTTTAAGACTTTGTTTTCTTCATAAACAGTTGTCTCTCTCAATTCCATTTGTATCTGAGTGTCATTTGTTAAAAAAAACTTCTTAATCATATCGATTCAGTAGATAATGGATAAAAACAAGTCCGGTTCTGGTGTATAAGACTTTGAGCATGGCTTTTGCATAATTAAAGAGATTTACGTCAATTACGGCAGATCAATTATATTATTTACTGCATATTAAAAAGTGAGCTTTAACGTGTTGCGTAAGTCGCACTAGGGATTGTACCGTTGTGACTAAGGTTAAGAGTCTAAGTAATGAAATCGCAATAAAATCGAACTGTTCTTTAACAATTATACAAAAATAATCAGTGCGCATACAACAAAGGCGTTGTAAATTAAGTGTTTATGTTTTTCAATTTCCTAATCGCGAGTATAAATGATTCTTTTGTTGGGAAAATACACATTAATCATCCGTATTATGTTCGTCTTTTTCGTTATGATCCAGAAGTTTCTTACTTGGGTCTATTTTCTCACAAATATGTCTTGTTTAAGCATATCTCACCAGATATTTGTCTTCACTTCCACTCCTTCCAGAAACTGAGTGCTTTGGCATCATTTTATACATATACATTTTCTCTTTAGCATATTAATTTTTAACCCATAGTCAATCTTTAGTTACTCAATCGTCGACTACAGATCCATTCGGATTTTTGCTACAAGTAAAAAAATCCGAATCGTCCAAGTTGTTCTTTCGTTCCAACTTTCATACATCATTCCTTTTCATACTTTTCTTTAATTGGGTTCATTTACAGCTTGCTTTGGTACTCAAAGTTGCCTTGGTAGTGTTCCCTCATTATATTCCGGTACTTCATCTAGTAGTAGCATTTGTTGTCTTTGATCTTGTTCCTCTGCTTTTAATATAATTTCGAAATATTTGGACCATGTTTCAAATTGTTCATCCATTCCACCTAATAGATTTCCCTCTCCATCCAATAAACAGAAACCAACCTGTATATCTTAACGTAAATCAATTAAAAAACTAAGTATGTATTTAAAATTGTTGGAGGCATTTGAAAAGCACCCCGTATAATAAATCCCATTCACGTAAGACTACGGTTGTAAATTATTGCCCTCGGTATAGAATAGAACACAGCAATCGTCTGTTTTCTGGTATATTCAGCAAACTTGATCGATGGCTCATCGTTTGAATAGTAGCTATCGACCATATGGTTGCGGAGGCCACTTTTATTTTCTGCGTTTCCTCTTCTTCTCGCCGATTTTTCTCATCTCTCCGCGTTCGCGAAGGATGTTTTTATCGCCGATGTCGATGGAATAGCTTTTTTACTAAGCGGGACACCATTTTAGGTAAATTCTCAGACAATAGGCGAATAAATACGAAACTAGAAATGGCATTCGATCGAAATGGAGTTTTTTATCGCTCAATAATGGTCGATGGGTGTCGCTGGCGTAGTTTCGTTATTCAATTATTTTTTCAATCGGAAAAAACATCAGGTGCAGCAATTTTCTCATTGGATTAGAGCTAAAAGGGTAAGCAATTATCGTTATTGTCGATTCCTAGAAACCTACAGAGTAACAGAATGGACATTCACGTTAATTTAAAGTCTCTTTCACGTATTTTTAAACGATTATATGAATGAAGTTTTTTAAGTGACGCAGTAAAAAGTACAAGATCGCCAACAGAGTTTGCTCGGGCTAAAAAAGTTTTTGCTGTTACGAATAAATTAACGTCAATCTTTTAAAGACTACTAATTTAACTAAATCAAACATATACAGAGACAGTTATTGAAAGAAGTTACTAAACGAAAATACGAACTTTCAGAATCATGACTTGTTTGATAGAGACCTTTGGACAGTCAGGGTCAGATGGGCTTTGGAGCATTGGATCTGCATTACCGGCCGACTTGCATCTTAGCACCGTTTAGGACCAAATTTAGACAGGATCAGAACCATCTGTCAATTGTCATCTGACAACTATCCAATAGTCTTTTCCGTATAACAAATCTTCTTTTCCGTCTGTCAAATCGTGTCTCATCGATCTACCATTAACGAAATCATTAAATGTTCATTATACAAGCAGACGTCCCTTCAGTTACATCTTTTAACTATACCCAAATCAACACAATTCTCACATTCTTTAGTTATATCTAAACCAGTTTTAAATCAATCTTCAATCCTTCTATTCCTTAAGTATGTCCAAACTATCTAACACATTTTCTATTCTGTAGCTATAAGAGCCTATTAAAAACTCAATCCTAAACAACGATTAAATGGAAATGCAGGATGCGAACGTCAAGTACTGAATAGAAGTCTCCTAACAGCTCCCACATGGCCTTATTTAAGTATACCAAGCAATTCAAAACTGCTGAATAATAACTTCCGATACATATCTACATAGCCAACCACTGGGAATGTTCTCGTGATAAATTTTCTTTACTTCGAAATCCAATGGTTATCTCGCAACTTGTGAGCTAAAATATTCACTATACTCCGTTTGAAAATTACTGATAACACAGTTTTTATGAAACAACTGATCATGCACAACGTAATGTCATTAATCAGTGACAAAACCTTCAAAACTATTTGAATTTTGAACGTTTCAAAACGTTCTTCGTCGATTTCCAGTTTCCATTCGTCTCGGTCATTCAGAACGTACTGTTGTATTCCTCTCGCTTTTATATCCTTGCCTGCGGTGTCTAATTTAATCCTTTTTTAGGATTCTGTTGTCATCAATTCTTTGTACGTGTCCGTACCATCTTACATGGTCTCTGTTATTCTATGTTCTACGCCCTTGAATTCTCTCGTTTATTATTCTGCCTAATCTTGATTTACCGGCAACTCTCCTCTAATAATCCATTTCTGTTGCTACCAAAGTCTTTCTCCCTCAATGGCCATATTTCGCTTACATAGGTAACAATGCTTTTGACAATGCTATTATAGATTCTGTGTTTATCTCCTCTCGAAATTGTTTTATACCACAGTATGATGTTCATATTCCGTTCATATTGAAGTTTGCGTGTCATATATTCTAGATCTTCGTAGTTCTGAGTCAAGACTGTTTGGTCGTCTGCAAAGCATAGTTGTACAATCTGGTGTCGTTTATAGGGATCCCCATGCCATTATATTTCCTTTTCCACGTCTTCAGCATTTGCTCCTAAACAAAGTCGGGAACAGACAGCATCCTTGTTTGAGTCCTTTGTCTACCACAAACCTTCCCTTGGATATCTCTGGGTCTATCTTTATTTTGTTCGTGTTGTTTTTATAGAGTACTTGCACTGCCTTGATTAAAGTTACGTTGATGTTTGTTTATTCTAAAGTTCCCATAAGTTTTGTTGTGTTACACTGTCATATGCTTTTCGAAGATCTACATAAAGAAGGTGTATTGCTTGGTTTCGTGTCTTTTTTTTTCTATAAGTTGGTTAATTGTGAAAAGATGATCAATAGTCGATCTACCTGCTCGGAAGACAGGCCTGTTCTTCGGCCTCCATATCACTGTATTCTCCCTCTATTCTTTATTTATTAATTTTCAGTAAACTGTCGAGATAATGCCTAACACGGTAGTTGTCACATGCCTTTAGCTCCTTTTTTATGTACGGTTGATATAACCGAAGTTGTCCACTCTTCTGGTATATTCTATCCATTTACACATTTTTGATATATACTGGTTAGCTGCCTGTATAGTTTGTCGGTTCCGTATTTTAGTAGCTCGGATGGGATATTACCTAGACCTGATGATTTTTCGTTTTTCAACATTCGACATACTTTTTTTACTTCTCTACTGTCAATTCTAAATCGGGATGCTATTGTATTTACTTGTACATAAGAGTGTGTTTGTGGTGTTTAAAAATACTCCTTCAGTAGTTTTTCAAAGTATTCGTCTCATTCTCGTAGGCTAATAGGAGAGATTTAGTTTTTCCTTTTCGAAGAGATTTAAGTACTTTCCAGCTTTCGGTACTTCTGCCACCTACCAGGTGAGTTAGCTAGATTTTTCTGGAGCAGTTTTTCTCCCAGCATTAGTTTTTCTTTTTGCTTAATACCTCTCTTTTAGGTGTTATTCTTGTTTACTTTGTTCGGTTTTTACGTTCAAAAATGTGTTTTATTTATCATTTTTGATTTTTATAACTTCTTGTACAAACCTGGGTACATAAACCCTATCAATTAGTTCCAAATCGGGTATAGTCACATTTTGTGAACACAATCTTTATATATGTGATGCAAAGAAAGATAGAATAATTAAAAGTCTCGTATTTTATGAATTTATTACGATTCCCGATCCTATATTTAATTCAAACATTAAGAAATTTAGTTTATAGCTTTGGCATTGAACGTTTTATATTTTAGTGCCTTCGGTAGGCTTAAGATAATAAAACGAGGCAATTCTGATTCCTTCTACGATTAAAACATATTTTACCGGACAGGAAATGGGCATTCCTTACTCAAATAACCTTTTATTGGACTGTTACTTTTAGGTTTTTCTTTAAAATATACACAAAAACACACTTATAAAAACTTCACAAAAGAAAGTTGATAAAAAGGAGTCCTAGAAAAGTAAAACAAAAGAGAAAATTGTATAAAGAGTGACAAATAAATAGGCCTGACACAAATGTTCAATGTTAAAGTTTGCCAAACAACTAATCAATACAATCGTATAAAAAGCTGACGAATTTCAGGTAAAGGAAAATATATAACACAGCCAAACATACAGTAAAGAAAGGAAACAATGATAGTAAGATTAGATGTATCCGAGACAACATAATAAAATGGTAGTGCAGGAAAATCATGTCAAAATACACTGGTAAAACGTGGTAAAATTTTCGAAACCAATTCAGATTTCTGCTTTAATCTGTGCCTTCTAAGAATTGCAAGCCAAAACAGACGTTGATAAAGATGTTATTAGAGACATGGGGATTTTATTCCGATATTGTTTTATTCCGATTTATTCGTTATGAGTACGAGAAACCAATTCGCTAAGGATTTTTGTTTAGTTGAGGAGATATGTTGTGGAATGCAATTTTAGATTCCCCATGTCTCTAATAACATCTTTATCAACGTCTGTTTTGCCTTGCAATTCTTAGAAGGCACAGATTAAAGCAGAAATCTGAATTGGTTTCGAAAATTAGTTTACGGATTTATTTATCAGATGTCGCTATTGCGTCTAGATCGAAGCCATTTTATAGCTGTTTCTAATATGACAGGAAAGATTATTTTCACGTTCAGAGCGTTTGTGAATAGGTGCTCCGAAGATCCCTTTTAGGGTGAAATACGTATAAGCGGATAAACAGACGCACTATACGTGAAATCAAGTCTTAACTGTCTTTTCTTTTTATTTAAATTAGATTTAAAGGCGGTTAACGCCATCTCTTTATTGTTAAACCATTAACGCCCAAATTAACTTTTTTTTTCAAAATAAGAAAAAATTATAATCTGTGTTAGTTGTTACATTAAAATCAATATTGTATAATAAATTTTTTCGACTATTTTATTAGTTTTCGAAATAAAGGCTAATTTCTAGATTATCGCTGCTAATAGATCGCTGCTAAAAGTCAGAAATTTCAAATACTCGTATTAGATGTATGTCTTTTATTTTAATGATACCTAATATTATTATTACAATACAATGCTAGAACATTCAATACTATTTTATATTCTAATCATTATGGCGTATGATATACGGGAAAACAAGAAGTGCCCAGAGTAACCATACATTTAAAGCAGTAAGTTAGGGGTCTTCCTTTATAATTGGCAAATTGACACCGCCTCTGCTGATCCCTCTTAGAAAGGAAATGGTTTTTGGCATCAAATGTGACATTAGCTACAATCGGCGTTCTTGATGTCGAAGCCCGTAAAGAAGATCTTCCTTTGGCAATCCTAGAACCACGTCCTAACTTCAGGTAGAGAACTGCAATGGATCTACGAAATTCTTTCATAGCAAATGGCTTTTCTTCCACTTTTTTTTAAAGTTGGCAAGAGTTGACAACTGCCATGTCTATAATTTGCGTTATGAGATATAAGTACCATTTTTTCCCACGTATGGGTATATGGTGCTTTTCAAGAAGCCAGCCATGCTGATCTACATCACTCATAGACTTTTTGATAGCAGCTGGCTGCCACACGGGAAGCCAGAAGTTCGATTGTACCAAAATTGGTGGCCATTGTGACACAATAATCCATCTCAGCAAGAGTATTTTGTTTTCGAGGTCAAAAACTGAATCATGGCAACCTCAGGCACATTTTTTCCTTTATAGCCGTTAGGGGCGCATCTAAGATTCTGTCATTGCGTAAAGTGCCTGTTGCACTTTAACCTTTTTTTCTTAAATCTGACAATAATTTTATGGACGTGAAGAAATTGTCAAAAAATATTTGATGGGGACTTGGATTGATGAGAATGGACAGCATATTGTTGACCTCACGAGTTCCAAGCGGTTCAAAAGCTTGTTGTTATGCTGCCTCTTTTCCGCAGTATAAGGCAAATGTATAGCAATAACCGTCATATCCACAGATTGTAACGTTTAAAACGTTACATTTTTGTTCTTATTAATTTTAAAGTACTTTCCACTATTTTCTGCGCATACTATTTGATTTTTATTGATAATAAGTTCTTTTTCCTTTGTTTGTATTCCTATATTTTATTTCAATATTTTCCTATTACAAATAAATCCGCTAATTAATTTCTTAAGTCCCCTCGTAGTTCTACCTTCGCTTACTTTATCGTACAAGAAATAGAAACCCCACTCCTAAATAATTTACTTCTATCAATCCGACCCGATTTAATTTCTTTTTAAAATGAACCAGCAAACGAGAAGGTATTATTAAAAATATAAGTCCTCGTGGTCAGAAACTTCCAACGGTCTGGGTAAGTTAATACTTTGCTCTTTTTACAACAACATATTTTCATACTTTAATCAAGAACACTTTTAGTTTTTCGTATAATTTTGTGTACGTAAATACTTAAAAACTGCTTACAATTTTTATTTTCTTTTTACCTTTGCTGTAATAATAATAATTCAATATAAATCGTATTTATCGCACAACTTTGTCTTTTTCATTTTTCATTTAATAATTTATCTATTAATTACAATTATTAATTTGTGAGTTTTGGCAACATCAGAGAATTCTGGATCGGTATACAGGTCTCGGAGAGAAGAGCTTTCCGCTTGCCAGAATTCTTCTGTTGTTGGACAAAACTCGTGCCATGACGAGTTTTATAGCGGCTTTTGTTTTTCTAGCCACCTTGGTTTTATTTCAAGAGAATCCACCTTGGTTTTTATTCAAGAGAATCCACCTTGGTTTTTATTCAAGAGAATCCATCTTGGTTTTTATTCAAGAGAATCCACCTTGAAGAATACGAAAATGAAATTGTTTTTTTTTGGAATAAGAAATCCATCTCGATTTTGAAAGTCCGCATGGCTTTGGATTGGAGAGGGATCCACATGGTTTCGGCTTAGCGGCATGGTTTTTGCAGACATTGTATGGTCCGAGTTGAGAGGGAAACAGCAGGAGGATTTCTCATAGAGTAGAGCTAAGTTTCTTTATTTCTTGAGATTTTGTATATAGATGCTTAATTCCTTGTTGTTAGAACCTCAGTTTAATTGTTGTTACATTTTGAATTATTAAAATATAAATAAATAAAGATATGTGTTAAAGAAATTATTTTATTAATAATTCCCGATTTCTCAAATTAAGTTAGTTTATGCTGAACATCACCCCTGAGGGGTTTCAATGTGCAATGGGTGAGCTAGCCGTTACAAGATAGCCCATCATTTATATCCAAAACGAATTCTTTTTGAAGAAATAGATTGTTTTAGCGAGTGTCCATAATAACTTACTATCATTTCATCTATGGACAAATGCTCATGAAAAATACTCCATTTTTGAAAATTGGAATTTACAATGGTCAATAATGAACGAATTTTAAACGATCTGTCGAACTTTTCGAAAAAAATTTTTTGTTTCTGTGGCAAAAAGATTCTTTGTCTAATGCCATTTCTCTCTCCCTTTCTAACCACACACCTTATGATTTTGGGCTTCTGAACTATCAGGAATGTGTAAGAGAGACTTCAATTCTAGATAAGTATTCCATATCATAGCATTTTTTACAAGAGAAATTCCTAAGTCTTCTTGTTCGCTGCAATAATCTCGTTTGCTGGGCAAAGTATGGTATCCCGCAAAAATTAGAAACCTAATAAAAGTCCTTATTTCGTCCTTTTATGTCATAAAATTGTGTTTATTCTTTACCTTTATGGATAGCGAATTAATTCGATTACAATAAGATCATTACAATTACTATCATCAAAAAATTGTTGGAAATATTGTACAGGAGTTTTTCCTTTTATGTCACTCACAACACGTCTTAAATTATCTATATATATCACCATTTTGTGACAAATTGTATTGCGGACGAGAGATGTCGATGGCCCTTTCAGCTCCTCATCGCTTTTTCTTCTTCGTTTTGTGGATCTTCTGCAGGATTTACCATCAGCTTAACAGTACCAGGTACATCAGTTACGTCTGGCCGATCAATGTCGTCAACGACAATGTCGTTCTCATCCGATTGGTCATCAACTTCTCCCCTATAATTACTCACCCCTACTATCTAGAAACAATAGAATTTGTAATTTTCTTCTATTTTTGCACTAATAATTTTATATTAAATGAATGTAAAATACATTATCAGTTGAAATAGTATTTTCCGTTGTCTTCAACAGTGCTTCAAATATTGGGAAAATTTGCTATTAACTTTCTCTCAGCAAAGAGGACCGTTTAAGTCAAAGCTTTTTAACTAACTCAACCTTTGGTCGATCCTTTGATTTTTTCAACGTATTAGGAAAACGTAATTCTCTATACTATACTAAGTGACATAGAAATCCGAACACCCAGTTTAAATGATTTTATTTTAATAAATTTTTGTATAAGTACTTAATGAAGCATAATAAGTAAATGATTAAAATTTCAAAATGATTGCATTGCTTTAAAGCCCTTTTACCTTTAATAATGTGTGGATGTACCCCGATGTGTTACGCATTCTCCAACGCGCCTAGGCATGCTTCTGATCAGGTGGTCAATGTCCTCTTGTGGTATCTCATTTCAGGCAACCACCAACTCCTCTCGAAGTGCTTGTAGAGTCTGAGGAGGACGTTGCAAATTGAGCAATATCCTACCCATCATATCCCACACGTGCTCAATTGGGGATAAGTCGGGAGATCTTGGTGGCCATGCTAACAATGCGACATCATTATGTTGAAAGAAGTCTATTGTGACTCTTGCAACATGTGGTCGGGCATTATCTTGTTGGAAAGTTGGATTTGCCAGGGTGTCAAGATAGGGTAAAAGGTGGGGTTCTAGAACTTCTTGGATATAACGCTGCGCGTTCATGTTACCTCTGATGAAGATTAAAAGTGACCTGGAACCATAAGCTATAGCACCCCAAACCATAACTCCAACAGTGTGATAAACATGTCTTTCAACAAAAAACTGTGGATTCCTCCTTTCACCACGTCGCCTTCTAACCCTCGCTCGACCATCATGCATGCCTAAAAAAAATCAATACTCGTCACTAAAGACAATACTGTTCCATTCCTGATTCCAGAGTGACCGTTCTCTGCACCACTGAAGGCAATTACGGCGGTGTTCTGGAGTTAAAGGGAGGACCCAGTGTGGTCGGTATGAAAACAGGCCAAAACTTCTCATTCGTCGGTAAACACTTCGCATGCCATTAGGTCTTCCGTGTTATGCAAACCATTCATTTGCAATGGAGCTGGTAGTGGAGAAACGGTCTCTTAAGGCCAATAATCTTAGACGGCGATCTTCACGGTCTGTTGTTCTACGGCGGCGTCCAGTGCCCCTTGCTCTTTGCGTACGGCCTTCTTGAAGCCATGCCTGACAACACCTAACCACGGTGTCTACACTTCTTTGCACTCTAACTGCAACTTCCCGAAAAGAAAGTCCAGCTTCCCGAAGTCCCATTATACGGCCCCTATCAAACTCACTAAGTTGACGAAATCGTACAGGTCTCCGTACTCTAGGCATCGTAACCAATCGTAAAGAATGTCAAGAACCACAATTCGCCAAATTTGGATCTTTACTGCGGCTGAAATATTCATTTTTAGATTGTTAGTGAATTTAAAAACAAAAAGTATAAAAACCGGAATCTCTAACTGATAAGGCTAAAAACTTTATCACTTGTTTTTTTCAGTAAGATAAATAAATTCCACCAATTTTTATTGAAATAAAATCATTTAAACTGGGTGTTCGGATTTCTATGTCACTTAGTATATATTATTTATTATCTGATTAGAATTTTTGGTCCAATAACATGCTGACTCATTAAAAAATATATTATAACTTTATATTTCACCTCATATTCTAGAGAATTTTCAAATTATTTTCTTCTTCTTGATCCTAAAAACTCAACGACTTTTTTTCTATTAGTAACATTCGAATATTTATATAAAAGGAAATAAACCACAATCTTCTTGACTGTAGGTAACAAATTTATAGGTAGACAATTAAAAAATTCGACGTGCCAACTTCTGTCGGACAGCCAGTTGCCCAATCAGTTTTTAGAATGCCGTTTGTGGCATCTCCAAATACAACAACAAGAATCCCCAAATACGAAGTTGACATTTTTTCAGGAAGCAATAAGAAAGAATGCACACATACCAAATTTTTCTTACTGGTTCGTTCAAAATGGTATTGATATACGGAATGTTTGATCGATTTGGAAATGGGGTACGTAATTTCGAGGACAAGCTCTATGGGAACGATTTTAGGGTTTTCTTTTTAATGTTTACTCTGTATGGAAAGATGAATGCACATATTCATTTAAAAAATGTTTCAAAACTTTACTTATCGAGCGCAATAATCTGTGATGAGTTCATTGATTTACTTATATACATATTAGGCTGTTCAATAAGTTTTGCAGTTCGATAATAGAGGGCCTTGCTACAAGCCTATTTTTTTTTGTTATGTTGGTATACTCTCATATAATATGAAATATGTGAAGTTTTATTTTAATCTGTCAATTCATTCTTCGTCTAGAAGCCATTTAGTATCGACGTGAGACAATATTTGTTTACAATGCGAATTCCATCTGTTTTAATACTTAAAATAATTCGTGCGGGGAAAGCGTTTTTCATTAAATCAAATCAAATAACTGTAGAAGCGTATTTGGCAGAGCTTTTGCAGTCTATTATCATAGTATGCATGATGTAAATTATCGTCAAATATATTTAGAAAAAAACATACGAGTATACAAATAGTTCATTTTGCTGTATCAATACTCGAATCAAAGTATTTTGCTGCTGATGGATAAAAACTAATAGACGGAAAGAAATAAGTGAAGATTATAGGTATTTCATTGCTATTAATGTTCATCTAAATACTTCGAAGACATTCAGAACCATTTAGCGAGTATATTATCTATAGATTCCGCCATATGATACGAATTCCATCGTCGGAGCAGCTTTCCGTTATCGTAACATTAGACGCGATTGAAAATAAACTCGAACAACATTTCTTGAATATCTAACACCACCAGTTCATACTAATTGTCTTAGAAAAGATATCATGTATATTCTGCACGCATCCCATGCCATGCCAGGCTCATTACACTGTACTGTCTATGATGGCCGTGTTGTGTTCTTTTCGAAAAGCATTCCAGTTCGGTTTTTGTATATCGATACACGCCGTTGACATATTAAAAGTGTTCGAGGGAATAAAAAGATTCGATTCTCATGGTAGTTTGTACTTGGAACACATGTTTTAACACCGATGGCTAAAAAATTATGGAATCGTTGTTGTTGACTGACTATAAAAGGTTATAATGCTGGTTTTGATTTATGCGTCCAAGCTAATAACAATAACTTTAAGTATTCTCAGAAAGAGCGCTACTTTGAGCACAACATGTAAACTTGATCTAAAAGGGATTTTATTTAAACAAAAATTTTAAGACTTCAGTAATTTTAGTATTTTAGTTCAATTATCTTAGTGAGGATTAAAATCTTACTAATCAACATAAAATTTCTCATTGTCGAATATTCCACTGTAGAATTACATTTTTGTCTGTTTAGACCTTTAAACATAACAAGCAGAATTGTTAGTTTTCTACAAAGCAACAAAAAGCAATATTAAATGAACTCATGCAATAAAAATGGCACAAAAATGGGAATATGAGTGTCATTTCGTAGTGCATTTGAAGACTATAGTGTTAAATGTACATGACGCTCTTGTACCAGAAAGCCCTGCTAGTACTGTTTAAAAAATAGTCTCTACGTGTTCAACCATGACCGGAGTTAAGGGACATACTTTTGAAATAACGAACCTAAGGAACTATTAGAGAATTACCGAAAACTTCAACACAAAGAAAACTCTAGCAAATAGTACTTACTGTAAAATAATATATAATAATTTCGGTGTCAAAAAACGTTTATTTTGACGTTTTGATTTGTCATGTATAACAGTGGAAATATTAGCCAAGACAATGAAACCCATTTAAAATGTAAAATTTACAATTTACGAGCGATGTATATAAATAAAACAAGTTTTTTTGTATCAAAGTATAAATAAATGTGACAATAATTACCAGGAAAGTGAAAAATTTTTGGAAAATTTGAATGACATATAGATATTTCAACAGCAACATACTAAAATTTGTGGTTCTATCTTACGACAAACTTCTTAGTTTCTGAACCGAATGTTAAGTTAGTTTTTTCTCGTAAATTACATCTTTGATTATTTTACTGAAACAACAATAAAAACAATCAACAAGATACCAAAGACTGTCGCAAAAAACTGTTAATCTCTTCATCTTGATTTACTTAAACACAACATCCATCCTCTCGTTTTATTTGTAACTAAAGTTTGACTTATCTCCTCCAAGGTAAGTAATTAGAAAGATCAGAATTATCGATATCGAATTTTTCGATTCGTTCGAACATAGATCTCGCTTCAGGGGACTTGAATTTCTTTAAATCCCGCATTTACGTAGTACTGCTAACTGCAAAAAAGTCGGTCTTAGATCTGGTTATTCCTGTTAGTTGGTCGAGAAACTAGAATATTATAGTTCAGTCGCTTATTTGAATTATTTCGAATTCAATAGTATATCAAGGAAGTTCTTGGTGAAAGAAATATAAACAAAAGAAATCGTTCCCAAGGAGAAGAACTCCATGGTTTTGTACAGAAATGAAGAAAAAATGTAAAGAATAGAAAAAAGCTTACCTGAAATACATGTCAACCAAAACACAAAAGGCATACTATAATTACAAGACAATTAGAAACGAAACACATGCATTTGTAACAAAAATAAAAAAATGATCACTGGGAACACTTTTCGAAAGAAATGATTTGGAACATGATTTTTACAGTCTGCAAAAGGAAATATGGGGCTTCATAAGAGGTCAAAGAACGGAGGTAAGAGGTAAAGATAATAGAACCAAAACACATAGAATACATGAATTGATTACCTAAAAAAGCGCTCTATACAGAGGAAGAACAAACAACGCTAGAGCCGGAAACACCAGAAATTACCACAAATGAAGAACTTAATACAAATGTGCAGGAAGTTCGTAAAATACTTGAAAGCTGAAGAACAGAAAAGCAGCAGGTAAAGACGGGATACCAAATGAACTACTGAAATATTGTGGAGCAGCAATGACAGAACAATTAACAACATTAATTAATAAAATTATAAAACACAATAAAATACCGGAAGAATGGAAAACGAGGGAGCTAATTCTACTATAGAGTATAATAGACCAGGATTTCTGTGTCTGATTTACCTAAAGAAAGCGTTTGACAGAGTAAGACTGGCAGGAAGCCTTGATAACACTATATGGCTAAACAGACACATGAACACTGAGATGAAGTCAACAATTTATTAAGCCAGTGTAAGACTAATAATGACATATGCCTCAGAAATAAGATCAGACACAGCCACAACGCAAAGGCTACTGGAAACGGCAGTACTATCTCTAACTAATATTCTCTTACTTAAATTGTTATCCTTTCTTCTGATTAGATGACCGTACAAGCCCAACTGTTTATTCTCTATTTTTTCTGGTAGAGGTTCTTGATTTATCTGCTGTCTGATTTATTCATTTCTGTATTGATTCATTTTCGTATTTCCATCGTATTTGAATGAATTTATGGTTCCTAGGTAATCAAATGTTTCTATTGTATCCAATTATTTCTCTTTCATTTTGGTTGTTTTATTCTGTGTATTTTCCTCATCTCTCCGTTTATTTGCATTTTCTATCTCTTCATAAACTTAGTACTATAATTGAAGACCTCGGGGCAATAAGGGAGCTAAGCCACAAATTTAAAGATTTCAGTAAAACGGGCTTTGTAACAGTGGTCTTAAGTCACCAGCGATGTTTTACGGTTATTGGGCAATATATGTCGCCACCAGGCTATAACGATCTTGTTGCCAACTTGCAAAATCACGAAAATTTTTAAGCCACAATAAAATCCACATGTTGACGCTTGATTGAAGAATATTGAAAGAAAAGCAGGTATTTTATAAGGAAAAAGACAGTAGTTCAGGTTCGGATTTTGAGTCTGACGATTCCATAAATGATCGAGACTATTTTACACGTACGAGTTCCAGTGAAATTGATGGATTTTCACCGAAAAAGGTAAGTAAACATTTTAGTGGCTTGAAACCTTTTTGCTGTAGGATATGTGGCTTGTGTCTTAATAAGTAGTTATAATAACAATAAATTTACTTTTTTAGTAAAATGAACTCATAAATAACTTGTTTTTAATTGCTCCTATTTTTTTTTTCATTTCTACTTCACCAAACCTTTTTCATTCGATTCTATATATTTTTTTCAAGTTTACATGTATTTTTTTTTAATTTTTCCAAGTGGGCCAGAAATTGTTAATAACAAATAACTTATAACAAAAAACCAATTTCCCGAATCGATTCGAGTAACATTTTCGAATAACCCGCTCGCCTAAGAGTACCTACAATATATATATATATATATATATATATATATATATATATATATATATATATATATATATATATAGATATATATATATATTTTTGTTCGAGGTGTCGAATATATCACAGTGTAACTGCAGATATTAATCAATGTCAAGTAGAAGGCAGTAGAGGTTTAATTATTTTGCCCCAGAAAAATTTTCGCCAATCTGGTGGAGAAAAGTTAACATTGAAGAAAAAAAGAAAACAAAAGCAAAAAAAACGTCGAAACTGGGAACACGACTATATAAGGACATTTTGAAAGGTGTAGCAAAAGAAGCAAAGAAGACTGGAGATACGTGTAAATGCAAAAAAAGTGCAGAGAACTGCTCCGAGGTATCGAATTATCTATATTTAACGGCTTTTGGGATTTAGAGACATATGAAAAGCAGAACACATATTTATAAAGGTTTTAAAGAAAAAAAAAAGAGACAAACAAGAAGACAAGAGTCAACAAGAACAAACATTTACCAATTTGTATTTTGTAAATGTTAACGAAATAGATGTCCAGATATGCCAACAGAAGATTTTATTGGTTCATGGACTACAAAACTTAACTAAGCGATTTAAACTAATTTCAAAACAAATTTCTGAAGGAAGCAACACCAAAAAGATTAAACAGGTAGACATCTTATTTTTTACAACTTGAGTGGTCTATAAATTGCTGGGCATTCACGTTCCGACTTGCGGTCCCACTTAGTAAGACTACTATAACATAGTTGGATATTCGTCTGCACTCACGTTCCGACTTGCTATCCAACTAGCGGTCCAGTCCAAATTCAGTTCTATTTTGTTTTCACGACAGTGTACATTGCTTAACAAAAAAAATGTATGGAGTAAACACTACGCAAAATATAATTGGGAGGAGGAAATCGTTATCAAAATATTCCGAATTTGAAGTCGAAACGTCAAATAAATTTAATTTCTAACTACTATTCAGGCTTATTTCCAATTAAAATAGTAAATTTGCATAAGATGCCACAAGAAAATAACTTCAGAACAATGTAAAGAAAGAGTTGTCTAATTTCAGTACAACTTAATTTAATTTTCGTTGTTTGTTGATAATCCTTCTGTAGCCAATCCGGAGTATTGGGAATTGTACCTGTGTGGTAGTGTCTGAAATAGATCTACAGAAAGGAAAATTATTTGCCCTAACAAAAAATAGATGATGATGAAGAATCGTGTATTTTAATATGGATAATTTTTGTGCAATTGAAAGTTTATTTTCTATTAATATTGTCGAACTAAAAAATCGGAACGTGAATGGCCTGTTTTAGGATTGTGGCGAAAATATGCCAATACGTTGCAAGATCCAAAGGACTATACCCGGTTCACAATTTGTTGATAGCTCACTACAAGTTTAACCCTAATTAGAAAACTGAAATACAGAGAGGATAGGTAATACGATATAATAGTAAAAACCAACCTAAAACTGACGGTTTAAGACGTTTTCGAATAACCCACCTTATATCTGAAGGAATACAATACCTTATAATCCTATTACGGGGGTATTTTGAATGGGTAGAGATGAACGACCAGTGTCGTAGAGTATATGATTGAAACATTTATTTGAACTAAATAAATATATTTTTTAAATTGTACTTATGTAAATTGTATTTTTTAATAAAACTTATTTATTTTATTCAAAAATAAAAAGTTTCTTGCCACTTGTAAAAGATACATTTATTTAATTAAGGAAAAAGGCGCCAAATGTCGCCTGGCAAAATTTCCAATGTGTTTTAAATGTATCCATTATTTTCGAATCCGGAGAAAACTAATAAATATTTTTGAAAAATTTAAACGCAGAATGAAAGATTACATTATTACTCAGGGCAGAAAGTCCCTGAAAACTTCTACAGTGTTTATTTTAATATGTTATGTAACAGGGGTGAAAATAAAAGAGAAAATATAGTATATTCTTAATTGAAAATATTGCATGCAAAAGAAACTTTTTATTTATTCTAAAAAATATTTCATTCTGCTTTTAAATTTTTCAAAAATGCTTTTTAGTTTTCTCAGGATTTGAAAAAAAAAATTAATAGATTTAAAACACATTGAACATTTTGACAGGCGACATTTTGCGCCTTTCCCCTTTAATACCTCACGATTACAACTACTATTACTTACCTTATATAATTACGATTAGAAAACTATTCAAATTCAAAATAAATAGGATCAACTTCGGAATCCGAGTCCACATTTTTTGTTCTTCTTCTATTACATGTCTTACTGCATCTTTCCAGTTTTGTTTTGTAATAAAGACTCGTATAACAATTCACGTACAACTTGTATTTTATATGACGTATTTTTTCTAGCCACATAACTTTTCATTTGTGCCCAAATGAGTTCAATTGGATTTATTTCGCAGTGGTAGGGTGGAAGTCTAAAGACTGTGATGTTTCGCCTTTCCGCCATTTTGTCAACTACGTATTTCTTGAACTTAGATTTGTGTTGCCGGGCAATTTTTAAAAGTTCTGCTTTTACCATTCCATCTTCGTAAGGCAGATACTTATTCCGCAGCCAGTCAAGAATATCCTGTTTCTTCCACGCATTCGTTAGAAGTCTTTCTACTAGTCGTGAATGATAAGGTGCATTATCTAATACTATAATTGAATTTGGTGGTATGTGTTCAATCATTTGCTCAAAATACTCTTCGAAAACATCAGCTGTCATTTCCTCGTGATAGTCTTTTGTGCTTTTGGAATGAAATTCCAACAAACCATGCTTAACAAATCCTTTTTCACTGCCAATGTGAGAAATTATTAATCTACTGCCTTTACCAGAAGGTGGGGAGATACCAGTAGACCAACCTTCCATAAAGGCTTGCCTGGAGCTTAATATATTTTTATCTAACCAAATTTTTTTTAGAGTATGACCTGAGTTTACCCACGTTTCATCCTAGTAGAAGATGGGCCTTTCTTCAGCCCGGAATTTTCGTATGAATCTTAGATAATTTCTTCTCCAACATCATCTTCTCCTCCCGGTCAATCAAAAGTGATTTTCGGTCTGATTTCTCCCACCGGAAATTTATTTCTTTTAAAACTTGCCACAATTTAGTTCGTCCGATATGAGGCAAATCCGGGTCGTCTCTAACTTCTTGTAAAATTTTGTTTAGGTTTGGTATTTCTTTTTTGAAAAAAAAATCCATGAATTTTCCTTCGAATACCATTTTTGGCAAATTCATCAATTTCAATAGGCTTTTTCCCTCTCTTTAAGTGTTCGTTTGTATTTGGGTTAGCTATACCGTGTTTTTTTCTTTCTGATAGGAACCTATATAAAGTTGACTCTCCTACGCCAGTCATGTTGGCACAACTTTCGACTATGTTGCGAACAGTGATTGTGGGATTCTGAGAAACCAGAGCATCGTGAACATTCAGGACAATAGTCTTCTCTCTTGGTAAATAGACAGACTTACTGACTGTACGCAACAGTACCGGTGTAAAACTTGATGATGAAGCCATCACAAACAATCCAACAAAACGAGCACAAGCGAAAGGTACGTATATGTTCGTAGGTATATGGAATAAAACTCACTCACGCACTGCATATAATTCGCAAAAGAAATATTCGAGACGATAACTACTGCCGTAGACGCGGAAACACCGACGAGCCGTAAATTACATGCGATCAAAAACGTACTAAACAAAAAAATTGTTTTCGTTCGTAATAACTTCACCCTTTCAAGTTAAGTTTCGAACATAATTATATTATTAAAAATCTGGGGAATTCCATCTTAATTATCTTGCAACGAATAGTACCTTCGGATATGAATTCCAGGTTTTCTAGTAAAGTGATTAAACGCGAAGGATTAGTATTGAAATATCCAAAGAGATAAGGTATTCTTATTTACAAAATTGTTAATGGTTAAATTCTTATTTTTATTAGTATAATATAATAACCAACATTAGTCGTGAAAGTTTTAATTGTTTTTTTGCTAAATATATTAGTATTAAAATATTATCAATATTATATATAACAGTATTAAAACATTATATTATTATTTAATGAATAAACACCTTAGGAACGCCTATGATTTACGACCGTTTTATGAGTTTGAGGCATATTTCGTGCTCTCAACAATTTGTGAACGAAGAATAAGTTTTTGGAACAATGTTAACATATTTAATTCTTTAAATGAATTTCTTTAGTTTTTATACTTTGTTGGCTCACTCCTTTAGTTTACAAATGTAACAGAACGAGTGATACGTTTTATCACAAAAGTAACTAAACGATGTATTATTTTTATAACACGTCTAGCAAGCGTTTTTCAAGATTATAGCGCCGTGTTCTCTTAATCTTTCGCCGTCCATTAAATAACTCCGACAAATTGTAATAACTGGTTCCATTATATAGCTTCAGTTCCCAGAAACAGCCGTAACAAAAGCAAATCTACTTAAAGTAACGACGCGACGTTACCTGGCACTCCGCTCTGATATACATACATATAACCCTTATTTCTGTGTGACCTCTTCGCGAGGGGTCAATGTGGTATGATAATAGTTCTCGTTTTTTACTATTATATCAAAAAAATTAATAACCGGTCCCATTCGAGTTGTGTAAGAATGTCGCCTACCTTATCCGATGTAATTGTTTTGATGACAACGGCATTGTTACAGCTAGGTTGAGAACATAACCATTAGGTACTTGTTTTAAGAAGTACTAAAAATGCCGGTCTCCGAACGGTGAAATAAAATCATCTAAAAGGTAGTTTTGCTTTCCAAAATACTCTCTCGTTCAATAATAAACATTAAGCTTCCTAATAGGAGAAAAATAACGCAGCTAGGTACATTAATTGGTCATATAAGTTGAAATCCGTGGGAAAAAACTACGTTAATTAATTAATTGTGCGGGGTAATTAAAAATTACTACGACTCACAAATGTCTGTAGCTATTGTCTTTTAGAAAGTCGTTTGTCAGCCGAATTAGCAACTTTTAATTGATATACCATATAAATGCAGTTAGTAAAAGATGCTGAGGGTTGTCCAGTAATAACTCGTAATTGTTGGATTATACATACCAGTGGCGGAGAACGAGTAGAATAGTTGGGATTTTATATTACAAAATCATAGTATGCCAAATTATTAAAAAGCTGCACAATAAGTACTTTTAACAGGTTAATAAATCCTTTGAATACAGGACGTATACTAAAAATTGGCATAGTGCCATCTAGTGGAAACATATACAAGGATCGAACAGTTTTCATGGTAGAAAGTTGTGATAATCTTTATAAAGGACTGTTGTACAAGAATTGATGAAAATAATTAATATAACCACACAGATAAGAGCTAAGGATTTAAGCCAGAATTGCAAGTCTATGATTTTACTTTATCTTAGCTTGGAACATATAGAACCCTTTGGGGTTGGATAACATGGACAAATGTACTTTATTCGAAATTAAAAAAAAATGTACATTATACAAAAAACACTACTTATGAATGATGCATAGAGGAACATTACAGGCTGTAGAAATGGTATTAATTCCGATTTCTGATTTATTTTGTGAACATCTTAAGCTCCTGCTCGTAGTAGGTGAGTATTCGTTGTGGCAAATAGTCTCAACGTTGATAATGTTTCTGTCATTTATAAATTCAAGGAATGCGCTTGAAAATGCTACAATTAACGTTTTCTTGATGCGCAGCAAAATTTTTTTCAGATATATTCTTCAAAAACCAAACTATCTGATTACCATGGGAAAATGAATAAAGATAACTTTCTACACTGGTTTGAAGAGCAGTTATTAAAGAACCTTGTACAACCATCAATAATTATTATGGACAATGGAATGTTTCTACATAAAATGCCAAATACAAGCTCTACTAAGAAAAACATAAATTTTTCTGTTAAATTGTTTAAATGTGAACTCCTGGAAGTAGTTACACCATTGACTAGTGTATTCTTAAATAGTCATTTTGAAAATTCCTCACTTAATAACTATTCTGATGTTGGCAACGCTGTGGGGTTCTGACGTCGTAAATCTTGAATGACGTGCATTGATTTTTGTATGAAAAATTCTATATAAAAATAAACAAGTTTTGTAAAAGCCTCATCCAGGTATGCGCATTTTTTGAAATTTTTAAATTGATTGGAACCCATCGAAAAAAAAAATTAAAACGAAAAAATGACGTTTTTGGGGGTAGAGGAAGGGGGTGGCGGCTTAAAATTACGCTGAAGAAGAAAATGAAAAAAATTTAATTCTGAGAGTGAGGACATTTTGCCTAGGGGTGGTGGTACCCTTCCATTGTTCTTGAATCAATTTTTTTTTTGGAATTAGTAATCTTTTCACCTCCTCACATTTATCAGTATTCCCAGGTACTTTATCATAATCTGAAGCAGAATCGTCACTAGGTACATAATCAGACTCTAAATACAACGTAAGGATGTCCTTGGCTAATTTGAGAAAGATTCAAGAGCTTATAAATTTTTTTGAAATTAGGTGGGATATAAATATTATGTTTCCTAATGAAAGGGTTAAGTCATTTAGCGGTAGATAGACGAATAGTTTCAAGTTGAAATGTGGTATTGTTTGACATATCTCTTTATTTGAGCCGGTATGAGTTCTATGGATCAACAAATGATTTTCCTTTCTCTATAATCACTAATTTTCTATCGTGTTTCTCCCAAATGAAGTCTAATTTGTGCAAAATTTTCCACAATTTGTATCTTGTTATGTTCGAAAAAGATTCTTCACTATTAATGTCTGCTAAAACTTGAGAAATAACGGGAAAGCTTCAGGCGAAGAAAAAGAAAAAAAACCCACAGTATCGCCTTTAGTTTATTCAGTCATTTTGCTTTTCTATTATTAAAACTAATAATTGTTGATCAGATTAAATTCCTTTCTTGAGATATTAACCTTGATATACCTGTCTCATCTCAACAATTTCATTTATACTACGTCGCTGGATACAACAATTATAACAATTAAATTCCAACACGTCTATTAAAGCAGCTTCGCTCAATTCTAGCTGCTGATATAATAATAACTTATTGTAGAGAAAGAACAAAATACTCCTCGGCCATTTATAGTTATGGCAAGTTGTAGATATTATTCGTATTTGTAGTCCTTACTTCGTTTCTTATTGTACCATAATAGCAACGGTCAATAGCCTCCTAAAAATGCTGAAGAGTTTGAAGTCTTAAATCCGCTAGATTTCATTACAGCCATTGTGTAGCAATAAAGTGAGTGCATTTCTTTATGAACACATAAAAGGAAACAAGCAAAAAAGCCCCAGGCTCGTCTAGGATTTGATTAAATGTCTATTTCCTATCAATAATCCCAATTAAAATGGTACCGTATAGAAAAGACTATTCAGAAAGGACTATTCATTAATCATCGTAAAACAATCAATCGCTTAAGATATACATGTTCCAAAAAATCCTAATGGTTTGTTGCAAATTCATATTAGGCCTTTTTATTTATATTTCTTTCCCCAATTATCCCGTATATAAAAATTTATTTTCATAAGAACAAGCTGCACATGGAACTTGCGAAGTTGACATTTTTTGTATAAATATAAATTAAAATAACTTTCTTGGCCCTCATTGTATATATTTCCTTTCTTCCTAAAACTAACATACAAAATCGTCAATGTTCTGTCTATACAATTAACAAAGTGAGTCAAAAAAATCAGAAAGAATAATTTATCCCGTCAATTGGGCAATCAGCATATAACATGTTCTTAAAGTGACTGCGTACAAGGACCACCCAAACGGATCGAAATCGAAATCGGACGATAAAGCGCATTTTAAATTGTAATTAGGCACCACTACTAAAAAAAAATCATCGATAGTGATCCGAACGATCACAAGTGATCAACTGATATGCGTCTCCTCTGGGCTGGACGGGAAATTTCCATTCTTAAATACTGAGTGACACCTTCTGGTATTTCTTGTGGACAACATCATTAAAATATGCTTGGTCTTGCTCGTACGTAAAAAAAGATACCAGATCATTTTAAAGTATAATTATTATATACGAGGATAAAAACACTTTACAATTTGATGGTAATGCTTTTCCCAGAAAAATTTTAATTCATTGATACTGCAATAAAAAAAACTTAATTAACCCTTTAGTGGACTTGGACCTTGGGAATATTTTTGAAATTTCATTATTTTGTTTTCCTCCATAGTTGACTGTACGCCTAATATATGACCAGAGGTTTATTTCACTTTATAATTTTTTCTGTAACCGTTTTAGCACATTTCATACCATACAATGACCTAAATTCTGTATAATGAGGCTTGAAATTTAGTCCGTTAGCTAAAAGTTATATAAATAACTGGTATAATTACATTTTTTCTAAGTTTCTACCTTAGGCCATATCAATCCCTTGTACCGACATGTCCTAGCTAAGCGTCTTCTCCTTTGATCTTCCTCCCCTAATCCTTCAACAACTTACAAATCAGAAATTTTTCATATTGGGTTAAAGTATCGACCTTGAACATGCTCGCCACATGCATTCGTTGTTCCTCTTTATATTCTTTTTAACTGTCTAACATTTCGTTCCATAGGTCATAGCCATTTTATAGAAGTTTTATAGAATTATCCTTTCAATTTCATTGGAATCTTCCTCTCAAAAAACACACCACTCGCTTCCTTCTATTTCATCTAACCCCACTCTAATTTTACTACATGCATTCCCATCTGTTTTCCCATTAATATGTAATACTGATTCTACGTACTTTTCATTTCACCGTCCAAAATTATTGTTTTGTTTATAGTAACTCCATATTTCATATCATATTTTAGAGTAAAGACGACAAAACGTATTTTAGAGTGGAGACCAAGGCAAAAAGCAATACGGAGCAGAGGACGCCCACCAACTAGACGGACTGACGACCTGCAGCGTATTAGCAATAACTGGATGCAAGCCACACAAGACAGAGACAGATGGAAAGAGCTGAGAGAGACCTATGACCAGCAGTGGACGCATACAGGTTGATGATGATGAACTCCATATTTATATAATCATTGTAACTATAGTCCATTCACTCAGCTCGGTAATATTTTGGCACATTCATAGTCGGAAACCTACAACACAAATCCTACTGTTCGAATAAATCCAACTACATATTTAAAAATATTTTTAATTTAGTGTGACGCCTTTGACAATAATTTGCCAAAATTGCTAATAGTGTAAATATGTCAAAGGCAACAGTGCTGAGTGTTTCGTGAGCCAAGGCCAGCCACTCACTATCAGACACACCTGTCCGGTGTACCTGATAGCGTGTGGCGGAAATAAATAGAGACATGATGAAAATTCGATCAGTTCTACTGAACATAATGAGCAAACCTGAAGTGTGTGTGGCGGTTTCGTTAGGAATACCTGAACAGGTCTCAATTTTTAACAATTTGTTGTGAACAGTTTAAATTTATATTGTAAAGTTTTGTAATTTGCTATTCATTTCATTTCATTTCTGCAGAACTTTGGATACGGCCATACATGTATCAGGAATCATTTTTCCAAGAGAATGTAGTGAAATTCTAGTCGAATATTTGATACACTCATACGATTATCCAGTTGCTAAGAATCTCAAAGTAGCTGTCAGTCTTTCGTGTCGGGATATAGCTGCTCTCATTTGTGTATATTTCTTCTTAATCAATGGAGATACAAGTGCAGAAAATATAGTCAGATGGTTCATATCTTAATTCATTAAGGAGATTGTTGTGGGTAAATTTATTTCTTCTCTGCAACCATTCTTTACACCTTTGTTTGGCAAAAATTACAAAAAATAAGGAGACCAATAAAGAGCAGATCATCTTCGGAAGAATCCATCTATGAGCTTGTGAGCATTGAATCCATGTACTTGAAATATTAATATTTATATTTAATGATATAGACATCCACCAGGTACACCTCACAGGTACCCCTGAAGAGTATGTGTGCTCCCGTGTTAACAGGTACACCGGACAGGTATATCTGTTCAGGTGTACCTGATAGTGAGTGGTCGGCCTAAGACATATTTAATTCTAACAAAAACTCTCCGAAAAATCAAGCACCCCGCCTACAACCCAGAGCGAATTTAGTCGGGCAAGAAGCAACATCTCTATTTGCAGAAGCCCTCAACAAATCCTTTAAGGATTTACTCCACATAATTTTTTTACAGTACTCTCCGAATCTGTCAAAGGAAGAGACAAGAAGAGACAGATCTGTCTCTTTATTTTTAAACTTCTTTTCGAAGGTTTTTCCAAGTACAGATTTCAATAATCCTGAATAGAACTTGAGAACCTGAAATTTTTATTTTGTAAATCCATAATTTGTAGCTAGAAATCGTTCTTCCCGCCACAAACACGTGCCACAAATCGAATTCATTATATTAACACTAAATGGATGTTTTGAAGTTTTTTTAAAAACATTTTTAAATATAAAAAACATAAGTTTTGTACTTTTAGCACGAAAACTTTTCGTCTTGTCCTTGTATGCTTATAGTTGTGTGCACTGTCTAGCTGGCCCGGCCTTCCTGTTACTGAAAACCGAAGAATCACTCGACCAACTGAGGTCACTTCTAGATTTATGCAAACAGACACTCCCTAGTTTAAAAATACCATTTCTTTTATCGTATGGGTTATAATTATTCGTGTATAAGCTGGAAGCTACAAAAGAGATGCATCAAATATCAACGTAATTTGTTCCTATGCATCAGTTGAAATCTTGGATTTCGATTTTTTTAAATTATACCGTAGTTATATTAAATGGTTACATAAAAGTGATATTGCTGTTCATGTCTATTTGAAAGTGAGGAAAACAGAAAAGAATTCTACATGTTAAAAACTGACCTAATTACATTTATAAACTGTTTCTTGACTTTTCTCTCCAATATTTATTGAAAAATATTGAGAATAAGCTCAAACTTAATTGACTTACTTATATGACATATAATAATTTATATTAAAAAGTACAAAAAATATTATTACAATCCAAAAAAAAAACCAAAAAGTATGATATCATTCATCTTTTTCATGCATATTATTGGTAATTGTGGGGCAGGTGAACAATTATTCATTATATTTTATATACTGGATATTTTCTACATCTCGTAATATAACGTTGTAGTTTTTGTATGTTAACAATCTTCTTATAATAAATTATAATCTTTCCACTGGGATATGCCAATGCCTCAGGCAATATTAACGCCTATTAACGCCAAAATGCATGAATTGGCTCATTTTTGAACCTTCTGATTCCTTAGAATATAATATATGCCACTAGATTCTTCGGATAACATGTTTTTTTGTAGTACTCTGGCCACCAACTCTTGTAATCAATTACGTCTTGAGCATTGACCAACATACATTAAAGCGGTTATTTTTACCTGAAGTTTTTACCAGCTGAATGTTAGGGAAAAGTTACGATTTTTTTAGCTGTTCATTTTCTTCCATGGTGTATAGACGGTCTACTTTTCTAATTTTTTTTTAATCACCGCAAAGCCCCCATCACATGGTACGAAGGAACGACCCCTAATAGGAAAATATTGGTCTTACATTTTTCGAGCGAAATCAAAAGAAAAAAAACCCGTAACCCAGTGTGGTTTTTATTTTGCGCTCCACAACCGTCAGAGAAAACATGACGATATTTTACCAACGACACGTTTTATATAAAATACTTCATGAGTGATTCGGGCCCTTCGTACTGTTACCCTCATGATACAGGAAAAACTTTGCTTTTCCTGTTTTATTATTGTGAATACAAAAAACGTTCGCTGTTACCTGGCGAAGGTAACCTCTTGCATCGGAATTTGTGGCAATTGCACATTTTGTATAAAATCTATCTCCAATTTTCTTTTTGGGACTCTGCTATTTCGGTCAATTGTTACTCCGTGAAGAAAACAGAAGGCTAATTTACAAACGGTAATTTTCTACTACTTCTATTAGGTTTTTATTTCTATCAGATATTCATTTATTTATTTAATATCAATCACGCTACTATTTTTATTACCACACACTCCCATCAATATTTTATTACTTAATCTTACAGCTAATAATATAATAATCGTGTACCGGCCGCAAGACTAAAGATCATCAAAATCCCACAAAAAGCTTTTAACGAACGAAAAAAAAGTTTGTCGAATTTGGACACGGCGCGACCGATCGGCGACCGGTCTCATAAGTCCTTTTATAGAAAAGAAGAAGATATGGATCGATCTGTCGAGTCAGCTTTCTCCAGCATACACGTAACGAGTAGCAGGAAGGCGATTTTTGAGGGTTTAAGACGCTAATTGACTATTTGTTAATTATACAGAAAGAGAATCGGTATAATGAATGTTGCTGCTATTTTAAATTACGCTTCTGGACGCTTTAGTCACTAAAGGGGAATTAAATATATATTTCGTGTATCTTAATTTTTGCTACAATATTAAATCATTTCAAAGATGCTCATAATTTGGATTTTACGACAGTAAAATACTTTTTATATTGTTCTAAAGCTATTTCTTGTGGCATTTTCTTTCTCAAAAGAATAGTGAATTTTCAACAATTGACCGAATAGAACAGAACAACTTAGAACAAGATCCTACAGCATACACAAGGACACACATTGAGATCTATTTTATCTAAAACTAAACCTAACAATGAACAAGAAAGAACGAAGAATAGGGATGTTCACTAATTTTTAAATATTGTTAAATTCAATAGGTTATAACATATATAAAAACATAGCAAACATAAAATTGTTTAAAAATATATATTTCTTAAGATAAATCAATTCTTAATTTCAATTCTGATGGAGGCTAGAAAAACGGCTCCTCGCAGCGAGGCTACGGTGTGTGACGTCAGCAGTCGTATCGACAACTTGTTTTGTATACGTATTTATGAAGTGTGAGCAGTTCTTTAAGTATTTAATCACTGATAATGAAGCCAAATAAGTGGTGTTTTGTTCCTGGGTGTCTAAATACATTTAAAAACAATTCTGAGAATATTTTTATTACAGTTCCAAACAATTTAACACCATATTCATATAAAATTGTCAAACCACAGGTTTTTATATCTGTACCTCGGAGGGATACAACACTATGTCCATTTTTTCAATTTTGACACTTTTACAGACTAATAATTAACTTTTATAACTTTATTTAAAGGAATAGAGCACTAGGTCCTAAACCATTTGCTGATAAAGAAAGTGACTTATAGTATAAGTACTTATAAAATACCGTGTGAATTTTTTAGCAGCTTATATTTGCACTTAATAGCAATATCATCCATTTAAATCAGATTTGATAACCTTGTACATATTTATTAATTATGAAACACCTTTAATCCGCTTTAACCATTTAACTTATATCCTAAAATCCTATCTACATTAAATAGATCTATGGCCATTTCTACTATTTGCAGTATTATTTATATACCATCTACGTACTTGATATTAAATGGTTCGCTCCTTATATAATACAAAATGGCATCATGATAGAGGGACGCAATATAATGCTTGTTGTACCTTTCTTGTAATTAATGAGCAATTATTTACATCCTCAGTACTACTCAAGGCTCTAAGGGGTGCATATAATTAAGGATGGTCTATGCCGAAACAATAAGTTAATGTAGCAGCGATCGCATGAAATTGTTGGGGGTAACTGCAGCATGAAACAACCGTTGTAGTTAACTAGTCATTTAAAATTGTTTCTAAAAATCTTTTATAAAAGAAATAATATCTATTATATAAAAATGAATCGCAAAATATGTTGGTAAGCGCATAACTCAACAACGCATGGACCAATCTTGACAATTCTTTTTTTAAAATGTTCCTTGAAGTCTAAGGATGGTTTTTACGGCGAGAAAAATTCGAATAATTTCCGGGAAAATACTAAAACAGCCCTTTTCTTTTTCACATACAAATATTTTCTAACTAAATGTAGAGTCAATTTAAACTTTATTGTTATTCAATAAAGTTTATATTAAATTACAAGTACTCACTGCTGTCCAAACAATGTAGGTGTGTTCCCAACGTCGAAGAGTCAATTTGCGCTTTATTGTCGCTACACAAAGTTAAAATTCAATAAAATGTATGTGTGTGCGCGTTCGTGTGTGTGCGTGTTCGCGTTGGAGGATCTAATGCGTTCACAAAAAAGTGATAATAGTGTGAACCCGACCAAATTAAAAAATCAAAAAATGTAAGAGCTATAGATTTGATTAGCCTCGCAATATTCTTTCTTTTGTTTTAGTTTTAACGAAACCTGACTTGAGCACGCCTAATGTTCTCCGCTCCAAGTAATTGATTGCTGATTTGATATGTTTTGCTCGTCTTAGGGCATTAGCCTTGATTCTGATGTTTCTATTTACATTTCTGCCGATTATTTTTCAATAAAGTCAATATTTTACAAAAATTTCTCGGAATGTGATCTCGAGGCAGAGATGTCAGTCTAATTTTCAGTATTTGAACAATTGGTGTTCCTTGAAAGACGATACATCCGCAAAAAGAAACCATTTATCAAACAGTGTCAAGGGTATTTAGATGGAAGAAATAATTTATCTTAAATTTATAGTATCACTTCTATAGTCTAAATCTTTTCACTCCACCCCCGTATATAAAGTCGAAAATTATATAAACTATAATAATATATTTTTCTCTGTGGCGTTCTGTACATAATTCCGAAGATTTTCTAACGACGACGATGACATAAAAAATAACGGGCACGGTTTCGTAGCACATAAAACTTGTCAAACTCCTAATGAGTATTATTTTTCTTATAAGTACGGCATCGCAGCAACGAGTGATACGAGAAAACGAGCTACAAGTTCCTTTTGAAATTTACGGACACGAAGAAACCATTATAAATTATGTACCATTGGTTGTTTCGACGGTACTGGTACTGCCTGCTAGAGAATAGAATGACTCGGGGGCTTTCTTGCATTGTCAGTGGGCGGGTACTCGATGCCTTCACTGCTCGAGCTAGTGTGACTTCGATTCTTGTATTTTTCGCTGGCATGAGCTACATAGGTTAACGAAAACGATGAAAAAAACGACTGATCGATTAAAAACTAATGAAAGGTGTCATATCACTCTGCATTTTCTCCCTTTTGAGCCTTCGGTTCTGATACTTGATGAATTTTCAGTAAATACGAAATATGTATCATAGACTAGACGGTATTTGTTTTGGGTTGGGTAAATAAATGATAATTTAACTAAGCGTACACTTCAAAAGGTGGGCTAAATTTTTTATTAACCAATTTGTGAAAAAAATGACAAAAATTCAATGATTTTCCACTTTTTCGTTGCTATACCTGCTATAATTGAATTGTTTCGTGTTACAATTGGATTTTTTATAAAATAAAATTTATTGCAAATTGATAAAAATATTTATTGCAGAATTAGCAAAATATTTTAAAATGGGCCAAAAATTAAAGTTTTTTTAATAATTTTTTTCAGATATTTATTAGCGAGCCACATACAACTTTTGAAAAAAAGTTATTAATTTTTTTGTATATGAAAGGGCACCCAAGCTTTCAAATAAAAGTGGAACCACTGAAATCAGGCAGATTTTTAGAGAGGAGAGACAGGTAACCGTCTTCGTCGTATACCTCATGTCTTGCTCATTTTCAGTAAGAACCACCTGATCATCTTCAAAGAGACTTGTTTACAAGACTAATTTCCCTATCCATTTTCTGTCATTTTCTTGTCCACTGTTTAATTTTTTACAGAGAAAGATTTTAAACAAGTTCCGGAGAAACAGATATCCTGTTGAATAACTTTCATCGTGAGAGAAGTCAGAAGTCTAGATAGAATTATGACTGTCAGATTGTGATTCAAAAATAAATCGTTCCCAAGGCGAAGAATTCCATGGTTTTGTACAGAAGTGAAGGAAAAATGTAAAGAAAAGAAAAAAGCTTATCTGAAATACATGTCAACCAAAACACAAGAGGCATACCATAATTACAAGACAATTAGAAACGAAACACATGCACTTGTAAGGAAAATAACAAATGATCACTGGGAATGCTTTTCGAAATATGATTTTTACGGTCTGCAAAAGGAAATATGGCGCTTCATAAGAGGTCAAAGAACAGAGGTAAAGGAACAAATAGAATCAAAACACATAGAAAAGGATACGTGGATTGATTACCTAAAAAAGCTCTATGCAGAGGAAGAACAAACGACGCTAGAAAGTACTGAAGTACTTTCGGAAAGTACTGAAAACCCTGAAGAATAGAAAAGTAGCAGGTAAAGACGGGATACCAAACGAATTACTGAAATATTGTGGAGCAGCAATCTGAGAACACTTAACAATATTAATTAATAAAATTATAAAACACAATAAAATACCAGAAGAATGTAGAACGAGCGAACTAATTCTACTATTCAAAAAAGGAGATAAAAACAGCCAGAAAACTAGAGGTATAAATTTGTTAAATACTACACTAAAACTTACAACTACAGAGGATAAGTTTAGCAGATGAACAACGGGGTTTTCATAGTGGAAGATCGTGTACAGATGCAATATTCGTTATAAAGCAAATTACTGAGAAATCACTAGAGTATAATAGACCAGCAGTTCTGTGTCTGATTGGTCTAAAGAAAGTGTTTGAAAGAGTAAGACTCAAAGATGTAATCCATCTTCTGTATAATAGGGAAGTTCCCCTAAATATAACAAAAACTATCGAAAACATCTACCAAAACAACAAAGTGGAAGTCAGAATACATGGACAACTTACAGAACCTATAGAAATAGGCAGCGGAATAAGACCAGGAGATTCATTTGGGCTCCATGCTTTTCAATTTGATCATTTGATCATAAAATCATCAAAGGGCGTTAATAAAGAAGGAGGATACAGAATGAGAAATAAAGAAATAAAAATACTGTGATACGCAGACGACGCAATATTGTTAGACCAAGTGTATGGTCTTAATATACAGGCTTCTGTACTGCAAAGGCTGCCCTAGAGAGTAAATTCCCAAGGGAAAAGGAAAAGAGGACGCCCTGCAAAAACTTGGAGAAGATCAATTATGGACGAAATGAAAGTCTTAAATCAGGAGAAAGGCTTTATGCAATTTCTGCTATTTTCCGATCACTGTTATAAAGTAGGTTTATTTGTTAAAACTCCAATCACGGTAAAACATCTCCGGAAGGTTGCGGAAAGAATGTTATTTTTCGATTGTTGCAGATAATTTAGTATATTACTGTTACAAATGACATCACTGCCAACCATTCCGAACTTTTCAGTAGAACTATGTTGACTAGTTTTTTAATAAACCTTACTATAATTCAATAACCTTTCACATATTTATATAAAGACAGTCTGCTAGTATCCTTGTAATATAATGTCTTTTTCACTTTTTCAGTTTCTCTCTTCAACCTTAAAAGCGAATATTCAACGCCACATGCATCTAGAGACAATCAGAACAAGAAACCATATAGAAAGAATGTCATAACGCCTTTTTAGTCCGCAACGTGGTGTCGTAACATCAATTGCTTTTGTTTAAAATGCGGTTACATATAAAGTACAGCAGAATGGCAGCCGATCGTTTTCAAAGAAATCGATCAAATTACAATTGAGATAGGCAAGTAATTCGTATTTGGTCGGGGATTACCATTAGATTAAGGTTTGGTACTAACAATTAAATATATATGGCAGTATGTGCCTTGGAATTTTTTTCGTCCGACTTCTTACCGGTGGCCTGCTTTTTTGCATGACTAGTGTGAGTGTTTGACCACCTAGCAATAGGTCCAAAGGATAGATATATCTCAAGTCTAGGTGTATATTATTTGCTGCTCTCTAGTAATGCTTTCTACCCCTATGTAAAGTTTACTGACCACTAACCCAAAAATAGTGATGAATGGCATTAACAACCTAATTATATTATAAAAAGCACATTGTATGTTGATGTATAGTTTGTTGTAATACGTCATTATAGTGTATTTTTATGTATGAGAGAGTAATAAAACAATAAATTATGTATCCAAATCCCTAAACTGTTGATACGGGTGACTCAATGAAAAACAGATATTTGTCAACAAGTTTACAGAAGTATATAGGAAAACAATTTTAAATTGAGTATGACCACCAGGTATAAAGGTTGGAGCAGAATAGAATACAATAGTTGTGAGGGTTACTAATCCCTAAATAAGGTTGCCAGTGTCGGAGTGATGGAGGTTAACAGGTACTAATGAATTTGCAAGAAATGTAAGATGTTTATTTTATTGGTTATATATAACCAATAAAAGTTTAATAAGTACCTACCTATTTGCAAAATAAAGTTTAATTCTTTAGATAAAATAAAACGTTTTATTTTATCTATTTGCAAAATAAAGTTTAATTCTTTGCCTATTTGCAAAATAAAGTTTAATTCTTTAGATAAAATAAAACGTTTTATTTTATCTGAAATGAGTGCATTCCACGAAGTAAGGGTTTCAACAATCAAACATTTAATTCTTTAATTCCAGGAATCTACGACAGTAATTGACTAGATAATTACTTTCTAAACTTATTCCACAGAAAATGTGATAGTAGGTTTTTCCATTTTGTATATAGGAAGGTCCAAGTGGCGTATTCAAAATTCTTAACAGTTCACTAAAAGTAGGTACTTCAGTTGCAAGGTGCAGTTTATTGTGTATACTAGTGTTATGGAAAATTTGGAAGTGCCGTGTAAACGCCGAAAAATTGGTCCTCTAACAGTTAATGAAAAAACATTAATATTTAATTGTTTTAAATCATTTACAGACAAACGTTTATGTGAAAGTGTTGATGAGACCGTTGAGTTAGTTAGCAGTACACTTGGTGTTGGGAAATCTACGATTTACAGAGTTATTAAAGAAGAGAAATGTGGTAGTTTTCAAATGCCACGTAATGCTCCAGGGAAACCAAAATTTCAAATAGAATATCATTTTAAAGAAGGACTTCGACGGAAAGTGCATGAATTCTTCTTTAGACAAGAATTTCCAACATTGGATAAAGTTCTTGTCTCAGTTTGAGATGATAAGGATTACTCAGAAATGAGTCGAAGTACGTTATGGAAACTTTTAAAAGAAATAGGCTTCCGCTGGAAAAAGAATCCCAGAAAGTCTATTTTATTAGAAAGAAGCAATATTGTCATATGGAGAAGACATTTTCTAAGAACCATAAAGGAAATGAGAAACCAAAAAAGAAAAATATTTTATCTTGATGAAACATGGATCAACGAGGGTCATACACCAAATAAATTTTGGCAGGATGAAACTGTTACAAGTCAAAGGCACGCTTTTTAAATAACTTATCTACTGGTTTAAACCCACCATCAGGAAAGGGACGCAGGCTGATAATAGTACACATGTTTATTAACTTTTGAATCAACTCGTACCGGTGACTACCATGAAGACATGAACGCTGATGTCTTTCAAGAATGGTTCGAACAAATGATAGATCTTCTTCCTAAGAACTGTGTAATAGTAATGGATAATGCAAGTTATCACTCCAGACTTATAGAAGGACTGCCCACAACCAAGTGGTTAAAAAAAGACTTGCAGAATTGGCTGAGTTCAAAAAATATTACGTACCATCCCGGATCTATAAGAAAGGAACTTTATTCGTTGTGTGCCCTTCATAAAGAAAAATTTTAAAAATACGAAATTGATGAAATTGCCAAAAATCGTGGAATGACAGTACTTAGATCCCCACCATATCATTATGAATTAAACCCGATTGAACTGGTATGGGCACAGATAAAGAGTGAAGTTTCAAGAAAAAATACCAGTTTTAAAATTCATGATGTTAAACAGTTGTTTTTGGAGGATGTAAATAATGTAAAACCTGAAAACTGGGAAAAGGCAGTAAATCACACTATTAAAGAAGAGGAAAAAATGTGGAAGCTGGACAATATTACTGATAAAATGATCGAGCCAGTTATTATAAATATTGGTTCTGAAAGTTCATCTTCTGAATCTGATTTGGATTTGTAACAAGTAGCTGTAAGTTTTATATTAATATTTTTATTCGTCTATATAACATACCTTAGACGGTTTTAAAAACTCTTTTTCTCTTTTGTAATTTTTAAAAATTAAAAAAAATGTGAATTTTTTAAAACTCTTTTTAATGTAGGCCAGTCAGTTCTAATATAGTGTGTGATAAAAGAGGTCACTTTTGTTTACATACACATAACACTTTATAACACTGAAATAATTCATTTATTTTTTACAATTATTCAAAGTAATTTTTCAATTAATCTTGAGCACGCCCATGGAGTGGTCGGAGCTACCAGTTAAAATTATGATAATTACTCTCTCGTTCATAAAAATAAACTATAATAATTATGTATGAAATTAAGGCCCATTTAAAAAATATTTTATTGTTTACCCAATAAAGGTACATTTGTTTTAAATTATATACTTAATAATATCATATTAGACTCGATATAATAACCATCTTCAATAAAAAAGTTTAGAAGTCCAATCACTCTTGGAAATCAAATCTGGTGTGAACCCAATTCCTTGTGTGACGAAATCATAAGAATTTGCTTAAATAACCTTAGTGCAAAAACAATAAAAAGCTTTTCGACAAAACTGTCGTTTTTTCAAAGCTAGAATTCCACTATAAAAGGCATAAAAAGAGTGAATTGATACAATGGCTGAAGCAAAAAAATATTATTTCTCAAATAAATTATCCGAGGCACAAAACAACAGCAAAAAAAAATATGGTTAACATTAAATCATACTATCCACAACTCAACTACAGAAAAACCGAAGTCTCAAATGCACCAAACCAAAACTAGGAAAGAAAAACATAATAACCATTAAAAATTAACAAGGACAACTAGAAAAAAGTAAACCTGATATAGCAAACTCAATTGTTCTACGCCGAACTGTGTCGATCTAGAAACGATCCTTCTAACTCCTCAAAGCAAAACTTGAAAAGGCAGATAACAAATGTCAACTCAGAAGTGATGCCTGAAATAAGCCACGAAGAAATAGAGAGAGCAGTAAAAGAAAAAAAGGAATAAACCTAGAGCTAGAAGATATCTTTAAGTCAATAAGCTGGATAAGATACTTTAACCATCTTAGATACGCAGATGATGTAGTACTAATAGCCGACACGTGGAATGCACTGAATACCATGATTGAGGAGCTACACACAGAATCCCTAAAAAAGGACTGAAAATGAATTTCAACAAAACTATTTGCCTAAGACAAATTATAACTCAATTAATTAACCTATCTCGTATCTCTGGATTAACCTCAAACTCTATGAAAAAGGCGATAGTGGTACCATTGTATAAAAGAGGGGACTCCAAGCAACCTAAAGTAGCTAATATCTCTTTCTACAGACATGTCAAAGATCTAAAAGTTTAGCAGGCAGTATGTTTTTAGACATGACTCAAGCACAGTCTCTGCTGCTACAGACTGAATTACAGAAATATAGAAGCAAACACACAAAGCTTACAAAGTTGCAGCATCTATTGTTATGCATTTGTTGGATATCCAAGCCTCTGTAACTCATTATTCAATAATTACTGTTATACTCGGTTCGCTATTCCCAGTCCGAACTGTCTAGTGAATTTAGTAATTATTTTTTTGCGAAGTTAGTTTATCGCTTCTTTGAAGAAGAAGCGATAAATCAAATAAATCAAATAAATAAGACGATCACAAAGGCAATAAGAAAATACATAAGAAACTACAATGTAGAAAAAACAAAACAGGCAATAGAGAAAAATAAGAACATGAAAGTTTTGAAGAGGAGCGTACAAAAGGGGAAAATAGAAATTAACAAACTGAGAAACAGCACTGGAGAAGAAACAACGAACAGAGATGAAATATTAAAAATAGTCGAAGAGTTCTACACAGAGTTATATAGATTAAGAAAAAAAGATAACAATACGGAACCTCCAATTACACTAAAAACTGGGGTATTAAACCAAGGGTCAGATTTAATGCCCGATATAACAAAATCAGAAATCAAAGAAGCCTTGAAGAAAATGAAAAATAATCGAACCCCGGGTGAAGATGGAATAGTATCAGAAGCACTAAAAATTAGAGGGGATGTATTACTTGAAAAAATTAAACAACTTTTCAATATCTGCCTTCACAGCGCCAATATTCCAACAGACTGGAACAACGCTACTATGATTCTATTGCACAAAGCAGGAGACAAAGCAAATTTAGAGAATTACAGACCGATTAGCCTCCTCAGCCATATATATAAGTTGTTTACGCGAATACTAGTTAAGAGAATGGAAAGAAAATTAGAGACTTATCAACCAAGGGAACAGACAGGATTCCGAAAAAGTTACGGAACAAATGACCATCTACAAAGTATAAAAACCCTAATAGAGAAAGCAGTGGAATACAATAAACCTCTAGTTCTAATATTTATCGATTTTCACAAAGCCTTTGACACAGTTGAGCTAAGCAAAATATTACAGGCGCTTAAAGAATGCAGGCTAGATTATAGATATACTAAATTATTATACAAAATATACCTGCAGGCAACAACCACTGTCAGATTACATACTAACAGTAATCGCATAAAAATAGAACGGGGGGTTAGACAAGGAGACCCAATGTCACCTAAACTTTTTAATACGGTGCTAGAACATGCTTTTAAGAATTTGGATTGGATGACAAAGGGAATAAAACGAGATGGAGAATATCTAAACGACTTACGTTTCGCCGATGATATACTTATAATAGCTGAAGATCTAGGTATGGCAAGAGAGATGGTACAGGAACTCGTTGTGGCTACAGAAAGTGTAGGTTTAAATATAAATATCTCGAAAACAAAAATCATGACCAATTTGGTACCCAACCAGAACATCAGTATTGGTGGAAAAGAAATAAAACTCGTAGATAGATATAAATACCTGGGACATGAAATTATGATTGGCAGGGATAACCAGACTCATGAACTGAAGAGAAGAATCGGCCTTGGGTGGGCAGCATTTGGAAAACTGAGAGAAACTTTTAAAAGTGAGCTGCCCACATGCCTAAAGAGAAAGGTATTTGATCAGTGCGTCCTCCCAGTCTTGACGTACGGAGCAGAAACACTTACCTTAACAAAAGCAGCAGCTACCAAACTGAGAGTCACGCAGAGAAGAATGGAGCGGTCCATGTTAGGAATAACTCTGCGAGACAGAATAACCAACGAAGACATCAGGAGAAGAACCGGAGTGACTGACATCATCGAGAAGATAGCCAGACTAAAATGGAGATGGGCAGGACACATAGCCAGAATGACAGATGGGCGATGGACAAAGAGGTTATTGGAATGGAGGTCAAGGGAAGACAAGAGAAGCGTCGGTCGACCACCTACAAGATGGACTGACGATTTAAGAAGACTCGATAAAAACTGGATGAGAGCGGCGCAAGATAGACGGGGTTGGAAACATGAGGAAGAGGCCTATGTTCAGCAGTGGACTCTTGAGGCTGGATGATGATGATGATGATGAAGTTAGTTACTTTTTGACAGACTAAAAGTGGCTGCAAATTACTATACAACCAAGCACACGTACTCATAGCCAATATTAATAGTAAACAAACTAAATAGTAAATAAAATAGAACTCTGCGAATTATCGACAATCAATATTTATTTATCTGCACCATATAATAAATAGTTATGTTAAATTATAACAACTAAAATATATTTTTTAAATATATACTATCAAAAATTTGATGGATTTAGTATACACTTCCACTATTTAGAATAATTCTTCTTTTTTTTACGAAAGAAGTCTGCAATAGTAGGATACTTGAGCTATTAATACTGATAAGTAGGAATTGTTGTGTTGTAGGTTTCCGACAATGAATCTGTCAAAATATGCCCGAGCTAAGCGAATGGAGTCTATGTATTTTTTCATACACACAAAATATGTATCACCTTACTTGAAGCATTTTTGCGTACATGATTTTAAAATTAATCATAAATCCTTTTAGTTTATACCTACAGTTTTTGTCTTATTATGGTATGTTTCATTTCCTCTACTCACGTTCGCGTGCAACTAATCGTCCCTCCAGGCTATTCTTCTTCTTTTCTTATAAACGGTTTATTACAAAATTACCTAGATATGTGTAATACCTTTGTAAATAACGATTTTACTTTGTATTTAGTAGAGCTTGTGTGAACGGTTTTCTACTACTCTTAGGAGAATGGTGATCTTTCTGTATAATTGAAAGCGTGAAGTGCTTTTTATTGATGGAAAGAATTTTTTAGCAAAAAATTCATAATAACCAAAAATGCACTATTTGTCTAAAAAGATGGTAAAACTTACATAATTATTGATGTTGCACTTTTGGTAAACATCAATAATAAAATACAAAACTATACTAAATTCGACATGGATCTTTGTGACTTTTCAATTCCTTCTGGCTTTAACAGAGATTGATAAACTCAACTTTTTTAGCGATTGAGTGTATATCAATCATGTTGGTGAACAATCCAAAATATTCTTTATGTACTTACGTGTAGCTTCCATGGGTGTTATGGCATTTTCCGTGTCGACATGGCATGTGTTTGCATTCGTCCTTATCTTCGCGACACGAGGCCCCCGTAAAACCGGGAGCACACGTGCACTTGTAGGAATCACCGACCGAAGTGCATTCTGCGCCATTACGACAGGGTTGCGACGAACAGTGGTCCTGTTTTTCGCAATGTTCACCTGAAACATAAACAAATTCTTTAGTTAAACACTTTTACAACATAAGTTGTGTGCAAATAAATTTGTAAATACACATTGGTGATTAAGGATGGAGAACGAATAGATAATTCGAATCAAAGTGCATTAGTTTCGTTTTAAGACTAGGTACTACTTTGGACAAAATTTGCGGTCCACCAATACCATCGATGCGCGCTGGAGATGGAAGACAGGCAACAATATAGAACGCCGTGAAGTTCGAACCGGAGTACTTTTCCAACCGGGTCTTTGAGTATTGAACAAAGGCCACCCACCGTCCTTTTCCTTCCCTTTCCTTCTGCGATCGAGTATTAATCGATCGCTTCCTTGTATGTACCGAGTAGTAATCGGTCGGCCACCTTTAACCTAGACTAAGAATTGATTAGTCTTCCCTTGTTTTTGGGTATTGACCAATTATCGAATAAGTATCGCTAATATTTATTTTATGCAGGTATCAGCAGAGGACCGCAGCTCCGTCGAATTTATTTACTATGATTCATTCGTATTTCCATTTCATTGTACAGCTGGTTCCTAAAAATGAGACGACTCTTAAAGCGTATTTTGTAGAAAATTGAGCAGTGTATTTTGGAGGATAAATACTTATTATTTACATACTGTCACTGTCACTGCCAAATCTTAAAATTTGTCAGATAACTGATTCTGTTCAATCTCAAAAAGTGGCTTCACATGCTAGCAAAGAACTAAAAGCAAGAATTGTAACGAAATTAGAAGATGGTTGGTCACTATCTGCCGTAGAGAACCATTTTAACGTAAGCAGAACCACAGTTTTTAACATATCTTTTTAACTTTAACATTAATATCTATTCCACTCATGAAGATCGTACGCTTTTGGAGAGATAAGAAGAGAATCCTTTTGAAGATGCGAAAACTGCAAGAATTATGTCACAGTTTCCGGGAACAAAGACAACAACTTGGCGCAGAATAAAAACATCGCATCTTAGGTACCGAACTGCAAAAAAACAAGCTTTTACACCACAACAGAAGCAATCAAGACTTATATTTGCTTTAAACCATTAGCTACAAAATCAAGATTTTATAGACAGGATAATATTTACAGATGAGAAAATTTTTCAATCTTCTAATAAGGGCAAAATTGGGGTGTATAGACCAGATAATAATAGATTTAATCGTCTATACGTTGATAGATATCGAGCAGCTGGTCATTTTAGCGCCAATGTATGGGGGTGGATTTCATCTAGGGGAATGGGAATGGTATGGTGTATTAATGGCAGGTTTGTTGGGCAGACTTATCTGAATATTCTAGAAAACATCATGTTTCCCAGTGTAGAACAGTTGCATCCAAAAAATAATGTTATCCTCCAACAAGATAATTGTACTTATAGGAGGTTATATCGGTATAATACTATACCTCAAAATGCTGAAGAGCTGTGGCACGGTATACAACAGGTTTGGGAAGAGCTCTCTGAAGAAGACAATTTCATAGTTCCTTTCACGCAGATGGACCGAAGACTACAAGCTGTTATCAATGCAGATGGAGATATTACAAAATATTAATTTTATTTTTACATAATTAAATTTAGTATAGCTCTTCCATACCCTCGCTTTCTTCTGCTTATGTTAAAATGTTTTGCTGCCTCTGATAGTGCCCAGTGAAATTTAATTTGGTTACAAATCTTGCTTTAAAATATTGTTGAGTTAGGTCGTTTGTTTTATTCCTTAATAATAATAAAAATAATAACAACAACCCTATTTTATGTAAAAACTATCATTTATATAGTCTTTATAAAATGCAAAATCATATCCAAATTTAGACCTTAATAATTATTACAATTTATGAATTAACATTTGTAATCAATTGTTTGTTGTTTTTTTTTTTGTGTATTTTATTATTTGTTCATAAACCAATCAAATACACTGCTCAACATGATCAAATCTTACTAAGAGTCGTATCAGTTTTTTTAGGAACTAGCTGTACATGTTATATAGAAGTTAATATTATTTTTGTTATTTTTTGAATATATTTTTATTTTGATTAAACTTACGTTTTACTGAGTCTACTATCTATTAGAGCTACCCGTCATAATAGTGACGAAACTTTGACAAACATAACAAGAGACACATGGTGAATTTTGCAAGAATTAATGTGCTTTTAAAAATCTAGTATTTTTTCATAAAATATTTTAAAAATCGCTTTCGCCATTAGAAGCACCATTTCCTTTTATTTTATTAACTAAATAATCGTATTTTTATTGATTTATGCCATAACAAAAGCTTGAAGTGCGTTTAGACGAGCCCCCACTGGTGCAGTCTGTTTTAGTGCCCGTTTTTCGGTCGCATGTTTAGGATTTATTGAATAATTGGCCATCTCATCAAAGACTTCAAGGAATATTTGACCTCCAAGTTCATGCGCAGCGCATACATTACTTAGGACTCTCAGTTCGTTTTCAGTGTGCTCTGCAATGTTCATTAGCGCGACGTGGAAGGATTCTGCAGCCAATACGGCACACATCAAAAGGTTTTAATTATATATTTATTGTGGTGTTTTTCGTGATGCATTTGGTCTTATTTGATTTGGTAATTCGTCGAATTTTGGTAATCAATTACAAAAGTATAACATGAAAATATTCATAGAGAAAACGAAAACTGTAGTAATTGAAGGGTACAGGGGAACAAGGAGGAATGCCACTTTTGTTTAATTTTTTAGGAGAGCATTTTTAAAGTAGACTAATATTAATCATATATTTTGTTATATATGGTAATTTAAAAAAAAAATCATACGTTTGGTATGTTTACACTGTGGTTTAAAAATTTTCATGTAATTTGGATAACAGTAGAACAACACATTGTAAGAAATACCTAAAGACCCGTTTACACGGGTAGAGTAATGATGCAAGTACTTGGTAGAGTAGAGTAACTCTACCCGTAAAAACGCTCAGCGCAGTAGAGTAGCAAGTAGAGTGCATAGTACGTGGTAGAGTAGAGTGACTAGCAACATGTGGCAAAGTAACTCTACTCTACTACCACCACCACCGCCAAAATATCCACTCGCCTGCGCACTCTACCCATGGAACGCAGTCAATTCTGGTAGAGTAGAGTAGGTAGGAGAGTGCATAGAAACGCTGTCATTCCGGCTGGAGTTGTATTTTGTGTATAATATAATATAATATAATATAATAGTAGCATAATAGTTTACCGAAGATGAACTTCATTTCACTTTCACTTTAAAACTTGTGGAGATGTATGGCGAATACCAGTGTTTATGGAATTTAGGTAGTGTACACTACAGAAATAAAAGTATGAGGCAAGCTGCGGAGGATGAAATCGTCGAAAGAATTGCAAAAAGGGGCTTTGGAGTAAACGAGCTCAAGCAAACAATTAAAAATATAGGTTCACTTATAATCAAGAGTGTTTAAAAATACAAAAATCAAAAAAATCGGGTTCAGGTTCAGCCGATGTTTACGGTCCGAACGTGAAATGGTTCACTCCTATGGAAGCAATTATGAAAGGTGCAAAAAGAAACAAGAAAACTGAAGGCTCACGGGTACGTTACAGGTTTTTATTACTTGTTAATGAAAAATACAATAAGAAATAAAAAATGTATTCTTATCAAGATAAAAGCTGAGGCCCCGTGTGTATTCCTTCTTTTCAGCCACTCTCTCATCCACTCCTTTTTTTGTTTATTTACCTCATCATCGATAGCTTCAGCGACCTCTGTTACAAATGCATTTGCAACAGTAGCTAAACAATTTTGAATCAATTTTCTTTTTCTTTAATTCATTTTGTACTAAACAAACACCCACTCCACACTATACTAGCATCAGTACTATACTTGTAACTCTCCTCGTGTGAACGGTATCAAGCCATTTTTGGTAGAGTAGCGAGTAGAGTCGACTCTACTCGCTACTCTACTCTCCTCACAACTCTACTCGTGTAAACAAGTCTTAAGAAATAAACTTTCAAGAATTTAATTTAAGAAAAGCAACAAAAATAAAAAGATAATACAATTTTGCTTAGTCCGTATAATAATAATATAATAATTGCGTATAATCCAACTTGTCCTCATTCAACATGTGGTAAGGGCTTTGAAATACTCTTCTGCATTCTTTGTGCAAAATCTGGACAGGTGCACAAGGTCATCAAACTTCGAAATAGGAATCAAACCTACAAACAGAATACTTAGTTCCCAATACAACCACATTAATTTATTACTTTTTCATACCTTCATAAAGATAGTCTCGTAGTTCAAACTCATTGTTTTGCAAGTTAGAGTGCTTTGATATTGGACGGCGGTTTGCGATTACTGCAGACTCAAAAAGACCATTATATGAATTTCGGTAATAAATAAAACGAGGATGCGATTTATCAATCTTGGCTTCTCGGAGAGGTCTAGTTTTAAAGTGTAAGTTTTGTTCAGGTGGTTTGACCATTTCCTAAATAGCAGCTAATCCACCTCTATTAAATTAAAAGGAGAAGGTTTCACTCTGGCTTGACGAAAATCTCCATCCATTCATTTGGCTGCTCTACTTTAGTTTTTTGGTTAATTAGGCCCATATTCCTATCTGTTTCAAGATAGAAATGACCTCTTATAGGAAAACATATTTTTATTTCATCAAATCTTTTTTCGTTGTGCACTAAGTTGTGGAGAAATCTTAAAACAGTATAATTCTTGTTTTGTCCTTCGCATGAATCACAGAAGATGGAAATACGTCGGACATTTATATTAAGATAATTGTATACGAAATCGTGCAACATTGAGCACACATCATCACCATCCTCTCTGATTAAAACGACAATTGGAAGTATTGTTCTGAAGCTATTTTCTTGTAGCATTTTAAAGTAATTACTATTTAAATGGGAATAAGCCACAATTTACTAATGTTTGTATTTTGAGAACGATTTCCGAAGAGGAAATTGAAACGTCAATAAACGTACTTTAACCTTTAATTGTGGCTTATTCCCATTTAAATAGTGACAACTGGAAGATTTTTGTTTTATTAGCTTACACTTAAATCTAAAATTTGCTATCAGCGGTTAGTAATCGAAACCAACATACTCTCCTGCCACGTGGAGTGGCTTCCTCTCCAATGGAGTGGAAGCGTGGGTTCTAAGTGAGGCTATGCTTAAACGCTGATGTTAGTATAGAGATGACTGATTACTAAAGATAAGCTAGGTCGACAGAGTAAGAAATAAGGGGGTCCTTAGACGCCTGAACCAAACAGCATAACGGGTCAGTGTTAAACTGTTTGTTCGGGCTGTTAGGCCGTTGTCTTCTGAGATTAGTTCTCGACGTTTCGCCAACACTAGGAGTTGGCATCTTCTGGAGATGTTACTGCTTCGCTTGTAAGCTGAAACTGACGCCGCGTTGTACTGCGGAGGCCATATTCATATTTTCTACTCGCGTCCCCTCCACTGGTTTCGGCGTGAGGGGACGTGCCGTCGGTTGTAGGTTTTCATTTTTCGTGATTTGCGGGAAGGGTAAGCTAACAGAGAAAATCAAGGACTGTTTAAAATCGGTGAAGGACAAACGCGACCCGTTAGCAACGGCTGGAGAATACCGTATACCATGAACATGTGGAATGGTATATGTGATAACCACATAATACCATTCAAAATTCGAAATTTTCGAAAAATTCGAAAGGTGCAAGGTAAACGTGGTCCTGGTAGAAGAATATCATGGCTGAAAAATCTAGACTATGGTACAAAAAATCGAATACGTCATTATTTAGAGCTGCTGTCAATAAAGTCACAATAGCGAACATAACAGTCATTTAACTAGAACAAGAATATTAGAAATAACACTGAAAGAAAATAAAACTGTATACATAGTTGGTATGAATTGAATGATCCCTTGCTTTTTTTAATTCCTAATCAGTCCAACCGGAATACCACTTTCTGTTGCAGTAGCTCCTTTATTTTCAATATCTTTAAATATTTTAATGCACACAATAAACCAGTTTAAAGATTTCGTACGCTACTGATATAAGATATATAAATGTTAGTCGCAATGGACTTAAGTACACACTCAGATAAGGAAGTCGCATTAACGTTGCATAAATATTACCCAGATCAAGATATTGCTAGTTAGTTAGAATTTTGAAATGCCCAGTTTGTGCAGCAATTTGCTTTGTTCGTCAAATATAACTTGTGGCACTCGGAGATTACCGTATCCGCCACTCCCCAATAGACAAATACGACAATGTTGGTCGTTTGAAATGCCTTTTTGGAACGATGACTAATTTATACTTTTAATGGTATCATGATACAGTATAAAAAACACTATTTATACAATAATAAGTAAATTTTTTGTCAAAATTGTATTATTTTTAACTCGTATAAACAAATTTTGACGCGGAAAATTTGTTTACACATTGAAACTCCTTTTGCTAAACGTAAAATATTCAGACTTCTGAAAGTAAAATTATAAAAAGAGAAATCTCAGCGATTACCTCTCAGCTTCTTTCTACATGTAAAACTGACCCCAGGCCACTATTATAAAGCACAAAGTGAATATCAAATAAGGACCACAACTAGTTCGTGAACTAGACATTCTTTAATAATTTATCAGAAAGAATGAGATAAGCATCTAGATGACAATAGCAGTTTGGCTGCTTCACTTTCCAAGATCGTTTATCTACCAATATGTGGTATTAACAAAGATTATTGTATAGGAAAATAGATTTAGAAGAGATAAAGACCCATAGTTCAAAAGCGAACATTCGAATTGGCAAGAATGAATTCGCAGAAGAATCGTCACAGTCTGCTAGTATGTAAAAGAGTTCCAAGTATCGGACATCAGACTGTGCCGTGGCGCATGTACCTCCACCACAATATATTGGATTCGAGAAATATGTTCAGGTTTAGACGAGATAGTTCATTCTACAATTATTATTACAGTTGTTGGCCTAAAGGATTCACGACGTATAATTATGGTATCGCGCAATATTTTAGATATATTTCTTCGACAAAAGCCTTATGGGTTTATAGAAAATTCATTTTGCACGTTTCTACGAATAGAAAAGGTGTTCTTAGTCATACACCAGAAGGTTATTTGTGGCAGCAATTTAAGACAACTCGTCGTACTTTTAAAAACTATTGTATAATTACAGAAGAGTAAATTAAAGCTTTAAGTAACTGGAGTGAAAATTTTTTAGATCCGCAGGTAAACGAGTAAAGACAACATACAGGAAACTAATAGTTGACAAGGCAGTATGGAAGTTGCGTCAGGAAGATCATACACTTATGGAATTGGAGGAAGACAAGACAGAGAAGAACATGGATCAAAAAACTATCAAAAAACCTCAGACAAAGGCAACGAATTTGGCAAAGAATAAGGATAAGATAGTAAGGAAAAAAACAAAAGATAACATAACGTCCAAAGATCAGGGAACAAAAAAGAAAAAATACAAAGAAAGCAAAAAAATATACTAAAAATAGTAACACGGAATAATATTAAGGACTGGAAAGATGGAAGAAGTAGCAAGAGAGTTAAAAAACACACAATAGACATCGCTGCGATACAAGAAGAATAAAATATTGAAAAAGAAAAAATCATAAAATAAAACAATTTTACAAAAAATCAGAGAAAAAAAATACGCATAGCATTAAAACAGAAATGGAATGTGTTCATAAATCCTATTTTAGATTCTACGATTTGTTTGGCCCATATAGGATCATGGGCAGTCTGGACAAGGAATTTCATAAACTCTGTGTTGTTCATTTAAATTGTTGTCAGTCAAATTAAGAATTTTATCGATTTTGTCAGTGACATCTTTGATATAAGGAAGAAAAGCTTTCGTATGATGAAGGTCTTAGTCTTGCTTGAGATTGAGTTGGAGATTGATTTCTGTGGATGCTCCTATTGATGTGATTTTTACGGTAACCGTTTTGGATTTATAGGGTTTGTTTTAAACTAGAGAGCTCAACGACTACTTGCATCTTGTCCGATCAATCAAATATAACATTCCAATTAAACAACACGGAGTTTGTGAAATTCCTTCTGCAGACTGTTCCCGATCTTATATAGGCCGAACAAATCGTAGAATCCAAAATAAGATTTATGAAAAGATTCCATTTCGGTTTGACTCATTGAAATCGACACGATTTGTTTCAGTTAAATTTCCATAGCAGCCCACTAATACATGAGTTCTTTTTACGAAGTTCGCAAGTGCATTACAAATGGATACCACATCCGTCAAAGCAGCTACAGGTCCCAGAAACTGCAGCCCAAAAACAAAGGCGATTAGAATTTGCTAACGAACATCTGGATTGGGACGACTATCAATGGAGTCAGGTTTTATTCTCCGACGAAAGTAGGATCTGCCTACACGGCAACTACAAGAGACGTAGAGTCTATAGAAGGCCAGAAGGGCGGTTTGCTCAATATTGTATACGAATATGCTCGATATGTGTCATATGGAGGCGGTCCTTGCATGTTTTGGGCAGGCATTTCCATGGATGGGAAAACCGAGTTGGTTTTCGTGCTTTGTTTAGGATATGGACGAGGTTTAACGACGGATCGTTACATCTGAGACATTTTGGAGGAACGTGTGGTTCCATACGCGGGATTTATTGGTGATGCCTTTATTTTAATGCAAGATGCCATACCGCATGAGTCACCACGACCTATCTGACTGAGATCGGTATACCTACAATAGATTGGCCTGCGTTGAGCACGGACTTAAATCCAATAGAGCATGTTTGGGATTAGCTTAAAAAAACAAAGGGTCCGGGATCGACCAGGGAGCATAATGGAATCGAGAGCTGCTAATGATGAATGAGAAGCAATGCCACAATAATTGAAAAGTCATCCGATTCATCCGAAATCGATTTTAAGGTGTAATTAGGAGCAGGGGTAGTAATATCCTTTTTGTAATTGACGATTTCTCTGTTCAAACCGTTACTTGCGTTCGTTCCGATGATGAATATTTCGGAAACTCTGTTAGTATTGCATATTGTTTTTATAAGGTGTCCTCCAAATAATGCAATAGCAGTTTTTGTAAGTTCGATAATAAAGCTATTGTTTGCACATAACCTCAATTTTCGCTTTTGAGTCGATTGTTTTGCACTGTTCTGCTCAAATTTGCTTTGTTAGTAAATATTTTTCCATGGATAGGTTTTGTACGTGCATAGATCCACAGTTTATACCTACAAATGCCCTGTAAGAGAAGTTTCAGTTTGATTGCTCCTCGTATACGTATTTAAATAGGTTTCATAATTTAAATGTGATTTCCTCGATTAATTTCAAGCCATATAAAGGCGAAACCGTTAAGTAAACACATCTAGATAACGAAAATTATAAATTTCGTCGGTGTTTACCATAAAAATGTTGCCCGAAGATTCGAGACTTGAGACGGGCACACTATTTGAATATGAATGTCGGTCCATTAACCATGGGGAATAAATGCGCCCATTTCGAATGCATCTCATTCGTCTTGTGGAGTGAAGATTCGCGTTAAAGTCCACAGATATTATAACCGGTCGCAAATTATGTAAATTTTTTCGGGCCTTCAATTTGTTTTCCGTCAAAGTGACATTGTTTTACGGGGGTATTTCGAATGAGAGACGAAACTCGTTTGTTGGAGGAGCATGTACGAGAGAAGATCAGTCAAGTTTTTAATGTATCTGAACTAATTTAGTGTTTGGACAACAATTGTACGATATTATAGATTGGGGCAGATTGGGGCTGATTGGGAATTAGTAAAAGCATAATGCAGCGTTTAAAAATTATTGACGGCAGATTTTAACATAGCTGGTGTGTCAAAAGAGTTTTGTAGATTCCTACTTTACACCTGCTACAAATTAACATTTCACAGACAAAGTGGATGGCAGTTGGAAATATTAATTTAGATCAAGGTTTGTTTTCGAAATTTTAAATTAGAAGCATTCGAATTGTGGTGCTATCGACGGATGATAAAAATATCATGGGTTATACACACTTCCAATGAAGATGTTCTTAAAATGATGAATGGAGAAAGTTTGCTCACAAACATCTTAAAGAGAAGAAAAAGGCCATGTAATTAGAGGACTCAAATACCATCTACTTCGTCTTATAATATATGGAAAAGTGTACGGAAAGAGATGGATTGGTCGAAAGAAACTTTCATAGCTACGTAATATTAGATAATGGTGTGGCATCACAGTAGAAGAATTATTTCGCGCAGCAGACGATAGAGAACGGTTTCAGAAAATTGCAGAGACAAATTAGAAAATCTTGTACGAATTCGATATCGTTTGGGAGACGCATCATAGAAAATGTGGAATGAAAGCTTTAATATTTTTTATCTGGACGAAATGTGTATTAATGAAGTACATTTTGGAAGAAAAGTAGCCTACTGGATTAAGATTTTTAACTGGTGAAGGTGGTCGTTTGACTGACATTGGAGAAGATAAAGGAGTTGTGCATCAAAATTTGTTAGAGTCTGTTTCAAACTCTACGAAAGACTACTATGAAAAAACGACTTCTGAAGATTATTTTTTTAATAATGATAAATTTCCTACGACAATGATGTCGTAGTTTTGGATAAGTCAATTATCATTCGATATTAAAGGAACTTTTACCTGACAGTAATAGTAGTTTCTCTAAGAATAATAAAAACAGGTAATCTCAATATGCATTAGGTCGGGAATAAAAAGAAAAAGTCATTGGTACCAAATCTGGTCAGTAATATGGATGATTCGGCAATTTTATGGGTAAATGGTGAACATTTTTAATGATTATTCCATGCTTCTTTATTGTTATTGTTTAGTGTATTTTATTTAATCTGCATCAGTAAAACCTTTTCTATTACCCACTATAAGAACAATATATAATCGAGAAATAACTTTGAGAATAAAATCCACTTGATTGTGCAAAATATTGTTGTACTGTAATGTCATTAATAAACTTATTTGAATGGTATGAATACGAGTAACAATAAAATAGAGTTTATGTTCCTCACAAAATTTGCTGGTATAAAAAACACTGTGTAAAGGTGACCATACATGGAAATATAATAAAATTGAGCGTTTCTTACCTGTATACCCTGGGGCGCAGGCGCACTGGTACGACTCCAAGGACCGCAGAGAACACGTGCCCCCGTTCAAACACGGTTTCTGATCGCATGAATTCGCTATTCTGATCTCGCACAGCGAAGCACTAAACCCGAGCGGACACTGACAAGTGAAGCTCGGCGCTTCACCCGGTGATACGCGGACCTGACACGAGCCGCCATTTTGACAACGGGGGCCTTGCGACGGGTGGCACGGATTCGGGTACTGGCAGTATTCTCCGACGTATTTTGAGGTGCAACTGAAACAAAAAATAAAAATTAGGATCTGATAGAATGTATTTTAAAGAGTGTAATTTGCAAATTTCATAATCTATTACAACTTGGTATGGTATATTATAGTATAGTAGCTGACTTTGGTCAGATCATTGTCCACTGGACTATACGTCATAAGTTTTGAGTCATCAAGTTAAATTTTTAGAAGAGTTTATTATGAGAATATCTTCATTATACCGTATCATCAAATAAATGATAAAGAGGTGCTATGTTGGCTTTATACGCGTTATAGTTTATTTTTATGAACGAGAGAGTAATTAGCATAATTTTAACTGGTAGCTCCGACCACTCCATGGGCGTGCTCAAGATTAATTGAAAAATTACTTTGAATAATTGTAAAAAATAAATGAATTATTTCAGTGTTATAAAGTTTTATGTGTATGTAAACAAAAGTGACCTCTTTTATCACACACTATATTAGAACTGACTGGCCTACATTAAAAAGGGTTTTAAAAATTCACATTTTTTTTTAATTTTTACAAATTACAAAAGAGAAAAAGAGTTTTTAAAACCGTCTAAGGTATGTTAAATAGATGAATAAAAATATTAATATAAAACTTACAGCTACTTGTTACAAATCCAAATCAGATTCAGAAGATGACCTTTCAGAACCAAGATTTATAATAACTGGCTCGATCATTTTATCAGTAATATTCTCCAGCTTCCACATTTTTTCCTCTTCTTTAATAGTGTGATTTACTGCCTTTTCCCAGTTTTCAGGTTTTACATTATTTACGGCCTCCAAAAACAACTGTTTAACATCATGAATTTTAAAAGTGGTATTTTTTCTTGAAACTTCACTCTTTATCTGTGCCCATACCAGTTCAATCGGGTTTAATTCACAATGATTTAGTGGGGATCTAAGTACTGTCATTCAACGATTTTTGGCAATTTCATCAATTTCGTATTTTTTAAATTTTTCTTTATGAAGGGCACACAACGAATAAAGTTCCTTTCTTATAGATCCGGGATGGTACGTAATATTTTTTGAACTCAGCCAATTCTGCAAGTCTTTTTTTAACCACTTGTTATGGGCAGTCCTTCTATAAGTCTGGAGTGATAACTTGCATTATCCATTACTATTACACAGTTCTTAGGAAGAAGATCTATCATTTGTTCGAACCATTCTTGAAAGACATCAGCGTTCATGTCTTCATGGTAGTCACCGGTACGAGTTGATTTAAAAGTTAATAAACCACCTTCAACAAAACCGTCTGAACTGCCAATGTGTACTATTATCAGCCTGCGTCCCTTTCCTGATGGTGGGTTTAAACCAGTAGATAAGTTATTTACAAAAGCGTGCCTTTGACTTGTAACAGTTTCATCCTGCCAAAATTTATTTGGTGTATGACCCTCGTTGATCCATGTTTCATCAAGATAAAATATTTTTCTTTTTTGGTTTCTCATTTCCTTTATGGTTCTTAGAAAATGTCTTCTCCATATGACAATATCGCTTCTTTCTAATAAAATAGACTTTCTGGTATTCTTTTTCCAGCGGAAGCCTATTTCTTTTAAAAGTTTCCATAACGTACTTCGACTCATTTCTGGGTAATCCTTATCATCTCGAACTGAGACAAGAACTTTATCCAATGTTGGAAATTCTTGTCTAAAGAAGAATTCATGCACTTTCCGTCGAAGTCCTTCTTTGAAATGATATTCTATTTGAAATTTTGGTTTCCCTGGAGCATTACGTGGCATTTGAAAACTACCACATTTCTCTTCTTTAATAACTCTGTAAATCGTAGATTTCCCAACACCAAGTGTACTGCTAACTAACTCAACGGTCTCATCAACACTTTCACATAAACGTTTGTCTGTAAATGATTTAAAACAATTAAATATTAATGTTTTTTCATTAACTGTTAGAGGACCAATTTTTCGGCGTTTACACGGCACTTCCAAATTTTCCATAACACTAGTATACACAATAAATTGCACCTTGCAACTGAAGTACCTACTTTTAGTGAACTGTTAAGAATTTTGAATACGCCACTTGGACCTTCCTATATACAAAATGGAAAAACCCACTATCACATTTTCTGTGGAATAAGTTTAGAAGGTAATTATCTAGTCAATTACTGTCGTAGATTCCTGGAATTAAAGAATTAAATGTTTGATTGTTGAAACCCTTACTTCGTGGAATGCACTCATTTCAGATAAAATAAAACGTTTTATTTTATTTAAAGAATTAAACTTTATTTTGCAAATAGGCAAAGAATTAAACTTTATTTTGCAAATAGATAAAATAAAACGTTTTATTTTATCTAAAGAATTAAACTTTATTTTGCAAATAGGTAGGTACTTATTAAACTTTTATTGGTTATATATAACCAATAAAATAAACATCTTACATTTCTTGCAAATTCATTAGTACCTGTTAACCTCCATCACTCCGACACTGGCAACCTTATTTAGGGATTAGTAACACTCACAACTATTGTATTCTATTCTGCTCCAACCTTTATACCTGGTGGTCATACTCAATTTAAAATTGTTTTCCTATATACTTCTGTAAACTTGTTGACAAATATCTGTTTTTCATTGAGTCACCCGTATCAACAGTTTAGGGATTTGCATACATAATTTATTGTTTTATTACTCTCTCATACATAAAAATACACTATAGAGACACACAAATAATGCAGTTGTCTTGGGAAACATAAAGTTTCTACAATTGTTTTGGTCAATAATAAAGCATATATATATAGCATATTTCTATTCTATCATAAATGGAATTGATTTGCGTCAGTTTAGGGGGTTGAAGATATCAAAAAACAATGTATGCACAATTTTGCATTAATGTTAATTATAAAAATGTGTTCAAAATACGGATAGCGTTCATCAATTATCTTAAACAAGGAAAAACCAGCAATAGTGGATACCAGACAAACAAAAAAAAAGCAAACGCGTCTATCAACTTACATTAAACACAGCTTATAGTAACGAATTTTCACGCAGAATGGTAGATAAATAAATTGCCTTCTTAAATTTTCAACCCTTCTGCTATGTGCCAAAATAATTTTGTTTTATACATTTCATGGGCAGACCAACGATTATCCAAAAACTGAAACCAATAATTCATTATACTGTTAAGCCTGTAAATTTTCCAAGCAAACAAAATCAATGACAAAAGGAACGAATGATTGGAAAAAGGTACAAAAAAAATGTCAGAGCATGAAAACTTCAGTGACCATATTAACTGCATTTTAATTTTCATAATAAGATCTAAAATTACAGGACCCAATGACATTTAACTGAAAACTAAGTGAGCTTCATTTTAAAAGACAGAAAAATCCCAATACACTTAAAACGAAAAACCTGTGACACTTGTATACTACCAGTTGCAACTTGGATTGAAAACTATGGCAATAACAAGAAAAATGGCAGAAAAATTAAGAGTAACTCAACGGGCCATGGAGAGGATCATGTTAAATATAAACCTCAGAGACAAAATTCCTAACATCGAAGAACTAAAGTAACCGACATCATGGAAAAAATAGCGACATTGAGATGACAATGGGTAACACATGTAGCAAAACAAGACACCAACAGATGGTCTTATAAAGTGACATTCTAGAGACCTCGAGAAACGAAAAGAAGCGTGGGAAAACCCAAAACGAGATGGACAGACGATATAACAGCTGTAGCTGGAAAGCAGTGGATGAGAATTGCAAAAGATAGGAAAGCGTGGGAAGCAATTGGAGGAGGCCTATGTCCAACACGGATAAATGAAGGCTGAAGAAGAAAAAGAAGACCTACTTAAACGTGTGGTAGCGACAATCAAATTTATCTTTCGTTTTTCTTCATCCACTTTTTAGTGTTTCCTGGTAAAAATAAAGTATTTTTTCAGTGAAAGTAAGTAATGGTTTATTATATAGTTGCTTTGGAATATTTATCTGAGCTCGATCCATTTTTGAGGAAACATATAAAAAATGTGCAAACTGCGGCAGCGGTACTATAAACTATTTGTCATCTACAGTATGTGATTAATTTATTACATAGGTCAAACCTATGTATCAAACGATTGCTTTTGAATGAGGAAAACAAGCGAATAACAGCAGCTCATAACCAAAAATCGCAGAATAAAACTATATATGTGGTCTGCGTATATTTTACCAACCGTTACGATAGCACCTGAATTAATCAAGATAAAGATCCCCATATTTCTTCGTTTCTTTGATAATCTTTAAATTTTTACTAAAACCGTCCAGACGAACATTTATTCTCTGGTCCATATCACCGCGGACAACTTCATATGTAATGTAATGACCCTTGATCATTAACATTAACCAACCCATTCCTTATCTAAAAGACGAATGGTAACTCCCGAGTACATATACGAAAAAGCTTTAATGGCATCTCATACTTAGTGAATGCTTAAAACCGACTAATGGTATCGCTCGGCAGAGAAAGTATGTTGAATGGATTGTATTCATAAAATGTGTCCATGGATAAAAGTGTATTTTTTATCCAATTGCTTTATTGTAGTTTTTTTGAGGGAAAGTATTTAGAATTCTTGTGGTGAGATGGTAATTATTTGATTAATAACTCTACACTTTTATTTATGACAAAAAAAAAGATAGTAGAACAAATGAGACGGAATATGAAGTAACCTAATACCATTGTACTGGTTAGTTAACAATTTTTTGGTTTCTTAAGAAGTGATAAAGCTTCGTTTATTAAGTGAATATATAAAGAAAGAAGTTTATTTTTGACAAGCTTTCTTCATTAAACGATATTTTGTTGGTATTTACATTTATTACAATTCATAGGCATATTTTTCTTTAATTCTTTTTTACTTTTACTTTAAGATACCAACTAGGTTGTTACAACAGCATTTTTATTCAACTAAAAGCCTTTTTTATTGCCCCTCACTCTACATGTACTTTTTGTTAATGAATTTGCCACATTATACATTATCCCTAAAGCCTTACACGTATTGTAGGTAGATGCAACAATGGACCACATAAAATAAAACAATGATTTACGATATAATAGTTATTGTCATATTTATCTCAACAATCTTCATGATGTTCTTTCAACATTTAATTATAACATGAGATTGTGTTATAACATAACGTTGATCAATCAATTTCAAGCTGAAAAAAATGGCTTCAGTCATTAAGTGTGATCGTAAAACATTCCACCACCAAGAAGAATGTAGCTGACTCGGATGAGAGCTCAGAACTCGGACATAATATGACCAAAATCTCTTATGTAAAAATTGGACAACCTCATTTAATACAATTAAAGCACTTAATATTATCAAGAAATTTATAAAAAAAATACAAACAGACTGGTAGTAAAAGAGCAGTTGTTAGTGACCGAAATAAAGCAAAAATCTAGCCTAAGGATAAACAATAAAAAGCAAATCGAGATTTTCTTGCAACAGAAATTGAGCTATATTGAAGACAATATTAAATATACAGAAATTTCTACCAAAAGATAAAATGGAAATGCACCATCATAATACCTCGGCCTCTATAAACTAAATTCATTTAACAGAAAAGTAGCCGTCAACAAATGCATGTACAGAACACGCGAAACCTGATATTTATATAATTGTACAGGGTTGTATTAAGATTCTAGCAGTCTATAACATCTAAATTTGAAATGAATTAATTTATAATTTTTAGGATTACTGTTAAAATAATAGTAATCAATGATTAATCTTCCAAAGAAGTATACTTTAATATTAGTTTTTGTAAACTGTCATTCACACATCATTAGATAATTGTGGTATTAATCAAAAGAAAGAAATATTGTGGTATTAATCAAAAAATAGAAAGTTGTTTTTATACATTTTACGCTTTAAGACCAATATTTGGAAATAAGTAATAATATTATCATTAATGATATAAAAAAGAGACCTCTTCTTGTGTAAAAGTTAGGGAAAATACTTATACATATATTATTGGGTAGATAGACTTATACATTTAACATTACATTAACATTAAAAAATAAAATTTATTAAGTCGACGTTTCGATTTCGCATACAGGAGACAAAACTATATATGAATCCATTTATAGATCGTCCCCAATATTGCATAGGCGACAACGCACAAAGGCACATACTTTGCGGATGTAAAACGAAAGGTTTTCTTTGAAAATGATGAAAAAAACTTTTTACTATTACATATAAGTAATATCCAATTACGAAAAATAAGTACTGGAAAACTACATAGGTACAATGAGTAAAATGGGTTACAGTTTTTCATTTTTAAAATATTCCATTTTGTTTATGTAATTTCGAATAATTTCGTATCTTTTATTTATCATTGCTACTCATTTCCACATCAAAAGCTAGATCCATCTTCAACCGGATGGGGGCCTTCTTCAAGAGCCACAACCTCTCTCTTGCTATAAAAGTAAGAATGCTGCGATGCTACGTCTAATCTGTTCTTTTTTATGGCGTTGAATCGTGGACCTTGAACGAAGATATGTGCAGAAAATTGAAAGCATTTGAGATGTGGCTGTATCAGAGAATACTTAAAATCCCGTGGACTGACCGAGTCACCAATGAGGAGGTCCTGAGAAGAATGAAGAAGAACCGAGAGGTACTGACCACCATAAAATCTCGAAAGTTACAGTACTTTGGACACATTATGCGAAATAAATCCAGATATGCCCTTCTATAAGCCATCCTGCTAGGAAAAATATTTGGACAACGGGGTCCAGGAATTACATGATGGATTTTTCAGACCTGTCGAAAGTCCATCCAAAAATGCTTGTCTTGATGAGGTGACTGACTTATCAATCCATGTTTTTCATTTAGTATGACCGGCGTTAATCCAAGTCTCATCTAAATAATATATTTTACGATTGCCATTCCTATAATCTTTTATCTGCCTTAAAAATTCTCTTCTAAAGATTACAAGGTCATCTCTGTCTGTAAGCATACTGTTCCTGCCACGTTTTTCAAATTTGAATTGAAGTTTTTTCAAAAGCTTGTAAAAAGGAGTACGTTTGAAATCAGGTAGATTGGGTCGTCGTTGACCTGTTGTAGAACTCTATCTATCGTGGGAATTTGATTTCTAAAAAAGAATTGATGCACTATTCTTCTTATCGCTCTAATAACTTTAAACACAGAACTATCCGATACTCCAACTTTATCGGTTACTCTTTTCTCAACAGCGGACAATATTAACGCCAGATTTTCTTGTAACTCGTGTTTATACACGTTTACAATTATTTCTTTAACGTTTACGCTTAAATGGCCTTTTTTCAATCTCTTTTTGGGGGGAGTTAAAGGTATGTTTACGAGTTAATCGGCAGAATCCGTGTCCGATATATTAATTTGTTTTAGTGACTGTGTATACAAACCTGCAAAATATTATTTACAGGCTAATATTCTAATAAAATAATAGATAATAGATAATTGAACAGATTAAAAAGGTCAATACTCAAAATCTTTATTTTCAAGGTGTTACAGAAGCGACCGATTTCGAGGCTTACAATATTTGCCTCATCCTCAGGCAAAGCAAAAAGTTTGTTTTGTTAAAAAATAATAATATAGATATCGGCAATAAGAAGTTTTCCGCTTACATCCAGGGTACTGTCTGTCTTCATCTTTTCCTTTATGACTCTATCTATTGTAGTGAGCTGATATGTTGATCATTATATATGTTGTTGTTGTCAAAGTTTTTTTATTATTAAAAAGGTAGGATTATCTTCTGGTTTGTAATAAAATTAAAAGTAGTTAAAGACAAATACACATACAGTATAAGCTGCCACATCCGGACTTAGTTTAAAAACTGATGGAAGATGGAAAATCACATATTATGCAGTGTGATGTCCATTTTATGTTGTTTTTGTCACAGGTTCTTACAAGGTAAAGACCTAAAGCTCTTTACTTAGTAAGACCTTTTATTTACATATGTATATAATGATCAACATATCACCTCACAATGATAGTGTCATAAGGAAAAGATGAAGACAGACAGTACCCTGGATGTAAGCGGAAAACTTCTTATTGGAGATATCTATATTATTGGTTTTTAACAAAACAATCTCTTTGCTGGGCCTGAGGATGAGGCAAATATTGAAAGCCTCGAAACCGATCGCTTCTGTAAAACTTTGAAAGTAAATATTAGATTGTGAGTATTGACCTTTTTAATATATCTTTTCAATTATGGACTGACGCTTGCAACCCTTTTATCATCATAACAATTATTATAATAGAGTCAAAATAATATTAAATTTACTTACTTCAGTTGAGAGAAAACAGCAAACACCTTAAAAATGTTCACAGTTCTAAGTTTATTTAAATAACACTATAATTATAAACCGACACTATAATTATACCAACACACACACACACACACACACACACACACACACACACACACACACACACACATATAAGTAAAAATTATATTTATATACCTAATTAAATTCAACAGACATGAATGTGATTCGTAAGGATTACTGAATCCATATCTGTTAAAACTGCAAATTATGCGTCTTTGTTTAGAGGTGTAGATTGTCGTTACTTGTGAGTTTCTACTTGTTACTTTTGATACGCTTTTGTATATAATCAGTTACAGTATAAGTGATTTTGTAACAAGGAGATACCTCTTCAGCATCTCTAGATTTTGGGAATGAATATATCACGCGTCCGTAGTGTTGATATTCTACTTTTCTGTTAGGCGAATATAATATAGTACTGTAACACATTTTTTTATCTCGTGGTGGAATATTTCGTATCGTTTGAGATCAAAGATCAAACAATAGCATGCAAAGAATTCTTCTGAATCTAAATCACATGATGACGCGTACTTTTCAAACAGTTCGATCCATTTTTTTCTTGCCAGTTGGTTGTGGACTACCCGGTGATTAATGTCGAAAGAAAGAAGAATATCCGTGCCTTGCCCTCTGCAATTAAACGTTTCAATTACTTTAACTATTTCCTGTCCAGTTGTGTGAAATCGAATAGACCGGCAATTTGAGGCAACAATAATAATTTAGTAATAAAAAAATTAACTTTGGGTAACCTTAAATTTTACCATTGAAACGACGACCGAATTTAACCAACGGTAATTATTTTTAAATGCTCAATTTTGTTCTGTGCGGAAATAAAATAACAACATAAAGGTCATTATTGGACATTATTGGAGCAAGTATGCAAATCAAAACGTGATAAGTTTGTGTAGAAATTTGTAGATTGTAGAAATTATACATACACTAGATACCCCCTGTTTATTGCTTAAACAGTGAATTCTTCCCGTTGTATATAACATATCAAACATGGAAATTCACAAGAATAACCACAGAAATTTTGGTGAACGCCCTAAAGAAGGCACAGAAATGCCATTCGAAGGGGTATTGGCATTGACCTTCACAAGTAAATAAACACACGTCGAGCAAAGATAAATAAACAGGCGTTAATCGACCCGAGATAGAATTGCAAAAGACACGGTTATTTGATAATATGTAAATATGAAGTACGAAAAAGACAATCGATTATTGTATTTGTTATGAGTCGACATGTAGTTTTTTCGGTCGGTAGCATTATTAACGTATTATTGTTGACCTAGATGGAAGTTCGTTTATCATTGCAGACTATAAGTAAGTTAATATAATACTTCGTGAAACCAATGCATATTATTATCAAAAAACTAAGGACCTAAAGATCACAACAAATGGCAGTACTTAACACACTATGTCCAACATTGGATGCTTGAAAGTTAAGAGAATAGACACTCACAAAAGTTAAATCAACGCTATTTTGCTGAAACCAATCAATAATAATTGAAGCTTTTAGTTTATCTTCTTCATCTGTTCATTTCTTTTCCTGTATTGTAACCGTTATTCAACATTGAAAATCTTATATACTCGATTTAGTGCTCGAAAGCAGTCTTTATTGCAGAAGATTACAATGGTCTCTATACAGGACTGTTCAAATCAGAAAAATTGTAAATATCATAAACTGCAAATGGGCATAATAACAATTTAGTATTTACTACATAATATTCAGAAGTTCTTCAATGATTGTTTGCGGAATTCGAACACATCGTTCCTGTACAGCAATTTGTATTTCTGCAATCGAGTTAGAGGTATCTCAATGTCCACAGCCTCGAAATATTGGGTTACTGTTTTTGCAGCATGTGCACGAGCATTATCATGATTAGTATGAAATGATCGAACCCAGTGAAATCAACATAAAGTAAAACATTATCTGCAATAATGTTCGTTATGTGCCAATCAACATGCATTCTTAGATCTACCTCAACAAGGTGTGTGCGACTGTTACAACTATAAGCCCATCTCGTAGCAAAATCGAACCGCCACCAAAACTAACATTTTTTGCTAGAGTACAGTCTTCGAAACGTTATTCAGCATCTGTTTACTCTCCTATGTCAAATGCTAGCCTGAAGTTGATTCGGTTAGGGAACCATGTTAGAATTCTTGTACCCGGGACTCCCACATGAAGAGCATTGGCTGATAGAGTACCCTATCGAACATCAGAGTGCTACAAGGGGGAAAGTTTATACTTTATATCTAATATAATTTATTTAATATTGTAAATCATATGGATGGAACTACTACATGATGGAACTACTACATAGGGCCAACATTGACCAGAAGGAGATCAGAATTATTCAGAGTCTATACTGGAACCAAATGGCAAAGGTGAGGATTGATCAAGACTAATATACGGATGAATTTGAAATTCGGAAAGGTGTCTGCCAAGGCTGCATACTTTCTCCGATGCTTTTTAATTTATATGTTGAAAATATATTTGCGGAAGCATTAGAAGACACGGAATTAGGCATTAAGGTGAACGGCATACCAATTAGCAACCTACGCTATGCGGACGACACAGTGATTATAACTGATAATTTGGAAGATCAGAAGTTATTACTTGATAGGGTGAATAGCATAGGTAAAACATATGGCCTCAAAATCAACATTTTGAAAACGAAATATATGGTCATTAGCAGAATCCCTCCAGAAAACCCGATAATATGCATAGGTGACGATCGCATAAAACGCGTGAAAACTTTTAAATACCTTGGCACCACAATCAATGACCAATCGGATCCACAACAAGAGATAAAAACCCGAATACAAATGGCAAGACAAGCTTTTGTGAAATTCAGACCGCTCCTATGTAATCAAAACCTAAATTTCGAAATACGCTACAGAATGGTCAAGTGCTACATGTGGTCCATCTTGCTTTATGGCATGGAAACGTGGACTTTGGAAAAAACATCTATCAACAAACTTGAAGCATTTGAAATGTGGTCATTGAGAAGAATGATGCGCATACCTTGGGTGGATAGAGTTCGAAACGATGACGTCCTTAAGAGAGCCGGCGTGGAAAGAGAACTCTTTGAATTAATTAAAAAACGCAACATTGGTTACCTTGGGCACATATTGAGAGGAGCAAAATATGAAATACCACATTTAATCCTACAAGGGAAGATCGAAGGTAGGAGAGGAGCCGGCCGCAAACAATTATCCTGGTTAACGAATATTACAGAATGGACAGGAATACACAATACAGGCGAGCTGTGTCACGCCGCCAAGAACAGAATTCTAGTAATGAGATAGTCGCCTACGCACTTTGGTGTATGGCATGTTAAGAAGAAGAAGTAAATCATATATAACCAAAAAACATAATTAATATTGTTTTAAGTTGTTGTATTGTTTTACTCACATAACCTATTATTATCATAAGGATTTTCAAAATATGTAAATATTAGTGACAACTAAATAATAGATATGTTAAAGTAATTACTAAAAACCACAAAAGATAAGATAATTCGGCCGCGAAAGCAATGCAGCCGGACACTCTGACAAACGTCAAACTGTATTCTACAATTAATTTCTTGTCAAATTGAGTGAATCGCTTATTTCAATAAAATGGTGGCTAGTATCTCTACAAATTCAAAAATTCGTCAGTTGGTGATTAAAAGTTATTGCTGAAATAATCCTTGAAGTGGTGATGAAATATATATTTCTAAAACTACACTGTGGAAGATAATTAAGCAGTACGAGAAACATGAAGTGTCTTGGATAAAAAAGGTAAAAGCCAGAGTCGTCCAAAACTGGTTTCTCATACAAATAGGAGAATATTAGTAAAAGTTTCCAAAAAAGGTGGAAGAAAAACTCGAAGACGAGATTACAGCTGAATGGAATCATGAATTTAATTACCACAAACTTTTTTCCTCTTGATCAATTATTGCCATCTATAAGAATCTTCTAATCGTCAGTTAGAGTCGGAGCAGGCAAAAATAGCGAATCACTGGAACTAATAAGTGTACCCGATATAATTTCAATTGTTAATCAGTTTCATCAGTACAACGTAATTTGTTTCATTGATTCGTCGTAGTAGTTCTGTGTTTGTGATCCAATGTTCTTGAATGAAATTTTGTTGATTTTAAAGCTACAAAATTGAGCACCTACTGCTTTTTCATGGTATCTTCCGAATAGATATTGAAAACGATCGGGTAGAACATACAACCTTTTCTAACCCCTCTAAACTGTTTACCGTTAGCACCATTTATTTGTAATCAATTTATAATTTCGAAAAAAAACTACGAATGGTCATCGTAGCTCAATAAATTGATTGAATTCATTTCTTGTCAAGATCACAGCGATCAATCACGGCGGCAAATTACATGAACGAGTGATGCCGAAAGATGTACAGCCATTCGGTAGCTATTAAAATAATAAATCTGAATTCCGAAGCGGTCACAATTTGGTTCCGAATCGATTATTCGAAAATCCATAATTGCGACCGCAAAAAACGACCCGGCGCAATTATATAAACCGTCGCAGGTATTTTTATGACACTGCTTCATTCTGATAAATTGAAAAATAATAAAGTAATGATCGTTGCCACCTGAGATATTGATTGCTCCAATTTCCTTTGCGTCATTCGCAAAAAATTAGTAGAAAAACTGATTCGCTTTACACACGCGGTTGATGGACTTCAAAACGCATAATCTCTATATCGAGGGGTTCGAGCGAAAACCCGATAAATGACAAAATTATGAAATCCGGTATTTTTATTTCTTCTGTATTAAAAACACGTCTTCTATCACTGAAAAATTTTTTAAATTGATATTAACATTTTTAAGCACAATAATTGACAAAAACCAAACATGGTAAAAACCGTTAACTCATATTTTTAAATAACACCAACCCGATAATATAACTTTACTATAATCTATTTCTAATGAGTGTAGAGTAATAAAATCTCATGAAGTATTCAAAAGCGCTACAGGGTAATCCGTCAATAATCCGTCAATAAATTCCGTCCGCATTGCAAAATTCTGTCGTTTCATAAAGAGCAGGTAGGTATCACCCTGTTTTAAGGGATTAGTCCATTGTTATCGACAGATAAACACTGAGCCAGAGGCGCGCTAGTGGGTTAATTGACAAAAGAATATGCATTCTTAAAAATCATATTAAAGGAAATAAAAATGTAATACAGCAGAACAGTGTTATTAAAAAAATATAAAATGTAACAATAAAATATATACGAACCGAAATCGGGAAATACTCACAAACACACACGAATGAACTTTACATATTGAAACACTTGTGGGGAGTTTAAATCAATTTATTCACAAAAACTACAAAAACTTTACTGGATACGTTATTACAATTCTACATCACTATAGTCTTCATCCGAAGAACTGTCATCATCCCCTGGTGTTATAATTATAGGGTCAACCACCTGATCGACCAAGTTGTCCAGTTCCCACATTTTATCTTCCTCTTTTAAAACATGCTGGATTGCTTTTTGCCAGTTTTCTGATGTGATTTCCATAATGGCTTGATCAAACAATACCTTGACATCTTTCATTTTAAATGTGGTATTGTGCCTTGCAACATATCCTTTAACTTGTGCCCATATAAGTTCTATGGGATTTAATTCGCAATGATATGGCGGTAGGCGTAGCTCAGTTACTTTATACTTTTCTGCTACATCTTCTACGGCATATTTTATGAAGCGAGATTTATGTTGTTTTACTACGGCTAGTAGTTCCTTCTTTATTGAATTCGTCTCAAACTGAATACCTTTATTTGACAGCCAGTTAATAATTTCTTGCTTTCTCCAAGCTGAAGTTGGTACCTTCTCTATGCGCCTTGAATGGTAGCTTGCATTATCCATAACCACGACCGAATCAGCTGGAAGAAATTTTAACATTTCCCCGAAGTAGTCTTCGAAGACATCCGAATTCATGTCCTCATGATAATCTCCCGTCCGACACGACTCAAAGCTTAACAAACCTTCTTTTAAAAATCCTTCTTCGCTTCCAATGTGAGCAATTATAAGCCTCTTCCCTTTTCCCGAAGGCACTTTAATACCCGTCGAAAGGCCTTCTATGAAAGCTTGGCGAGCACTTGTTACATTTTTATCTTGCCACATTTTTTGGACTATATAACCTTCGTTTATCCACGTCTCATCAAGATAAAAAATTTTCTTGTGCTCTCTGCGGTACTGTTTTATAGTTCTCAAATATTTTCGTCTCCAGCAAATGATTTCATCACTTTCCAGTAATAGTGCCTTTCGATTGTGCTTTTCCCAGGAAAAATTCATACTTTTTAAAGTTTTCCATAAAAGTTTTCTGGATATCAAAGGAATATCGTTATCTTGGCTTATCTCCATTAGTATTTTGTCAAGGGTGGGTATTTCCTTTTTAAAATAAAACGAATGAACTTTTCTTCGAATGTCACGTTTGGTGTCTTCACCTAAGATTTTTATTGGTCTTCCTGATTTTCTCTTGCATGGACTTAACTGGCCTGATATCTTTCTTTCTCGTGTTGTGAATTTATTAATTGTTATGTCTTTAATTTATAATGTCTTTACTAATTTATTATATTGTTCCTACTTTAATTTATTAAAAGGCACGATAATTTATATAAGTTTATTTCTCACTAAATAATACACATAATTTATTTAGACGAGCGTAACAAAAATATCGCGAGCGCGAATCTTCTTTATTAACTGGCCCTCCATATAAAAATGTATTTATATACGAAATCCTGATATACTAGAACAGCATCGAAAGATCGAGAAGCTTAGCCGGCTCATTCACCATAATTTTGGTTCTAGACTTCCACCGAAATTTCTACAATAAAACAGAATAATTAGTCATAAAAGTTAGGCCAGTATATTTATCGTAACATTGCCCCCCTCTTAAAAGATGGTTCCTCCTGGAACCTTGTCGGGACTGGAACCGGAACTGTATGCTGGTATCGGCAACTGGACCCTCTTTTACAACTTCCAGTTGTATAAAAATGACAAGGGACGGTTTTCTCTCCGCACCAGTAACTATGCGGATTGCAACAGACTAACACCTGGACTTCGGTGTCTTTAAAGATCTCCTCCACCATATTTCGGATAACCCTCCAATCTAATTGGCGGCACTCCAACTTTGGCATGGCTAATTTTTGCACGTCGGACTCTAGTACGTGCCCTCTCAATTGAAGTAAGGCTTCCCATACATCTCGGTAGGTAGGTTGGTCACGGGCAGTGTCTTTTGTTACCAGGTAGAAAAGGTAACGTGATGCATCTTGGAGTTTCAAGGTTTTACCGGGAGCTGGCACTTGGCATTGAAGTTCTGCAACTCGACCAAACTTCCTTCGAAAGACGGATGCCAACCCTGGTGCGTCTTTGATACTGGCCGGGATGGTAAGGGCCAGCGAGTAGTCATCGGGGAGCGCGAGTAGATCTTGCTTTTCTTCAGTGGTAACACCATGTCTCGCTTTACCGGTACCTCCATAGGCACCCATGAATTCCTCAAACGTGAGGTCAGACACATCTTGGACTTGGTTTACTTCCACTTCTTCATCTACGTCGTGGTCACCTTCGAAAGATGCCAACCGGTTATGGTGTACTATCATCGGCTTTCCCCTCGGAATCTTGCTTATTCGGTAGATGACATCGTTGATCTTCTCCATGATGAGGTATGGACCTTCCCAAAACTGCTGCAATTTGGGAGAACAACCTTTTCGCTTCTTGGGATTATACAGCCATACTTTGTCGTTTTTCTTAAAGCAACCCTTTTCGGCTTGTGTATCGTACCGTTTCTTCATTCGGTCGCTAGCGATCTGAAGGTGGGAACGGACCAACTCATGTACATCGTCCATTCTTCTTCGTAATTCGATCACATAATCTTCACCTGCTACATCTTCTCCAGGTCGACACCCAAATTCTAGATCACAAGGTAGTCGCATTTCGCGTCCGAATAGGACTCTGGCTGGTGTCTGGCCCGTTGATTCGTTAACAGCAGATCTGTAGGCCATTGTGAAGAACGGAAGGTATTGGTCCCAGTCTCGCTGATGATCGGACACCATCTTTGTCAAATACTTGCCAACTGTCCTATTCATTCGTTCTACCATACCATCCGATTGCGGATGATACGCGGTAGTTCTTGTTTTCTTCATGCCTAGTCTATCACATATTCCTTGGAATAGATCACTTTCGAAGTTCCTGCCTTGGTCACTATGGATCTCCAAAGGCACTCCAAATCGGCTGATATATTCTTGGATCAACTTATCTGCAACGGTGGCGGCCTTCTGGTCTGGAAGTGCGTAAATCTCGACCCACTTAGTGAAGTAATCCATTACTACCAACATGTACTTGCCCCCATTTTCACTTTCTGGAAATGGCCCTGCAATGTCCAAAGCTATTCTTTCAAACGGGCTTCCAACATTATATTGTCTCATAGGAGCTCTCCTTTTCCGGTGAGGCCCGTTACTCGTAGCACAAATAGTACATTTCTTACACCAGTCTTTTACGTCGTCGGAACTGTTCATCCAATAAAACCGTTCCCGAATTCGCTGAAGGGTTTTCCTTACACCAAAATGCCCTCCCGATGGACTGTCGTGTAACTGACGAAGTACTTCGGCTATTCTGCTCTTTGGGATCACCAACTGTCTTCTCTTCTCTGAACCGTCATCATTTTCCAGGACTCGTTTAAGCAAGCCATCTTCGATGATAAATGAGTCCCACTGGGCCCAATACGTCTTAACTACTGAGCATAGGTTTGATATTTCCTGCCAAGGTGGTCGACGGTTTTCCTCTTTCCATTTTCGGATTTTTTGTATAACTGGATCTCTCTCTTGTTCTTCCCTGATCTTAGTAGGCGTCCAGTCGTTGTTGACAATCGTCGTTCTTAGCACTGCTGCTTCCTTGGATTCCGTTTTGTTGCAGTGGGAACACTCTGCTGAGCATGGTCTTCTGGAAAGAGAATCAGCGTTTCTGTGGCTAACTCCGGCCCGGTGCTCAATCTTAAAATCGTATTCTTGGAGTCGTTCGATCCACCTGGCTATCTGACCCTCTGGATTCTTAAACTGCATCAACCACTTAAGGGCGGCATGGTCGGTTCGGATTAGAAACTTTCTGCCATAGATGTATTGATAGAAGTGCTCTACTGATTTAACTACTGCTAGAAGTTCTCTTCTCGTGACGCAATAGTTCCGCTCAGGTTTTGAAAGAACTTTACTAAAATATCCGAGGACTCGTTCCTGTCCTCCTTGAATCTGAGACAGCACTCCTCCAATTCCCACATTACTTGCATCCGTATCTAAGATGAACTCTCCTTCTGGCAGTGGATACCCCAAAATTGGTGCTGTTATTAAATGCTTTTTCAACGTTTCAAAGGCATTTTGGCAGTCTATATCCCAGCGGTATTCTCTTGCTTCCTCTGTAAGTCGCGTTAATGGCTTAGCGATATCTGCAAACTTCTTAATAAACCTCCGGTAGTAAGTACATAGTCCAAGAAAACTTCTCACTTGATGTTTGTCAGTTGGTTTTGGCCATTCCTTAATGGAATCGATTTTTCCCTTATCCACGGCCACTCCTTCTTTACTGACTATATGACCCAGATAATTGACTTTACCTTGAAATAGCTGGCACTTCTTGGGGTTTAGCATCAATTGGGCAGCTTTAAGTCGATTAAAAACGTTTTCTAAATTCCTCAAATGATCTTCGAATGTCTCCCCCAAGACGATTATGTCATCTAAATAAACCAGGCATGTTTTCCAAGATAACCCTCTCAACACATTTTCCATAAGCCTCTCAAATGTTGCAGGGGCATTACAAAGTCCAAATGGCATAACGTTGAATTGCCACAATCCAGATCCTGTGGTGAAGGCTGTCTTTTCTTTATCGACTGGGTCCATTTCTACCTGCCAGTATCCAGACTTCAAATCTAAAGTAGAAAACAATTTACTTCCAGCCAATGTGTCCAATGTGTCATCGATCCGAGGAAGAGGATAACTATCTTTCTTGGTAACGTTGTTCAGCAAACGGTAATCCACACAGAACCTCGTCGTTCCGTCTTTCTTCTTAACCAGGACCACCGGAGAGACCCATGGACTCGTAGAAGGTTCTATCACCCCGTCTTTCTTCATTTCCTGAACAATCGTTTCAGCTTCCTCTCTCTTCGCCTGTGGTAATCGTCGAGCTGTTTGACGAATTGGCTTAGCATTACCAGTATCAATTTTATGCTTAACAACGGTAGTTCTTCCCGTCTTTCCTCCTTTCGGTACGAAAATATCACGATACTGCCGAAGAAATTCCCTTAATTTCCTTTTCTCCATCTGATTTAGAGACTGTCCTGCAACTGCAACCATTTGGTCGAATTTGTCGTTGGAATTATCAGATGTTGTCGCCTGACGAATTATGGATGTCACAGGTACACAAGTTCCTACTTTTGTCTCTTTCTTTATGGTCACTGGGTAGTCGTTGACATTGATAAGTCTCACAGGAATTTCTTTAGCCGAAGTCACCAATTCCTTTCCAATTATGATTCCACGGCCAACCTCATCGTCGTGGTTCCAAGGCTCCATCATAACAGGTCTCCCTTCGTCTACAATTCCCTGTAGTCGCGCTACTATGATCGTTTCGCTTCTCGCAGGCACGACTGTATCTTCTGTAATGGCTGCTTGCACAGTGTTGTCATTATGTGGATGGAGAAATACCTCCTCGTTGCCAACTTTGATTACCTTATTCTTAAAATCCAATTGGAATCCATGCATATTCATTACGTCCATTCCTAATATAACATCCTCTTCGATGTCAGCAACTATAACAGTATGGACAAACTTTTCTGCCCCAATTCCCAATTGTACCTGGATTTCTCCATGAATGTTGGCATTTTCACCTGTAGCGGTCCGAAGTCGTAACCTCGTTGGTAACAGTTTCTTTCGGCTGTTTATAACTGTCGGGCGTATAATGGTTCTGGTCGCTCCGGTATCCACCAACAACGTATGCTTTTTACCATTTATGTCTCCATCTACATATACACTATCTTCAAGACATTTCAAAGAAGCTATTAGTATGAGAGGGTCTTTGGAAAAGTTCTGGGTCGAAGCTGCCCCCCTAAGGCTGACCCGTTCTAGTTTTCCTGATGGTGAGTTTCTTGATTTGCGTCGTACCTAGGGTGCTTACAGGAGCTTCGTACGTGTCCTATTTCGCCACAATTCCAGCATCTGATGGTCTTCGTTTTCTTGTATGTCATGCTTTTCATCATATTAACGAGCTGGTCAAGTTTATCTTCATCTCCTTCCTCTTTTACAGTCCTAACTTTACTGTACCCGCCAGAGGCCTGCGTAGCTGACTCGTATTCGAGGGCGGCGGATAGGACATCAACCAGCGTCTTGTGACGAGCTAATCGCAGTGTTCTCTGCATTTCATGATCACGAAGACCATCAATAAACGTTTGAACGGCCAATTTTTCCATCATGTCTTCGGGAGCTGTTGGATAAGCATATCGTACTAATCTGGCAATATCTACCTCATATTCTTGAAGAGCCTCATCTTTCTTCTGTCTACGATTTTTAAGCTGCGACTGATATACATGCTCCAAATGTTCGTGGCCATATCGCATATTTAACCTCTTCTTCAGTTGTTCGAAATCATCGGTCTCCTCTACGGCTATGGTCTGAAGCACATCTAAGGCATCTCCTCGAAGAGCGATAGTCAGGTTTACAGCCTTTTCTTTTTCAGACCATCCATTTGCTCTTGCGGCTGATTCGAACTGTTTCATGTAGTTGTTCCATGATGATTTTCCGTCGAAAGTTGGGACTTTCACATGGACAGAACCTCCACTTCCTTCAAATTTCGGTCGTGTTTCCAACTTACATTTCGTCTCGTCTTCTTTTGTCTCCACTGTAATTGGATTGTTTCCTCTCTCTGCTGTCCCTGTTTCCTCCAGCTTCTTTTCCATCTCTTTCCATATCTTTTCTTCGAAGGCCAACATATCGGCAGCAACTTGGTTTTTTAACGAAGATATTCTATCGTCCAGGGCAGACATCTCAGAAGTGACTTTAGAGATTTCCAAAGAGATATTAGCAAGGACTTTGCTTTCCAGCGAAGAAATCTCGTTAGAAACTTTGTCTTCCAATGAAGCGATGTCGCCGGAAACTTTGTTCTCTAATGATGCGATGTCACCAGAAATTTTCGAAATCGACGAGAGGACAGCATCATGTTTGTCTTCAAATATATAAGTCTCTGGATCTAGTCCTTCTTCTAGCAAAGCGTTCTTTAGTCGTTGGACTAACTCAGCCTTTTTTCCGGTAGAAGCTAATTCTCTGTCTTCAAGATGTCTTCTTAAATTAGTCACTGTCAGCTCATAAATCGTAGCCATTTTCACAATTTATTTTATATTCACTTGTATTATTATTATAAGTCTAATTTATGTTCGATCTCACTCTGACACCATTTGTTGTGAATTTATTAATTGTTATGTCTTTAATTTATAATGTCTTTACTAATTTATTATATTGTTCCTACTTTAATTTATTAAAAGGCACGATAATTTATATAAGTTTATTTCTCACTAAATAATACACATAATTTATTTAGACGAGCGTAACAAAAATATCGCGAGCGCGAATCTTCTTTATTAACTGGCCCTCCATATAAAAATGTATTTATATACGAAATCCTGATATACTAGAACAGCATCGAAAGATCGAGAAGCTTAGCCGGCTCATTCACCATAATTTTGGTTCTAGACTTCCACCGAAATTTCTACAATAAAACAGAATAATTAGTCATAAAAGTTAGGCCAGTATATTTATCGTAACACTCGCAATAATTTAAAAATCGTGGACTGTCCAATTCCAGTCATTCGGGCACATCGCTCAACACTTTCTTGCACAGACAAACTAGGGTGATCGTGTTTTATGCAATCATATACATTTAAAATTATAACTTTTTCACTAACAGATAGCGGAGAATTTTTTACACCTCTTTTCTTTGGAGTAAATGTCGCCATTTTATAACTTTTTCACTATTTCTATATCACAATATTACTGTACGTTTAATTGGTGTAGTAACAATTACTAACTCGAATGTCGAATGTCGAATGATAATAATAAAATAAAAGAGGGATTATAATGAAAGTGTAAGTAAAACCTCATTACGCGTTATTAGTCTTCATGTTGATTTATTTTAGTTCTTAGTAATATTAGGAGGTGCGTCATACCCTTATCAGTTTCTTCTAATGCTTTTATTCGTTCAGTAAGGAAGTGAATTTGTTTTTATAAATAAAAATGTAATTAGCTTTAATGACCATATAATGGAATACGAGTTTGAAGAATAAGTTAATCGAAAAATTAAATAAAATTGGTTATCACAAAATATCCAAAATATGATATTTTGAGGTACATCAATTTTTGACGACGAAGTTGACATCCGTCCATTTGCCTACGCCCATGACGACACCGAAATTCAGGCAAATTTTATGACACTTCATGATTTATTACTCTACACTCATTTTAAACCAATTATAATAAAAATACTTTGAAGGAAACATATTTATAATATGAAAATCCGGTAGAATCATTTATCTTCTTTTCCTGTGTAAAGTTACTAATTTTATTAGAAATATTTCTGAGTTAAAAACAGATAATTAATTTTATCGGAAATTGAAATTCATAATAAATGTCTGAACTATAGAATCAGTTCTAGGAAAAATAAGCTAGAACAACTTAACTGCTTTCTTTTTAAAAGAAAATCACAAGTTAAGATTTTAAAAACATATAAATACATTTATCGGATATGAAGATTACAAAGCTGTTAATTTTAACAAAATATATTCATGCGAAAATCCAATAAAGAATTTTATACTATGATACTTTATTAAATTTCAGCACATTTTTGTCCTGCGAAAACCCAGTAAATTAATTTTAGGTTACACGAAGTACAATGATTTACCTTTTTGGGTCGGTAGTTCTGATTAGTTCACTCATGTCTGGACATGAAAACGGACGTTGCGTTCTCTAACGAAAGTATAGTTTGATTTAAGTTGACGATACTACTTCTTTATTTGGAGGTGATTATTCCGACGTGGATCCAAACTACTGCACAGAGTCATTTTTGGATTCTGAAGATATTGGTGTATCTGAAAATGATCTCGTAAACCAAAAAAAGTTCAACGTAAGAAAACTTTATACTCTGAGACGTCTACATCATCTATGACATTAATAATTGAAGGTATTTTAGAAACAGTACTGCGTAAGGTAACAAAGCCAAAAAGGTGGCGTAAAAGTAATCCCGCTGAATGGAAATTGAATATTGCGAAAAAAAAGACGGTCAGAAGGGAGCACATATATAACGAAAAACAAAATCAGAGCTCCCAAGATACCCCAGCAAGTCAATTGTGATAAATGTAAATTTAAGTGTACTGAAAAGTTTTCTGAAGATTACAGAAACAAACTCTGTAGAAATTACTGGAGTCTAGATTTTAAATATAGAAAAAATTTTACTTTGCACAATACAACTGTAAAACAAAATTAGGACTAGACTTGTCCTTAAAACTTCCAAAAGAAAGGAACGAAAATTTAGCAAGAAATGTTTCTTTCCACTAGCTAACAACGAACGGATTCCAGTGTGCCAAAAGTTTTTTACAAAAACGCTGTGTATATCCCCAGATGTTATAATAAATGCTGTAGCTAACAGTGATTCTACTGGTTGCTATTCTAAAGAAGACAATCGCGGAAAACAGGAACCAGTTAACAAAACAAAGGCTGAAGATGTTCTATTTGTTAAAAGTCATATTGAATCCTTTCCGGTTATGGAATCTCATTATACCCGAAAGGATACCATTAGAAAATACTTTAGAGATCCCACTCTAAATATCAAAAAAATGTACCAGCTTTACTTAGATATCTGCATCGAAAATAATCGAGACCTTGTTGCTTTACGTAAATATCGATCTATTTTTTGTGAAGAGTATAATCTGAGTTTTTTCACATCCAAAAAGGACCAGTGTCTTATCTGTGCCAAATATGCTAAGGCTGATCTAGAGCAGAGAAAAAAACTTGAAATAATCTACGAAGAACATAGAAAAAGAAACGAAATTTGTCAGGCCGCTAAAAGAATAGATAAAGACAAAGCAAATAAAGACAAGACATTTATGTCTGTAACATTGGATTTACAAGCAATTTTACAAATACCCAAAGGATCTATTAGTCAATTATACTATCGTAGAAAATTGGTAGTATACAATCTTACTATTTGGGAATCACCGTTACCCAATAACGCCTATTGCTGGTGCTGGAATGAAATCAATGGCAAAAAGGATAGTTCTGAAATCGGAACTTGTATGTATTACTATTTAAGTGAATGCTTAAGACCTGAGGTTAAGCATGTAAAAATTTTTTCAGATACTTGTGGCGGTCAAAACCGTAATCAGTTTATAGCCGTACTGCTGTTGTGGATCGTACAAAATATTGACCAATTGGAAATTATAGAACAAAAGTTCTTAGAAGCAGGACATGCTTATATGGAAGTGAATTCTATGCACTAGGCAATAGAATATGCAAGTAAACATGTAAATGTAACTTGCATGAATGACTGGAAAAATATATTTCAAACAGCAAGAAAACAGAAAATGAAGACAGTAGACAATGTGAAACATAATATAGGCCCATACAAGGTAAAAGAAATAAAATATAATGAATTTTTAGATTTAAAGTCACTTGCAGCAAATATATTGCAAAACAGAACAGTAGATTCTGACGGTAATACTCTGCAGTGGTTAAAAATCAAGAGACTAAAATATATTAAAGGTGAAAGAAGGAAAATTTTTTCAACTACGATCTCTCAGAAGAATTAAAGTGTTTAAACATATCAGAAGATATTGGTTTGAATTCAAAAAAAACTCCTACTCCACGGTCTAAAAGGCCAAAACAAATTTTATCCCAAAAAGCAACCCTAGACTTACCAACTCCGGGTAATTTACCAAAGTTATACAAAAGTACTCTTTAAATAAGCGAAGCAAAAAAAAAAGATTTAATGAAGATGTGCCAAGAAAACATTTTTCCGGAAGAGCTGCATGATTGGATATTAAGTTTAAAAATAGGGAATAATGTCGTAGATCGAATTCCAGACATAATGATGGGAGAAGAATCGGAAGAAGATATTACCTTTTAATTTCCTAAAAAGAATGTAGATTATTATTTGTTTTATTTGAATAAAATACAGTTTATTTTTGTTTTATAATTAACAAAATTAAAAATAAAACCCAATAAAATCAAATGTTTTACTTTTTTTTGTAAATACCTTTTAATAAGTTAAACTAAAAATAAATTATTCTAACTAAACATTAAATTCTCTACTGTTTGGCTTTAACTAATATTTGAAACAACTTCCTATGACGATTTTAAAGTAAAATATTTTGTTAGTTATCGGGTTTTCGCTCGAACCCCTCGATATAGCCTATTTCGAACTGAAAAAAAGCTTCCACTGTTAGTATACGAGTAAATAAAATGTTTTTAATTCGTTTTACAAATCGAATCGTTTTAAAACACTTAGTGTGACGTAACCTGATAAAAGCAATGTTTTTTCGAACAAAACCAAGAAAGCAATGGCAATTAAAACAAACGTTGGCCGCTGCCTTATGTTTAAAATTCATGAGATGTGCCACTTAATACTTAAATTAATGTTAAAAAGATCATTTTATAGTATAACGAAGTTCCATCTGCATCCTGTTTTCTTATTATCGTCTACCTCTCTCCGTCTCTGTCGCGTTGATACTGTTACCAGTTTTTCAGACTTCACTCATCTTGTTCTTGCTCGGTTCAATCGACAAAAAGTGCGTTTTGTATACTTTCCCACGTTCATAACGTAAATATATACGTAAATGAATATACGCAAAAGTAGTAGAATTATTGATAGATGAAGACTTTATGTGTATAAAGGGATGAAAGTAGCCTTGGTAGGGTACGTTTTTGTCAGTAGCGTAGACTTCATTTTGAGTGGGGTATGAACAAAGTCTGTTTAAAAATCAAATTAGTGGATACAGGTGATCTTATTTACCCTTAATTATAGCATTCATACGTTTTGGTTTCAAAGGTTTTCTAGGAAATATTTTTCCATTTTACAACTATACTAAAGTCCGCGAATTCTTGTTATATGACGATTTCACACATGCTGTTTAGACCAGAAATGCTGTTTTCCAGAGAATAAAAAGCATGTTTCGTGATACTCTTTGATACAGTTATCTAACAACTGATTTTGATACATTTGATGATAACAATATGTAATAAAAAAAATATGCAAAAGACTAAACGACATTTTTTTATTATAAACAATGTAAGATCGCGATACTAAAGGTTAAATACTAAATACCAGTAAATAATATGGAAAAGTGGACACAATTTTACTCAAAAGGCATAGAAAATCCTTTAAAATGCGAGTGTAAGTACAAGATTTTATTTTTCATTTCACATACTTAATATAAAAACTAAAATTGAGACGTTTTTACTTGTTATTAGTGACTGTCGATATAAACAAACAACACAGCTTATTAAGGCTGCAGTCAGAAAGTTTGGCCGGGATGTTACAGAAACACTCTTTTGACTTTTGGTCGAGCTTTCGGAATTGTTTTATTCCTTTTTCAAGACACTGTAATTAGAAGAATGTGTAAATATTTACAATATATCACAAATTGTCAGTGCAACTTACTAGTCGTTGAGATTATTTATATAAAGCTATGACACTCAACATTAATAACACACATATAAAATATAACATATAAAATAATGAACAAAATACATTTTAAAATTTAGTTAATGATAGTAAAACTTCGTTTGTGACATCTTTTAATGGTGTGTTTTAACTGATCCATAGAGAACAGAAAGAAAAAACCAAAATAGTATGATTAAAATGTAATTAGGTGTTCTTCATGTTTTATTAATGGAAGTAGTATATTTAACCTGTCTTAATGGTATGTAACATGTTTTGCATGCAGGTGTATTATGGTGTGTATATGTAAAAGTAAATCTTTATTTTATTTTTGATGTTTTGTCAGTAAATAACAATAAATGTTGCTCAGTTTATCTATGTCAGACTTTTTATTTACACAAGACGTATTGGATTTTATGAAACACATTTCCAAGGGAACACGTTTTGAATGGTTTTTTTCTTTTGCCAAAATACAGGAATCCTCGAAATTAAATTCATGTTTTAACGTTAATGCATGTTCTGTCAGCGCACATGCATTTATTTTTTTTTATGTCGCTGCGATGTGAGATCACTCTACTGTGAAAATTACGAGATGATTCTCCGATATACACGTTTTTACAATTGACACACGGTATAGAATACACAACATTCGATGACTCCTGTATTGTGAAAGGATCCTTCGTCTTTGTGTACAACTGTCGATACCGTTTTCACATTCTTAGTTGCAATTTTTAAGCCACTAACATTTTTAAAAATGTTCATTAACTTAGATGTCAGAACTGGAATATAGAATATATCACTAACTTTCTACACAAAACAAGTAAAGAAGGACACTTTTGAACACAATTTACAATGAGTGCAAACAATTTTTAAAATTACATCCAGAAATTCACATTGTTAGTGACAAGGGAAATGTAACAGTGGCAATGTATAAGAATGATTACATTAAAAAAAGCAATCATGATGTTTTTCTATCAATTTTCTAACTGCTTTTTCTTGTTTTACTTGTAAAGTAAATATTTGAATTTTAAAGCAAGTGGTTTAAGATATTTATTTATTAAGAGCAGTTTCAACATTATATCTCCTGATGTATTGCTACAAAGTATGTAATAATGTTACTCGATCTTTATTTGCTTTATGCCCACTTGCAGTTTTTTGATGTTTTTTCATTTTTCCACCTTTGCGATGTAAGTACAGTTAGGCATTTTTTCCTAATCGGCATTTTTTTCCTAATACTTGATCGGCACAATAGTCCCCACCTTTAATAATTTTCGTTAGCTCCTGTGGCAATATTTTTGCTGCTGCTTTATCTGCTATAGCACTCTCTCCTGTGATCTTGATATTATGAAATAATATATAAATGATGAAAGTTGGTCCCTCTGACTGTTTCATTAACTCATAAAACTGAAGAGCTTTTTCCTGGATTAAATAACCACTTACACGAACTTTTCTTTGAATTAGTTCCTCAATCCAAAGGGTCGAAGGGTCAAATTTTATTATAGGAAATTTCGACACCGCGGCGTAAAGCAGGTAGGTAGGTAATTAGCGGCGATGGACATTTGCACCCAAGCAGGACAAGCGGGTTTTCCCAATATTTATTGTCACGGCGGGGGGCGTGGCACTTGTGTACTTGTGACTAAATTATTTCAGTTGTAATTTATTTCTTGTTTGACGTTGACTTGTGCACGTATACGGATATTTAAAAAATGAGTTTGATAAAAAGTTCCCGTGGTCGAGATTTATTAGTGGTGGAGCATCATTCGTTCTCTAAACAGAAAGTGTTAAAAAGCGGCGAGATATTTTGGCGCTGCATCCAAAGAAACACTAAGTGTTCCGCAAAAGTGTTTACAATAGGCTGTGAGGACCTCACCATCACAAGAAGTGATTTGGTACATAATCATGAAGCCGATCGAAAAAAGCTTGAAGTAAAGATGGTAACCAATGCATGTAAAAGAAAAGCCCAAGAGGACATATCGGAAAAGCCTGCCAAAATTACAAGAACTGCTGTTGCTGAGTGTGATGCCAATTTGCTGACGGTTCCTGACATAGCTAGCATAAGAAAGAACATTTACAACTGTCGTCGTAAACTGTTACCAGGTCCGTTACCAAGAAGCATATCAGAAGTCCATAACGCGGTTAGTAATTATTCTCCTAAAACCTGTCGCAATGAAAGTTTTTTGTTTTTAAATCATCCTGAATTAAATGTAATTGTATTTTCATGCGAGACAAATATTCGTTTGTTGTGTAAATTAAAAACTTTGTATATGGATGGTACATTTTCATACAGTACCAAATATTTTCTACAATTATTTACTATACATGGCTTGGAAAATGGACATTATGTTCCTTTAGCATACTGTTTTGGTAAAGGACAAATTGTCAATGACATACAAAAATTTATTTTCTTTATTAAGGTCTAAGATTTTTGAAACATTTCAATTATCATTAGAGCCAACTGAAATATTTGTGGACTTTGAAAAAGCAATTCACTGTGCTTTATTGTATATGTGGCCCAATGCAAAAATTAGTGGATGCCGTTTTCACTTACACCAAAACTGGTTTAAAAAAATTCAATCTTTGGGTTTGGTACAAGAATATAAGGATACAAATTCAGAAATTGGAAAATGGTTAAGGCATACGTTTGGTTTAACTTATTTAAATCCAGCAGAAGTTGAAGAATGCTTTCTTTATGATTTAATGTCATATAAATCTATAAACGCAACACTTGATATATATGCAGATTATTTACTGGAAAATTACATTTTCGATAGCGCTCTATTTCCACCACACATATGATCTAATCAGAATCCGTCTATTGCGAGGACCACAATAAATGCCTGTGAATCCTTTCATTCGAGATTTAATTCTTCTTTTTATTCAACACATCCTTCTATTTTTATTTTTATTGAAAAGTTAAAAGAATTTCAAGTAGACACTTATGTCAAAATAAATAGTTTACATATACCAGCAAAAATCAAAGATACTACTGTTAAGCCTAAATTGGTATTTTTGGAGAAAATGATGGATAAACTACGATCCCAACAAATACGTAGGTTAGATTTTATAAAAGCTGTATCTTATCATTCCTATAATAGCAAATAAATCATTGTATACAAGTATATTAACGGTAAAATGTACAAAAATTAGGTACTAGTTGTATTATATTTAGATATTATTATAGTTATAAAGAAATAAAATGCACATTCCTTTTATTAAAATAAATAAATTAATTAATTATGGTATTTTATTTATGTCGCAGCTATATTTATTTGGTGTCGAATATACCTGTAAGATAAAAACGGGAATTGGGGCTGGTGTCGAAAATTGCCATTAAATTTTAGTCGCTACCTGCTTAGTGTCGAAATTTCCTACGCCCCAAATTGCAATACATCCCTTCAGTAAGATGAAAATTTGGCGCTTAATTTTGTAGCAGAAATTATAGAGTTTCTTACAGCAACCACATTCTTCTTAATTGTTCTTATAGTTGATTCGCCTATTTATAAATTAAAATATTTTCCAATTGCCGTAGATCCTTCTCCTTTTCCTAAGCGATCTAAAATTGCAATTTTCGTTTCCAACGAAATTGATTGTCTTTGATGTTTTTGGTCTTTCTTGGTCTACATAGTTGAGATTTTTATCACATATTATGTCTACTACAAAAGCCTTCTTTTGAAGTCAAAAATTGAAAGTTGTAAACTCGTTTTTGCAAATGATATTAACAATTTATTCCATTTTCAAATTTTTACCTCTTTTTACGTTTATTAATTAACAAATGTACCAAAAAACGTTTACCATTGTTTTTTCGATAAACTAGAATCTCTGTTCAGTTTATTGATAATATAATGGATTTCTTTTCGTCTAAAGACGAAAATTTTTCATATCAGCCATGTGTAATTTAAATTGTTAATAAATAAAAATATACGAAAAAAAAATGGATGAATTAGCATAACTTTATTACTGTATTAATTAGCAAAAATTCTGTTTTATATCTCTGGGCTACTGAGCCACATGAAGTTCCTGTTCAAATATTTTGCATCTATAGAACTCGTGACCAGACGAACAGTTGCTATTTAAAATAAATGAATTCCACAAAATGTCATTCGGCTCAATTCTTCCGTGTGTTGGAGCTAAAGGCAGAGTGTGCTGTGCCGCATTGGCGGTTACGTAATTCGAATAATTGGATGGATCTTGTCTTCTCGTCTTCAGATTCTTATCTTTTAGATTAATCAAGACGTACTAGCGCCGTTTCGAAGTTTCTCGCCATTACGTTCTTTTTATTTGGCACATTTGAATTCTTTTTAACCACAATCTGACTATTTTGATGAATAAGATACAACTTTTAGCCAAACTTCTGCCGTATATAAGGAAAATGTAAAAATTGTATGCTGATGCTTTCATAACCTATAAGTATTTAATTAACAAATTAAAAAAGAGATTAAGAAACCGTTATTTATAGACAATATATAATAAAATTTAAATAATTGCGGGATCATTGTTTGTAATGTTGATAATATAGTTATAATATTATTCATTTATGATGTAAAATACATGTAAATTATATAGGGTGTGGAGAAAGAGTTTGCTTATGGTAATGTAAAGAAAAACTTGATGTAAAATACACTCACGAACAAAAATTTTGCTTATTTTATTTTTTTCTATGGTTAAGAATTTTTTTATTGTAATTTTTTTCCTATGAACTTTTATATTCACATATTTCACTTAGAAATATGTGAATTGTTTTATGTGTATTATAATTTATCACAGACAGATCTGAATACTTAGTAGCAGCCTATATACAGAGTGGCCCAAAAGTCTGGAAACGACCAATTATCTCGTAAATTGCTAGTCATAATTTTACAAAATTTGAGGTACACCTGTTTTGGGATTCGGAGATTCCATATTTGAATATATTTAACATTATTATCATAACTATAAAAAAATAATTATATAATATTATTAAAAATAATATTAAAAATAATATTAACAGTAAAACGCCTAAATATATTTTAATTTGTCACATGATAATATTTGTATTAAAATAGTGGTTTACCTGAAGACATTTTTAAATAATGAGAAAGTGCGATCGAATTTGTAAAAGAACAAAACGAAGAATCCCTTTATAAAATGGTATTTTTATATTTACTTTAAAATTTTCTTCAAATTCTTCGCTGTTAAACGGGGAAAAATAAATAATATAGAAATTATTTCACCGTGTTTGTCTTCACATTTTTTTAATGACACTTCAAACTGTGCTGCATCAGAGACATCTTGAGTTTATAATATCTAGTTGTACAAATCATAAGTAATTGCATTCCACATGTGTTAAACGTGAAAATATCTGGAACTATAAACTCAACTGGACTTTCAATCAGTACACTCTTATCTCACTAACTTGCTGTTGAAAGTCATTTCATAGATTGGAACCAGTATTTAAGAAATACTATGGTGTGATATTATTTATGATATTGCCAACAGTGACGTACCAAAAGGGCAACGAGGATGTTACAATTTAAAGTATGGTAGATAATGCAGAAATAACTATTGACCAAGAATGGGAAAAAATTCGACATGCTCTTGTGTCAGTTGGAAAAGAAACCCCTTAAACCACGTGGGAAAAAACAAAACCTTGGATGACAGTAGACATTTTTGATCTTATGGAAGAACGAAGAAAACATAAAGCAAAAGACCTGAATAAATACAGAAGAAATTCAGAAACACCAGAAAGAAAATTCGCGAGGCAAAAGAGAGGTTTGATAAGTATGATAGCTTTAATTTACACCAAAAAATCAAAGAGACAGGTTCTAGAAAAAGCACAAGAACGAATATCCTAAAAAATGACAAAGGGGATATTATTACTGATATGGAGGACAGATTTATCACTGGACCAATTACATCCAAAAGCTATTTTTATGGTGAAAGAGAAGAACTATCATTAGAAACCACGGAGGATACCGGACCACCAATATTACGGGAAGAAGACATCTATGCCATCAAAAACACAAAAGAGGCAAAGCTACCGGACCAGATGATGTGCCCATCTAATTATTAAAACTCATTGATGAAGATGTTATTGATATAATGGTTGAACTCTTTAATCTAATGTATCAGACCTCCACAATCCCCAGTCAATGGCTGCCATCGACCTTTGTGGCAATACCCAAAAAGTCAAGTGCAATATCCTGCTCAGATCACAGAACAATAGCTTTAATGAGGTAAGAGTTGACAACCAGAACACCCGAGACATCAAAATACAGAGAGTAGTTCGACAGGATCGCGTGCTGTCACCACTACTCTTCAATATCTACAGTGAAGCGGTATTTAAAGAAGGGCTCTCAGATTCAATAGAAGGTATATCTATCAATAGAGACAGTAATAATGACGTATAACAACAATAATTTACAGAACGTAATGCAACGACTTAATAAATGCTGTCATGAATACGGACTTAGGAAGAAATTGAAAACAAACCGAATGCATGATCATGACTAAATCAGCAGATGCAAACATCCAACTGATTGTTGAGGATACTGTAATTGAGAGTGTGGATACCTACAAATAGCATGTGCATCATTCGAGCAACACCGGTGGATATTAATATATTACAGGTATACGCGTCAACTTCAGATAAAGATGAGGCAACCAGCGAAGAATTCTACGAACAACTGGGAAGCCTGATGAAAATGACAAAAAAATATGAATAACAATAGTGATGGGAGATTTCAATGCAAAGGTTGGCAGAGGCAAGGTGAATGAGTGGGAAACTTCGGCCTAGGGGAGAGAAACGATAGAGGTGATAGACTTATATTCTTCTGCCAGGAATATAACCTGCTGTGTTAAGTAATACACTCTTCAAGCTCCCCAAACGTCGACTGATATGATAATTCGAAAGAATGGATGTCTGATAAGATAATGAATATGATGGATGAAAGACGTAAATTCAAGAATAAAAATGCAGAAAAATACCAGCAGATCCACAAAATCATAAGAACGAAAATTCGAGAAGCCAAAGAAAAATGGTTTTCCAACGAATGCAGGGAAATAGAACAATACCTTGTGATCCTTGCCAGTACCATAGATGAATTACAACAGGTAATGGAAAGAGTTTATTCAGTTAGTGAGCAATACGGCCTGAGCCTCAACTTCAAGAAGACAAAGTTGATGCTGATAAGCAAAAAGCAACAACCTGCTCGACAATTACGGATAAGTAACATACTAATCGACCATGTAGAATCTTATGTGTACCTTGGCACCAACGTAAATGCAAATTGAGAACAGGCCACAGAAATTAAGGCGAGAATAGAACGAGCTAGAGCAGCATTTAACAATATGAAAAAGCTCCTCATAAGCAAGGATTTGTCCCTTCCGTTAAAACTACGTCTAGTTAAATTCTAAATTTTTCCGATCTTACTATATGGTATGGAGGCCTGGACGCTGACAGAGACGCTCACGAGAAAACTAGAAGCATTCGAAATGTGGGTGTACTGACGCATTACTCGTATATCCTGGACCGAACATGTCACCAACATAGAGGTACTCCAAAGAATCGGAAAGGAGAAAGAAATCGTAAGCACAATCAAACAAAGAAAGCTTGAATATCTAGGCCACATATTGAGACACGATAAGTACCGTCTAATGCAATTGATTGTCCAGGGGAAAGTAGACAGTAAGCGAGGGCCAGGCAGGAGAAGACACTCGTGGCTCCAAAATCTGCGGAAGTGGTTCGGGCTCACATCGGTCGAACTATTCAGAAGCGCCGCAAACAAGATCAGAATTGCCATGTTGATAGCCAACGTTCGCAATGGATAGGGCACTTGAAGAAGAAGAAGAAGAAGAAGTTATTCACTACTCTATATGGCTTGGAAGCATGGACATTAAAACAAGTGTATCTAAATAAGTTGGCCTCCTTTGAATTTGGTGCTACAGAAGAACTATCAAAAGAAGAAAGTTTGAGTACTTAGGCCATGTTATTGAGAGGGCAAAAATACTCATTATTGCAGCTTATTATGCAAGGCAAAATTCGAGGAAAGCGAAATGTGGGAAGACGAAGAATATTGTGGCTTAAGAACTTAAGGGAATGGTTTGAATGCAGTAGTGCAGAACTATTTAGAGCGGCAGTCAACAGAGTCCGCATAGCCATGATGATTTCTAACCTTCGATAGAAGATGGAACTTAAAGAAGAAGATAAGTTTTCTTTGTGAGTGAATGCAGAAATAAAGCGCTTGAAATAGATGAATTGATACCGAATCTGCTTTTATAAGTAAAAGTATTTAGAACCTTTTTCTCATTCTGGTCGAAATTTTCTAGTGTTTAAGAATAGTGTTCTTTATATGTCTTGTTTTTTTGACTAATTTGATATAAACACAATAAATGTTGTTTTAATTAAAATTAAAATTAAAATCCTTTGTAAAAGGTATATATTTAAAAACCCAAACAAGCTGTGTTAGACAAAACGTTTTCGGAATTCATCATTCCATCATCGGTGTCTAGGAGTACATGAATGTAGCCACTAAATTTATGGGTAAAAACCCGTTAACAAATAATTAGTTACATTTGTTCGACATTATATCTTATAAATAATTAGGATGTTAAAGTTACCGTTGGATTAGGTAACATGGCGACATATGACTCCACGTTGAAGTTGCAAGTCCTGAGACGGTGTGTCTACGAGAACTTTATGGAAGCAACTCATACATAAAGTCCTCGTAGACACACCGTCTCAGGACTTCAACGTGGAGTCATATGTCGCCATGTTACCTAATCCAACGGTAACTTTAACATCCTAATTATTTATAAGATATAATGTCGAACAAATGTAACTAATTATTTGTTAACGGGTTTTTACCCATAAATTTAGTGGCTACATTCATGTACTCCTAGACACCGATGATGGAATGATGAATTCCGAAAACGTTTTGTCTAACACAGCCCGTTTGGGTTTTTAAATATATGCCTTTTACAAAGGATTTTAATTAATTTTTTAATATATGGTATACAGCCAAATACAGGAACGTAGATTCCTTGTGGAAATGTTGTTTTGACGAAATTACGAAAATATTTGATGAAATATTTGTACAAATGTAACGCCATTGAATCCTCACAGCCTTCATATATGATACGCCATTGACTTGTTATGGACCAATAAATTCCGCCTTATCTTAAATTGCAAAGGAAGATGATGTGTTACATTTAGCACTCGATGACAAGGATCTTAGTTTACGGGGTGTTAATGGAGAGAATATGTATGCACAGACCGAGTCTGATAAATGATAATTAAGATAGCTGTTTCAAAAGATTCCCATCATAACCACTTGTGGAAATTTTACAAGGACCTTATCAGGTTCGAAAAGGATAATATTTTTGGAATTTATCGACTATATATATTTTTTATAATTAAAATGTGAAGAAATGACATATTATCTTTGTTAACGAAGTGAAGCCGAAGGTACACTCAGCAAATTACGTCTTCACACTAAAATATAAGGTAAAAATTTGATGACAAGTGACCCAAAAGAGACTCATTTAACAATAGACATCAAAAGCAATACTGGACAAGAAATGTTTGTGTCCATAAATAAATTTTATTAAAAAATCATACGAACACTTTTGAATGATTTAAGGAGCTCTAAAACGTTAGTTTCTAACCCATTACCCCTGTTCAGATCTTGAGAAACGAACACCTACAATTTATCTTTTGCATTACGCAAATATTTTGCGTCTTACACTAGGGTTTCCAAATTTAAAATTTCCTAATCCATGACTCCATACCAATAAAGAAAGATTTGATGTTGAATATTCTATACCTTTACAGCAATTATCAATAATAGCATCTAATAACCTATTATCTTCCCGTTAGTGAGGAAAAGACAATTTGCTATCAACTTCGTTGATGCCGTTTATCGACTACATATTTTGTGGTAATTAATTACCGCATCACTATTCAAGATCTTCCATTCAACTTTAACCGTCTTATTATGACAGCTAAAAAGTATACTGTCTACGGGTATATTGAACAATCTCAACATGGGGGAGTAATTTAATATACCTAAAAATTCGCTTCCCACCAATATTGAGTGACAAAGAAACCCTTTCACTCTTTACAAACCGATCTTGCGTTCTTTTGTTTTGGGGCTCTTCCCTCTCGATGTCGTCGACAAGTGTTGTGCACTTTTGTGTTGGTATAGGAGGGCAATTATTGTTTTGTCGGGGATTATATCGTTCGATGATCTTTTTTTTTTTAATAAGGGGCTACTGATTGGCGTTTAATCAACACACTTACAAAATGATCATTTGGTAATTGTTTTAAGAGGTTACAAGTGTTAAAGAACCATTGGAATTAATATATTTTCATATTTTAAGGGGAAGCAATTGCTTAACTTATTTAAATATTAAGTAATTAGCAAAAAAATCGACTGTATTATAACAGTAAAATACAGTAAAAATGTACAGTACACAAGAATTTATCTGCTATATAGAAGTACCTACTGGATATAAAATCTAAATAGGTACAATAAAAATTTAACTTACAATCCGACGAGTTCTTCTTCAGCCTTTATTTATCCATTGTTGGACATAGGCCTCCTCCAATTGCTTCCACGCTTTTCTAAATTTTGCAATTCTCATCCACTGCTTTCCAGCTACAGCTGTTCTATCGTCTATCCATCTCTTTTTGGGTCTTCCCACGCTTCTTTTTGTTTCTCGAGGTCTCCAGAATGTCACTTTATGAGACCATCTGTTGGTGTCTTGTCTTGCTACATGTGCTACCCATTGCCATCTCAATGTCGCTATTTTTTCCATGATGTCGGTTACTTTAGTTCTTCTACGTATTTCGGTGTTAGGAATTTTGTCTCTGAGGCTTATATTTAACATGGCCCTCTCCATGGCCCGTTGAGTCACTCTTAATTGTTCTGCCATTTTTCTTGATATTGCCATAGTTTCTAATCCATAAGTTGCAACTGGTAGTATACAAGTGTCATAGGTTTTTCGTTTTAAGTGTATTGGGATTCTTTTAAAATGAAGCTCAACTTACCAAAACCAGCCCATGACAATTGTGTCCTTTTAATTTCTAGGGCTTGATAACCCTAGAAATATATATATAATCTTGATTTATACTTCATATATTCAATTTTCCATCCGATTACATGATATTTATTACATTTTTCCAGGTTTTCGCTGAATCCTTGTTACTTCTTGTCTTTTACTGTTATTAATTTCTACTGCTTTCCATGACCCAGCTTGGCTTGGCTTGTTTTTATACTTAAAATGATAAGATTTGAATACTCAGTACACTAGACACTATATAGTACTCAATCTGTAAAGATACACGCCCTTTAAGATCGCCACGCGCTTTAAGACCGCCAGATAATCGCCGCCTAGACAAATTCTTAGGTCATTCAAGCCGCAATTATACCAAGATCGTTCTTAAAAGAAATACCATTGATAACATCCATATTATCACGTATTTGAATATGTTATTATTACATAATACTACATAAAATTTATTTAATAATTTAACTATACATAAATAGATTTTTGCGCATTCTCGCCGAAAAACGTGCCGACTATACCACAATTACAAGCTAGCCAGAAAACAAATCAAAAACTTTTGTTATGTGGACGACGCGATCCTGATCTCAGACAACGAAGGTAACTTACAGCGGATGGTACAAACATTCAAAACAGCTGCCGAGACATATAATATGAAAATATCAACATCTAGGACGAAATCTTTACATGTAAGTATGTAAAGGATCTCTGGAAGACTACATGAGATTAGTTGGGAAAGTACGTCTATATCAATCATATGAAACCAATGATGAAATATGTGATACAAACGAGAGAAGATACAGCAGCAACGAAAAGAATACTTAGAACCGAACGTCAGAAATTGTTGAAGAATAGCAAAAAACCAGTTACAAAATGTTGGTGATTTGATACAAATAAGCATTTTTTTAAAACTTATGATTTATTTTTATGAAAGCAATATTCTTCAAAAATGTAACATGTAGATTTTGCTCTAATACAAGCTATATGATCTAAATTAAAAATCTCTATGCTAGCAAACGTCGTCTTAAGCCATTTTGGTCTAAGAACAACCCCAGCCACTTGGCAAATACTGAAAGCCTAATCCGGCAGGTAGATATATGGGTAAAAGGTAGATTTTGATGCGCAGGGTAGGACTCCACGGAGAAATTTACATAATTATAGTACTTTTTTTTTAAATATATATTCCCAACTGGCTAATACTTTAAAAGAAAGGGATGTAGAGCGAATGTTCGAATTTAATACTTCTATCCAAGACGAATCAGATTTATGACAAGACACATAATTTTCTATGACCAGACAACTTTTACATCTAATGGTATTGTCGATGGTGGCGATGTTAATCCTTTTACAACAAATATATCATGAGGCATTTATGCTGACAAAAATATTATGTTAACAGAATTGTTGGACAACAGAAATAGTCTGAATGCAGAAAAATACCTACATTTTTTTTAAATAATCAATTTTCTGATTTTCTTGATTGCCTGTCATTAACTGGAACAAGAAATATGGTACCAAAATGATACATCAACATCTCATTGTTAAAAAATGTTCGAGATGTTGTCCTACATACTTTTTAAGGTAGATTGATAGAGAGGTATAAGTGATTTCTTTGGCCTCCGAGATTTCCAGACCTTATCCCTCTGGTCTTCTTTTGTAGAGCTACTTAACAAAAGCTACTTAACTTAACAAAAAGTTTCAAAAGAGATCAATTCGACTCATTGATCATTTTGAGAGAGTAATAAAAGAAGAATGTGAAGCTATTATGCCAGATTTAATTATAATTGTAATGGATTCATTCGAAAAATAGGTAAACATAGAAAAGAAAGATTTTAGATTCTAGCCAATTCCAACGTGACTCACAACATTCTATAATAAAAATATAAAATCCAATATTTACCCTATTAAAGAAAAAGTTCTTCCATTTTAACCTGTTTTATTGTCCTTGTGAATTAGCGTTGGTCTTTTATTGTTAAGTGTTTTTTTCTGTTTTAGAATTTAATGTAATCTTAATTTGTGGCAAAATGCAAAAAATGTAAACGAAAGCTGCGCTTTTCTCCTTTAAGACTAACTTTGATTTTTGTCGATAGGATACTCTGATCAAAAGATATTGAATTTTTACCGTCGAATTAATACAAATTTTATCTCAAAAACTGATTTCGCTCGCATCATTCAAAATCGCCGGTCGCTTCAAGCGTTTATTTTTACAGCGTACTGCTTCTTGGTAAATTAATTTTTTCGGTTTTTCTCCCTACCTTTTAGGAGAAGCCCGGGAATAGGAGTGGCAAACTTTTTTCATCTTTTTTGGGGTCCAACAATAGACATTCTCAGCAAAATTCAGCTTGTTTGTATAATTTTCAGAGGTTCAGTGGCAAATAATATAATGTGGATAGCTAAGTACATGTATCATGTACAGCTGGTTCCTAAAAAAACTTATACGACTCTTAAAGCGTATTTTGTAGAAAATTGAGCAGTGTATTTTCAAGGATAAATACTTATTATTTACATACTGTCACTGTCACTGCCAAATCTTAAAATTTGTCAGATAACTTATTCTGTTTAATCTCAAAAAATGGCTCCACATACTAGCAAAGAACTAAAGGCAAGGATTGTAACGAAATTAGAAGATGGTTGGTCACTATCTGCCGTAGAGAACCATTTTAACGTAAGCAAAACAACAGTTTTTAATATTAATAAAAGATGGAGAGAACAAGAAACTCTCGAAAGGTTCTGGAAGACCAAAAATATCTGCCGCTCATGAAGATCGTACGCTTTTGGAGAGATTAGAAGAGAATGCTTTTTAAGATGCGAAAACTGCAAGAATTATGTCACAGTTTTCGGGAAGAAAGACAACAACTTGGCGCAGAATTAAAGCATCGCGTCTTAGGTACCAGCAAAAAAAAAGAAGCTCTTACACCACAACAGAAGCAATCAAGACTTATATTTGCTTTAACTCATCAACTACAAAATCAAGATTTTTGGGATAGGGTAATATTTACAGATGAGAAAATTTTTCAATGTTCTAAAAAGGGCAAAATTGGGGTATATAGAATGGATTTCATCTATAGGAATGGGAATGGTATAACGTATTGATGGAAGGTTTGTTGGGCAGACTTATCTGAATATTCTACAAAATATCATGTTTCCCAGTTGTATCCCGAAAATAATTGTATCCTCGAACAAGACTCCAATTGTCCTGTTCACACTACAAATATAATAAACCAGTGGCTGCAGAATAACAATATCGAAACCTTACCATGGCCCAGCTACAGTCTAGATTTAAACCCAATCAAGAGTGTATGGGGGGTTATTATAAAACGGTTGTATCGGCGTAATTTTATACCTCAAAATGCTGAAGAGCTGTGGCACGGTATACAACAGGTTTGGGAAGAGCTCACTGAAGAAGACAATTTCATAGTTCCTTTCACGCAGATGGACCGAAGACTACAAGCTATTATCAATGCTGATAAATATATTAAAAAATATTAATTTTATTTTTACATACCTAAATTTAGTATTGTTTTGGTCTTCCAGATCCTCGCTTTCTTTCGAGAGTTTCTTGTTCCCTCCATTTTTAGTTAATAGAAAAACTGTGGTTCTGCTTATGTTAAAATGTTTTGCTGCATCTGATAGTGCCCAGTTATTTTCTAATTTGGTTACAATTCTTGCTTTAATATATTGTTGAGTTAAGTCGTTTGTTGTATTCCTTATTAATAATAAAAATAATAACAACAACCCTATGTTATGTAAAAACTATCATATATATACTCTTTATAAAATGTGGGAATTCAAAATAATCTCAAAATTTAGACCTTAATAATTATTACAATTTATGAATTAACATATATGTAATTGTTTCTTGTTTGTTTATTTTATTATTTGTCTGTCATAATAAATATAATATAATGTCAGACCAATCAAATACACTGCTTAAAAAGATCAAATATGAAAATGGTTATTTAAAAAAAAAACGAAAAAAAGGAAAAACAGAGAAAAAAAGATAAAAAAGGAAAAAATAGAAAAAAAAAATATAAATAAAATTAAAAAAAGAAATCTTAGAAGATCTTAGCGCTGTGAAAAAAGATTACTATTTATTAGTATTTAGTATTAGTATTAGCATTTATTATTATTTGTATATTTCTTATTTAAGTTGGTTAGGGCCCTGAATGAAGCTATAAATAGAGGTCAATTTAATGTTTCCACTTCCTTTTTGTATTTTTTTTATTTTTATTTAACAATACCTATATATGTATGTGCGTGCATAAGTGTGTATATGTGCGCATTGTATATAGTATCCGTCTATTTAATATTGTAGCAAACAGTATTTATTATATATCGTGGCTGAATGGATCAATAATCCAAAGCCATTAAAAAAAAATTAAGAGTCGTATCAGTCGTATTTTTTAGGAACCAGCTGTACATGATTTTTCATTTTTACATGAAAAAATTAACTGGAGCCTCGAAATTTGAGACTTTGGTTGTTAATAACTAAAATTGTGAGATCATTGGATAAAAAAAGACAGGACAAAACAAAGAAACAATTTACATCATCAAGACTTAACAAATTAAGTAAAACATTTTGGAAAATGCATTACATTGGGAATCTTTTTCTAAATTGGAGAAGACATTTTAATGAGAAAATTAATAGTTATTTAACCAACAAGTGTATTAATAAGGGCGATTAACAATTGAGATATTTTAACGCGTGAGCGAAGCGAGCGCGTTAATGTTAGAGATTGTTAATCGCCATTTTAATTCACGTGTTCATTACAAAACTTTTCCGTCGACCGTACTTTTCAGAAATAAAGATATCTTAGTTTAAATATTTATTTACTTAACGATAAACAACAATTTTTCAGCTTTCATTGACTTTATTCCTTAGTGGTAGTTTTATTATAGTAAACATTAATATTCGAAATGGTACAATTACTGAAATTAAAGAAAGATATTGATAAATGATTATCTGCGGTATAGCATTTTGACAAATTTATATTTAAGTCTTCTTGGACCTCTGTAAATTCGGTGAGAGAAGAAGTTAAATTCTGGTGGAGTTAAATTAAACTCTTCGTCAATATACATCCTTTGATTTTTCAAATACACAGAATTTTAAACAATAAAGTAAATAATGACATACAATTACAGATAGTACTAACAGCGGCTACTTCATTTTAAATTAATTTTTTAGTGGGAATATAAATAGGTATATGTTTGGTTGCTTACACCACAGGTCACTGCCAATCACAGAGCGTTTAATTAATTTATGCAAGCAATGTATGTTGTGTTGCCTATAATGAAAGCGTTCATTAATAGAAAATCATTCATTAATGGGGGTCATTAATCAATGATTTTGAGGGTGTTAAAATTGATCATAAATGGACGGTCGACGGAAAAAATTCTTTTTACATCACATAATTTAAGAGGCAAAATTGATTATGTCTGTAAGAAATGAGGTTAGATGCGACATATTAATTTTTCCTTTATAACGAAAGCATTATAATCCGGCCCTGGTAAATAAACCTCTTCTCCATTTTATTTATTCCGAATGCTAAGAATCGCCGCACAAGCTCTACCACGTTTCTAGGGTTGGTAAACATCCGAAAAACTTTTTTTCGACTTAAGTACTGTGTATTTACATTTTTAGAAGGAACACAGAGTCATCAAGTAGTCAACAAATAAAAAATAAGGTGTGTTTGTTAGGTTAAAGACTTGTTTGGTTCCTTTATTTCGGGCGATAATTTTTAGGGTTAATGTTTTCGTAAGGTGTTCGAGGGTAAGTGCGAAATGACAGAAATTGTTTGTGTTTATAATTGAGAAGCATCAATTGCGTGGTGTTTATTTAATATAATTAAATCAAAAATGTAGACAAAACATTCTATATATACAGGAAAAAAATTGTATAGTTCTTGAGTTCTCTGTTGCGTGAATTAACACAGCAACATAAAAGTAATAATGTACCACCAACGTAGCAAATTTTTTGAGAAATTTTGCCTGGTGAGTTTTGTCGACAATGTTTGGTAAAAACAAGGCAAAATAGTAGGAGAAAATTAGTAATCTGTTTCTTTCTTCTTACCACGCCCTTTCAGAATGTTGGTAACCAGCATAGCTATCTTAATTTTATTCGCTTCCACCCTAAATACCATGCTTGTATTAATACCATACCAATCTCACAAGTTCTTCAAACAAGTCCTTATTCGTCCTGGACTATTTCACTTGGAATTTCATCAGGGCCTATCGCTTTGCCATTTTTTGATGATTGTATTACCTTTTGATACTTCTATTACCTCAGAACGTGTTATTAGGGGTCCGTCATAGTTAGAAATATCCAGACGTGAACTAATCCTATCGTCTTCGAATAGGTTCGTAATGTAAATTTCCAATTCTTTAAGTGTGTCCTCCAATATTATTTTACCATGTTCATCATGTAGTAGTGCAGTTTGTCCCTTATTGAAGGTACTAGCCGCTTCTTTCACCTTTGTTAAACGTGTCGTATCTAAGTTCTTTAAGTGTATTTCATGACACTGTTTGGCTAGATGTTGACTATTCGCTTCTCGTATTTTACATCGAATTTCTTTTTGTATGCTTTTATAAAGTGTTTCGTTGTTTTTTGTTAGTCGCCGTTGCTCCATCAAATCCAAGCCACCAAGCCTTTTTTTAGCTTTGAGCTCCCTTTAAATTCTTTTTAAGCCCTCATCGACATTTTCACCGACATTTTCCCAAACTAAATTTTCGTTCAGTTGTCTTTGAACCGTTACCGTAACCTGTTTAGTTTAGGGAAAAATCAAGTGGATTAGTGAGAATCACTGGACAATATGTGAACCAGAAGCTTAAGATAAGTCACTCCCATTTTTTTTTTTCACAGTCTTCAAAATCTTCCTCGTATCATAATTTGCCGTCGTATCATTATTTGCCACAAATAAACACATTTCTTTGAGACACTCACATCGATAATTCAAAACTCTAGATGCATGATATGCTACCAATGGAGTGGAAACAAACTATAAACACCCTAAACAAAACTAAACACATGAGACTTTAAACAGCCAATACTAATCCATAATTTGATAAATCATCGACATTTTGCTAGACATCATTTCAAGTGTCATTTTATATACACAACTGTCAATTTGACAAATTCTTATTACAGTTTTTTATCAATAGTATGTTTTCATACTAATGTCGTCCAAACTAGAGCAAGTTCTAGAAATAGACCCCCCCAATGAGTTGGTTTTTAAAGGTCGATACGATGAACCAGTCACCTCCACTCTGATTCTAGCGAACCCTTCAGACAAAAGAGTGATATTTAAAATCAAAACAACAGCTCCAAGAATGTACTGTGTAAGACCTCCTTCTGGAACTATCAATGCTAACGAGAAACGTCAAATAACAATTTCTTTTCAACCATCTGACGATGCCGTTGATACGACCATGCACAAATTCATGGTCCAAAGTGCGTACGCTCCACCAGGAGATGTAAATATGGAGCAAATATGGAAGAATATAATACCGGCGCATCTCATGGACACCAAACTGAGATGTGTCTTTAACTTAACGGAGGAAAAGAACGAAGACCGCCAGGACTTTTCTCCAAAATTGGTGTCTACACCGATCAATACTTCCAGTGAAATCGACAATGTGGCTCAGGAACTTCTTCAGGACATTAAGAAGGAACAAGAATCGTTTCTGAAGTTGGAAAACCAGACGCTAAGGGATCAGATCCGGCAGCTTCAAATGGAAATGCGAGCTACGAATTCGACGACGGATTACAGCCAGAACAACGCTTATAACGTGGTCTATTTCGTCGCATCTCTTGCAGTCGCAATTGCAGGTGCTGTGTTTGGAAAGTATGTGCTCTAAAAATTATTTTATTTCAACATTAGTGAGTATATTGAGTCATTTAGCAAATATATTTTTTGAACGAGCATATTTTTTATTTAGTAAGTAATATGAAAAATGATAAAACGAACATTTTTTTCGAGATTATTGGTTAGTTTTGCGTAACCGAGCACGAAGGATATCGACTGTTCCACAATATATACCAGTTATGACGAACTTAGGATGTACTAGTTAGAAATTGATCCACACAGCTTTTTACATTGACCCTTCCTCTTTGAATCTTCACACATTTTTTTATTCTAACGCAATATTTTCAGATGTAATAGAGTACAGTACATTATAGGGATCGTATTGTGTTTACAGACCAACAAGTGATACACAATAGATCAGATTTCATACTAGTTAATAAACTAACCAGACAAATAAGACTTATTGATTTGATGTATAGGAAGTCAAGAATGCAATACAAACTCTAAAAAATCGGAAGTCATGCGGACCACAAGGTATACCAAATGAATTATTAAAACATAGCCCACAAGTATTACGGGAATTACTGGCGTATGTCTTCACCTTATTCTATAATGGACACGACTTACCACCGGAGTGGACAAAAGCACATATTAACAACATCTACAAAAAAGGAGATAGAAAGAATTGTTCAAACTACAGGGGGCTAAGTGTCATAAATTCACTCTCAAGACTGTATGGAAAAATAATAAAAAACAAAATTGAAAAAGAGATCACAGATGTTGAAGAACAGAATGGCTTTCGTGCAGGCAGATCCTGTATGGACAGTATATTCTCTCTAAAGCAAGTTATCGAGAAAAGATTAGCCCACAACCTTTCAACTCATATAGTCTTTATAGATCTGACAAAGGCATACGGTAGTGTACCACTTTCAATGCTTTGGGTAGCAATGGAAAAACAAGGAATAAGCAAAAAAAAATATACAAGCAGTACAACAGCTCTACAAAAATATGACGGCAAACATTAAAACTGCAAATAGATTAACTAGAGAAATTCCTATTAGTAAGGGCCTAAAGCAAGACTGCTGCATAGCACCTAAACTCTTCAAAATATATCTAAATGAGGCACTCTCAGTGTGGAGAAGAAAGTGCTGCAATATGGGCATCCCAATCGGAGATGATAGATTGTACACGATACACTTCGCTGACGACCAAGCCATTCTAGCTGAAGACGAGAGTGATGTAGGCTACATGCTTAGAAAACTGGAAGATGAGTATACCAAATGGGGCCTCACAATTAATATACAAAAAACTGAGTACTTAGTTGTAGGAGAAAAACCAGAAAGCCTACAAATCGAAATGGGAACTATAAAACCAACAGACAATTTCAAATACTTGGGAGTCCAAATAACATCAAAAGCAGGAAGTAGCGAAGAAATACACTCCAGGATTGGCCAAGCAAGATCAGCCACCAGACAGCTACACGGACTATTATGGAATAAAAAAATAACAAAAGAAAATAAAAGAAGAATCTATAAAACAATAATAGAAAGTATTGGGCTGTACGGCGCCGAACTCTGGGAAATAAACCAAAGAAACAAATCAAAAATTAAGGCCATGGAAATGAACTACTGGAGACGATGTTGCAAGCTCACTAGACTTGATAGAGTGAGAAACGAAGATATTCGGAGAGAAATGGAAATCGATCTAGACATAGTAGACACAATCGAAGCCAAAAGACTTAACTGGTATGGACACCTTCAGAGAATGACTGAAAATAGATGGCCAAAAAAAATAGAAGAATGGACTCCGCCAACTAGAAGAAAACGAGGTAGACCAAGACGATCCTGGAGAGACGATGTCGACGATGCAATGACCGCCAGAGATTTAACAACTGAAGATTGCTTCGACAGAAAACGCTGGAAATTAGGATGCGAGAAGCGGCGCCAGCTGTAGAAGACTCGCTTGTTATGTATTATATATGATTTGATGTCTGTAAAAGTGGAACGTACCCAGACCATACCTCCTCTTCACTATTGAACTCATTAAAAAGCACGTCATAGATATTTTAAAACAGCTGGGACTTAGTGAACATCTCTACTTTTACTTTTTCCATGCGTATATGGAGCGTTCACATGCGAGAAAGTTTTTGGAAGATGTGGTCCCCCCAGAGCTTAATCCTTTTTGATACCCTAGGTATCTGTTCCATATGCAATATCCTTGACGAGATGTCGATGATGCAATGAGAGTGTGATGTGTGATCCAGTTTATATATAAATATTTTTTAATTTTTTATATTCTTCAATTTCTGTTTATTTTCCATTACTTTTTTTCGTTAGTATCATTATCAATTAAATCAATTACCCTAATTTTTTGCCCTTTTTATTTCTATTTTAATCCCTGGAGTCTTTGAAATAGGTCATTGCCTTTTTTAATTCGTTTACATTTGTTGTATCAATTTCAAACCCTGTATATATTATTACGATTATAAAAAATATCCTAATAAAAAAATTACATCTGCTAAATCTTCTTTGTAATCTTGACAACGTGGTACTTGTTCTATTTTTTTATGAGCAATTTTTAACATCACAATTATCATTAAAATATTTAGTTCGCCACACCAGATGCGGATTACGTAAATAATTTTGTTTACCGAGAATTTTTTGGCGGTCCAATCTGGAAGTTCTCACCATTTTTTTCACGTCGTTTAATGTACCGGGAAGAGTTTTCATAACCATATGTTGGATCACAATTCCACATACGTCGTTGGTATGTGATGTTACGCATGTGGTCCACACTTGGAAGGAAGCTATCTTGTTAAATTATTATGTATTTAAACCACAGAAACATAAGGCGCCGAATTTTTAATTCTCCAAACAAAATGTTTGTAGCATCAGAAAAACTTTTGTAAATTTTATTTTTACGACAAGAATCATATATAAGTTATGTATTGTGTAAAGTGTAATTAAATTTCTAAGATTTAGTAATCATTGTTCTGTTTTTTTCACTTTTTTGTGGATCCTTTTTTGTGGATCCTTTTTCGTAGTACATCTTTCTGGTTTACTGAATGTACTTATCGCTTGTTTTTTTATTATCCCTTTAATATTGTTTTTGTTATTTTTGTATCATTTCCTTTACTGAATTCTATGCAAACCTTTTTTGAGGTATATTGAATATTGCAATTCGTGTCGCGAAAATTTGGAAATGTTTATAGAAAATACCTTTCTACTTCTTATGCGATTGGTGTACATAATTGTAGTTTATATCTCTGTCTCAATACCAAATAACATGTAGTCCCTAATGATTTCTTTCAGCTCAGATAACTAGCACTTATAGGGAAAACAAAAATCCATTGCCGCTTCCAAAGAAACCAACGAAGAACAAAAGAACTAAAGACTAACGACACTATAAACCTCAAGTTATAATATTTTTATGCAGCCGCTGCACTCAGACGTATGGACTTTTCTGTTCAAATGACAGAAAAAAACAAGGAACAAAAAAAAAAGTTAGTTATAAACAACTAAAGGCATTTTTTATCAGTTTTTTTACGGATATTAATTTTTAAAAAGATTTTTAATGTATGCGGCAGCAATCTGTGGTTTTAATCCAGAACCGGCTTAATATTCTAAGATATTAGTAGGTGTATAAGATAAAAGTATATACCAAGTAGACCGATAATCATGTAATTTTTTCGAATGCTGGCTTTTTAATTGTAGTTACTGTAGCATGTTGAAATTACTTAAAATATCGATATGCAAGTACAAACATTTTCTAATAACTTCTGGGCTATATATAAATCTTGTTGTCTTTATTTACATTCAAATCCCCCAATTCTCTGTTTACATTGTAAGGTAAAAGAAAAGATTTCCAAATTCCGGTTATAACTAGGACGTTAAAATTATCAATATAATACGTGTTATTTCTACAATTTAAAAGTAGTTTGATTCAAGGTCGCGTTGCGAGATAGTTGAGGCCTGTTTAAAACAAGAATTTTGGTTTTTTTGATGACAAGAACCGGTGGAGAGGTAAGGGAAACGGTAGCCCTTGCCAGTATTAGATTGAGATTGAGGTCGAGGGGAATTCAAGTCAGGTTGAGAAGGGTAACGAAACTATGCAGACGCTTTAGTGAGTCGGTCAAGAAAAACCGGCAAATTTGTTAGAAAAGTGATCTTTACTCAAAGTAATGCTTTGTTTAAATAAGAGTAATCACTAGCTTTTCTTGTATGCCGTGTCTCATGAGATATTTGTAACACGGCGATTACACAAGATAGAAGAATATGCCGGTTTCAACCTCAAACTTCAATGTCCTGATTAAGAAGCCGTTTTAGCACATTTTTCATAGTATGGAGATGTAGTTTTTTGTTCGAGTGGCAGGAATTTTAGTAGTTCCAGTTTCCGACCAGTAGTCCATTATTCAAAGTGCATTATAGTGAAATTCAGCAACTCCCACTTATAAAACAAAGTTTGTAAACGGATGACATGAAGGAAGAGCCTTTTTTTCTTTATCCAGCAAGACTATGATCCCTCGAAGCGGCGTCCATTTTAAATTGCTAGACGTCTTTCTTGTTGTTTTTGTAACCCCTTTGTCTAGAAGATTCATGTAAGTATCCATTTGTTTCATTTTGTAGTTGCCCTAATCCGACCCCTTGCCATTCACATATCCACGACCCAGCTCTCCAAATAAGCCCTGAGTGCCGTTCGCACAGTTTCGTTTATTTTGCTTGCCCTTTTTGCCCTATTTTGCTTGCCACTCCAGTAACTTCTGTTCCAATTTTCAAACCCCTATAATTATACCATATGTGGTAGGCAAAATAAATTCGTTACAGTACAAGACTCTATTTTATTTCGATTTTTCAATTCATAAGTAATCTTTTTAACCATTTCTAAATACGTTGTTAAGCAGTTCAATACTCACAAGAAGAAGAAGACGTGAATGAATTGAGGATCATCAACTATTGAGCCTTGCAGAGATAGTGCAAAAAATGTTTCAAAAATGATCAAACTGATACAGAAATCTTTGAGAGTATTTTAAAACACAGGTACGCATCGTTGATGATAAGTATTTGATTTTACTTCTCCTTATTGTTATTTTTCTACAACAGTTTATTAATTTTGGGTTCTTTTCAGACGTGAAAAGGTGAAACCAGTTCCTCTCTGTAGAGAATGCATCTTAAAGTGCACTTAATACCGACAAGTCGTACGTTATAATTATTCCATATAGTACCATTAAAATTCGAAGGCAAAAAAATACATTAGCTTTAGCGGTCGAGATGGATTCAGCATCATTACACATTATGTTTATTATATTCCGCTCTCATCTCGTGGGTTATTATTTCTAATGACTCGCTAAGTTCCTTTGAACGTTGCTCAATTTTTCTTCAATTACGCCATCTTGTTGGTTTACTTTCGAATCATGCGAATGGTTAATAGTTTTGGTTTCGATAGTGGTACTAGACAAATTTTATTGGATGTTTTACGACTAGTACGAAGATTTGTTTATGGTTATTGGTATAATTTGAACATATTTTTATATTAATAATAACGAAGTCATAAAAATTGTATAGTGCTAATGAATTAATTACGGAGGATATACATGTACAAGACATGAAATCACGGGTGACATGGTCAAGAAAGCCACAAAAGATCTGAAAAATCTGAATTTCAGGGTAAAACCAACCGAAAAATTATTCAGCAAGATGTCATACTTACTCAACTTCTGTATTAATAGTCATTCTGTCTCAGAAGAACAGAAGAATGGAAAATTGCTTATATAACGTCAATATACACCCATCAAATTAAGGACTATGTAAATAGAACATCTTTTTGGACTCAGTAAAATAACACATTGCAGAAGCTACTTAAAAAATCACGGGATTTTAACTCTTTCCTCTTTCTATATTCTAGAAACTGTTTGCTTGATTCTTAAACACCTACATGTTTTTCCAGCAATACCTAATCATGACTACTCCACCAGATATTCAAGTTTTAATGTGTATTTACCGGTCCCATCCACTAAGTTAGTAAATAAATCTATATTATATTTGGCAAAAAAATTCTACAACCATCTCCCTTTGCAACTTAAATCTACAACTTCTTTTCTTATGTTCCGTAAATTGACAAAAGCCTATCTATCTGAAAGACCATATTATTCGGTGGAAGAGTTTCTTAACGAATAACTAAGAAATTACAGTACGTTTAGGAACAAGCAACTAAAGTATTTTTATAGTAAACTAGTTCGTAAGGTTTTAGTTCGTAACCTGGCGTAGTTGGAGTCATGCTGGAGACCGTAAGGCTCGCCGCACTAAGGTTGTTCTTATCTCGAAAGGTGGGAGCGGACGAGGTAGAGGTGCGATTTCGGTCAATGTATGCACAGCTTCTGAAAGGTCGCCAAAAAATCCACCATAGATGCGGTCACAGAAGTGACCCCTGTAGTCACGCAGGATACAAAGAAATGGGTGGCTCTCATCCTCTTCGACTTCAAGAATGCTTTTAACACGACATCACGGGAAAAAATAATTTCCAGGCTAAGATAATTGGGCGTTAGTGAGTACCTGGTCAACGTGGTTGACAGATACTTTACAGAGAGGTCTATAAGGGAAAAAGACACCAGCATCAGGTTGCCGCAGGGTGTTCCGCACCCTTCGGTACTAGATCCCACCCTGTGGAATGTCCTGTACGACGGGGGCTAAGGCTACAGATGCCAAGTGGATGCACTCTTGTAGCTTATACCGATGATATCGCACTGGTTGCGAAGGCGAATCAGAAAACGGAGCACCTCAGTAAATTGAGGTGGTCGTTCTCAAAGTGAGCCGGGACAAATCCTCTCTTCGCTTCATACCGGCTGTCAAAAGGACTCAAGTTCGGAGTAAACGTCCAAAAGATGGAGGTGAAAGCGAACCGAAGTTTGGAGGCTTTGGTGTGGCTAATGCCAAATATTGAGGGGCCCAGGTAGCACCAAAAGATGGGTGCTAAATGGAGTTTTCCGGTCGCTGGTGATCTACGCTGCCCCCGTGTGGTGTAGCGTGCTGAACACTGCGAAATACGCCACGCTGATGGAGACTTCGCAAAGGCGAATGCTCCCCAGGGTATCTAGCGCCTACACAACGGCTTCAAATGAGGCTCTGTATGTCATTCGAGCGGTGATACCGATCGTCTTGTTGTGCAAAGAACGAGCGGGGGTGTATGCGAGGACGATGGACGGAAATATAGATGAGGAAGAGAGAGAAATAACGATAGAGGAGTGGCAGAGAGAATGGGCAAATGATAGCGGAAATGCAAGGTGAACAAAGGAGCTTTTTCCAAATCTGAGGCCGTGGTAGGAAGGTAAATTCAGTAAACTGGATTACTTGCTGACACAGTTTCTGACTGGTAGTAGTTGGTAGTTTTGACACCTTCACAAATAGTATGAGCAAATCTGCCTCGGCGGACTGTACTGTTTGTGGGGCGGGTTTTAGTTTTTTATTGAGTAGTAACCTATGAAACGGTGGTTAAGATTTTAGCCGGAACAAGGTTAATCTGGCACAGTGTCCTACTCGGACTGAAGATGCCAGGGTGTCTTGCTCCATGACATTAGATGTTTAAAGCCTTCTTAGGCTCTTACTGAAGTTTGGCAATACGGCAAACCTCTTGTTAACAGCATTCGGATGTTTAAGTATGTAAAACATTTCCAAAAACTGTCTTTTAGTGAAATTTATTTCATTACAAAGAATTTAAATCTCTTCATAATTGACCTTATGTTTAGAAGTGACAGCATGTTGTGTCATAGCACAAGTGTGCTAAGATAAATTAAGAATAATCATAGCTTCTCGAGAAGATATTATTTATTAATTAAGAAAATAGGGTAGGAGCTGTCGACAACAATACTTGCTAAGTAAAACAAGGGAATCCGTTCGATTAACCGCCCGCAGAGTGTCCTAAAACTAATGGCTTGGATGAGGTTGATTTTATATTTAAATGGATGACAAGAATGGTAGTTGAGAAACCTGTTGGAAGCCATAGGTTTCTTGTACCAACTTGTACTCAAGGTGTATGCTCATGGTCTCTATGGATGTTTACTTATTAAATTAATTTGTAGATATGAATGATGATGTGAATGAATTAATGTACGAAACGTATTCAATAAAACGTTGAAATAGCCGATATCCTTTCTTTTGAACTAAGTTTGGTATTATATATCTATATATACATTGTACTGAGTTGTAATTGATTCAAAATAAAACGCATAAATTAACATTACGAACCGGATTTCATTCCATCTAGAGTATTATATTAAATATGTATCCTTCATTGATATACAATTAGTAGTCATATGTGCTGGTTTACGCTTCAAATGATTCTAATTAATCCCATAGAATATATAAACTAATAACCATATAAGTTCAAATTTTTTTCCACCGATAAATTTCCCGTTTTCTCAAAGATCAAGTTTAATTTTTTTGCAATTAGAGCACCAAGTTCATTGCATATTACGAAATAGTAGTCGGTTGTATAATTAGCGAATATTGGCAATTAAGTGCTTCAGTAGTAGAAGGAAACATTAAAATGGAAATTAGAATTGATTGAATATAATTGTGTCGATATCGGGTAAAAATCACCTTGAATTTATGAATGGTTCATTCATGTTGGTAGTGAACATGAGACTTTTTTATTTTCTCAGCTGTTATTCTGCGGGTGTGTGTGATAACAAGCATCTATAAGATATTTGTGTTTGTTTTGCATGTATGGAATATCCAATAAGTGGTGCTGAGAGCTACATAAGTTTTTTCAAGTTTTATGTATATTTTATCAAGAATTCTATTTATGAAATCACGAAGGTAAATTTCAGACAGTTGCAATCTTTTCTAGGAATATAACAATAATGAAAAAACAGGGAAATAAAATATCAACTGATCTTATAGAAACTTTTTATTGAATTATAAATTATAATAAATTAAGAAAATATTATTTTTTGTACACATGTAGATTCTGTATTCTATTTTTAGGCAAGAAAAAAGAAAATCCCTACAAAAGGATTACGACAATGGCATCGACAAATAAAAACGCAGTGATTACTGCAGTTATCAGGGACGAAAATGCCACTGAACCTTTAAAACTCATACGAACAAGCTGAATTTTGCAGAAAATATTAATTTTGAGACCACAAAAAAGATAAACTAAGGTTCTAGGTATTAACTTGTTACCTTATCAAGACAATTTCTCTTTGAAGCTGCCTGTTTGTGAAGAGGCGCCTCACTTAACAAAAAGAAACTTATGGGCATATGTTTCCCGGATGTATGACTCCTTAGAAAAAATCTTAGTACACTCTAAACGTTTCTTACAACGTCTCTGGTCATTGCCTTTAGACGGGGACAGTGAAATACTGGATGACCTATTGCTCTCGGATTGGAAATCATTATTGGATACATTCCAATCAATATATAAAATTACATTTCCCAGATGCCTGACACTTCCACTGCTTGTATCGGATATGCTGCTACGACAAAGTAGGAGTATGTGGAACATTGCTACTGATGATTTAAAGATAGATGATGAACTAATCAAAGATGCAAAGATCTTGCAAAATTCATCGAATTGCTCCAAGGCAAAGATTCTCTTGCTCAAACAGGTGTATCCACACCTAATGACGAATACCTAGGTTAATAAAGAAAGTAGCTAGGTTACCCTATTCGACTCGAATGTTAAAATTCGATATCTTGTGATCAGAGTGTCCTATCGACACAAATCAAAAATGTGTTTTAAAAGTGAAGAGAGCAGCTTTCTTATAAAATTTTTCTATATTGCTGCAAATGAAGTCTATCATCATCATCACTGGCTCGACAACTCTTTTTGGGTCTTGGCTTGTTCCAGGATTCTTCCCCATTCTGATCTGTTTCGTGCTTTTTTTTCTTCACTTGTTATACAATTTTCTATTTGTTCTAAGTATCTCAGTTTCGGTCTTCCTCTTGTTCTTTTTCCTACTGGCATCTGTTTGAATATTTTGTTTGGTATTTCGCCTTCTTCCATTCTTTCTACATGTCCTATCCAATGCAGACGTCCTATTTTAATGAGTGTTATAATATCCGGATCCTGGTATATTTTGTATAGTTCAGAGTTGTATCTTCTTCGCTTTATTCCGTTTTCTTTTGTACCCTTATATATGTGTCGCAAAATTGTTCTTTCGGAGGTGGCTAACAACGTTTCCTCTCTTTTAGTGAGTGTCCAGGTTTCTGAGCCGTATGTGAGTACCGGTCTTATTAGGGTTTTGTATATTTGGCATTTTGTTTCTCTTGCGACGTTATCTGATCTTAGTTGCCTAATTGAGCCATGGTAACATCTATTTGCAATAAATACTCGCCTCTTCACTTCCTCCGCAACGTTATTATCATACGTGACTAGGGATCCCAAGTATATAAAGTTTTTTACCCCCTTGAGTCTGCTTGATTTTAAGACCACTATTTTGCGCAGCTCGTTCTATTTGGTTGTATGCCTCTATCATTTCTCTTCTTGATCTTGCGATTAGTATTTGCACGCTTTGATTAATGCTTGTTCCTCGTGTATTGACTGTTGTGTCCCTCAGTATTTTCTCGAGTACGATGTTGAACAAGATGCATGATAGAGCGTCTTCCTGGCGTAGTCCCTTTTTCACATCTATTGTTTCCGTTAATTCATTTTGTATCCGAATTCTACTTTCTACTTTTAGAGATTCTTTTATCAGTTCTATAAGTTGTGGTTGTTATATTAAATTCTTTCATTGCTTTTATTAAGAATTCTCGGTTTATATTGTCATATGCGCTTTTAAAGTCTATGAAGAGATGTAGTGTGTCGATGTTATATTCACTTGTTTTTTCGAGGATCTGTCGCAGAACAAATATCTGGTCTATTATTGACTTCTGTCTACAGAGGCCACTTTGGTATTTGCCAACTATTTATTCAGCGTGTGGTCTAAGTCTTTCATAAATAACGGACATTATTTTGTATGCTGCATTCAGCAGCGTGATTCCACAGTAGTTTCCACATTCTAACTGATTTCCTTTTTTATGTAATAGTACAATAATACCGCTATTCCACTCCGCTGGTAGCTGTTTATTCAACCATATCTTTGTTATCAATTCATGTATTGTTTTTTGTAGTGCGTCTCCTCCTTCCTTCAGTAACTCCGATGCTATTTGATCCGATCCCGGTGATTTATTGTTCTTTAATTTGTCTACTGCTGCTCTAATCTCAGCTATTGTTGGTGGAGTCTTTTCTCGGTTGTCTGCTTGGTCTAATGGTATGTCAGGGTTCGTCTCTCTCCGATCTCCTTCAAGCTTTTCCGTAAAATGTTCTGTCCATCTACTTAGTATCTCTTGCTGTTCTGTCAATATATTACCTTCCTTATCTTACACATCGTTGTTCTCGGTTTGAAGTCTTTTCTGCTTTTGTTCAGTCTCTGATAAAATTTTCTTGTCTCTGTTGATTTACTTAGTTCTTGTAGTTCTTTGTTCATATATTCTCTCTTTTTTTCTTCGGTGAGTTTTCTTTTCTTCTTTGCTTAGTTGTTTATATTCTTCCTCTGCTTGTCGGGTTCTGTGCCCCTGTTGCATCAGTAAATATGCTCTGTTTTTTTTGTCTGTTATAATCTGACATTCTTCGTCAAACCAGTCATTCGTTCTTGTTCTTCTTTTTCTACCTTCTATGCCTAATACTTCTTTAGCTGCCTCTTTTTGACGTCTATAAAGGTATTAAATAAATTAACAGATACTGTGTGAATGCAAAAACAGAATAAACAAAGCAGTGGAAAGATCCGTCACTATTTTTGATGCAACCAGACACTAACATAAAAAAAAATAAACGAATCTTAGAGTCTAAATGGAACTATTGACATTTTTATGCCAAATAGCGATATTAAAAACCAAAATCTATGCGGTTTAGTGTTTTTTTGTCAAATCATATTTATGCTCTTTTTCATATTTATTGAAAAATCAGAATTTGATACACGTTTGTACTTGGAACTTCTTTTAAAACCTCTCCACTCAAACTTGTTCAGTATACAACCCATACCTAAGTAACAATACAAAGGAACGTTTGAATCATCTAGTCATTCGTAACAAATTCTAGATTGATGTGTTAATAATAAAGGCCTTTTAAGCGCGAGTGTCGGGTCAAAGTTCGCACCTCAATAATGCACACGTTAATAGGTACTTTGTTAAGGCCGCCATGTTGCGTCTAGCGGCTTATAAACGACGCTATACAGTCAGTCTCTAAGGTCTGCAGTATGTACTGAGCGCATTGTAAAATAAACACAATATGGGTTTCATTATGAAGTGGATGATGCGTGATAGGAAGAGAATTAACTTCTTGACAAGTTGTTAAAATGTTATATAAAAGTATATAATGGATTCTTATTAGACTACAGTTAAAAATACAAGGCGTTATTCAGATATATCAACATTTAGAAGTATTTTTTTAGATAGATATATTTCTTAACTCTTGAGTAATCGCGTACATGCAAATTAGATGAACAGTCGTGTGGGGTCTGTGAGGCCCCAATTTATTTGACACAATACATTAGAAAAGATTAAAATAAAACTATTTGATATATGTACAGTCTTTTTTTATTTCATTTTTAATACATCTTAGCCATTTTAAACCAAATGATAAAATAAACAACATCTTTTCATACAAAATCGTTTTAACCTTCCACAAGGAAACAAAGTTCCTGTATTTGGCTGTATACCATATATTAAAAAATTTTGAATAAAATCCTTTATAAAAAGGTATATAAAAAACCCAGTTGGGCTATGTTGCATTGACAAAACGTTTTCGGAATAAATATTCCATCATCAGTGTCTAGTTAATACATGGATGTAGCCACTAAATATGTGGGTAAAAACCCTTTAAAAATTATTAAATAAGATTTGATTTACATTATGTCTAATTTACAGTTAAGATGTTAAAGTTACCGTTGGATTGGTAACATGGCGACATATGACTCTACATTAGTTGCGAGTCCTGAGACGGTATGACGTCATACCGTCTCAGGAGTACCTAAGATCCAGGAACGTAATTAAAATTGGTCAAAAACGTTTCTTATTGGTGCAAATTTGTCTATGGTTCTTCTTTCTTCTCTAGTATTTACGTCATCAAAACGCAAGCAACGTAGTAAAAATACAAATCGCCTATGAGCCATAGTAGCTCGAAACACCTTTTCGCCTGTTCCATCAGTAGCCCAAATTCTTTGCAGTTTCGGCACCTCAGCTAGGTATAATAGATATAGTAATAATTAACGCCATTATTTCCACAGTATCTATAGGTATGACTTGATTCGAATCTGCATCATTGTTTCTTAGTTTAGAAATAAATATGATTGTGTTCGGTTCAATGGTTTCGAGAATATTATCATCAATAAAACATTTCCAACACTCTAAAGGATCAACTGCTTGACGAGCATTTCCTTTTGAACCTGGTAAGTATGAAATTAAATTAGAACTTTTTGTCCGAATATTTTTTGGAGACGCATGTTTTCTCCAGGATACCCCATCTTTTGCATAACAAAAGAGCCGCCGGTTTTCCGTATTTGTTTCAAAATATTTTAAAGTTGCAGGTTCCTCCCCCAATCCTTCCTCCAATTCTGTTTCCAATTCTTCCTCCCATTCTTCTTCTGTGTCTGTGTTGTGGTCACTTTCTTCACACCTGTTTGTTTCTGGCTCGCTTTAGTAATTTTTTAAACATATTTACAAATAGATAATTCTCCTTTTGAATATATCAAGTGATAGAGAACAATAGACGGGGAAGAAGGGATAGACCAAAGAACGGGTGGATTAAGAGAAGGAAAACCCTGCAACAAATATGAGGCCAAAAGGAGTGGAAGAAATGGGTGAAATATAAATAGATACCAGCAAAATCTGAGGCTGTTATCGGGTATAAGGAATGTGGAAAGACGAAAAAAATATATAATGACACTACTATCACAGCTACAGCTTATCTTTTATTAATAAATAAAGAATATTTTATAAAACTGTATCTTCTCCCTATATGATTTATTGCAACATACAATAACATTCAACGTTGATTATTTGAAGAATTAACACCAAAAAATACAGTATGTCGACTATTATAGACAAGGACTGGATGGCCCTTTCTTCGGAGTCCCTTAAAATGTGGACCTTTATTAGCGCTCACTAGACAAGAAATGGTATAATATACATATACACTTACATGTATGTAAATATAAATTGCATTGTTGAAATTTCGTCTTCTAGAAGGAGACATAACACTTCATAATTCCTACATGAAAATTTTGGTGTTCAAACCTTCAACTTCATCCATTTTTCATTTTAATCGACGAAATATAAAACTCTCGTGTTTTGTTACGACTGTAATTTTTTTTAACACCCACATGTCGACCATTTCGCAATTTTTGGCCGTTAACCATTCCCAGAAACCATTATTAAAGATGAAACTGGATATCTATGATTTGAAGCGGTCATATACCATTTTATAAACATAAACTAAAAGAATTAAATCGTAATCTTACGTAGAGATGGGAAATTCCAGTCGTAATTGTGATCGGTTCTTCGGGTCAGTATTTATCATATTTATTATAGCAATATATAATTTTAAGTGTTTTAGTCTAAATAAGGTACAGTTATTTGGAAACTTATGGACTATGATGGCATAAAATGGTTGACAAATATATTTAACAGTATATATGATACAGGCGTGGTTCCCCAAGAGTGGTTAGTGTCAACTTTTATAAATCTTCCAAAAAAACCCAATGCGAGAAAGTGCGAAGACTATAGAATTATAAGCCTTATGAGCCATTTACTTAAAACATTTCTAAAGGTCATTCACAAAAGAATATATACAAAATGTGAGGAACAACTAACAAGAACACAATTCGGATTTCGTGATGCTCTGGGAACACGGGAGGCCCTTTTTGCTGTACAGGTGCTATTTCAGAGATGCAGGGATGTGAATTGTGACATATACGTATGCTTTATAGATTACCAGAAGGCATTTGACAGAGTAAAACATGACAAATTAATGACTCTAATGCAAGAAATTGGAATTGACAACAAAGATCTTAGAATTATCAGAAACATTTACTACAATCAAACGGCCAAAATCAAAATAGAAGACCAGTTAACTGATAAAATTGCAATAGAACGTGGAGTACGACAGGGCTGTATTTTGTCTCCATTGTTGTTCAACATTTATTCTGAATGGGTATTTAAGGAAGCTTTAGACGGTTGTGCGAAAGGAATACTAATAAACGGTGAATGGTTGAATAACATTAGATATGCAGATGACACTATAGTTTTTGCCGATAATCTGAATGACTTACAGATATTAACAAATCGCATAACAGAAGTCAGCAACAGATACGGACTAGCTCTTAACATAAAGAAAACCAAATTTATGACAATTAGTAAAAAACCAATACTAAACGGTCAACTTACAATCAACCAACAGAATATCGAAAGAGTCGAGCAATATACATATCTAGGCACCAATTTAAATAGCCAATGGGACCACTCAACAGAAATTAAACAGCGAATAATAAAAGCAAAAGCAGCATTCGTTAGAATGAGAACCATTTTCAACAGTCGAGACATATCATTAAAAACAAAATGCCGTCTATTGAACTGCTACATATTCACAGTTCTGCTCTACGGAATGGAAGCATGGTCACTGACTGTTGCATCTATGAATCGGCTCGAAGCTTTCGAAATGTGGTGTTATAGGCGCATCTTACGTATATCCTGGGTTGACAGAGTTACTAATGTGGAGGTCCTGCGTAGAATGGGGAAAGAATGTGAAATTCTCATGACCGTCAAAACTAAAAAGTTGGAATATGTAGGACATGTAATGAGAAATCAAGAACGTTACGGCCTTCTCCAGCTGATTCTCCAAGGGAAAGTAAATGGTAAGAGAGGACCGGGAAGAAGACGCATTTCCTGGCTCCAAAATTTACGAAAGTGGTATAACACGACTACCACTGAACTGTTCCGCGCTGCAATAAATAAAGTAAAGATAGCCGTGATGATCGCCAACATCCGGAACGGATAGGCACTTTAAGAAGAAGATTTGGAAAGGAAATTAAACATAATGTTATATGTAATATATTAATGATAAAAAAAAAAAAAGATATGAATGATATCAAATCTTTAGCAATTCTTCCGGATCATCGATATTGGTATCGGGAGTGGAGAATGTCATAAACGAAACGGTACCAGGGTAAGATAAATTATGTGATGAGGTGTTGAAATTAACGAAACCTTAACATATATTTTGAATAAAATATAGTTGCTTTGACAAAGTCCTCGTAGACATACCGTCTCAGGACTCGCAACTAATGTAGAGTCATATGTCGCCCTGTTACCTATCCAACGGTAACTTTAACATCTTAAATGTAAATTAGACATAATGTAGATCAAATCTTATTTAATAATTTTTAAAGGGTTTTTACCCACATATTTAGTGGCTACATCCATGTATTAATTTGACACTGATGATGGAATATTTATTCCGAAAACGTTTTGTCAATACAACATAGCCCAACTGGGTTTTTTATATACCTTTTATAAAGGATTTTATTCAAAATTTTTAATATATGGTATACAGCCAAATACAGGAACTTTGTTTCCTTGTGGATCTTAACATATATGTCAATATATTTAACATAATATATGATAGAAGAGAAATATCATCAGTATCATCAGAAAATATGAAAAAACCGTGAGGATTTCAGCGGTTCTGTTCAACTAGTTAGTTCAACTGATTTTAAAAATCAGGCAGAGTACAAGAGAACCCATGCAATTGAAAGACGTATTTATAGCATTTAGGGACTAACAAAATGCTTTTGATAGCAGACACCATCAAACAATGATGTGACACGCTCAAGGAAGTTAAACTTGATTTCAATAAAATCAATAAAAAAATATCCAGCAGCTGCACTTAAATTTGCGAGAAAAACAGTATACAATATACGAAAAAGAAAAGAAAAAAAAAAGAAATCCTGTTTTATCTTCTCCGGGAAAAATAGACCGCGTTTAAAAACGAAAACTACTGATTTACCTGAGGGCAATTCGAAATACAATATATAATATGTACCAGAGTAGTAAGTAAAGCAATTTTCTGTTGAGAATTTTTTTTTCTCTGAAAAATGGCTTTGGCAGAGCCAATTAGTCAGACTTATTTGTGTTTATTGTTAAAATCGACTGAATTTTTAATTATTATTGATTGCAGATTCATAGTCAAATGTTAGTACTACATATACCTAATATTTTTATGGATACATAAATTTTGTTTTGATATATTTTTATTTTCTTTTTTTTATTCTTTTATTATTTTCTTGTTTTTTTTTGTTTTGTTGCTTTTTGTTTTTTGCTTTTTTTTTGTTCTTTATTTTTTTTAATTTATTTTTTTGTTCTTTTCCTATTTTCTTATTTCTTTTATGTTTTTGACGTGACAACGTCTTAAATTAGGTTGTGGCTCGGAGTCATTTAAGAAAAAGTGTAACGCCCACTCACGTCTGTTACAGTGAGTCACCGAACGAGAGAGAGGCCCGCCGGACCGGCGAATGCCTTGCGTCTCTCTCCCACTCAAACATGATCGGTCCGCTGCGCGCGGCACTAGAGAATTAGGCGCGTTGAATCGCTAAAGTTGAAAATCGTTGAAAGTATCGTCAGCTGTGTCTGTAGTGAAAATGTGGAGTGCTTACAGTGTCCTATTTTAGGGGGAACCACCAGTATCAGATATAATTTTAGGAAATTACCTAGGGACCTATATTCTTTTATAATATTGCTATGGATTTATCCATTTAATATTGAGCAATGATTGTAAACATTCTTTATAGTTTAAACTTCAATGAAAATTATTAACTGTGTCTAAAGACATATATGATATGAGGTATTTTACCCAAGAGTATTAAGTATAATGAATATACATAAAAACATAATTTTGTTTTCTTAGGATTTAACATTTTGTCAGCACATTATCTCAAATTCACACTTAAATCAATATGTTTTTACTATTAGGTCTGTTGAATGTTTGTTCTTTACACAAAATTTAGTCTATACTTCATATTTATTAAAGGCGGTAAAATATACATTACAATTAAGTTGTTTATAAACCACTTTCAAAGCATAAAGAACCTTTTAAGCTTTGTTTATATTATTTTGTGTATATTAATTGAGTTAATTGGAGTAGCCCACTTTGATACAAAAATATAGTCAATTTATGGATATTTCAAGGTGACAATCTAAAAAAAGCTGATTTCCTCCCATGCATTTTATTAGAAACACTTGAAATTTAAAAAAAATTTAAAAATCGTAAGATGTAAGACCTTAATCGTGAGATCGTGAGATTTGTCTTCAATTCGTGAGTAGATTCGTCATTTACAACAACTACAACAATAAAGGTAAATAATTGTACACTAATATTTCATTATCGTAAACTATGATTGATTGATTAATTGTTAGATTGACACAAAAGTTGAGAAACTGAGTTTATAGCGGCAATTCCTTGTTCCTATTCTGCAATTTAATAATATTCATATCAATAAATATTCTACCGAGAAAAAGACGTTGTCACGTAAAATCTTCGCCCGTAAAACCGACTTTACAGGCAACCGATTTTTTTTTTACTTTGTGGTATACTTTTTTTTTGTTTTTTTTTTTCAAATCATATTAACAGATTATGCCTATATACTATTTACACACAACTTATTTACATATTTACATATTTTAACATGTTTGTAAATGCAATGAAGAATTTCCATATTATTTGAAAATATTAAAAGATTAAGGTTTGTTGGAAAACAACACTTAGAATTTATTAATTCCTTATAAAGTTCGTTTATATTAATAACTTGTAAATCACATTCTAATATAATATGTGTTAGATCGCCTATTGTACCACAAGTACAATTGGGAGTACTTGATAAGCCGATTCCATGCATGTAAGATGGAGTAAGAGCATGATTTGCTCTCATCCGATTAATGGTCTTTATAAAATGTCGATTAGATTCTGTGTAGAACCATCTTATTGAGGGTATCCTAGTGTTACAATGATAAAAGTTTAAGCCAGTCTTACATTCTCTGTAATGTAAATGCCAATTATTTTTGTCTACTAACGGTGTTCTGTCGCTGGAATTAAATTTCTGTTTACTTTTTCTCCAAGCATATATGCTGATTTAGCCAAATTGTCAACGATCTCATTGCCTTTTATTCCCGAATGGCCATTGATCCATGTAATTATTACATTTAATCCTAATTGTATAGTTTCATAAAGAATTTTAAGAATTTTCAGTTCATTGTGGTTTATGTGTTTGACTGTTTGAATGTTCTTAAATCTGTCGACCACGCTTTTACTGTCAGTAAATACAACATAGTTGCTAGTAGGATTTAGTACTACATATTGAAGAGCAAACATTATTGCCATCATTTCTGCTGTGTATATTGAGCATTCACTGGGTAAGCTATACTGGTGATGCTAATTTTTATTTTCGTGGAACATTGCACAGCCCGTTTCATTTGCATCTTTTGACCCATCCGTAAAAATGTACTGATAATTTGTCCATTTTTCTTTAATAATTATATTAAACATATTTGGGAGTAAATGTGAGTTTAAGTAACATATCCTAACCTTTCTAGAAAATAGTGTTTTTGCCATTTCACCGTAGTAGGGCGGAATTTGGCTTTATAGAGAATATCGTTATATTTTACCGTACTTAGATAGCTTTCTACCAAAGGTATATACTTTTTAGTTCTCCAGTACCTATGGGTGGGGTCTAAAACTGATAGCTCATTAAGATTACTTAACATGTTATAGTAATATATTAAAATAAATAACTTTTTAGAGAAACATGTACTTAATCCGAGAAGCGTTGATCAATGAGCTGCAGGCTAAAAAAAATTGTTTCTACAAGTAAAACATCCAAAGATTTGGGCTTTAAATTTAAAAAAAGATGATCATCGAAGAGCTTTAATTGAAAGAATCATATCGCAGCAGAACAAGCGTGTTTCTTGAGTGCTGAGATTGCCACCGTATCATCCAGATTTAAATGCTATCGAATTAGTATGGGCAGATTCCAAGACTTACTATAATACATATTGGCAAAGATGGATAGTCTGTGGAAGGAACCAATTCAAAAGTGTAACAAGTAGAAAGTATGTATGTAAATCAAGAAAAAAAATTGCTAATTAATTGCGATCTTTTAAAATTTCGTCACTTTGGTTCTGGGTCTTGAATCTTACCTTATTTGCGAATGGACCATAACAAACGCAGTTAATTAATTACATCAGAAAGATTCGAGAGAATCGTCTATAATTCTGAGATTCGGATCAACACAGTGATATTGAACTCATTGAGTCAATAGTCCATCTCTACATATACCATTTCAAAATCATAAACTCTCGAGAATTAAATCGTAATCTTCAGCTCCTCGTATGTCTGACTCAACAACTCACATCAAAGTTTTATGTTAAATACTATATAACAACTGATGTTTATTTAATGATAGTGCTCACGAGATCTCCAGTGACCTTTCCTCATGAATTTTTTATAAAGATCAATAACTCTTCAACATATTTCACAATTTTGGATACTCGTTTGATTATCATAAAATATACTGAGTATTCAAGAAGAATTTGAATGAAATATACTGCTTTTTGCAGAATTAAAAAAAATGTAGAGATACATAGACAATAGGGGATATGTTAATAACCCCTAATTTTAGTGTGAAAATTTGATACGTAGCACAATTTGGAGTACTATACTCACAGAACCTCCTACTGTTATCATTTCTGATCGTATCTCTTTCAGAACTGTTATCTCTTTCTTTTAAACTTTTCTTTCAATGTATTTTAGTTTACTTCCATTGTCTCTTATGCTTTAATGCTCTTATGTTTTCTTATGCTTATAGTACAAAAAAAACACATTGGTAACAGACCAAATTTTAATTTTGACGTTTGAGCTAAATTGTTCATGCAATTTCGTTTATATTTAGGAAAAAGAAAAAAAAATAGCATAACATTTATTAATTAATTTGCTTTCCTAGACGTACAGGTCTCTTTTAAATTAATATTTCGTACGTGGAAATTATATACGTTGATTATCATTGCCCGTAAGGCAATTGGTTGAAGTTTTCTTTCTAATTTATGTTCACAAACAAATTATTCAATTTAAAATCCATCTTCCAATGGTCATATTGTGTAGGTTACCGTAATATGTAATAATTTCTTAGCACATTCTCTTTGTATAAGCCTTTAGGGGGCCGTTAATGACCAAAATACATGACAGGCGAGTATAATATCATAATAATGGATTTGCATCGAAAAGAATGGAGAAAAAATTCGTTTAATTTACAAAAATGTAGCTGGGGGAATTCTTGATTGATTGCTGCAAAAAACGATTCTTCTATTAGTTTATCACCAATACACAAGTTAATGAATTTAATGAATAAATATTATTTTAATGATGCTTGAGAAGATATTGGAATTATAAAACTTGATATGGCGATTGTAAACACATTCTTTCAAAAAAGAGGAAGTCATTCACATACAAAAATCGACAAAATCATTTTAAAATAGACTACATCATGACAAGAAAAGAACATATTTGTCAATGTAAGGACTGCAAAGTAATGTTCAGTAAGATTCTAATCTAACAACAAAAGCTGCTGATATTTAATATTGAAATAAGAAGCAAATACTCGTATCAGAAAGGACCACAAAATCTGTAGTATTAATGGAAGTTTTGTAGCAATGGCATTTTGTAGAAATGGCATTTTGTACTAATAGTGTAATACTAATTGGCTGGTATTACAGCAAGTAAAATACTTGGAAAAACCTCAAGAAAGAGACTTGGTGGTAGTCACACGAAGATCCAGAAAAAATATAAAGAGAAGAGATAGATAGATAGATAAAGGTCGCCGAAATGAAGCGAAAGTGGTAGTAGCAAAGCAGAAGCGTAAAAAAATCTATACGATCAATTTGATACCACAAAGATTGAAAGAAGATATAAATTATTTAGAGAAAAAAAAGCTAAATATTTTATTAAGATTAAAGAAGAAAATAATCAAATGCTAGTTCATGAAACACATTTCAAAATCGATGGAAAAAATATGTGACAGTTTCTTAAACAAAAAATTTTATAAAGCCAGTTGAGGTAAGTGGGACAGTAACATCAACGTTATTACAAGTGTTCAATTTTTGGTATCCAGCGGTTTATTTATTGAATTAATTTATCTAAAATTCATCGTTGGTGGAAAACAATTACACGAACGATTCAGTATAGCGGATATTGACATAATGGCGTCATAATAATGTCGATGCGCTGCTGTTGTCAGGTGGCCTTTTACCTAATTGGCCATCCAATTAGTTGCCAAACGTGCTAACTCTTTTATAAGTCCGCAGCCATAATGGTTAAACAGTATCTATCCGAATCAGTAGATGAATGACTCACGATATCAGGATACTGTTTGACGTGCTACAGCGTCAAAATGGCCGTTCTTCTTTAGTCTCTAGATAAATGTTGTCGATAAGTTCCAGTGAAGCTTTGAATCAATTAGAGGACGATGATGTGAGAGGTGTGTTAAAGCGAAAAGAGTAGAAGTTGACGTTTGTGAAAGATTCTTTTGTGAGATTATGATCTTAAAATCTCGTGCGGTATTTCTAAAAATGCTTTATGAGTTTTTAGAATTCAAATATGCTGTGTTCAGCAATGATTTTAAATGACAACAATAAAAAAAACTAAGGATATAGAATTTTTTACAAGAGCAATGTATAGTAAAAAATTGAGAGAAAAATTGACGACAACTAGGTATGTCGTCAAAATATTTGGCTAATTTTTTGAAAAGCTTAAGTATAACACATTTTGCGGTGCTGGTCCGTCTATTCATTATTATGAGACATATTTTTATAAAACAAACTTATAATATTACTACTAATTTGTTATTTATCACATTAGTGCGGAATATTGTAATAATTTTCATTAGAACACTGGATTATAATGAAATAGTGGTTGACATTCACCAAAATCGCCAGAGATCACACTAAGCGAAATCCAAGACGCCAAGATTAAAAACAACAAAGCACCAGGAGAAGATGGAGTCGTAACAGAAGCTATAAAGATGGGCGGACGTGCCCTTCTCAACCAAATAAAAATTTCGTTTAACCTTTGTCAGATTGTTGCATACCGGAAACATGAAACAATGCAATAACAATTTTACTACACAAGAAAGGAGACAAGGCGCACCTAGAAAACTATAGGCAAATCAGCTTATTGAACCACATCTATAAAATGTTTACCCGAATAATTACGACAAGACTAGAAAAAAAGTTGGATTTCTACCAGCCCCGAGAACAAGCTGGCTTCTGCTCAAAATTCGGAACAAACGATCACCTACAAACAGTAAAAACCTTAATAAAAAGATCGATAGAATATAACAGATCACTGGTACTTATCTTCGTAGACTTTCACAAAGCCTTCGACAGTGTGGAATTAGACAGCATATAACTGCTCTGAATAATAGTAGAATAATAAACTATCGGCTTAGAAAGTTAGTACAAACATTGTACCAAAACGCCACAATGCGTGTAAAACTACATGATACCACCAGAGAAATTCATATAAAGGGAGGTGTGAGACAGGGCGACACTCTCTCACTTAAATTAATTCTAACGGTCCTCGAATATGCCTTTAAAATGCTAAAGTGGGAAAACAGAGGAATAAAAATAGACGGGGAAATGCACAATCATCTGCGTTTTGCCGACGATATAGTACTTATTACCGAAGATCGGCGTGAAGCACAACAAATGCAAAGGTCTAAAAATGAACATCAGTAAGACCAAATTTATGACAAATTTGGTTCCCAGCGAACACCTAACCATCCACAATCAAGTGGTAGAATTGACAGAAAAGTACATACACCTCGGTCATGAAATCAAAATAAGCAAGGATAATCAGATTTGTGAATTTTAACGACGAATAATACTTGCTTGGGCGGCGTATGGTTCACTAAGAGACATCTTTAAGAGCAACATCCCGATAGCTATGAAACGGAAGACATTTGACCAATGCGTTCTTCCTATTATGACATACGGAACAGAAACTCCCACTCTCACAAAAACAACAGCACTAATAATGCGAGTGGCAAAAAGGCGCATGGAAAGATCGATTCTCGGCGTGACAAAAAAAAACAAAATAAGGAACCAAGACCAAAGGAAAAGAACAGTTATCACTGATATCGTCGAAAGAAAAGCCAAGCTGAAATGGAATTGGGCAGGTCACATAGCGTGACTAAAAGACTCAAAATGGACCAGAAAACTAATTGGCTGGCGCCCAAGAGAAGACAAACGCAGCAGAAGACGACCAACAACACGCTGGATGGACGACATTAAACGAATATCCAAGAAATGTAACAAGACGCACAGAACCGTGAAGAGTGGCGAAAAGTGGGAGAGACCTATGTCTAGTAGTGGACAGAAGAGGTTGCATGCCATTGCCAATTTTTGTCGTAGATTTCTCTCAGTTTTAAACATTTTCTTCGTCTTCTTTAAGTGCCATCTCCGCGACGAAGGTTGGCAATCATCATGGCTATTCTGACCTTCGAGGTAGCTGCTAAACATTTTAAATGATGTAATTAATGATGTCCGGGAAAATATGGAAAGACCAGTGGAAAGGCTATTCCAACTTAAAAAATTTAGGTTATAATCTTCGATCTCATGAAAATTGTACAAAATGATAAAAAACGCGCAACATTTATTTATTAAACAGTTTTATAGAAACTGACTTCATTTGCGGCAAAATCCAAAAATTGCATTCCAAAGCTGCACTCTTTACCTTTAAAACGCATCTTGATTTTTGTCGATAGGACACTCTGATCAAAGGATATTGAGTTTTTACCGTTGAGTTGATACAAATTTTATTTAAAAAATTGATTTCGCTTTCGTAACTTGACATTCAAAATCGCCGGTAGCTTAAAGCGTTGTTTCTGAGAGAACGGTTGTCTCAGAAACCCCCAAGGGCATACAGATTCTTGGTAAATCGATATTTTTCGTTCCCCCCAACGGTTTTACGAGGAAGTCCGAGGGTAGGAAACTTTTATTCATCTTTTTTGGGGTCCCAACAACATTATCAACAAAATTCAGCTTGTTTCAACGTATGATTTTTAGAGTTCAGTGGCATTTTCGCCTCTGTCGACTGGACTAATATAGTACGTCTCGATTTTGTATATTTAGTAACATATTCTTCGTTATTTGTAATGTTCTGTTTCATATAATGTAGAAAATAAAACATGTTTTTACAACATGTCCATTATTGTTAAAATATTTTTATGATATCACCGCTTAAGCGTTCACCATCCGACCAGACCAAAATAGACAAACTACTATTTAACAACAATCTTTCTAGATATTTATTTCTTAATGTGGTACACACGTGCAAATAACGACCATACTGATTCAACTAATCCAGCCAATTTAGGTTAAAAATAACAATAAAAGCATGGCCTCCTTTTCCATAAGCAATTGACAAGATGAGTAGTGCATGTAAAATGCACAGCCATCTGCGTTCGTTGGAAGAATTACTCATTAATTAGAATTAAACGGCATTTGTTTTAATTGATTGTCAGAAAACAAAAGATGTACGTGGAGTTTATTTATGCAGAATCCAAACAAAACAATTACAAATCTTGATGGTTCTGCTTTTAGTCATGAGCGTTTGTGAAGATTGAATCAATTAGGAAGTTCAAGCAGTTGACGAATTTTTGCGCCTTCGCCTAATCTGTAAATCTTATTCTATGTATAGTAGATTATGAATCTTGAGGTTATTGCAGGGATTGCATTCTCTTTATAGATTAAATAACCTCGCTGATATTACGCCTTCCTTATCTTATGCCTTTTCTAATTTTGCACCACAAGGAATGTTCTTGGTATATCTATTTTGAATTTAATCTACGCGTTTTTCTGCTTGGGGTATAAAGTGCCGCCTCGTGCCCACTCTTGTGATTTTTAAAAGCGTGCCCGCCATAGAGTGTTAAATGAGGATGATTAGGTCTCAAAATGGCCAACATTATCCTGGTATTAGAAAAAACATAAAATAGCTAAAAAATCGTTATTCATTCACATGAAGTTAATGTAATGTGCTAAAAACATGCGAAAATATATCAAAAAAGAGGGTTTGTCGTATTTTTGGTATGTTCTGGCCTGAAAATGGTAAATCTGATCTCGCTATTACAAATAACAAAAAAATATAACAAAAATCATTATTTATTCACATGCAGTTGAGTTTATGTGCCAAAACCACGGAAGAAAACACCGCAAAATGAGTTTGTTCTAATTTTGAGGATGGTCCGGAGAGAAAACTACAAATCTAATCGCGCCTTTCAAAAGAATGGAAAAAAAATATACGAAAAATAATTAGAATTTTATCAAAAATTACCTACATAACCTAAAAATTCTTTGAAAAATTGAAATACTTTTCTTGAGATTAAACTTTGAACCAAAAAATCAGTGTTTTTGGGTATAAAAATGTATGCTCACGATTTTTTTCAGATTTTTAAGCAAAGGATCGCTCAGGGTTTTTTTTCTCGAAAAAACACATTTTTGCGATAGAACCCTGAGGCTACCTAGGGAGCTAAACATTTGGCTAAAGAAGTATCTAAATATGTACTTTCGAATGCCCAATCCCAAATAAAATTTTACCCGAGTGCAGATTTTAATATCTTATCCCGTTATAGCCTTTGATTCAGCGATTATCACTCTAAAAATGGTAGGAGATTTTTGTCTAATTTCCAAGTAATCTCTGTTGTTTATTCGATTCATAGAACTATCTTCTTCTTCATGTGCCTTGTCCGTTCCGAACGTTGGCAATCAACATGGCTATTCTGACTTTGTTTGCGGCAGATCTGAATAGTTCAGCAGATGACAATCCGATCCATTGCCGCAAGTTTTGGAGCCACGAGTGTCTTCTCCTCCCTGGACCCCTTCTGCTGTCTATTTTCCCTTGGACGATCAGTTGTAGTACTCTATATTTATTATGTCTCATAACGTGACCCAAGTATTCCAACTTTCTTTTCTTTATACTTATTCCTACCTCTCTCTCTTTACCTATCCGGCGTAGTACCTCTTCGTTGGTCACGTGCTCAGTCCAGGATATACGTAATATACGTCGGTAAGCCCACATTTCGAAGGCCTCTACTTTTTTCATCAATGTTGCGGTCATTGTCCACGCCTCCATTCCATATAACAAAACCGGGAATACATAACATTTCAGAAGTCGAATTTTGAGAGGTAGGGTGAGGCTTTTAGAGGTGAAAATTTGCTTCATGCTAGTGAACGATGCTCTTGCCTTTTCTACTCTTATACGTATTTCCTTCGCTTGATCCCAATTTGAGTTAACTGTTGTTCCCAAGTAGATGTACGAATCCACGTGTTCAATTCTTTCATCGCCCAATATCAGTTGCTGTGGTGGTTGTTGGGTTTTGCTTACTAACATCCATTTGGTTTTTGTGATATTTAGTCTGAGTCCGTATTGTGCACTTGTTTTTTGTATCTTACTCATTAGGCAACTCAGTTCCTCCATGCTACTTGCTAGAATCACAGTGTCATCAGCATACCTTATGTTATTAATTATTTGTCCATTTATCTTTATGCCTTCTGTGCTTTCCTCCAGCGCTGTCTTAAATACTTCTTCTGAGTATATATTAAAGAGAATAGGAGACAAGATACAGCCCTGTCGTACCCCTTTCTTGATCTCAATTTTATTGGTAAATGTAGATCCTACTTTCACTTTAGCTGTTTGGCCCCAATAGAGACTCACTATTGTTCGAATGTCTCTGTAGTCGACTCCGATCTTATGGAGAACTTCAATTATCTTTTCGTGCTTTACGTTATCGAATGCTTTTGCGTAGTCTATAAAGCATATGTACACGTCTTTGTTCATATCTCTGCAGCGCTGGATAAGTACCTGTAGACTAAAAAGTGCTTCTCTTGTCCCAAGAGAATTTCGAAACCCAAACTGCGAATCTCCAATGTTATCCTCGCATTTTTTGCTTATTCTGTTGTAAATAACCTTGGTGTGTGCCTTCGAAATGTGGTTAATTAGACTTATCATCCGATGTTGATCACAAGACTTTGCTTTTGGTTTTTTCGGTATGGCAACAAAAGTTGACTCTAGCCAGTCTTCAGGAAACTCCCCGCTGTTATAAATATTGTTAAAGAGTCTGACGAGTGAGTCTAGAAATTGACTGTTTGTTTCGCACAGCATTTTCAATACTTCCCCGTATACGTTATCGTTGCCTGGTCTTTTGTTATTTTTAAGACCCTTTATAGCATTCTCCACTTCTGATTTTAGAATAGAAGGGCCAGTATCATCATTGCTCAGTGTATATCCACTAGGACGGTCATCATTAAACAGTTGTTCCACATAAGTTTCCCAGATTCTAACTATTTTGTCGGGGTCTAGTTGTAGATTTCCATTATCATCGCATAGCCCTTTCGATAAAATATTGTAGCTTTTCTTTGTTATGCATATTGTGATAGTCGTATACCTTTTCGCACTGTTCGATTTCTTCGCATCTCTCCGAGAACCATTTCTCTTTAGATTTTCTTATCTCAGCTCTAATTCGTCTATGGGTTTCGCGGTATTTGGCAGTATCTTTAGTTTTATATATCCGTCTCTCTTCCATCATGTCAAGGATTTCTGCAGTCATCCAGTCTTTCTTTTTTCTCTTATCAGGTAGTAAAAACTTAGAGCTTGAAGTCCTAATCTCTTCTTTAATTTCACTCCACTTTTCCAGCGGTTCATTGTTATTTTTAAGGATTTTTGATATTTTGGTATTTAAATTCTCCTGCATCTGTTGTTTAATATTATTGTTGGAAAGCTTCCTAATATCTAGCGTTTCGGGCCTGTTCTTTGTATTTGGCTTTTTTAACTTTACTTCAAACTTACATACCACCGGATTGTGGTCTGATGCTACGTCCGCACCCGGGTACGTTTTTACGGCTTTGATGGAATTTCTAAACCTGATTGGTGCAGCGATATAATCTATTTGATTTCTGATTATTTTACCAGGTGAGTCTGCCGGTGATTTCCAGAACTATATAGAACTATATTGACTGGTAATTTGGCAACTTCGAATCATAGTATTGAAAAAAATGTATTTTAATCGAAAACGAAAATAACTATAATAGTGTTTTCTTTGTTATACCAAATATTTAGCAACCGGTCCCCGTATTCTCTCACGATTTCCCCATAGAAACAACTTTAAAATTCAGTTTTCACTATTTTATGAAAATTTATAGTCCAGAAGAATAGATAAACAGCGGCAGACAAATTAATAGTTCAAGTTTCGAGATATCTGGCGACTCATTTGAATTTTTAATTCAAACCAATAAGTTACTAACCTCCTAATCCTCGAAATTATAGAAAACGTTAGTTTCGATCGTCTTGCTCCTTGTTATCTTCACTGAAGAGTGTTTGATCGATTGTGGGAGATTTATTGTTGCGATAAAGTGTGAAAGAGGTGAGAACATCTCAATTTTGAGTAAACCGTTGGAAATGTCATCATATCAGGCATTATTATGAAAAAAAATTCTACAAGCTTCATAGTTTGTACTTTAAACTTAAATTTACATCATAATCATAACACAATAAAGTATTATATGGGTCATTGTCGACTAAAATTTGTCTACTAAGAATGTCTTGATGGGCCCCTAGAAGAGAAGCAAGTGACCCTGTAAGTTTCCTTGTCGTATATTCTTCTATTAATTATCCGTTAGTTTTATATTAGGGATCATCATCATGATCATCCAGCCCCATTTTCACATCCATTGTTGGATATAGGCCTCCTCCAAACGTCTCCAGTTCTCTCTATCTCTAGCTGCTGCAATCCAGTTTGTTTCTATTCTCCTTAGGTCGTCGGTTCATCGGGTGGGTGGTCTGCCTCGACTTCGCTTGTCGGCTCTTGGTCTCCACTCCAATAATCTCTTCGTCCATCTTCCGTCTTCCATTCTAGCAACATGTCCAGCCCACCTCCAGTTTTGTTTATTGATTCGCAGTATAATATCGTCTACGCCAGTTCGTCGGCGTATCTCCCCATTTCTCACGCGATCTTTCAAGGTCAGGCCCAGCATTGATCTCTCCATTCGCCTTTGTGTTACCCTCAGTTTTTCGGCAGTAGCTTTCGTTAAAGTTAGGGTCTCTGCTCCGTAGGTCAAGACTGGTAAGATGCATTGGTTAAATGCCTTCCTTTTCAGGTGAATTGGGGTATTTGTTTTAAAAATGTCTCTCATCTTTCCATATGCCGCCCATCCCAACGTGATTCGTCTATTTAGCTCGCAGGTTTGGTTGTCTCTGGTTATTCTGATTTCATGACCCAAGTATGTGTATTTATCGATTAATTCTACCTTGTTGTTATTGATCTGTATCTCTTCGCTGGGAACCATATTGGTCATCATTTTGGTTTTCTCAAAATTTATCTCCAGCCCAGTTTCTTGTAGTATGTCATTCAGTTCTTGGAACACGTCTTTGATCTCTCCCAGATTATCTGACAGAAGCACGATATCGTCCGCAAAACGTAGATGGTTTAATCTTTCTCCATCGATGGATATTCCTTTCTGTTGCCATGTTAGTCTTTTAAATGCATACTCAAGAACGGTAATGAACAGCTTTGGTGACATGGTATTACCTTTCCTGACTCCCCTTTTTATCTTTATTTTATTAGTTGCTGAATGTAGACTTATGGTTGTTGTGGCATTTTCATATATATTTTTAACTATATTACAATATCTGTGGTCGACCCTGCAATCTTGTAGTGCTCTTAAGATGGACGGCAATTCCACTGTATCAAACGCCTTTTTAAAATCTACAAATATCAATGCCAAGGGACGGTTAAATTCCCGTCCCCCTTGGTTATATTAGGGATAGGGTTGTGCATTTGTCTGATTGGAGAATCTATTGCAACTGGCTGAATGATATGTCGACTAAATGGAAAATCCCTGTCCCAACCTAATTTTATGTAATAAATGTTAGTATTTTTAAGTTTTGATGTATTATTAGGTATTCTTGGCACGTCACAGCATATTTAGTAATTTATTAATGGATAAATAAATCTTAAACACCTCGTCCCCTGGTACCCTTTCCAGAATTCTAAATCTTATTAAGTATTTATTTTTTTGTCATTAATAACAATAAAAAATATCCAAATATGTACATAAAAAAACTGATAAGAATCTACAGACCACGATTCATTCATCACCATTCTATTTTTAAAAGAAAATTTTAATCAAAATGTCTATGTGCAAATGCGATGATTCAAATTATTTAGTCCTCTGTTAAAACTGTGGAAATCGCAGATAAAATTTTGTTTGAAGTTTGTTCTATTGTGGAACACAGCGGACAACGACAACCGCTATTTTGTTTAATGCTACTATTGGGTCTGCTGGTCAACCTCGTGCCTCAGTCGTTAGTGAAAACAGTCACCTGGCAAGTTTTTTTCATTATTTTAAGAGTTCTAATAATGACAAGTTGTTTAAAATAACTGATTATCTATTATGTAGACTCTTTTTTGAAAACGATCTGCAGAGTGGAAATTCAAAACGTTAAACAGCAATTAAAAATGTAATTTTCTAGGACATTGATAACAGACAAGATAATTTCATGACAATCGAAAGCTCGTTCCTTGGTAACAGCACGAAGCCGAAGGCAGGGTTCCATGAATATTCCCCAAATATATTTGTGACTGTAGGTTGTATTTCTGGGAATTTTTTCTTTGATTAGCGCATTTATACTTTGAACATTCTCATTGCCGAAACGTGACATTTTGAAATTTATTTGGATGAAGTTGTCAAACTCGATCGTGTTGTCATAGGGATTGAAAATTGCACTGAATGCAATTATCAGTCTAATGTTGACATGATTGGGTGAAGTTGTTCCACATGACACAAAATGACGAAATTTGAATGGTTGTTAGAACAGTCAAAAAATTATCATTGCAATCAATCGTGGATTATTCTCATATAAACATAATATAAAACTTCTCGTTAGTTAGTTTTTATAAAAACATCCATTTCTCATTATACCAAATTCACAATAAACCGAAAATGTAGTGTAAGTTTTAGAACAATAAATTGATTCCTTAATACATTTTTGAAATAACTTCAAAAATAAGAATAATAAATCAAGATAATGTTTTATTTTTAGCGATATTCCTGCTCTTCTAACAAATAACCTGAACAGGCCGTTTTATGAAACTCAACACCCTGTATACGGTTTCAAGAGTGGATGTGAAACCCGATATTAACTTTGACCGCACGGTTATTTCACGAAGTCGATATTATTGCACGATAAAAATTGTCCATTGATGCATACTTTATAAAAATGCATAATATGAACACAAAGATGTTGCCTTCTAGAGTTTACATTCATATTTTAAAAATGGCGGTTAGAAGCAGATACAAATAAAATGTAAATTTGGCGGGAAACTACAGATTTCTCAATACTCTCACGAAGGTTTTTACAAGATTTGCTTATAGATCAAATTATTCACTACTTCTCGAGACCTTAGTACGTTAAAAGTTTTTTTTATAACCGCTTCCCATAAGAACAAAGCTATTAGTAGTAATTGACAATTATCCACTAGAATAAGTGAGTTATAACTTAGGAGCTAGGGTGTTACATAATGTTTAGAAGAGTATTAAACAAAATAAGATGGTCTAATGTAGTTTCTAACGTTCTAGTGGATACTTAACCCTAAGACTAACCTCTAGACTTATAGGTTGTAGTCTAAAATTATTTCCTCCTGATGAAAGTTGTCTTCCGAGTAGCACCGGTTATTCCCTATTACAATTCCACCATATTTTCGAATAAAAACATTTGTTTTTACCTCGTATTCAACGTCTGCATCGTTTTTACCGCAGTCTCCTTCGTTTTGAACACAAAAACAAGAATTAAGTACACACACTACATAATAATAAATAAAACATTTGTGTACGTCGCCTTTTTTATTGACCTATTGACTCTACAACATCATAAATAGTTTTAATGTCTCAAAAACATTATTATTCATCTTTTATTGTTAAAATATACAAAGTGTGGGCTGCAAGGTCTTAGTTGGATGTTTAAATTTTGTTAAATACATCGCTTTTGCATAAACATCACTAAAATTTCTATAATGGAATAATAAGAGAAATATATTATGCATTTTAAAAATGGAAGAGCCGGATCAATAGGAAAAGGTTTGTGCGGAGGTGGGTCCATAGTTCATGGTTCCATATACCAGAAGAAACTACAAACAAAAAGTCCATTAAAAGCATTTTATCACTAAAACATCAATATATCTTTGACCTAACAAATAAAACAACAAATTTTGGACAAAATTCGACCATATTCATTGACACAGTCTCCTTATAAATGGTAATATATTGATTTTAAACGTTTCTCTAAAAATTTGGTGGTTTTTTGGTAGAAGGAAATCGTTTCTTTATCTTAATTCCCAGATCGGGAATTAATGTGAGATGGAATTTTTTTTTTATGTCAATACAAAAAAAATATCTTAAACGTTTAGTCTGTGTTTTGCACTTCGGTAGTTTATCGAGTAAACTGAAATATTTTTATGTATTAATAGTTATATTCTAGAATCCGGAATCTGGTGGAAGCAGATAATACGAGAATGCTTTCGGTAAATGTGAAAAATAGCGTATACTCGATTGAGTTTGGTTGCGATTCATCATCATCATCACGTAGCGCTACAACCCCGGGTGGGTCTTGGGTGACTGTGCAACTTTTTTCCAATGTGTTCGGTCTTCCATCAACCTAGGGTCAAATGGAATGTTCATTTTCCGGAGATCTGCTTGGATGTCATCTCTCCATCGCATTCTGGGACGTCCGAGTGGTCTTTTGCCTGTGGGAATCTCCTCCCATACCAGTTAGTTTTACAAGTCTCTAGTTATGCAGTCTCTGCACGTGGCCTGCACATCTTAGTCGCTGTGATTTAATTTCTTGGACAATATCGGCGTCATTGTAGAGTGCTTTTAATTCGATATTGGTTCTGATCTCATACTGGTTTGTGGTGATGTCATGGTGAGGTCCGAAAATTTTTCGTCCAAAGCGTCTGAGCTTTTCTTCGTTTGCTTTGGTCATGGTCCACGTTTCGCATCCGTATGTTATTACAGGTCTGACGATGGATTTATAGATTTTTATCTTTTAACTTCTTGTAAGATTTTTTGATTTTATGAGCTTATCCAGTGCGAATAGACAGCGGTTTGCAGATTGGATTCTGTCTTTTATTTCTTCAGTAACATCGTTGTCAGCTGTGATTACGGCCCCCAGATACTTAAAACGTTGTACTCTTTCAAAATTGAAGGTGTTGATCGTCACATTTTGTCCTATTCTGTCTCTTCGTGTCGTTCTGTTTATACACATATATTTCGCCTTCTCTTCATTAATCTTCAGCCCTACTTCACTTGTTGCTCCTTCCACCTTGTTGAAGATGTCTTTCGTGGATAGGATGGAGTCTCCAACGAGATCTATGTCATCTACATATGCGAGTAATAGCTTGGGACCTTGAACCGATAGCAATTCTGTTTTTATTTCAGCCGACCTCATGGTTTCTCTAATACCAGGTTAAAAAGTAGTGGAGATAACGCATCACCCTGTTTGAGTCCACTGTTGATTTCAAAGCTGCCAGACAGTTTATTATTTACCCGTACTTTAGATATTCCACCCTCCATACAGCCTTTGGTCATCCGGTATTGAGAACTCCGCCATGGCATTCCATACTTGGCTTCTTTCTACGCTATCATATGCCTGTCGAAAATCTATGAAAAGATTATGTATGGGTCTTTTATACTCCCATCCCTTTTGTAGAAGTTTGGTTGCGATTGGTTTTTGTAAACTTTTTTTTAAAATATTACAGAGATACACTTAAAATGTGGCGTCTGTAGTGAGACAATAATACCCACGAAGCTGAAGAAATAAATAAATCTAATTCAGATCTTTGAAATTTTATATGATATTAAATACATTCAATGATGATATCACAATTTCGAAGAAGCACATCGTGGTCTTTCTTCTTATACAATTTGATCAACTTTTTTCTGAGTTTTAGTTCATCAAAAAGAAGACAGCATTTTTTTCCACAGGTATTCCAGATGGAGCAACCGCGATTCCTGACCGTTGAGGCAAGTATACCGTTGGCACGGGCTTGGTGGCCTAACTTACCGGGTGGTCGGCTTGTGTGGTAAACAAACAAACAGACTAATGTCAAAAACCAAGGTCACTGGCACGCTAAAGGGGCAAACATTTGAAAAAAAATTTTCTAGATAAGATTAAACAAGTAAAGTCTCCCCCAACGTTTTGTCTGTAATAGGGGAGGGGTTTGAAGGTAAGCTTGGGGGGGCTTCTTTTTAATTTTCGGGCATGAGAACATACTACTTCGGAAATCTCATATCACCTGGAATTGAGATTTACTGGTTATCTATTTTTGAATTCGCAGTTTGATTATACACTCGCGATCATAAAATCCGGGTTAACTTTGAAATCACCGATATTTCATTTTTAACGAGCTTTATCGTAAATAATAATAACACAAATACAAACTAATGCATGTTTCTGAGAATTGTTGCGGTTTCCTTTGTAACAAAGAATTCCAATAGTGCCGATTTCGCGGTAAAGTGCAACTTCCCAAAATGAATGGTACCTGTAACTGCCGCTTGTTTTAAATGGCACTTTGTACTTCGACTTTCTGTTCAAACGCAACGAACAAACGTTTATTATTGCCACCATTAGTGTTTAGTAGTGCCATTATTAGTGTTTAATATTGTTTATTTGTTGCCAAAAATACCCTTGACTGTTGTTGAAATGGCACAAATTGTTGCGCTTGTGAAAGACGGTCACACTCAACGCCAAGTCGCAAGAACTGTTGGCGTAAGCCTTTCTACGGTTCAACGAGTGCTTCAACGCTTTCAGGAGAAGAGTTTGCTATCCAGACGACCTGGCTCTGGACGAAGAAGAATGACCACGGTACGAGATGAACGTATTATGATGATTTCAGGCTTTACGAATCCGGACCTCAACTGCGATTATGAATCGAAATCGTCTACAGGAAGTACGAAATCGCAATGTTAGCGTTGCAACAGTCAGGAGAAGATTTCGTTCTTTTGGACTATCTTCTCGGGTAATGGCTACAGGACCGCCACTTCGCCTGGCGCATCGAGTTGCACGACTAGCTTTTGCTCGACAATACGCGCATTGGGGAATTAACGATTGGAGCAAAGAGTTATTCTCAGATGAATTCCGTTTCTGCCTAACTGGATCCGATGGACGTGTAAGAGTTTGGAGGAGAATCGGTGAATGATTTTCACAAGCTTGTATTGCTCCAAGAATGCTATTTGGTGGAGGCTCGGTCATGGCTTGGGGAGGTGTATCTTCCGACTTCCGCACAGAATTACCCTTCATCGGAAATGGGTCCTTAACTGCACGAAGGGACATTACGGAGATTCTGGAAGAACATGTTATGCATACCATGGCAAGGCTTGGAGAAAACGTCGTTTTTATGCAGAACAACGCGCGAACGCACGTTGCCACGATCAGTATGCAATACTTGGACGAGGTTGGAATTACGAGGTTACCCTGGCCATCTAGGTCTCCGGACCTGAATCCCATCGAACATATGTGGGACGATTTGAAAAAACGTATTCAACCTTTAACATCTCCTCCTAGCAACGCACAGGAGCTTAAGGATCTGTTAGTGAGAGAGTGGAATAACATACCACAACATGTAATCCGGAGAAAAATTGGGAGTATGCCCCGTCGTCTGCAAGAGGTCATTAGAGCAAGTGGAGGCAATACACGATATTAGTCATTGAAATTTCACTGACATTTTACCACGTTCTGTATTTTCCATTTTTTTCGTATGCCTGTTTTGTCAACAATTTTTTTTGTTTTCTGCTTTTTCTATAAAAACAATAAAAAACCGTTTTTTTTTCTTTCAAAACAAACATTGATAACAAATAAACAATACGTTAGCCTAAAAAAAAAGTTATTACTGCACCAGAGGCAAAAATATTCCAGAAACTTGAAATTTTCAAGGTGACCCGGATTTTATGATCGCGAGTGTAGTTATAGTTGTGCTTGTGTAGTTTATCTAACTGTCCCTGCTACATGACTCACACGATTACGTATTACGTGAGTACAACTTCATCTTCGTCGTTTTCGTTTTTAAAAAGCTGCTGAATATTCGATTTTCGTATTTTTATTTATTGTATTGATCTAAAGAGGTCCATGCCTTGTCTCAATGATCAACATACTCCTGAAATAGTTGTATACATTAAGATTATACTATACTTAATTTTTCATAGGATTTTTGTGTATACCAGTAATTAATTTCAAGATAAATACATAAACAATATTCAGAGATACGGACAAATGATGCTGATACTCCTAGAGAAATAGTGTTTATTCTATCAAGAATTTATCAACAGTGATAGCTACTGGGAATTTTAGTTAATTATCAACGGCATTTTTCTTCCTGGAAATTTTAACAAACATCTTACAACGATAATACTGGTGATAAATAGGTGGAATGGGTTATCTTTCTATGCAGTTTAATATATGATAGCTGATAGCTTGTAAATATTTTGCAGAGTCTACACTTACACTAATAAAGTCATTTTTGTTACTTAGCACATTTACGTTTTTTCCCAGTAGATATTGTTTATCTAATAATAAATGTAATTTCCAAATTGCATCAAATATTTCAATCAAATCAAGAAATGATATCTTTCTTTCTCCCCTTCCTTTTACCCTAACAGGGTGTCGGATTTGGGCTAGCTATTTTAATTTCCATTTACCCACCTCTTCCATTCTTTTCTGTTTCCTGCCATTATTTTCAATTCCTCGAGTGATTTTTGTTTAAGTTTTCCCGCCTCTACTACTTGCTGTATCCATTTTTTTCTTGGTCTGCCTCTTTTTCTTTTTCCGATGTTTTTTGCTTCATAAATTTTTCTTGTTATTCTATTGGATTGCATCCTCATCAGATGCCCATACCAGTTCATTTGTCTCTTTGCTATTTTGTTCATTATCGGTTCCTGGTTGGCCATTCTACTAATAGTCTCGTTGCTTAATCTATCCCATTTTGTCTTTCCAACTATCCTTCTTAGATGTCTCATCTCCATTGCGTTTATCCTGCTCTTATGTTTTTCCAGAATTGTCCAGTTTTCACTTGCATAGAGCACAGTTGGTATCACTATTGTGTTATATATTTTTATTCTTGTTTCTCGTGCAAGTTCTCTTTTTCCCATTATTGGGGCTAACGCATAATATAACTTGTTTGATTTCTTTGCTCTATTTGTTATTTCCCAGTCTATTTTTCCATCATTAGTTATTATACTTCCCAGGTATTCGTAAGTTGTTACTATTTCCAATTCTGAGTTTTTACATTTTATCTTTATTTGATTATCTTCATTATCTCCTTTGCCGCTGATTATCATTATCTTACTTTTTTCCTCGTTTATCTCCATTTTAAGTTCTTCTATTTGTTCTACCCATATATCCATTAGTTTCTGCATTTTATTCTCGGAATCTGCTATTAGTACTATGTCGTCTGCATACATTAAGGACTCTATTGTTACCGGTTGTAATCTGCGGTAACCTATTATTGTCTGTAGTTGATTAGTTCTGACTCTAGTGTTTCTTATTAATTCGTTCATTACTATTATGAATAGCAAAGGGCTGAGACTATCTCCTTGTTTAATACCTCTCTTCCAATTAAATGCTTCCGATCTTTCCCCTGTTATTTGTACCCTTCCTTTTACCTCTTTGTAAGTACTTTCTATAATTTTTATCAATGCATTAGGTACGTTAATTTTCCTGAAGCATTTCCCTATAATATGTCTTTCTATCGTGTCAAATGCTGCTCTTAGGTCTATGAATGCTAATACTAGTTTTTTCCCCGTATCTATGCTTCTTTCTATTAGGTTTCTAATGATATATATGTTGTCATTTGTCTGTCTTCCCGGTCTAAATGCCATTTGTTCTTCTCCCAATACCATTTCTACTTCTTGTCTCAGTCTCTTCTCTATTATTTTCGTATATATTTTAAAGCACACCGATGACAGACATATTGCCCTATAGTTGTCGCAGTTTACATGTTCTCCTTTTTTGTATATTGGCACGATGATATTGTTCTGCCAGTCTTTAGGGATTGTTTGTTTTTCCCACGCCTCTTTATATATTTTCCATAGCCAGTTTATTCCTTCTTCTCCCATGTATTTTACCATTTCCGGTTCAATTTCATCATCTCCACCTGCCTTGCCTATTTTTATATTTGATAATCCTTCTATTACTTCTTCTCTACTTATTTGCTCTGGCTCTGTGTTTTCTTCGCCTTCATTGATTATATTGTCTTCCTTTATCACTTCGGTATCAAATTTTTTCTCATAATATTCTTTCCATACCCTTCTGGACTTCTGGGCTTATTTGTATTTGGTTTGAAGTATCTCTTACTGCGTTTATTTCCTTTCGTTTTCCCTGCCTTATGTGTCGTATTGTCGTCCAAAAGTTTCTATTATTTGTTATATATTCTTCCTGAAGTTCTTCTCCAAATTCTTTCCATGTTTTTGTTTTTGTTTGTGTGACTGTCTTTTTTGCCAATCGTCTCTGCCTATAGTATTTTTCTTTATCTTCTTCTAATCCCGTTTCGAGGTATTTTTTCCATGCTATTTTCTTCTTTTTTATTTCTGTCTTCACTTCTTTATTCCACCACCTTGTCCTTTTTAACTGTTTATTATATTTTTTGATTCCACACACTTCAGTTGCTGTTGTCTTTAATACTTCACTGTATGTATTCCATCTTTCTTCCATTGTCCATGTTTCTTTTTAGCGCTCTATTTGTCTCAGTCTTTTGTTAGTTTCCTCCGTGTAAAATTCTCGCACACTTTTTATCTTTAGTTTGTTTACATTTACTTTCTTGTACTCTTTTCTTTCCACTTCCTCCATTTTTTCATCCTCCAGTTTTGCAGTGACCATCCTGTGTTGTGTAGACAGTTCGGGTTCCTTTTCCGTTAAGATGTTTTTTATATTTTGTTCTAGGTTTCTCGTATAGACTATATAGTCGATTAAGCTTTTCGCATTTCTCTCTTCAGCCACAAATGTATATTTGTCGTTAATGGTTTGTTCACTGAATGTGTTTCCTATTATCAGGTCATTGGTTTGGCAGAATTCCAGCATTTTAATTCCATTTCTATTTAATGTTTCTTCCCCATATTGTCCAATGCATCCTAATTCCCTGTTAATATCCTTACCTACTCTTAAATTCCAATCGCCTAAGATTACTATTTTTTCTCTTGTCTCTCTTAATTTGTCTGAAATGATATCAAAAATGAAGTTATTAAGATAATTTAAGAAAGTTCATCATAAGGAAAGTTTATATCAAGTGGTTTGTTAGTAACACATTAGTTTTATTGCACTGCAAGATACCAGACGCATAGAGAAACAGCATAATGATACCAGTGTTCAAGAAAGTAGATAAAGTATATAAAACTATAACTATAACTAGTTACGGAGATGTTGAAGAAGAAGTACGACAACAAAGTAAGCGGCAAGCAAGCAAGTAAAGCGGCGGGATCTCTTAATGACACAATCTGGAAGAACAAACACCTAAGACAAGACACAAAAACAAGAATCTAGAAAGCAGCAATTAGACCTATATTAACATACACGGCGGAGACAAGACCTGACACATCTAAAACCAGACGACTACTAGAAACAACAGAGATGAAAATACTTCGACGAATATCAGGGAAAAGTCTGTTGGATAGGGAGAGAAGCGAAACATAAGAAGAGCATGGCAATATAGAAGAAATAAATGGATGGGTGACAAAACGGAAACAGGAGTGGAACGAACCCATTAGTAGAATGACAGAGGATAGGATAGTACGAATAGCACGAGATAAGTCACCAAATGAACGAAGAAGTATTGGCAGACCAAGAAAAAGATGGTGCGATAATTGAAACAATTTAGGAGGCTAATATTGAAGAAGAAACAAGCTTGAAAGCCTACATACAAGAATAAAGAAGAAGAATTAGTTTTAGAAAGTCAATTGTGTCCAATAGCCTTTGTGTTCTTGATGTTTCGTCTCACAAAGTCGTCCAGATGATTGGAGAACCATGAAATACGTATAGGGGAATAATGAGAGTAGAGTATATAACGATAGCTGTATTAAAAAGAATTATCGAGAAGTTTGGAAGAAACTTTTGGAACAGAATACATAATAAAATGGAATAAAGATTTCGACCGCGAGCGTTAGCGAGCGTGAGGAATCGATTAGATAAAATTAGTTTAGATAAACAATCATCTACAATACCTGGAACTAATGTTTGTATTTTTATACTGTTTGATCAATTATTACTCAAATACAGTGACGCACCCAAGGGGGGTTTTGGGGGTTAAACCCCCCCCAGGACCCTATTCCGACAGTGTTACTCACACATTGTAAGGACTCAAAATGGATGTAACATCATAAAAAAATTTCGGTGACCAACCAAACCCCCCCCCCCAGAGGCAAATTCTAGGTGCGCTACTGCTCAAAATTTCAAGCAAAAATTTTCTGTAATATATTTCAAAATAGATTGATTTGAAGGTTGAGGAAAAGTTTATCGACGAATTGGAAGCAGTAATTAAAGAAACTGATTTTTTGATATGTTTATTTAATTTCACAAAGAATTTTACTGGTACCTGAGGAGATTTCCAGCCCCCAGGAATTTTAATGTTATAATATGCACAATTGCATTTTCCAACGTAGGTGCTGAGGTACGGCGAACATAATGAACAATATAAAAGTTTCAATTAGACACATTACCTAGTTTTTTACCCCATAATAAAAATATATCAGAAGGAAAGTTTTAAATAAATCCGTTTCCGTTATTTTAAGGAACTATAAACTCAATAAAGTCACAAATGTATATATTCCACACTTTTTACCTAATTTCAATAATAATCTAAGCATTTATTCTTCTAGTTACCTTCTCGAACGAAAAACCTAGTTAAAATCGAAAACAACGTTCTGGCTAGTTGCTTTGAATGGCTGCGGTGATACACGCGAAAAATATTTTTTTGGTTATTAATTTAAAATGGATCCACTCGATGTTGTTAAACTTTTGACAATGCCCAACGATGCGTCAGCTTTTAATTAACCGATACCGTGTTTCGTGGTTTTGTTTGATTGGAAACGAAAATCGTGTTAATTTTTCGATATACAACAGTTAATTCTATGTCCGATATATTGGACACTGTTTTTACTTGAATTTATTTCAACTGTATACGCAGCATTATGATTCCTGTTCTCTAATAAGTATTTTATTAACGATTAATGAATATTATATGAAAGCTTGTTTCTTTATTCCCATAATTTTTTCTCTGTTTTGTCCGTCAACTCTTTTTTTTTGCTCCAATTACATTTTCTCACCTTTCAATGTCTGTAATTTATTCCTTTTGAGTCCCCTCCGATGTTAGGGTTTTGTTTCGTATCTTACTTCAGTCTCTTTGCAGTCCTTATATTCACGTTTATAATCTATTTTTCTCATAAAGTATTCTACTGATTTTGTCCACGTTGATATTGATATGTGATAAGATATTTCTCTCTTCTGAAAAAATTCTACATTCTATTATACTCTCAATCATATCGTTCCAGCATCATTTATAGTTTCAAAACCTAGTCTTCCATTTACTGCTTCACATTCTCCCTTCCTCACCTCCAATTATTATTTTTCCTCTGATGGATAAGTATGTAACTGATCATCTCAGTCCATTCACATTAAATTCCCAACAATGATAGTTGTGATAATGATATTTGATCAAGTTATTACTAATACTTTATTCAAGAGCTTTATGCGGTTCTTCTTTTTGGCGCCAAACCTCATTTTGTTCTGTGTTCATTTGTTCGTTGCCTATCCATTCTTCTGGTGCCGTTTACTCCTATGAAAAGAAAAGACGAACAAATTTGCCGAGTACATAAAACAAATTCTAGGTGGCCATTCGCTTGACTGAGAAAAGCGAGCACAAGATGAAGGTGAAATTAAATTAGTTACTCCAGAAGAAATGACCAATGAAATTAAGGAATGCCTCGTTTTCAGATTCAGAAAACAACCAAATACCGTAAGCTCGATTTTTACTCCCTGTAATTTTGAAGCTATCCGAAAAATGATTATTAGAAAGATGAAAACTTTCATAGAAGATCACGAGTTAAAGAATGTCACTCTATCAGAGAAGTTTGTAAAATAACGGACCTAATAGACGAAACATTAGAAGAAAAGAAAGAACATAACGGCCATTTTGAGGCCATCCAGCTGCTACACAACACATATCTGGTATGCGACTCAAGAAGAAGCATTTTCACTTAGGTAAGTGAAAAGTGGAAAGACAGTAACATTAACATTTGTGTAATGTCGTTAGGGTCTAAGTCTAAAGGCTAACAATTTTTGGTTTATTGATTATTGCTGATAAGATTTAAAATACTTCCGATATACTGAACCGTATTTTAATATTAACAATATTAAACATTTATTTTTTGAGAAATAAAATATTAATTATAATATTCCAATACAAAAACATCGTAACTAACATCTCGAAATCGACTTTTCTATGAATTCTATAGAAAATCAAGCGTTCAGTATGATCGAAAGACGTGGGAAATACCAGAAGAACGTCCAGAATTTTAATTTTTGATTAAATATAAATTATTCAAATAATTGAAATCACTAGTCAAAAACCAACACAACAATTAACTCATCTAATCGATTTTTCACGTAGTTGGATGTGGTCGTTTTTTAATCATTGTTTGAATTTATTAAAAAAGAGCCTAGAACAACGGGTCATTGATTTATCTGGTTGGTTTGGAGTTAAAAATAAAATATGACTAAGAGGTTAATATCAATTAATTAATATCTTTGCTGTTTTTAGTCATTGTAGATCTATATAGGACTTATTATCTTCTTCTTCTTCTCGTACCGTCTTCTAACGTTTGGCGATAACCTTTTTCTATAAACGCTTCTCTATTACTGTTATCAATTTTATTTTAACGTTGGCAAGAAGTATGTATATTCTGCATCAGCACTAGGGAATGCTTTTATACTTTGAATTCCGTTTTTAAATCTTTTGTTTATAAGAATAAAATCAATTGAAGATTGATAAGGACCATTATTATGCTGACTTCATATTTTTTAAGATTTTTGGTCAGATCTTTAAACCTTAAATAAGATTTTTTTATGTCATTTATACTTCATCATTTTTCTCTATCGATTGACTATACAATTGTTTCAAGAGTATGTTTCAGTCAACTTTCGTTACAAGAATCCGTACGTAATAGTTTCTTGAAAAAATTTTAATTTATACATCCAAGGTTAGAAAAACTGTGGCACTATTTTTATTCGTCTAAAGAATATACCTTCAAATACAATTTCCCATGTCGAAAAACCAACACTCTTCATTTTAATGAGCGCACTTGCCGAGGGAACGCCATCGGTTACTTATAAAACCACTCCAACACATGGGATTAAAACAACTTCATCGTTATTGATGACACATTTAGTCTCGTGAGACTCAACCCTTTGTATATTCCATCCAACGCAAGTGATACTGGTTCTGGGAATGTTATCGCGATTAGGGAGAAACATTTGTACTTTAGGAAGTTGTGAGGTGTTGAAAGAATTAAATATTGAAGTGTACATAATATAGAACACTTGAAATTCTTTAAAATCATTCATTTTCCCACAGTTAAGATGAAATATACATGAAAACTGAACATTTTTTAAAATCCATTGAATTAGTCTAATCCGCGGTTAAATAAGGACATTTTATATCGTAAAATCTTTGTGTGACACATAAAGTACTACCATTTGTATAAAGAATAAAATAAATTATAAATATAATCAGTTCAGGCATCAAATAGTACTTGTGTTTTTATTTTTAAGAGTACGGTCAAAAGTGGGCAGATGCTGTGGCCAGATACGTCAGAATGTCTTTGTTATGCGTAGTGCGTCTCGTGGCTTAAACCATAAACGCCATTAGGATCTTTAGATTTTATCTAAGACGAAAGACAACAAACGAGACGAGGACGGGTACTCAAAGACACACAAATTTACCGAAAAAATGTAAAATTATGTAGCGTCAATAATGTTCAGAAACAAAAATTATAAGCATTATAAATATTGCTCAGAAATAGAAATAGCTATAGCTTGTCTCAAAATATATTGTCTGTTTCACTGTCAGAGTCCTCATTTGGATTAATTAAAATGGGTTGTATATTACTACTTTGCATAGACAGATAGGACTATTCAACTTTTACAATGTTATGCTAAAATGTTCAAGCTTTCTACCGACATATATTATTTATAACAGTTTTAATTAACTATATGACAGTCGCACTCATGGTAGGAGAACTATTTTCCGCCCTCACCTTTACTTTCACATACGCGGCAGAAACACGACCTGACAGAGAGGACAAAAAGGATGTTAGAAATAGCAGAAATGAAAAATTGATGGTAAGACACTATATGACAGAGCTAGAAGTACAAATATAAGACGCAGATGCAAGGTGGAGAACATCAAGAACTGGGTAAGAAATAAAAGAGTAGAATGGAACGATCATATAAGCTGAATGACAACAAATAGAGTAGTAAAGACGGCAAGAGACGATCAGTAGGAAAACCACGAAAACGATGGAACGACAACTTACTAGAGGCACATTGAAAAACAGACAGTCAAGACTACATAAAAAGAAGAAGATCTTTACTTTGACTTGATGCCACATATGCTCTTCTTCAGCCTTAAGTAATCCAACTTTGGACATAGACCTCCCCAAATCAATCCAGTGTTTTCTATTTTGCGCCACTTGCTTCCAGTTGTGTCCTCCGATCTTCTTAATGCTTCTCCGGTCTTCCTCTGCTTCTCTTTCCTAACCATGGTCTCCATTGTTGTATTTCGTGGTTCCATCTTTTATCCATTTTAATTTGGCAGCATGTTCTCCTGCGTCTTTTACTTTGGTTTTGCTTCTAATCCATTTGTTTGTTTTTTTGTCTATAAGTCTCACCCCGAGCATTGATCTTTCCATCGCTTTTTGTGCCTTTACTATTTTATCCATATTAGACTTGGTGAGTGTCCACGTCTGTGAACCATACGTGAGTATAAGGAGTATGCTCTGATCGTAAATTCTGGTTTTCAAATACTGTTCTATTTTAGTGCTTTTCAAGATCCAAATCAGTTTTCCAAATCCTGCCCACGCTAACCTTATTCTTCTGGTAATTTCGGCCGTTTGATTTTCTTTGTTAACTTTCATTATCTGTCATTATCTTCAATACATATTATGTATTCGCTTACTGTTTCTAAATTTATGCCGTTCAACTTTATTTCTCTAATGTGAATCTTCACATATACTCAATAGTGTTAAATACACAATGGTAACACTGTGAAGTTATCACATACATGTTTTTTTTAATTAAATGTATTTAACACTTATAGTAGTTGTTATAAAACTAGTTTCAAAATAAATATCATTTTTTAAGACGAATTTCAGTTTTAGTGGGTACTTGATCTGTTTGGGGCTTTTTGTCGATGACGACTGTGCTAGCTTGCGTTATCCATGACAATTACACTATTTGAAGGAATATTTTTCAAAAGAGAATTTTGAAACCAATGTTCAAAAAGTTCTGTTTCACGATATTCTTCGCAGATAAGAGCAAACAGTTTAGAATCCACCCGTCTTTCGAATCTGCGTGAATTATTGTTATGCGTTTTCCTTTATTTGAAGGTGCTTTCTTCTGGATGTTTTTAGCTGGACCCATCCTTTGCATACTGTATCATCAAACTATGTTTCATCCAGATATATGATCTATCTGTTTTCTAACTTCTTCTTCCTCCATTTTATAAGCAATTCTGCTTGTTTATTGGCAGATTAATACCTCTATGGAAGGTGGTCACTCCATCTTTTGCGCGGCCGTCCGATACTTCTTCTGCCTATTGGTGACTTATCTCTTGCTATTTTGATGACACGGGTCTTCCCCATTCTGCTTATTCCATTCTTTTTTTTTCTATTTTGTGTCCATTCATTTATACACTGCACGTTACATTTCCTTCTAATGTTTTCACTTCTTTTCGATCTCTCAGCGCATTTCCTGTAATTCTTCTCAGTACTCTCATCTCTGCCGTTTCCAGTAGCCTTTGCGTTGTGGCTGTGTCGGGTCTTGTTTCTGAGGCATATGTCATTATTGGTCTTTATAAATTCTTGAGTTCATCTCAGTGTTAATGTGTCTTTTTAGCTATATAGTGTTATTAAGGCATCCTGCCAGTCTATTTGTTTTTTGTACTTGATCTCTCACATCTTTGTCCAGGTCTCCATAACTGGTGAGTGTAATTCCCAGATATTTTATTTCCATTACCTGTTGAATACTGATGCCATCAATTTCTATTTTACATCTGGTTGGTTCTGTGCTGACTACTTGTATGTTTAAATTGTTGAATTAAATTGACTGGTCGCTGGTTAATCGTGGTGGTAAATAGTTGATCGATAGGGTGAAGAAATAACTTGTAAAACGAAATCTCTTCACACGTTCTTTATTGTGTGCTCTTATGGCAACATATGGAAACATACTAAAAATATAAAATGATAACGACTTTGCCTAGGGCTGACAGGGTTGCCGTCTAGACAATTAAAACTTAGGGCTAGGAATTTACATATATATAGAATAAAATATTTTGAAATAATTTTAAACATTACTATTAACTTATACTTCCTAATTTCAGAGAGATACTCAGTTCTCCAAGTGCTCAGTCTGTGTTATTCCATTGCTACTGCTTTTTTGTCTATCTTACGATACTTAAAATCCATTTTAGAAATGACTGTATGGACGGTGGCACGACTTACATCTATATTTGTTTCTTCTTCCTATAACTTCAATTTAACTTTATCTAACGTAGGGACTGTCTGATTTTTATGAGATACACATATTGTTCTTTTTAGAATAACTTGTTGAGTACTGTCCAAACGATGAGACTGAAAATTACTACGTTTTTTTCGTCATGTCAATGTAGTTCTATGCTTACAATATCCCTTATCGACGATATTGGCGTTTTTTGTAAGTAATCATGTTTCTTTTACAGTATCTACAGTAGCAGATTAGGCGTCCATCCATTAAAGTATTATATACATTTTTAACTATTTCTTTAGCGTCTAATAAACATGCTTTCGATTATTTTCCCACTGACAAAAATATATTTGTTACGAACAAACTTCACTAATATACTATACATACAGTAGCAAGTACATATGACTGTACTTTAATGACTGATCCTACCTATTAATTTTAATTCCCTCAATATTAGCCGTACCTGAGTCAACCCTGAGCGATCAGGTAGAAATTTAAAACGTGTTTATCTATTAATAATGACAATAATACCACTAACCCTTTAACGACGGAAAAGGCAAGACGATATATTTTGAGACAAGCTATACACTTATTTGCATTTTATGTTGTATTGAATTCGTTTTGTGAGTTTGTGACAAGCAGTTGTAATCTTTTGTCCAACTCGAGAAAAGCACTACACAAAACAAATATTCCTCTCCGCTCATACTTACGAATGTCCAGTATCAAAGAATATTTAGAGAATAGTAAATTTTGAACCAAAAAAGTTTGTATAAGACCAAACATTCTTTAAAGCTGTATCTAGAGGCTAGACATTACAATTACTAACGTTTAGTACTCTTTACCTTCCACTCAATCGAACAAAAACCTATATCGTTGTTACATTTTTATTGGATAAAGTGGCCATAGTCGAAAAGTAGTACCCAACCTTCTGCAAGCACTCCATCGCACCATATAGATACATCGCATCTCATAGTAGTACGTTATGGTATGAACCTGTGGTACCTCGCGACGACAGCCACTTCTTTCGACGTGGGAACAGGTACCCGACCGACGATAGTACCTTGCCTCTCTTCTTACCGTATTTCCGCCAGAGATGGACGCTACCACTCCTGAAAGTCGTTATTATCAAACATTTTGTAATTAAAATGTTATGTTAGACAGAACATCTGATAAGGGAAGGAAATAAATTTAAAATATATTACAAGACTATCAATTTTGTATATTTTTCAATATTTGGCTATACAAGTTGTTAAATACTGAGTAACTCTCGCATCTTTACGTTTCTTCTATTCCGACAGCACACGAGAGTGACGAAGATGGAAACGGAGCGAAAGAGTGAGAGGTGTATTGACCGGAGCATTCACGCGGGTTCTATATGTCTATAGGGTGTGTCCAACAAAAGAAAGGTACTCGGGTACTTCTACTTCTCGGCCGAACAATGTGATCTGCATTGTGAAATAATCAGGTAACAAGGTACTACAACGACTACGTGGAGAGGCACTACATGCTCGGCAATGGTGCAATCAAGAAATTTATTCATAGTGTTTTTAATTGTCTTTAGTTTGTGAATGACATTAAAAATATAACGAGAAAAATGTTCTATGAGATTTCATTATTTCTATTTTTAAATATGTATTACTCTAAGAATAAAACTTATTTTTATTTCTAAACTTTTTGTTTTCTACATTTACACAAAATTTACTGTGTCTGATTTATTTTTACTATCCATTTACACGTTTAACTGAATAAGTTGAGGAGGGGAGAGCTGTTTGTCTCAATGAAGTTGGCATTGGTCATTAAAAGAATGATTATGATCTGTTTTTCTATTATTGTAGCCCTTTCGTGTTCTGCTAGCCGTTTGTCAAAAGTTCTACCAGTTTGACCGAAGTTTTTGGCAGTCGTCTTTTTTTTGGCTCTTGTTGTTTTTAATACACTTCGCAAAAAAGTATCGCATCACCCATGAAACTGCAAATTTTGTATTAAAAATAATTTAAGACATGGATTATTACTGTTTTTTTTTTTGTTTTTTAAGCACGTAACAAGTATTAAAAGAAAAATGCAGAATGTACGAAAAACAAAGGTTTTATTTAATTTATTTCATAAATTAGAAGTAAGCGCACAAACAGCATTGAATAAAAAAAATAAAAATCAAAAGTAATGATAATTTAGTAAGACGTATTGCCTCCTCTAGCTCTTATAACATCTAGACAACGCTGTGGCATACTTCTAATTAATCTTGATCGATATTATCCCATTCTACGGTTAACAACCGTTGCAGGTCCTGAAGATTAGCTGGCGTCACATTACCAGATCTCACCCTTCTGTAAAGATGGTCCCAAACATGTCCTATTGGATTTAAGTCCGGGCTGTGCGCTGGCTAATTCAAAACTTGTAAATTTACCTCTTGAAGGTACACGGTAACTATTCTTGCGACGTGTAGGCGTGCATTGTCATGCATTAAAACAAAGTCATTACCAATAAATGGGGCGTAAGGAACAACATGCATCTCCAAAATGTCTCTAATGTACCTATCAGCAGTTAAGGATCCTCCATCTAGCTGTACCAATTCGGTTTGACCCCTAAGAGATCGCCCCAGAGCATAATAGATCCTCCTCCAAAGTTTGTCGCCGGTCTTAGGTTGCATTGAAAATAACGCTCGCCATCTCGTCTATAAACTGGTATTCTTCGATCCGAAGTGTATAAACAAAATCTTGACTCATCCGTAAAGAGTATGTTACCCCAGTCGTCGATATTTCAGTTTACGTGCTCTCTTACAAATGTTAGACGTGCTATACTGTGTTCCCTTGTAAGTCTCGGGGCACTGGCAGCTACTCTGGCCCTAATTCCAGACTATCTTAATGTGCCTAACAGTTTTTGATGACACACGTACATTTCGAGTCTCGGCTAAGTCATGTTGAAATTGACTTGCAGTCGCATGTCTTCGACGCAAAGCCTGAAGGACTAAAAATCTATTGTCCACATGCGTAGTTGCTCTTGGTCGACCTGTTACAGCTAAATTTGCCACATATCTCTGACTCCTTCCGTCTTCAATGAGGGAAATTATTGTAACCACTTGATCTCTCGTTAAATTTAAATTTATATTGTCACGACCTTCCATACCCAATATTTAATACGAAATTTTAAATTAAACACAAACTGTATACTTTTTACAAAAGTAAAATAAAGACTGATAATATAAAAACCAGACAAAATAGCAATTAACATTAAACAGTAAGCTTAAGTTAAAATTATAAATTTATTTAAGACTAATTTTAGGGCTTCTTATGCAATTTTTGGATTAAAATTTTGTTTAATGTTTGTTCGTTGTACCCATTGTAAAACTCTGTAATTCCGCAATCAACGTTTTTCGATGGTATACATAGTTTTCTCAAAATATCGCAACAAAAGTGACAATTTGTTCACCTAATTGTACTGAGAATATTGCCCAAATATTTTTAGATGCCAAATAGTCCAAAGTCCAAGTAAAACATTCAAAATTTACGAAACATATTAAATATGTCTGAGGTTAATTTAAGGTTTTTTTACGGTTTATTCAAATAAGCGACCCGATTTCATTAAATACATACTCATAGCTTAAACACGCACTTCTGGGAATCAAGTAAATCTTTGCACATGTTACAGCGATTGTATCTAAACAAACCACGAGAAAAAATAAACAAAAGTGAAAGAATCGGTAAAAAACGTATAAAGAATAGAATATGCACATGTTGATGAAATTGGGACTCTAACCCTCGACGAAATGAACGCGCCATGTGGACATAGAAAGGATGAGTGTACATCGGAAAAGAATAGGGCCCTAAAAAACGATGTAACTGTTATGGAATACTATGCGTTTATTTCTTCTCCGGACTAACTCTTTGTTTTGGAATTAAACAGAATATATTGACATGTATAAATTTATTATATTAGAGGATGAAAATTACACTCTGCTTGTTATTTCTTAAAACTATGAATATATAAGTTCTGTTATCTACAATTATTTAACGATGTTTCTGGATGGATTTGAGTACAAGAGATTGGACTCAAATATTAATATTAAAATAGCAAATACGGATAGCTTATCGAACAAAGAAATAAGAGAAATAAATTATTATTATTCCATAGATACGAAGTATTAGGTGAATAAACTAGCGAAACTTATTTATTCTAAATAGGAAAATATTTATGAAGAGTATTGATTCTGATTTCTAACAGCAAATAATTATTAGTGATTATACATGAGAACTTTTCATAATTGTAAATAACATATACCAGGTGACTAAAAACTATATAGAAATACATAGATACTTTAATTATCTTACATGTGAGTAGGTAGGTACATTACACCTCCTTTTGTAAGAATGAAAATAATTGTAAAATGAATTTTCATTTAAATGGTATAAAACATTTGTATACATTATTATTTTATTTTAACACATTTAAATAGTTTCTTTTAGTCTCGATAGTCTTTCACTTCGTCTTATCGGTGTAGTCTCTGTGAAACTAGTCTCTTCACACTTTTTGGATTCACTATAATTATTGTCTTTATTATGTTTACAATCTATACTTAAATCTGTCTCATGTACATGTTTTCGTTTACTTTGACATATATTTAGTGTTAAACAATTTGTAATTTGTTGACAACTATGTGACGGATTTCTACGAAATCGTCGGTAAAAATATTTAATTATCCTGTATAAAATATAAAGTAACATACATTTTATCAAAAATAAGATTGCATAAGTGAAATAAGAACTATTTTTTATTGTGTCTGAAAAATTAATATTTGTTTCTGAGGTCATTTTCTCTAAATTATCTAGTTTATGGCTTGCTAAATTTAATGCATCTCGATCGAGATTATTTAATTGTAAGGGAACAAGGTGTAATTTGGATTCATTATTTATCTTAATATCATCACAACAGACTCCTGGAAGGGATAAATCTGGAATGATAGACTGAAAATTACTTTCTTTTGGATTTGAGACAGATATCAAAATAGTTGATCCGGTGTAAGTTTTGCAATTATTCGAAGTAGAAAAAATACCTGTGTTTGAAAGAACAATAGATATTGGCGTACTAGTCTGACAGCTTAAAGTTAAATCTGTTGGTTTGGGTAAAACATATATCCAAGAATTTGGTTTGTTTAATTTATGCCAAATTTCATATTCTGTTTGAATTATACGAGTATCGCAACTAGATGGTATGTTTGTTATTGAAGTTAACAATTCAGTTTCACAAATTGGATTAGTGTGTGTAAATCGGAAAGTATCAGGATTTTTGCAAATAAGTTTTTCTTCATCTAATGAATAACAGTCTTCTAATGTATCAATAGTAACATAAATGTTTCTATTTTCTGAAAGAACAAGATATTTGACAGATGGAAGAATAAAGGTAAGTCTCTTTAATGTTGGATGAATTATAGGAAGAGATATTAGTTTAAAAAGAGAATAAGGAGTATTACTAACCAAAGGTATACTAACCGTAATTAAAATCTTGTTATCAAAATATATATATTTAAGTAAAATGATATCGAAATATTTATGAGCATAATCGATAGTCAATGGAAATGGATAAGTCGATGTACTAGGTAAATGCGTTACCGTTTTAGATAATTCTTGAATTAGTTGCTCAGGTGTTATAACAGAAGGATGAAGGTTATTATTTCTTGCAAATAGAATAACGTTTATTAAAGTAGAATATTCTTGTTGTAATTCTGTTATAAAGAAAGTTAGTAAGGTAAAATGTTCTTCAATTTTTTGTTTTAAATCTAAATTAAAATATTTATTATTCATTTTATCTGTGTAATTGGTAATTGATTCAAAATTTTTATCAAAAATCACTTTGTTTCGGTCTAGATTTGTAATAGAGTTATTAAAATTTGCAATCGTGGCTTTTACTACATGAATTTGTTGTTTTAGTAAATCAAGAAGATGATTTTCGTTACTTTCAGCTTTGTTAATAGCATTATTGAAATTTTCAGCATCATCACTGTCTAAGGTACCGAATAAGGTCCTGAAAACAGATCCAATTGCATTAAATAGAGCGCGTTTTGGTCTAAAATGTTCATGCAGAATTATGTTTTTTAAAGTTTGTTCATCTTGAAAGAGTCTAGGTATGATTTGTCCTAAGAGTTTTAGTGAAGTATCGCATAATCGTAATTCAATAAGAACTGGTTTGTTTTGACACAGTCTTAATGTTTTTTGATAGGTGAGATCTACAAAATTTAATTTGTCTGTAAAAGGTTGTAAAGGAATATGACTTAATATGTTCCAATGAGTTTCAATAAATTGAACATTTTTTATGTGTTCGTAATAGATTCCAGGTGATTTGTTGATAGGAGTATTGGTATATTTCTTGTGAATTTGTTCACTATTTGTCAGCCATATTATTGCATACCTGAAACAAAAGCATGTTTCAATTTATTCATGTGAACTTTTATTGGTTTTTTATTTACTAAAATTGTGCAATTGACAGGAGAATTTATCTCTAGAATTTTATAAGGTCCATTATAATTTTGTGTAAGTTTTTTGGTTTGACCCTTCTTTGTTTGCTCATTTTGGAGATATACTAATTGTCCTTCTAAGAAAACGGTGTCATTAATCTTTTGGTCATAATATTTTTTACTGACTACTTTAGATTCTAATAGATTCGTTTTTGCTAACTCATGAGATTTTCTAAGCTTAAGTGTTAAATTATCTAAATAATCTTCATATGTATATTTGAGTTCTACTGGTCGTATTATACTGCTAGGTAGATTAGGTGTATATCCAAATATTAGTTCATATGGTGTGAATTTGGTTGAAGTATGATTAGTTGTATTATATGAAAACATAGCAAAATCTAGCCATTCGTCCCAATCGGATTGATCAGCTTTAATATAATGTTTAAGGTAGTCTGCTAAAGTAGCGTGACTCCTTTCTAATGCAGCATTTGATTCTGGATGATAAGCAGTACAATTTATATGTCTGATTTTAAAAAGCTTGGCGATTTGAGAAAATAATTTGGAAGTAAAATCTCGGCCTTGATCAGTAACTATTATATCGGGTTTTCCAAACTTGCAAATAAATCCACGAACCAGATTTTCAGCGATAGTCTTGGTTTCATGATTCGGAATTGCATAAGCTTGAGAAAATTTTGTTAAGTCATCTTGTAATGTTAATATGAACTTATTACCTGACTCGGTTAAAGGTAAAGGACCTACTATATCTAAAAATATTTTTTCTAATGGATTTGAGCTTGTTGTTGTTATCTCCATGGGCTTTACGAATTTTTTTCTAACGAGTTTATTTTTCTGACAAGATTCACAGGTTTTTATAAAGTTTTTAATATCATTTTTCATATTATTCCATTTGAAATGTTTTTTTATACGATTGTATGTCCGATGAAAACCAGAGTGTCCAGCCGTAGGACTAGTGTGATTCTCTTGTAATATTGTAGTTATTTCCTCAGGTTCAGGATTTGTTAGTATATCATGATAAATGATAATAGATATATCAGTTTTTCTAAAAATAAATCTAATCATAGATCTAATTTTTCCCCAACTTAATTTATCGTAGCTAAAAGTTATTCTGGGTAGGCAAATTTTTAATATTTTATCGTTTAATAACCAGTCTCTTAATTTTATTAGGGAATTAAATATATCTTCATAAGAGGTATTGTCCCAATAATTATTTTTTATAAATATGTAATAAAAGTTTTTATTTTGATCAGAAATATATATAATGTCATTTAGTCTTGGATTTTTGGCTTTCAATTTTTCTATATGACTGAATTGTTTATTTATTTGTTTCTGAACGATCTCATTAAAATTTAAATCTACGGAAACAAACAATGCTAAATTTTGTGAAAATGATGTAATCTTTTCATTTGTTTCTTTTATATTATCATTTGTTATTAATATAGTTTCGGATTTAGATAAGAACTGTGAATAAGTGTCATTATTTTCTTTACTCATTTTGTTTATTTGTAAGGTGATTGTTGCCGGGTTTTTGTTTTCTTCGCAAATATTTGTTTCAGATATGGTTAAAGGAGGACGACTTAAACAATCAGCATTTTGATTTAATTTACCTGGTTTATAAATAATTTCATAGCTATATTCTTCTAATGCTAATCTCCACCTAACGAGTCTTGATCCGGGATCTTTTACATTAAATAGCCATGTGAGTGGTTTATGATCCGTATAAATGAAAAATTTATTTCCGTACAAATATGGTCTAAAGTGTTTAACACTCCATACAATTGCAAGTAATTCTTTTTCTGTTGTGCTATAGTTTGATTCCGCTTTGTTCAAGGTACGACTAGCATAAGCAATAGGTAAATCATCTGGTACTTTACCTTGAGAAAGTATGGACCCTATTGCATAATTACTAGCATCCGTTGTTAAGACAAAGGGTTTGGTAAAATCTGGATACTGAAGTATTGGTTCTGAACAAAGTATTGATTTCAGGTTCTCAAATGACTGTTGTTGAATGCTTGTCCAATTAAATTCAACATTTTTCCTCAGCAGTTTTGTTAAAGGTTGTGTTAAAGCACTGAAATTTTTTATAAAGCGTCTATAATAACCAGTGAGACCCAAAAAGCTCTTAATATCTTTTTGTGTTCTGGGTATAGGAAAATCTGTAACAGCACATACCTTTTTTTCGTCCGGTTTGACACCAAATTCAGTTATTAAATGTCCTAAATACATTACTTCGCGACGAAAAAATTCGCACTTATCTGGTTGTATTTTTAAGTTGAATGTAGACAATTTTTCGAATACTTCTTTTAATCTTTTATTATGATTTTCTAATGTATCGGCATGAATGACTATATCGTCGAGATAGACAAAACATCTGTAATTTTGTATTCCTGAGAGGACAGTATTCATTAGCCTTTGAAAAATACTGGGAGCATTTTTTAATCCAAATGGCATTCGTGAATATTGATAATGTCCAGACGGAGTTGAGAAAGCAGTCTTTGGAGAATCCTCAGGATCCATTTTGATCTGGTGAAATCCTGATGTTAAATCTATTGTTGAAAAATATTTTGAATGACCCAATTGGTCTAATATATCGACTATATTCGGAAGTGGAAATGAATCTCCTATAGTAATATCATTTAGTCGTCGATAGTCTATAACAATTCGCCATTTCTTCTTTGCTGAAGCATCGGCCTTTTTTGGCACAACCCAAAGGGGCGAATTCCATGGCGAAGTTGATTCTTCGATAATACCTTGATCTAGCATACCTTTTATTTGAGTTTCGACTTCATGTTTGTGTACTTCAGGATACCTGTATGATTTAGTGCTAATAGGTACATTAGAATTTAAAGGAATTTTGCAAGTTATGGCATTTGTACTGGTAAGTTGATCTCCTTCCAGATAAAAGATATGATTGTACTCCTTGCAAATAGAAATTAAAGATGATTTTTCTTCACTATTTAAATGATCTGTTCTCAAGGCATTTTTTAATTTAGCAATTCTGTTAGAATTCGTATTATCTTTATAAGAAGACATTTTTCGTATATTTGCATTGTTTTGTAAATTTGGAATTTTTTCTATTGCTACTTGAATATCGTTTAATTCAACATCCGTTTCAGTAGTGTTTACGATTGAGGTTAAAAAGAAATCATTTTTTACTTTAACAACACTAGGACATAAAAATACACCTTTAAAGATTTCGCGTTCGGGACATAATCCTTCGCTTAATTCATTATTTATTACTTTAATTTGAACAATTGTTTCAGTTCTTGCGGATAGAATAGTTTTATTACTTCTTGAGTTAGAATTAGAGTTTTGATTTAGTATAAGATCGTCTGAACAGGATTTTTCTTCTGAACAGGATTTTGATTTATGATTTCGTGAAGAGTTACAAGTTTTATTTGTGCATATCTCAGTGGATTTTACACATTTTGGACTTGAATTTTCTTTGGATTTAGAGTTAGATTTAGATTGAATTGGATTGGATAGTAGTTCTTCACTACTTAAGGTTATTTGGATATCATTGGTTTCTAAATAAGAATGATCCTCTATGGATTTAGCATCATAAGGAAATATTTCATCGATATTAGAACTTGTCTCGATATTTTGATCTCTCAGAAATTCGTCATTGTCATTGTTTAATGGAGATTTTATATATTCGATTGAAATAGAACAATTTTTAAAGTTTAATTTATTTTCTTTATAATCAATTTGGCATTTATTTATTTCAAAAAAATCGCTACCTAATATACCGTCGAAATGAAGAGGAAAATCGTCTTCTACGACATAGAAAACATGAGTTTGGACAAAATCTTTTATCTTGAAATTTACGTTACAACTACATATAGTTTTATTTGGATTTAAGACATTTTTATCAATGCCTCGTAGAGTAATAGACTTAGAATAAATTTTTGGAATGTTTAGTATTTTTGAATATTTAATTAAAGAAATATCTGCGCCTGTATCGATTAGAAACTTGCAAGAGGATGGATTAGAATTATTTACTAAGGGTAAATCTACATAGGAAGTGACTGAGAAGTTGATGGTTGTGATACGGCCTGAACTGAACGAACTCCTCGAGAATCGACCGTTGGTTGTCGAGGATTCTGGAAGTTTAAAGAATTTGTTGGATTTTTGTTTTTATTGTTAAATTCGCGTTTTCTACATTCTTCTATAACGTGACCTGGTTTTTTGCAGTATCTGCAAAAACGTTGGGAAGTGTTGGTATTTTCTTTTCTTAAGTTTGGAGGAAAATCAGAATTGGAATTTGAATTTGAAGGTTTATAATTTTGATTTTGAGAATTTGACCTTTGAAGATTTGAATTAGGATATTTTGGGTTTTGAAAACTAGAATTTTGAAGATGTCTAACATTTCTATCTGAATTGTTTTTATATCGACAGTTATTTGAGGAATGGTTATTTCGTTTGCAAATATTACAGAATGGTCTGAAAATTTCTTGTCTTGATAACTGTTCTTGTTCTTCGGCAATTGCTATAGCAACAGCTCTTTCTAAGGAATCTGGATTTCGGGCTTTGATTAAAATAGAGAGGTCTTTGTTTAATCCTCTAATAAAGACATTTAGTGCTTGAGTTTTTAAGAGTTTAGTACATGCATTTCTTGCATCTGGAGATAAGTCTGGATCAAGTGTATTTATTAATTTTATATAGCAATTTTCAACTTTATTTGCAAATGACATTACATTTTCACTGGGCATCTGACGTAAGGAATGTAATTCCAATTGCCACTGACCTTCAGTTCGGCGTTCAGAATAAGCATCTAATAAGAAGTCTTTTAAATCTTTCCATTCGTCAAATGTTCTGTTTCTAGTTATGGCCCTAGCTTTATCGGTTAATTTAGTTTCTATAATGGCTAATAAGATGGGTTTGGATTGCGGATTTACTAAATTGTATGCTTTATCACAATTGTCTATGAATTCGTATAATTTTGATTTTGTACCATCAAATCGAATGAGAAGTTTTTCAGCTATTTCAATTGATACTGACATTTTATTTGAATTAGAAGTAGAAGAATTTGAAAGAGAATTTGAGTCGGGAGAAGGTATTTGTTCGTCAAATAAGTTACTTATATCAGGATATAAAGTAGACATACGTTTACAAGATTTTTAAAATATGAGACAGAATTTAAGATAGAATGTACTTACAAGTAGAATATTGTTGTTGGTCGCATAGTCTATTATTCCACGGGTTCACCTCTACTTCCGATGGAACTACAATTGGGTTATGACTGGAACTGGATTTCGAACTGGATGTACTGGACCCCAATGTAATTAGTTGTAGTGGCGATTTTTCCACACTGACAGTTTTTTTTTGAATGATTCCTCGAAGGAAACAAGTCAATTCAAAAATTCCTCAGCTCTCCTTCTATCAGCAATCAGAGGAACTCTGCTACTAATATCCCACTTCTGACACCAAATTTTGTTATGGAATACTATGCGTTTATTTCTTCTCCGGACTAACTCTTTGTTTTGGAATTAAACAGAATATATTGACATGTATAAATTTATTATATTAGAGGATGAAAATTACACTCTGCTTGTTATTTCTTAAAACTATGAATATATAAGTTCTGTTATCTACAATTATTTAACGATGTTTCTGGATGGATTTGAGTACAAGAGATTGGACTCAAATATTAATATTAAAATAGCAAATACGGATAGCTTATCGAACAAAGAAATAAGAGAAATAAATTATTATTATTCCATAGATACGAAGTATTAGGTGAATAAACTAGCGAAACTTATTTATTCTAAATAGGAAAATATTTATGAAGAGTATTGATTCTGATTTCTAACAGCAAATAATTATTAGTGATTATACATGAGAACTTTTCATAATTGTAAATAACATATACCAGGTGACTAAAAACTATATAGAAATACATAGATACTTTAATTATCTTACATGTGAGTAGGTAGGTACATTACATAACAATAGAGCTGAACCTCTATTCAATAGGAAAATTTATATATAACACGTTAGAGGCCTCGTCGACTGCATATGTTACACATTCGAGATTTATTTTAAAGGGTTTGTACAGAGAAGAACTCGATGTTGGTGTTCTTATTTAGATTTGTTGTTAAAAATCCTTTGCTATTTGTGATTTGCTGGTAGTAAATATTTGTCTAACAATAAAACTCGAAAACTGTTGTTTTCTAAACTTCCATAAAATTTATTACAATTTATTTTGACTACAGCTGTTTCGAAAGACTGCCTATATCAAGTGATGTATTGTTACTATGTGTCTACACTTTATAGTCTTTAACTGAATAAGTTAGGGAGGGGAAAGCTGATTGTCTCAAGTTGGTCATACAGAATTATATCTTTATTTTTCAATTTATTAATTTCCATGGATTCTAATAAAGATAGATTATGGCCTTTATTTTGAATACGGAGAATTTGAAATTGGTCGTTAAAAGAATGATTATGATGAATCTGTTTTTCTATTATTGAAATCCCTTTTGTGTTCTGCTATACGTTTTTTAAAGTTTCTACCAGTTTGTCCGATGTAAGTTTTTAAGCAGTCACCACATGTAAGTTCTGTTTCACCCCACTGTTGTGCTTTTTCTTTTGGCTCTTTGGTTTTTCTTAATAGTACTAATTTGGCTCAAGTATATTTGTCATATCTTTGTGAGAAAAGTACCTTTCATTATAGAAATATCAGCTGCAGTTTACCAAGAAATAGAAAACTACGAATAACTAATACTTTGTTCGTATACCATGGAGATAACTCTGATCATAGTTGAGAAATTGTTTGCGTTATAAATTATTTATGGTATTACTTCGTTATGGGATTTAAATTTGGCAAGCACTGTCTTTTAGACAACATTTTAACTTATTTTTTATACATTTCATAGTAGATATATCACAAGTTTCCCATAATATGTTAAGCCGTATGTCAATATCCGCTTTCAACATGAACTAACCTGTTTCAAGTATAAAAAATTAAGATATCTAGCAAATAACACCTGAAGTGCAGTTGGCAATAAGCAAATACACTTATTGGTTCGGAATACGTGTGTTGAAATATCTTATCAATGCAACCAACACACGCTGATATGTACATTAGATAACTGGGAATTTTATAACAGGGAGTGATAAATTATAGAATAACTATGGTTGGATTTTAAGACTGCAAAATGAATCAAAGCGTACTATTTCGTACATTTTACCATACATACTATAAATCCAGTTATATAATAGATAGGGCTGGCTACAAAGAGCTATAAATGAGGGTGGGAGAGACAAACACTTCATTAATATTCTGAAAGTTAGGAGAACAGTTTTTTGAAAATTCATAATCAAAATAAACGTCTTTTATGAGTGCCTAAGAGACGTACGCTATTTTTGCAATCACACCGTTTGCGAAGAATCTTAATTTGTGATAAAGACGTGATGAAATGATATTTTTATATGAATTCTTAAAATTTATTTTCATAAACCATTTTTTCAGACTTTTTAAAACTAACTTTCAATATATGTTTTTTTTCTTAAAACGGGACTTTTACATTCTAAATTAGAAAAAAAAAATTTATAAATATTAAAATAAACTTTTTTCTCGCTCATTGTTAAGGTTTGAGGTCGGTATACAAAAAAATTTTTTTAATACCTTTAGTTGTTTTTCACTACTGTAGAGGGCATCTTAAAAAAATGCATTTTAATTAGGGAGACACTTTTCTGCTTTTCTGTAACAATTTTTTTTAATTCCAAAGGGATTCCAACGTAAATGGTCGGTCAAAGCTTTTTTTATAAGTCTGCGTTCTTTTGATGTCTCGCTGCTCCTTCTATTGGCTTAAGCAATACGAGATTCGCCGATATTTTCCGACTAACACGTTTTTTTTCTCCAAAATTTTCTGAAACACAAGAAAGTCAGGCTATAGGTAAAGAAGAGGGACCAGAAACAACAAATGGAAAGTTTTATTTTGGTAAAAATCGATACAAGTGGTCTGCTGTTCCGGCCAATCCAGATTTGAATATTAGAATAAAAAACACAATCTGGTAAAAGTTCTTCCGGGGTTGAAAGGACCAGCAAAATGTGGTGATGTCTCTGATCCTTTAAAAATATGAAGCCTTCTTTTCACAGAGGATATGGAAAATGAAATATTTCTACGGACAAATGAAAAGATTTTGCTATTTCAAGATAAATTTAGTAATTCTGATAGAACACGACTTATGTCTTTGAAAAGAGTATATGTGTGGCTCGCATGTCTAAGGTTTGTTGACTGAATAGTTAGTGGAAATATTTTATTGCTTTTGTTTTAGGTTTGATGATGCAGATGATCGAAAAGAACGTAAAACTGCAGCACTGTCTTGGTTATTTAAGCGTTTTGTAAAAAATTGCCAACAATGAGAGAATTGTGTGGTATCGACGAAATGTTGATAGGATTTCGCGGTAGATGAGGTTCCGCATGTACATACCTAATAAACCTCGGAAATATGGACTGAAAATTATGGTCCTAATAGACGTAAGTACCCACTATTTCTATAATGGTTATATTTACTGTGGTAAGGATAGTGGTGGTTTTTCTCTAACAAATAAGGAGAGATGTTTCATGAAACCAATACAAATAGTGTTGAGACTCTATCATCCAATTGCTAATTCACACCGAAATGTCACAGCAGACAATTGGTTTTCATCCATAGAAGTCATGGATGCATTAAAAAACGAGGAATGACCTATGTTGGCACGCTCAAGAGGAACAAAAAAGAAATACCTACGCAGTTCCTTCCAAATTCGAGCAGAGCTGAAGGATCTTCCATTTATGGTTCTACAAATGACTACACTATAATTTCCTACGTAAAAAAAAGTAGATACTATTTTATTGGGAATAAGCCACAATTGAAGTTTATTAATAAGTTTATTGAGAAAGCTGGGAGATGCTCTAAATAACGTAAATAAAGAATAACGGAAGTAGACTGAATTTGTTATCTCCTACAATTTTATACTAAAAAATTATCTTCATGTTCCCTTAATCCCCATCACTAAAGACCAGGACTTGTTGATTGTTGAGATATCTACAATTTGCAAACGCAAAACATCAAGATTTGAACAATTTTGCTAAGTTTTCCCGTATTTAACTCAAGACTGCTAAGGAATAGAGTGCAAGATTAATTAAAATACCTAGAAATATAATTAACAAAGAATATCAGATTGTCTTGCGAGTAAAAATGGCACTACGAGCGAATATGCTCATTTGAACTCATTCTCGTCCTTTAAAATACTTTTTATTAACCTTATTAGGAAACCGTCTTTCTTGTAATTAACGAAACTATTGAATCGTTTAATTTTATCTACAAGCAAAGTCACATAAATAAGATCTGTAAGAAGAATAAACAGGCGTGTGAAATTCAGAAAAAACACCTATAAATAAATCGTTACGATTCAAGAATAACACTTTCTAATTTTTTGTCTCATTCATTATGTACATTAAGGCTATAAAAAGTGAACGGCACTTATTCTCAAAGTAATAAGGATAAGTAACTGGACGGAATGTTTGTAAGTTTAATTTCATGGAGCGGTTTTATTTAATCTGTTTTAGAAATCAGTCAGTGTTTGCTATTTTAATAATGTCATTTTAATAAACATTTGTTCAAGTTTATACACAGTTTGGTTAAATATATAAACTAATGAATCATTACGATAACGGAAGCTGCAATTCCAGTTTTTTTTTAATACAATAGGAGAGTTATAAGAATCAACAATATTAATAGGTGACCTAAACGCAAGATGACCAAACTGCACGACAAAATAACAAGAATACTATGTGACTACCTAGAACGTAACGGCAACACAATAGTAACAATACCGGAAGAAACCACAACCCAGTAATATTAACTAGTAGAGGTATGGGAGCAGAATCCACTCAACACACACAAACGTTCAAAAAAAAAGTCAGTGAAAAATGATTGGCACTACTCCAACGGTCAACTCTGCTAAGGAACTGGAAAAAAAAGTTGCAGAATTGGAAAGGTGTTATAAATGAAGTTGAAAGAAGCTCAGTAACTGAAGCAAAACAACTGTAAAAGGAAGATTTCAACGTCTTAAGATAACTGATAACTAAGGGAAAAAATAGAATGCGAAGAAGAGTAAAGGGAACAGAAATCCAGAAGTAGAAGCAGATAGGGAGATGAGAAAACCTGTACAAGAACATAGAAGCAAATACTGGGAAGAGACCAAACAAGCCAGCTACTCGTATATGGTACCAAAATTACAGAGAAAATGGGATAGTGTACACGATAGAAGGAAAAGATAAAAAAAATTGAAGATTTAGCCCTGGAAAGACAATTCTGGCTAAACTACCATCAGGATGAAGATATAGATTTCATAGAAGTAGAACGTAACGACAGAAGATTATCAGGAAACCCAGACGGGGTTTCCTGATAATAAGAATAACCCACATCTCCCCAAAAGAAGTCAAAAAAATAATTAAATACTTAAAAGCAAAAAAAGTAACGGGACCAAATGCATAGAAAAAATCTGCATAGGAAAGCGACCACATACATCACCCAAACCATAAATGCGATCCTCAGACTAACAAGATTTCCTAAGAAATAGAAAGAAGCATAAGTGCTAATGCTTCGGAAAGCCGGAGTAAATGGAACATTCTCTTAAAACTACAGACCAATCAGCCTACTAGCATCGATGTGGCACGAAGGACACATCCACAAAATGAGCCAGTGTGGATACAGCAAGGCAATGACAGGGTTTCTCTCGTCGAATCTAACTAATAGAACGTTCAGGGTTCACATAGAACATGACCTGTTTGAAGTCCAAATGATCGAGGCTGGAATTCCATAGAGAGGAGCATTGTCACCCTTTCTGTATACCGCACAAACAAACCATTCTGCGAACCATGCTCAGTCTATAATGCCGATGAGACAGCGACACAGCAAGATCAGTACGTGTTGCCGGGACTGACATATGGAACTGAAACATCGGCTTTTAACAACAACATAGTCCACAAACTCTAAGTGACTCAGGGAGCTATGGAAAGGAGAATGCTCAACATTAAGCTCAGAGTTCGCAAGTCCAATGAAGCTATAAGAAGCAACAACAAAAGTTACAGATATACTTCAAAAGATTGCCATTTTAAAATAGAACTGGACATGACGTATAGGAAGAATGGAAGACAACCATTGGACGAAACCAATTATTGAATGGAGACCAAGAGAAGTAGATGCAGACCTCAAACCAGATGGACTGATGACATCATGGTCATGAAAGTATGCAAAAAACAACTAACAGAAATGAATGGACACACTTAAGGGAGGCTTACATCCGATGATGGATGGAATAGCTGTTGATGATGATGGAACCCAGGGAAGTCACAAGGCAGAGAAAATGGTAATGGGCAAAGGAATGTCACAAATCACATGTCAAGAGCATGATATTAAGAAGCAAGCATTGGAAGAAATAGCAAATTAAGACTGAAAACGAAGATAGAATGGCAAACAGCATCATTATACCAGCCAACATATGGATTAAAAAATGTAAAACCAACAAGAATAACATCCAAATAGCCCAAAACCATATTATAAAGGAGGCTGTGAACATCCCCACATACATATGGGAAAGGTTTGTATACAGAGATACCAAAGAGGTAAGGATCCCAGATAAAATGAATGAAAAAGCGTATGGAATCTTGAAGGAACTAATAGACGCCTAAGAAACTTTACCAGACTACGATGAAAACTTAGAAAACGAGAAACATGTGTAGGTCACTATAATTCCTATCAAGCCGTTCTTTAGAATATTCCTGATATTTCTCATCAATAATTAGGGATGAATATCGTCGTAAGTGATTATTCCGAGGGATAAAACCATTCAATCTTGTATGTCACATAAACGGTTATAAAGCGCCAGCTACTTTAGTATTAGACATTACACACTTATAAATTTCATAAAAAATGTGCTTGCATCAACAATTCCCAATGTTTCTGTATTTGGTGCAGTTATTTTGGCTCATACCGATCCGATCTCATGATCGTAAAACTGATTTAAATTACTTTAAAAATCCGAGGTTACAATAGAAAAACAATAAAAAGAACTTTGTTGTACATATGAAATATTTTTCAGTAACCCCATCTTTATGTTGTTGTTTTTTGTTAGTGTCTTTGGACAGTATGTTCCTACAAACATTCTTTTGAACGGAACAGTCTATTAGGAACGTAAAATTCAACTTAAATAAATGTAACATACTTTTTCGATTTGACTGCCTCGTTGTTTCATCGTAACAAATTACTCTTCTCTTAATTACCGTTTCATCTGTCAATACCGCACCTGTCACCTGTCAGCAATAACCATCCTAACAATCGCAGCGTTAACAACATAGAACCAAACATTCTTTCTAAACGCTTCCTGACCGATTGTAATTTGTTTTTCGATTACGTAACTCCGTAACGAGATTACCTCCGATTGTTTAATTGTCACGGCCGAGTAGATCGATCAGAATTTCGGCTCCGCATTGACAAACAATTGAATATCACGGTCGAAATTTTATCGGTAAAAATCTGAATGAGATCAATTAATTCGAGCACAGCCTGCTTGAAGTTTGTTACCGATATATCAACTATCAACATCAGGAAGCGATGCTTAACAATAGAGAGTGCGGTTACTGTTTGCGGACACAATGGCGGTTCATTATAGACCGTAGGGTTAATTGGTCCATTGATTCTTCTCCCACAACACAGAACTATTACTCTCACTCGCTCTCTTTCTTGCTCGGTTTGATGCAGATGGTGCACCGCGCGTTTGAACTCTCCTCTGTATTTATATTAATGTTCGCGACAATTTACACTTGTGTGTTTATATTTTAGAGTGCGTCTCATACAGGCCCGTATTAAGTGTAAATTCTACTGATACAATATAAAAATGGTTCTATTATATTATTTAGTATAAAATTATTACATATTTGGGGTTGGCTCTTTAATTTTAGTAGTCGACTCATGATAATTTGTGTTCTAGTATGCGTTCTGAAAAGGTTGTGTTCCTGTTTGTCCAATGTAAACTTTTTAAGAAGTTAATTTTTAAATTTCTAATAGGTATTTGCTTCTTGCCATATTTCTTTTATTGTTTAATTAATTCTTATACTCGATTTGGAAATGCTTGATAGCACCCTGACACATTTCGAATACAACATAAAATGTAAATGCGCAAACAAACGGGCAAATAATGAAATTAAAAAAATGGACAGGTTTCCTCTATTTAATGAAAAAGTTGAAGCAGAATTTGATAAGCATATTTTGATTTTCGAAGAGCGAATGTTCGGAATGGGCATACGGACGTCCGCAAACTGGCATTTGAATTGGCAGCAAAAAACAATTTGAAACACAATTTCAACACAGATAAACATATGACAGGAAAGAAGTGGTATTATGGCTTCGTGTTAAGTCAAGGACTGTAGGATCCAGCAAAGCACGAGTTGATAAATTCTATGAAGTTTTACTTTTAGAATTTATGAGAAGGAAAAATTGACCGCCACACGCATATTCAACATCGATGAGACAGGCTGCTCAACCGTACAACGAAAATATCAGAAAATATGTATTAGCCAAAAAGGGAAAACATCAAATTGGGAGCATTTCTAGTGGAGAGAGGGGAGTAAATACTACCGTGGTTTGTTATGCTAGTGCAGCAGGGGAGTTTTTAACACCCATGATAATTTTTAAGAGAAAACGTTTTCAAGAGCAAGTTTCATTACGTGCTCCGCCTGGCAGCATTGTCACTATTAGCGATACTGGATATATCAGTAGCGATCTTTTTGTGACATGGCTTAATTATTTCATTGAAACAGTTAAGCCAAGCCGTGACGCCCCTGTTTTGTTATTGCTGGACGGCCACAGCACACACAGTAAAAACCTAAAAGCTCTACAAATTGTCAGGGACATTGGAATTAGGAAATATTGCAGTTACCAAGTCACACCACACACAGACTTCAACCGTTGGATGTTGGATTCTTCAGAGCCTTTTAAATTGTTATGGACAATGCATTCAAAAATGGCTGCGGAATAACGTGGGTCGAACTGTATCAATGTTTCAGGTTTCCAGGATAATTGGAGAGGCTTATGGGCTTCCTGCAACAGTGAGAAATGCACAGAAGGCTTTTCGTGCTAGTGGCATTTGGCCTATAGATGAAAATGTTTTAAAGAAACTGATTTTGCATCTTCAATAATATTTAACAGTGCATTAAACTCTAATCATGAATCCCAACAGGAAGCATCCTCTTCTGAAGAAGATAATATCCCATTGACAGAACGAACGAAGAGAGCAGCATCAACTTCCCTAGATACTATTTCAGTTCAGAGACCCAAAGAGCCATGGAAAGGCAGTTGCTGAACGCCAGGCTATCAGACAAGAAAAGAAATACTTGGATCCACAACAAAACAAAAGTGACGGATGTATTAACGCAGATAGCAAAACTTAAGTAGAAGTTCGTTGGAAATACCATAAGACAGAAAGACGACAAATGGAATAAGATGATTATACACTGGAGACCATATAGTTACAAACGAAAAAGAGGAAGGCCACAAATGAGATGGTCAGATGACTTAGAGAAACACGCAGGCCCGAAGTAGATACAAACTGCCTACAATAGAGCGACGTGGAAGAAGGAAGAGGAGGCCTATGTCTAAAATTGGACAGCAAGGGCTGTATAGATAAATATTATCAGTTACAAAACGTTGAATATTAGTTTATGTTATTGTGCTAATGGTCCAAGTAAAGATGCCGGCATCCCAAATTGGACTTTTGTTTATATTTTCTTCATTTGAAAAGTGATCTAAATTAGGAGACTTTACCCTAATATTGAAATTCTTGATGTTATTAGAAATATTTATGAACTGTCGTATTTTTCCTCTTGGTTGTTAAGCTACATGGATATCACTTCATCTTACCCTTGTATAAAAATTTAATTATCTAATAGCGAAGTCAAGAAGCTATCCAAGACCAACGATTTAAAAATATTTTCGCGTAATCAAAGAACAATTTTTTAAACGGTAGATTACCTAAGTCTGGCTGATTTTTTTACAAAATTATCATGTTGGCTACTTTCCGCCACTATTTTGCATAACTGCATTATTCATAGTGTGTTCTAAAAATTTTTCACGGTTAATTCTGCTACCAAACCGAAATATGCATGTATAAATAATCGAGTGGAGGCTTCAAAAGAACGAACGGGTTCCAACCACATAAATCTACTAAAAATTGCTGGTCTGCCAATTTACCTGCTAAATTTCTACCTGTTACGACCTTTGCAGTCTAGATAAAGGTTTATGTTACCCAAATAAAACTACTCCGGAATGTATTTCTCGGAATTTTTTGTAAAGTGTCCAATGCATTCGTCAGAAAATTTGATATACTTAATCTGTAATCAATAAAAATGCATTATAAATTCAAGTTATACAATAGTAATATGTATAGTAATGTCAGAAAAACGCAACAAACAGAAACAGAGCGGAAAGGGGGGTTTGGAATTAATGGATGAAAGAAAACAGTACAAGAACAATTATAACAGGATATTTAAAGATGTACATAGAGTGATAATTAATTTAAATTAAAGCAAATGAAACCGAATGACAGAGATGTCTGAAGAATTAGAGGTTTTATGTTACGTTCCAAATTTAAAGTAGAAAGTCCCACCTCTATTTTATCAAAATTTAAATAATTCAGGACGTGTAAGAGCGGTTGCCTATAATATATTATAAGCAAGGTGGCGAAAATAAAATTAGTAATTTTTAAATAGGGGTAATGTCTGGCAAATTGTGCTGAAGTTAAGGGAACACGTCCTCTTTTTTGTGAAGAAACTAATTTAGATCGTTCTTTCTAGAGTTATCTTGGAAGAATTGGGATCATAAAATTGAAATTTTTGAATCTCGGTATTATTCGGTGACCTCCGTGTGTCAAGTTGTCAAGTGTTCGGAAAGACGACGGAAAGAAAGTGATTCCAGATTTGACGGTGTTACTGAAAGGTTGGGCTAGATTAAAAACGGCATTTTGTTTTTTTGCTTTTGCTGCTGTTCCATGTGGGATCTGGACTAGTCCGAACCGTGTGGATATTCAAGGGGATTTGCTGCCTTCGTGGAAGGGTTTTTTTGGAATATCCACAATTTCGCTAAAAAAAGCGGATCTACAGTACACGTGAATACCGGGAGTCGTATTTAGATCAAGAAATTAGCCTTAATCACGAGTCCAAATAGCCGGCTACGCTTCGGTCCAATTTGGGATATTTCAAACCCCTAATCTGGCTAAGAAGGGTGAGTGTTAGAACATTTCGTTTTTAATTAATTAAAAAGTTGTAGTTATTTTTTTATCCCATCTCTAAAAAGCTATTCACATTTTTATCAGTTTTCATACATTCAAGTTCGGAGACAAGTTTTTTTTTGTATTGCTCCATTATCGCCAAAAGGCAGATAAACAAAGTGTTAAAATCAATATATTTATTTCCAAATAATTATTTTAGACACAGATGGTAATTAATGTTTTCTTGCTTCAGGGTTGGTTGGTTTGTTTGTTTTTTTTCTGCTTCTTCTTCTTCGTATTTTTCCGTCTGGCTGTAATTTTTAACTTTTCAACATTGTCACACAAGTCTATGTACAGCGACAAGCGTATGGGATTTTGGATTGAAGACACGCTGAACTATAACTGGAATTCCACGCGGTGAAGTATATGAAAATTCGAGGTATGGATCGATAATTAATTTTCAACGGAAGATTTAAGCGCCGTCTAATTTGGTTTGCGGAATACAATAGTTTTTTTAAAGATTATTTGCTGTTAGTTTTTATTTTCATATTTACAAATACTTTACAGATTTTTTTTAAAGATAATTTGCGGTTTATTTTATTAATTCAATATTTACACATACCTATTTTAATTTTGTAAACTGCGTCTAAGGGGGGGTTATATATTTGAGATTTATTTTTTTTATATTATTTTCTGCGCACGCACTTGAGCTCACGTGGTGTCCTATTTGCGTTAATTATTTTTTTTGGTTGGTATTGAACCGCACACCCCTTAGCGTCCGGTACTTTTGATACGTCTTACCTTTCATTTTGTTCTGTTAAATAGAAATAACTTATGAATTTTTGTTAGGCAAGTAGAAGCCGCATTTTTATATTATTTTTTTATTAAGCCTATGGTAAAGTTAAATAATATTGTAATATGTAGTATGTATGTATTTATTTTCAACTATTTTGGGAATCTATTTATTAAAATTGACTAAATTCTAATCTGACAATTTCATTTATTTTTTTTATTTATTCAGATTGTATACTGTTACTTAGTATTTTAGTAGTAAACCTATTGGTAAGTTGGTGGTTTATGGAATAGTAACGTAGGGAAGGCTGTGGGCCAATTTACCTGGCGCCCCTGATATAACTTCGGATTTTTTTTGTTTTGTGGACCGCACGACCATCTCCACTGTTTTGTCTAGCCGCGAGCCATTCCCAGACTGTCACCGTATAGTACTTTTCTTTCCGGGTGTACGTCTGATTTATATTTGGTACAATTTGTAATTTTTTTATATAGATTCGGTTTTGTACGCCACATATTTTGGCGCCCAACGTGGGGCCCTTAATTAATTAACCTTTTTTTGTCAACCCCTTGTGTAGATTCCTTTTAATTAGTTAACCTAACGTGTTTGGGCTTTAATTGACTAACTTTGATTTATTTACTTTACCACTGGTTTTGCACTTAGTAGTAGTCTTAGAACTTCGTGTTTAGTGGAAGTGTATGCCAAGAAGTGCTTACTAGTTTTTTTTTGTGTGACGTGAAGTTGGAAGAAGCCAAAAATGGAACTTAAAAGAAGATACTTTGAAGTGGTGTTGTGGAACTTAGAAGAATTATGGATATATTAGGACTTTGAAATATTTCTATTTCAGTTGGAGTTCAAATTTATTTTTTTGAGAAGTTGGACTTCGAAATTCTACATTGTGGTTTAACTTAGTTATGTTAGGGAATGTAAAATCTTTTTTTGAGATTATGTTGTGACTTGTAATTTGTTCTGAAACAATGAAATTTTGAAAATCTTTTGTGAAATTTTATAGATTGAATAAAGCGACTATTACTTTTATTTTGCTTTTGGTTTGCTCCCATTAATAAAGTAAACTGTACCTGTGTGTTAATATTTTTACTTATATCTTGATTTTGTTTGAATATTTGCTCCTTTCGGTTGATACATTTTTTTTTAAATTTTGAACTTTGGCAAGATGGTGCGAAAACTTGTACCCAACTACTTAAGGAAAGAGGAACTGGAATATGAACTCAAAATTCGTGGAGTGTCTACTGGCACTGTTGAGTCTATGAGGTCTAGTCTGTCTGATGCACTTAGTCGTGAGGCAGCAAATGAAAGCTTTAGATATCCTGAGCACCCATTCACCTTTTCACAGGATAAAACTGCAATCGAGACTAAACTTGCGGAGCTGAATACGGCTGTTGGAAAGTTTGCCGGAACTCCTACTTGTGCTGAGTCCTTGAGATTGCGGACACAGATTAACCATGTCTTGGGGAGAATTGATCTTATGGTATTGCCAACAGGTGACGATGCAGACGCAGCCCAGGTTGTTAAGTCAGACTTTCTTGCTGAGATTTTGAAGTTGTCACAGGATTTACATGATAAGCAGCATCCAATCGGATCTGGTTCGGTACCAGTAGCGCTCGATGTGATTTCGGTTTTAAATCAGTCTTTTCAGGCAGGGGTAGGACAAGTTCATGCTTCTTCTCCTGGAGCGATGTCACAAGCTGGTAATAATGTTTTTTCAGGGTCTGTCTCTAGTTTTTCTTCTGGGATGATACTTCCTCATAAATGGGGAATAGAAAAGTTTTCAGGTTCTGCTAGGGGTATGTCTATTTCTGCATTTTTTGAGATGGTGAATGAATTGAGTCTCGCTCGTCATGTACCAGATAGTATACTTTTGGAATCAGGTATAGATTTATTTTCGGATAAAGCCTATCAGTTTTATAAAGATGTTCGTCTACGTGTAGGGAGTTGGGCTGAATTAGTTGAAGAGTTTCGTAGGGAGTACCTGTCAGCTCACCATGGGGAAGCGCTTTTTGAAGAGCTTCGGAGGAGAACTCAGCATTCGTCTGAGACTATTGGAGTTTACTTGGCAATAATGAATAGTTACTTTAATCGCTTGCGTTGTCATGTTCCAGAGGAAGTTAAATTGTCTATAGTTATTAGGAATTTGCATCCGTTCTATCAAGATAGATTACGTGATCCTTTGCCAGCTACCTTGGAGGAACTTCGTGTTCTATGTCGCAGTATGGAGGAAAGACGTGATTGTATTAGGAACTATGTTGAACCGAATAGTAGGAAAATGAATACTTTGGAAAAGGACCTAGCTTATATCAGTGTGGATGCTGAAAGTTGTAGTAGTGTTAGTGAGGGTCCTGTTGCTTCATCCGAATCGGAGTCCGCTAGAGGAAAGTTTAGGACTTTAGTCTGTTATCGTTGTAATCAGTCAGGCCATAAGGCAGTAGGGTGTTTAATGAAGAAGGAGGCTGTTCACTGTTTTAAGTGTAAGAAAGAAGGGTTTACAGTTAGAACTTGTCCTTCGTGTAATTCGGGAAACGGAAGGAAGCGCACCTAACTGGTCGAAGAGGTGTTGCCGACGTTGACTCGACCAACCTACGTCCTATTTTAGACTTTATTTTACATCATTCCGAAGGAGATGAACGTCCATATTTGAAAGTTAAAGTCTTAGGAAAGGAAATTTTGGGATTATTGGATTCTGGTGCTTCAAAGACCATTGTAGGAAGAACTGGTTGGAAATTTTTACAAAACTTGGGTTTAGAGGTGGATACTTCGAAGAAGACCGTTTGTAGAGTGGCGAATGGTCAGATGTGTGAATCGTTGGGGGAATGTTTAGTACCTTTCATGGTTAGGGATCGCTTGCGTGTCTTGCCAGTATTAGTTATTTTGGACGTACCGCACATTCTGATTTTAGGATCTGATTTTTGGCGTGTTATGGGTATCGTTCCAGATTTGAGGCATAACGAATGGTATTTTTCGGACGCTCCAGCAATGGTAGGTTCAGTGGATCATCTCCGAGGTCAAACTATTTTGACCGATGCAGAGAAGTCGCAATTGGATGAAGTTATTAATAGAAGTCGTGAACTAATGGGCACTTCTCTTGGTTGTACTGATGTCACTGAGCATGTGATTGTTTGTAAATCTGCACCCATAAAACAACGTTACTATCCTGTATCCCCAGTAATCCAAAGCCATATTGATAAAGAGCTAGAAGATATGTTGGCGAAAGGAGTAGTGGAGCGATCGAATAGTGCTTGGTCGTCCCCGATTCTCTTGGTGAAGAAAAAGGTTCCAGAAGGTGAAGAACCAAAATGGGGGTTCTGCGTAGACTATCGAAAGCTTAATGCCGCAACAGAGAGGGATGGCTACCCATTACCGTACATCTCTAATATTTTAAATAAATTAAAGAACGCGCATTATCTTTCCACCATAGACATTAAGTCGGCGTATTGGCAGGTACCTGTTGCTAAGGCTTCCAGGCCTTATACTGCTTTTACGGTTCCTGGTCGAGGTCTTTTTCAGTTTTGCAGAATGCCTTTTGGATTACATAATGCCCCGGCTACATGGCAGAGGTTGATAGATCGTGTCCTCGGTCCGGAGTTGGAACCCTATGTTTTTACTTACTTGGATGACGTGGTCATCGTGACAAAGTCTATTGAAGAACATGTAAGGATCTTAGAGGAAGTCTTTAGACGCTTGAGAGAAGCTAAGTTAACCGTTAGCTGGGATAAATGTCAATTTTGTAGACCGGAACTAAAGTATTTGGGTCATGTGGTTGATAGGAATGGACTACATGTTGATGGTGATAAGGTCAAGGCTATGCTACGTATCCCAACACCCACATCCGTCAAGGAAGTTCGTAGCATCATAGGCACATTTTCCTGGTATCGAAGATTTATTCCTTCCTTTGCGACACTACTAGCTCCAATTACAGCGATATTGAAGAAAGGAAGAAAATTCAATTGGACCCCGAGTTGTGAAGAATCTTTTCAGAAAATAAAAGAATGTCTAGTTTCTGCTCCGATACTTAATTGTCCTGACTACAATTTGCCTTTTGTTGTCCAATGTGATGCCTCAGGATATGGAGTGGGCGCCGTGTTATTGCAGCCAGGCCCGGATGGTGACGAAGTAATTAGTTTCCTGAGCAGATCACTAACGCGTCAAGAAAGGAATTTTTCCACGACGGAACGGGAATGTTTAGCTGTGTTATGGGCAGTCGAAAAACTGCGTCCTTATTTGGAGGGTGTTCCGTTTACGGTCGTGACTGATCACGCATCCCTCGTATGGCTTCAAAATTTGAAGGATCCTACTGGAAGATTAGCTCGATGGGCGGTAAGATTGCAACAATATGACTTTAAGATTGTGCATCGGAAAGGAAAAGAACATGTTGTCCCCGATTTGTTATCTCGGTCAGTTCCCGTGCTTGATATGGTTGAAGAGGTTGTACCGCTTCCTAGTGGTGATAGTTGGTATGATAAACTTTGTAGAAAAATCGAGTCTAATCCCTTGAAGTATCCTCAGTGGAGAATGTCTGGTGGCAAACTTTATAAATACATCCGTCCCAGTCATGGATTTTTGGTCGAGGAAGTGGACAATTGGAAGGAAGTCGTTCCTAAGGGTCAACGATTGGAAGTGCTGAAGTTGTGTCATGATAGTCCTTTAGCAGGTCATATGGGGATCCTGAAAACTTATAAGCGTATTAACGAGAAGTATTTTTGGCCGAAACTGCGGAGTGATGTGTCTCGTTACGTTGGACGTTGCTCACTGTGTGCCATGCATAAGGTGGAACAAGGTAAGCCCAAAGGCTTTATGACTCCTCAACCTAAAGCTACTCAACCATGGGAGATAGTAGCAACCGATCTTATGGGACCTTTCCCAAGATCAACTCAAGGCTATAAGTTTATCTTAGTGGTAATGGATGTGTTTAGTAAATTTTCTTTGGTATTTCCGTTGCGATCCTCAAAAGCCGTGCATGTCGTTAAGAAAATAGAAGAAGAAGTTTTTCTCGTATTTGGAGTTCCACGTCTGTTACTATGTGATAATGGTGTCCAGTATACTTCGGGTATTTTCAAGAAAATGATGGAAACCTATGGTGTCTCAGTTCGTTATAATGCGTTGTATCATCCACAGTGTAATCCATCTGAACGCTATAACCGAACCCTTAAAACAATGATGGCAACTTGTATAGCTGACAACCATAGGAAGTGGGATGAAAATTTGGCCAAACTAGCATGTGCTACGCGCACTGCATACCACGAGTCGACTGGTCAAGATCCCTACTTCATAAATTTCGGTCGGAAGATGGTAGTGGATGGACGAGATTTTTCCCGAAAGGACAAACTCGGAGACCCGGAGGACGAAGTAGCTAAAATGGGATATAATCGATCGCGTGGACTCCAGGAATTATTTGTTGATGTTAGAAAACGTTTAGATAAAGCTTCGGCTAAGGGTGAGAAGACCTATAATCTACGGAGACGTCCAGAGGAATTTCAGCCCCATCAGTCAGTATGGCGGAGAAATTTTGTGTTGTCAGATGCCGCTAAATATTTCACGAAAAAGTTAGCTCCTAGATGGATAGGACCCTACTTCGTGAAGAAGAAAGTTTCCCCCTGGACATATAGTTTAGAGGATGAAAATGGCAAGGATCAAGGTATTTGGAATATTAAGGATTTAAGGATTAGTAACCCGACTGGTGATCCCGATAGGATTTAGGTCGGAGTAGAACGGACTAGCAAAGTTTTGTCTAGTCTAAGTAAATTCTTCTGAAATTGGTTGTATTTATTTTTTTTTGTTGTGTCCGTGAAGGATGACTGAGTGTTGGCTATGATCGGTTCTTAGGATGTATTTGGATGGTCAACCGATTCGTTTTTTTTTTGTGTTAGGTAGCCAATACGAAGTCGTAGGGTTGCGGTAGCCTTAATTTCTTTTGATTTATGGAATTGAATGTCACTTAGGTTTGGTCAGAAATATGTTGTCTTCGATGATATGGCGTTGGGATTTGTTTTGATGTTAGTAAGCCATTCTATTTAATTGGGATTTTTTCGAAGCCACATAATTATGTTTTGGTGAATCTTGTTGGATAATAGCTTAGTTTTGGATGATTCACTAAATTTCGTTGTATACGGATTTAAATTCTGGAAGACCTATCTCATTTTTATTTTAATGAACAATTGGAATTACACTACTGTTTCGGTAGATGTTTCTCGCAGTATCAGTAAGAGTGGAATGGTGGAGAGTTTCTTATGGACTCATGTTATGTGAGGTATAGTGAAGTACTAGCGATGCCCCAGAGCTGGGAGGTCGCGAATAAGGGCAACATCCAGTAACCGACCTAATCAGTGTTGTCAGATTGACGTTGGAATTTGAAACTATTCTACTTGATCTCATACGATGAGAGATGACTGTTGTGTGGAAGTGGAGTAAGTGTTGTAAGTAAGTTGTTGCTTTGTGCGTGTGGTTTGAGATTGGTATGTCTTTCGTTGTCCAAGTACTTGCGCACGGTGAAGACGGTGTGGATGATGATTGTGTTGTGGACTTCGCTCGGAGTTTAGGTAGTGCGTCGCTAGCGCGAGGGAAAATTTTCTTCGTCTAGTTTTTCCTCGTAAATTTTCCTCTGGGAAAGGGAGGTGTTGTTACGTTCCAAATTTAAAGTAGAAAGTCCCACCTCTATTTTATCAAAATTTAAATAATTCAGGACGTGTAAGAGCGGTTGCCTATAATATATTATAAGCAAGGTGGCGAAAATAAAATTAGTAATTTTTAAATAGGGGTAATGTCTGGCAAATTGTGCTGAAGTTAAGGGAACACGTCCTCTTTTTTGTGAAGAAACTAATTTAGATCGTTCTTTCTAGAGTTATCTTGGAAGAATTGGGATCATAAAATTGAAATTTTTGAATCTCGGTATTATTCGGTGACCTCCGTGTGTCAAGTTGTCAAGTGTTCGGAAAGACGACGGAAAGAAAGTGATTCCAGATTTGACGGTGTTACTGAAAGGTTGGGCTAGATTAAAAACGGCATTTTGTTTTTTTGCTTTTGCTGCTGTTCCATGTGGGATCTGGACTAGTCCGAACCGTGTGGATATTCAAGGGGATTTGCTGCCTTCGTGGAAGGGTTTTTTTGGAATATCCACAATTTCGCTAAAAAAAGCGGATCTACAGTACACGTGAATACCGGGAGTCGTATTTAGATCAAGAAATTAGCCTTAATCACGAGTCCAAATAGCCGGCTACGCTTCGGTCCAATTTGGGATATTTCAAACCCCTAATCTGGCTAAGAAGGGTGAGTGTTAGAACATTTCGTTTTTAATTAATTAAAAAGTTGTAGTTATTTTTTTATCCCATCTCTAAAAAGCTATTCACATTTTTATCAGTTTTCATACATTCAAGTTCGGAGACAAGTTTTTTTTTGTATTGCTCCATTATCGCCAAAAGGCAGATAAACAAAGTGTTAAAATCAATATATTTATTTCCAAATAATTATTTTAGACACAGATGGTAATTAATGTTTTCTTGCTTCAGGGTTGGTTGGTTTGTTTGTTTTTTTTCTGCTTCTTCTTCTTCGTATTTTTCCGTCTGGCTGTAATTTTTAACTTTTCAACATTGTCACACAAGTCTATGTACAGCGACAAGCGTATGGGATTTTGGATTGAAGACACGCTGAACTATAACTGGAATTCCACGCGGTGAAGTATATGAAAATTCGAGGTATGGATCGATAATTAATTTTCAACGGAAGATTTAAGCGCCGTCTAATTTGGTTTGCGGAATACAATAGTTTTTTTAAAGATTATTTGCTGTTAGTTTTTATTTTCATATTTACAAATACTTTACAGATTTTTTTTAAAGATAATTTGCGGTTTATTTTATTAATTCAATATTTACACATACCTATTTTAATTTTGTAAACTGCGTCTAAGGGGGGGTTATATATTTGAGATTTATTTTTTTTATATTATTTTCTGCGCACGCACTTGAGCTCACGTGGTGTCCTATTTGCGTTAATTATTTTTTTTGGTTGGTATTGAACCGCACACCCCTTAGCGTCCGGTACTTTTGATACGTCTTACCTTTCATTTTGTTCTGTTAAATAGAAATAACTTATGAATTTTTGTTAGGCAAGTAGAAGCCGCATTTTTATATTATTTTTTTATTAAGCCTATGGTAAAGTTAAATAATATTGTAATATGTAGTATGTATGTATTTATTTTCAACTATTTTGGGAATCTATTTATTAAAATTGACTAAATTCTAATCTGACAATTTCATTTATTTTTTTTATTTATTCAGATTGTATACTGTTACTTAGTATTTTAGTAGTAAACCTATTGGTAAGTTGGTGGTTTATGGAATAGTAACGTAGGGAAGGCTGTGGGCCAATTTACCTGGCGCCCCTGATATAACTTCGGATTTTTTTTGTTTTGTGGACCGCACGACCATCTCCACTGTTTTGTCTAGCCGCGAGCCATTCCCAGACTGTCACCGTATAGTACTTTTCTTTCCGGGTGTACGTCTGATTTATATTTGGTACAATTTGTAATTTTTTTATATAGATTCGGTTTTGTACGCCACATTTATAGAAAAGGTATTATGACAAAAAGATCCATACGAAAATATATAAATAACTGAAATAAGAAACGATAAGAATAAATGGAGAAAAAAAGCTGTACATACAAGAGTTATTTGACTTATACTTATACCTTACCAAAATGACTTCTGTATGCTAAAACCAGAAATAAAATGGGCAATACTAAACATGAAAAATATGGAAGCTCCCTCCAGACACCGATAATATTATACAGAGACTATAAAACTTATTGAAGAGGAACATTGAGACTGTTCAAATATTCAACAACACAATAAGACATGCCAAATTACTAGGGAATAGTAATGTTCACGCCACTATCTATTTTAAGTTTAATTCATGCATTTTTTCCGATGCGGCAACGCAGCAATCTAAGCATCATATCGCACCCCCAGTGCAAGACTGCAGTAACTCAAAATTTTATGAAAATGAAATAATCATGGAATTCGATTGTAAACATGCATATCTATCCCCTGTAAAACTTTAGTAACTTTTAAATGCTTAACCGGCCAAATATTACAACAACAACAGTTTAACTATTTTGAGTTTTTGTACATAAGTTCCATGCAAAACTGTTGTAATTCTAATGTAACAGAGTTACAACAGTTTTGCACGGAACATTGCAATGGTTTCGATGACAAGCAATGGAAGGCACGAAAAAAGTAAGATATTTGTTATTTTAATTCTATATCTGTGGTGTTTAATTTTAATATACACCGTGTTTACGTAATCCATTAACGGCCGAGACAATAAACAAAGATTTACGAGACCTCGAGATGTCCTTTGTGTGCCATTATATTTTTCATAAAATGTGTGCGATGTCGTTCGACCATTTATTTATTAGATTGGATTAAAAACACATAAATTAAGACTAATTATTTACAGCCAAAAAGTATTTTTTCTTGTGAAAGGAAATACAGTTATCTTAAAACTTGTTTATTAACAATACTGACAGATTAAAAATATTTATTCTCAGAAAACTTGTTTTATAAAAACTTAATTCCAAATTGTATTAAATCTTCTTGTAACCTTCCGGGACGATTTTCTTATCATATGGTCCCCCCGTAATTTTTCCCCGTTCTTATCATATGGTCCCGGTAAACTTTTACTAAGGTAGTGAATTTCATTCCCTTTGTTAATAACTGTACTACAAGGTAGCCTAATTTGCATATTTTTATTATAGTCCTTTTGTTTTGAATTTAAATAAAAATATTGAAAAATTCAAATAACCAAAAAGAAAGATTTGGTATACTTATGCCATTCGGGTATGATACCAGAAGCTCACCATAGTTTTTATAAAAATATTTTGGCCGAAGATGATATACGAGAAGAGGACAACTAACAGAAAATGTGTCTACACTTTTTACAAGTCCCTTTTTTCAATTTCCCTGTAAAAGTGTTGTAACTTTAAATTTCTAATACTAAATGTGTAGTGATTAACAATTTTCTCCATGCAAAAGTGTTGTAACTTTGAAATTCCTAATTTTTTTGCATTAATATTATTTTATTTAAATTTCTATTTTTGGTTAATGTAACATAGGCTGAAAAGCATACAAAATCATAATTAGATGTTAATTTTTCTTAAAACTTGTGTCTTATTTCACCAACATTAGCACGAAAAGAAACAAAATCGCCTTTATCTCGAAACTTACGTATTCTGACTTACTGCAGTCTTGCGGGTGCGATATATTCATGTATTGTATTAATTCAAATAAAGTCTTTTTTCACACGGAGTTGGACTATTTTACCAGCGGCACATTCGGAGTGCAAATCAAGTTACATTCAAGTATCATTAGCTAGTAAAACCTAAATAAACGGCGCGTGGCATTTGGGAAGTGCCGACAGAAGTGAATACCTCTTATAGCGCGTTATTACTGTGTGTGGATTAATGAAATTTTATATCTGCTTATTACTGAATTGTTAATATATTTTTTAACAACATCAGACACTTTAAGTTCTTTATAATGTAAAAAATATTAATTTTTTTCTTTAAAAATTTTGTTTAATAATTTTAGTGGTTTACTTCATTTTGATTATTAATATATTTCATTATAATGGACTTATAAAAAACAAAAAACGGGACACTCTGGGAGTGACCAGGGAGGGGAAGCATATCTTTCTTATCATCTACGAATAGGGCATTGGTTTTTATGTTCTGTTATACGTTTGTTAAAAGTTCTACCAGTTGGCCGATGTAAGTTTTTAAGCATTCGCCACATTTAAGTTTATATACACCACTGTGTAAGTGCTTTTTATTTTGGCTCTTGTTGTTTTTAATATATTTGCCCAAGTTGTGGTTTGTTCTAAAAGCTGGTGTTATTCCTTTCTTTTTTATGTGTTTGGCTATTTTTGTTGTTATTTTGCCTGTATATGTAATCGAGCAGAGGGTACTGGGTTTTTTCTCTGGTGGTGGAAATACTAATTTCATTGCTTTCTTGTGTAGTTTTTGATTGAAAATTTTATTACTTAATTGCTTGTTCGTGCAATGATATTTAATCTGTCTCAAAGTTGTATTTTGACATGGGAATTTCTGTTGTCCGTCTCTTATTTTCGATTCGATCTGATTCGATTTTATTTATTATAAATATATTTAATTTGATTTCATTTTACCTAATTTAACTTAATTTTATGTAATTGTATTTTATTTTAAGTTTCTGCAACACCTAAAAAAAAAAAACATGATACGACTCGATTCCATTTGATTTGATTTTATTTAGTTTTATTTAATTTTATCTACTGCTACATAATTTTATTTCATTTTCTTTAATATTACTTAATTTTATACATTTTAAAGTAGACGTATTCCTTTTATGTCATTACTAACGGGAGAATTTTACTGCCATAATTGCATGTTCTTGTATTTTTAAAGACGGATCGCATGCTATGATTTTTTTTTGACGGGTATTCTCAAGTTAAAGTTGATTTCATGTAATCGAATGAACTATCTTACAATAAAGTTGTCCCAAGAACGCAACTCAACAATATTGGCAATATCATTTTAAAGTCATCTACTTTAAAATGTATAATAGATGTCTGAATTGTCAATATGAGTAAGTCAGAAAAAATTTATTTAATTTTGTTTAATTTTAATTAAATTCGCATAATTAAATTTAATTTTTGATGATTTGTTATAATTTTATTTAATTTTTAATAATTTTATTTAATTTTCTATAAGTTTTAAAAATTTTTTTTATAATTTTATATAAAATTATTAAATTTCACCTATTTTATTTATTTTATTTTATTAATTTCCACAACCAAATATAAAAGAAATGCGAGGAAGACTTGGAAAGTCCCGGAAAAATATATTCATTAATTTTTTCCATAAAAAAGTTTAACATTGATAAAATACTGCAAAATTAGGATTTCTTGCAATTATCTCGGTCAATTTTTAGCGATAATGCTTTTATGTTATCACTAACGGGAGAATTTTACTGCCATCATTGCATGTTCTTGTCTTTTTAAAGACAAATAACATGCTATGACTTTTTTTCATAACGGGTATTCTCAAGTTAAAGTTGATTTCATGTAATCGAATGAACTATCTTACAATAAAGTCGTCCCAGGAACGCATATCACCAATATTTGCAATATCATTTTAAAGTCATTTACTTTAAAATGTATAATACATGTTTGAATTGTCAATATGAATGAGTCAGATAAAAATTATTTAATTTTGTTTAATTTTACTTAATTTTGCATCATTTGTTATAATTTTATTTAATTTTTTATAACTTTTTATATATTTATTTAATTTTTTATAATTTTTTATGGTTTTATTTAATTTTTTATAGATTTCGTTCAATTTTTTTATAATTTTTGATAATTTTTGTATAATTTTTTATAATTTTATTTAATTTTAGATAGTTTTATTAAATTTTATTTAATTTATTTTATTAATTTTCACAACCATATACAAGAATACCACAAACACAAATTTTATATTCTTCTTCTTCTTCCTACTTTATAAATACGCTTAATGCCTGTTTTACTTCGGTTTTTAGCTTCTTCCATTTGGCGATTTGTCTCTTGCTATTTGTACTATTCTATTTTCTGTCATTCTTTCGATGTGTTGATTCCATTCCACTTTTCTTCTTTTGGTCCACGCGTTTATTCCTCTATACCACATCTCGCTCGTATTTCCTCACTTCTTACTCTGTGTGTTAGAGTTTGGTTTGTTATTTTTCGTAAGACTTTCATTTCTGTTGTTTCCAGTAGTCTTTGTGTTTTCGCCGTATCTGCTCTTGTTTCCGCTGTGTACGTCATTATCGGTCTTATTGTTGATTTATATATCCTGGTTTTCGTTTCCGTTGTGAGGTATTTGTTTCTCCAGATTGTGTTGTTGAGACATCCTGCTGTTCTGTTTGCCATGTTCACTTGTTTTTGTACTTCTTCTTCCACTTTTCCGTAGCTTGACAGTTTTTTTCCCAAGTATTCAGTTTCCATCACTTGTTCTATTATTTTGTTATTTATGACTAGTTTACATCGTCTCAGTTCCGCTGATATCACTATCGCTTTAGTTTTGTCTTATAAATATATAAATTTATTTATACATACTTGGCTAGAAGCAATTTGGCTTCAGAAACTTATTATTAATGTAGAAGTGTCAGGATCAGAAAGTAGACATCTAGGTATTTATAGTTTGACTATGAAAGAAAGATACCTGAGAAAGAGTTTGATAAAGTAAACTTTAATTGCTCCATATTTATGATATTGATTTATATTGTACAGAAGATACATTTTCTTACTAATCTGCATCGAAAACTTACATGAGAAATCACTAAATTTGTACCTATTTGTCTATAGGTGGAACTATCTTTACATTAATTTTGATTAGGAGTAGTTGTTCCAATGACAATACTACCTAATTAATGGGTGTGATTATCAGTGCTGATAGACGAATCATAACTAAAACACAGTGTGTTTCAGGGTGGATACAATTAGCACATAAGGAATTTTGTTGTGTTTCGATTTGTTAACGGGCTAGTCCCATTTCTGATTGGAAGATACTAACGATCCGAATAAAACCAGTCAGTTTTTGCAGATATAGGAAAAAGAACCTGTTATTTGACTAGATATATTTATGTAGATAGATAGGTTTGGATAAATTTCTGAATAAAATCCTTTATTATTACGGTATTTATTGAGTTTTTGAACGTTTTAAAGACTGGTATTGTTCAATTACTTAATTTTTTTACTGTTGAACTATAAATAAGGTATTATCTATCTTTACTACTAGATTTTTAACCGAATATCGGCGCAAATATATTATAGATAACATTGTAAAGACGACGATGAAGGTGTGAATATTTCCGCAGTGATTATTAATCCGTTTATGGATATTTTAACAAGAACAAATTGAATAATAAGCAAGTTGTAAAGATCGCCTATCTCTTTCTGCTATTGCCTACCGGTTGACACTTACAAATCAGGCGATGCTTATCAAAAAAGCGAAACAAGGCGAGGTAGAAGAGCGCATTGTCCGTCGTTTTTTAAAATTTCCTTTCTTAGTCACCTCTTCGTTTTTTATGAAAGCTCGGTAGGCCGTGCACAGCCTCATTAGTTCCATTGTTTTCGAGACGTGTGGGTCTTATTTATGTTGGTCTGGCAACAGACAACAGACCAAATATACGAGCGCAACATTGCCCATAATGGACATTGAATTTATTTTGTTATTCTTATTCTATGGAAGACGAGAGTTGTGGACGCGCTAGTTGCCCATTGGAACGGTTATTCTTTGCGGTTAATAATATAATAAATCTTTCTAATAACTGTCTTCTTCTTATCAGAGTTTATTAATCTGACTCTGGTTTCTGTTATACTCGGTTTGTAAATGCATGATAGCACGGTTTTTATAGTAGAATATTAAGTCCAGTCTACCAAGGTAAAAATGAGGAAGAAGCTGCGATGTCTTTGGAGACACATCGATTTTTATAAAATTTTGGAAATAAGCTCTACTTACCCTCACCATAAAAATCTACCCTATGCCGACATGTGCTTATTTGTTTATGTAGTGTGTAAACTTCCCCTTTTATAAAAATCCAATAAAAGTGAAAAATAAAGCATGTAATAATTTGAAAATCATTTAGGTCTAGAATTAAGGGTTTTTGATGCTTTAATATAATACTACTTATTATTTTTCAACCCCTTTTGACTTATTTTATCCCTTATAAAGCACCTCCTACTCCACATTCTATTATTATAGAATTGACTATTTCACTAGACTATTTTTAACTGATAAAACGTCATAGCAACGTCACATTTCCTACTGACAAAACTCCTTATTGCCCGTGATTTCTCAGCGTCAAGATTATGACAGATATATCACGAAGGTGTCTTGTAATTCTATTGTTGTCAGTTTGACAAACGTCATTGAGACGTAATCAATTTTGGACAGATATAAAAATCCAGACGAAAAATCAAGATTTGGATGCCAATCAGGTGAAGAAATCAAAATGCTCTATTTGGATCCAATTTTCAGAGTTCTTACGGATGAGAAATTTTACGCTTGAAAGATGTACTACCATAATGGAACTAACAAAAATTCTCGAGGATTATGCCTTTAACACGAAAAAAGGCTATAAAGTTAATGTGGAATACTACAGCAAGAATGGTACAAGAAAAATATTTTACAGACTACGGCATAAAAATCGACCTTTTCACAGATATATCTCTTAAATGTGAAAAAATTGGCCAGAGATACGAAGGCAGCTTGAAAGTGTTCAAGAAAAAAGAAAACTCAATGCTAGAGCTACGACGAGGAAACCCCCGATGAAGCACAAAAAAAGTTTTTTCACCTTTGCTCATTTTAACTTGCTTGGAGAGGCAATAAGGCCGTAAACTGCAAGATTCACTTTTTCAATAAGGAATTTGAAGTTGTGGGAGAATTTACGGGCCGAATTGAATACATACAACATTTTTTTTTTAAACAAATCAAGGATGTTCGAAAAGTTTCGCAAGCAGCAAATGGCTGGTAAGAATTTCATCAAACGAAAATTTATGCCCAGTTGAAATTAATGGAAAAAAGGGGACCAAAGATTTTATCAGACAGACTCTTTCTTACCGTTCACCTCAACTGGAAGGATGGATCTTGGTTCAAAAACTGTCCACATCAACACCTTATCTAAGTGGACAAAAATGTCTGTCAAATATCATTCGAGAGAAAATTATTTACCGACAAAATTTTCTTCTGGTTTTATTCAAGTTTGTTGCCTTTTGACAATTTTCGCTTATGAAATTTTGAAAAATCACTCTACTGCCGTCTCGTAATTTAATTGTCTCGTAAATATTATGTATATGCGAATAAACTACCCCTTTTGTTAAAAAAACCAATAAAGGTGGAAAATGAAGCACGTAAAAAAATTGAAAAACATTTGTAGGTCTAGAATTAGTTTTTTGATATTTCAATATACTATTTATCATTTTTCAACGATTTTTGACTTATTTCATCCCTTATAAAGCACATTTTTTTACCGTATTTAACACAAATATTTCATATCCCTAATTTTCAACCCTTATAAGAATCCGTAACCACAAAAAAATTAATGAAAAAATCGTTAAGGGATATATTTATACAAAAAAAAAAATTGAAAAATATGGAAGGAAAATTATAATAAAAATTTTTCATCATGTATTTAATTGAAAGTAAAATATTTCATTTTACACGAAAGTGAAAAAACGAAATCGGTCAAATATAATTTGATTAAAAATCATCTTCATCATCAATATCGGTGTAATGCATATTTACAATCTACTCATAAACAATACATTGAGTAATTAGTAAATGTGATGACAATATTGACTTGATTTGATACCGTCCAGCGACATGTCCCCATTTTCACCTATGTAACCAGGTCTTCCGGACAAGTCCTCTTCAGTCTTCGTTCCTCCATTCGTGGCTTGCTACAGTCTCAGATTTCTACGCCGCAATTACAGATTTCTAGCAGGCATTGTTTAGACTAACTTGTGGACACGTGCGCCTTCTTGTTGTAAATGTGATTTGGGCTGATTTTTCGTTGTTGACTTTAATTTTCCATTTTGTCAACCAATTCTCTAATGTATGTAAGTAATTTTGCAGCTTTTCAGATGCTATGTCTGGGTCTTTATTTGAAACTAAAACGGCTGTATCATCGGCAAAAGTCGCCACTGTGACGTCATCTGTAATAGATATGTCAACAGTAAAGATTAGCTACAGGAAGGGACCGAGAACACTTCCCTGAAAACTCCGGATTGGATTGAGTGATATGTTGAGAAATCATTATTGATTTTTACTTGGAACGAACGTTCGTTAATATAGGACTTCAGGATAAGGTACATATTGCTAGGTAGTAAAGATTTTAATTTATATAGCAAACCGTTATCACAACCCTGCTGAATAGCGAAAAATACTGAGTGGTACAGTTTCGCTTATTCTATTTAGCAGGGGTCTTTCAAATATCTTGGAAATTAAGGGTAACAAGCTTATCGGACTTAAGAAGGTTCTGGATTGGCTTTCCAATCATTACCTATAAAATGAGCATATTTCCACTGGATTGGAAAATGGCTTAACTGCAGCATTTTATTGTAGATAATAGTAAGCATGAGAACTGCTTTCCAGGGTAGATCTTTTAGGATTCTCCCATCGATTAAATCGTATCCTCGGGCTTTGTGAGAGTTGGTACTCATTATTATTCTGCGAACCTCGAATGGGGAGAATGCTTTTATTGGAGGTGATAGTTGGCAGGGTGCATCTATATATTCGCTAACTAGATTCACTGTAAGTGATGTTTGCAATAATCCCAACTTTACGGCAACCACATGGTGCGCCCCATCCTTTTTTGCCATTGCAAAATATTTTCGAAAGTTCTTCGGATGCAAGATTGTTTTGTAGTCTAATAGGTTGCAAAGATCAATCTACGGTTGTCCATCCCCAATCAGTTCGATGTAGTGTTTTTATTTCCAAGCCTAACTTGAACTTGCACCCACTGTTGGGAGGAGGACTGATATTCATCGCCGTGTTTTTGATAGTTGCCTTAAAGAAGGACTCATGTCGCATTGTTTCGATAAAATCTCGTAAGTCTATTATTTTTTGCATTTTATTTAATGTTGAGTCTTTAGGACCTGTCTGTTTTTATTATAAAATATCTTCGCCTTTTCTTTTAAATATGATCTTTTTATTAATTTAATTACAAACATACACTCATTTATAAGTAAATATAGGTGTAGAAAGTCCTCCTTTCACCAATGCAAATGAAACAAGCTGTATGATGTTGCTTCTCACCATTTGAATCGTATACATGCAATTATGCATGTATACGAATCGTTTGTTCCAAAATCGTCTGTTCTAAATAAAAAAAAAGTGTTCCTGTCTCGGTTAATTTTTAGGATAATTTTTCGACTGTTCTAACAACCATTCAAATTTCGTCATTTTGTGTCATGTGATGTGGAACAATTTCACCCAATCATGTCAACATTAGACTGATAATTGCATTCAGTGCAATTTTCAATCCCTATGACAACACGATCGAGTTTGACAACTTCATCCAAATAAATTTCAAAATGTCACGTTTCGGCAGTGCGCTAATCAAAGAAAAAATTCCCAGAAATACAACCTACAGTCACAAATATATTTGGGGAATATTCATGGAATTTTGCTGCGGACGAGAATATGAGTTGAATGAACATAGAAGCTTAGAAGAATTGGCGTTGATACTAAAAGATTGGGCCGTCAATATAAGAAAGAAAAACGGGGACGAATTCAAAGAGGCAACGGTGAAGACAATGTGGAACGTTTCGTGCAAACTATTGCAAGAAAAGTACTATAATGACTATAATATTATGATTGACCCGTTTAACAATATAGTGTTTAAACCAGCCCGAGATGCCCGCGATGCAATCAGGAAGAAACTACAAGCAGATCCATGTAAACGTAAGGCCAGTTCAGTTTCGTTAAATTGGTCTGAAATTAACAAAATATTGCTTTGGGATGACGATACCCCTGAAGGTCTTATGCGTAAATTTTACCATATTGCTGCTGTAGAATTAGAGTGGCTAGGAGGAGAGGCAGTTGCTTGTCTGGTGGATTTTTTTCAAATCGAGAAAAATAACGATGACACTCCAACAAATCGCATTGAATACAATCCGGTATTCAGTAAAACGTGCCAAGGTGGTTCTAAAAGCTGTGCAAGTAGTAAATGGTTGGTTATCAATAGTGAGAGACAAAGATGCCCTGTACGTCTTTTTCATAAACTGATATCAAAACGAGGCGACAATATTACCTCACCACGACTGTTCTTAAAACCAAATCGACACTGGAAAAATTAAACTGACAAATGGTACGATAATGTACCTGTTGGAAGAAATACAATGAATGGATGGACTAAATCTTCTGCTGAAGCAATTGGCTTGAATGTAAAGGAGAAAAAGATAACAAATCACTCGAAAATAGATCAACTGCTGTTAGCGAATTAGCAAAAAGTGGTGTAGAAGAACAACAATTGCTAAAAATTACTGGTCATGGCAATCAGAATTCTATAAAACCATACTTGAATCTCGATCAAGAACACCACAACAAGATTATAAATATTATGCGTGGTAATAGATCTTCTATAGTAGAGAACAGCAACGAATCTAATGTTAACTTAAATTTTAATAATTGTACTTTCACTAACTGTACTTTTAATAAATAAATGTTTCGTTATGATTTTTTTTTTCGAAAAATTATCCGCCGAATATACCTCGGACATTGATGAATGCCTCATAATTTCATGACAAATTTCTCAAGCTCGTTGCTTGGTAAAAGCACGAAGCCGAAGGCTTCGTGCTGTTACCAAGGAACGAGCTTTCGATTGTCATGAAATTATCTCGTCTGTTATCAATGTCCTAGGGATATTATCTACTACTGAAAACAAGTTGGTAAATTGCTTATTTTGTAAGGAATTTTATGACCTACAGGCACATAAAAGTTTCAAATTTCTATAGAATTTCATTTTAAAAGGGTGTCATTTATAGACTACCAAAACAGCACCATTCACATGCTAATGCAGATTTTGAAAGGTCATGTCATAGTTAATTTATAAATGCTTTTGTACTGTAGTAATTTGTATCTACATTGATATTTTTAGTTAATTTAATAAAAAAAAAATCGAAATTTTTAAAAATTTTAAAAATACTTTTTGCTCTGTAACCATAATTTTTTTCAGAATAAAGAATTCTAAATCGTCCAAACTACTGTATGCATCTGCTGATACACAAATAAAGTAAATCGTGCATGAATTACCCTTTGATTGCAAATGGGGTAGTTATACTAAGGGTACGACTACAATGGTCTGTTCAGATAATTTTAAGCAGCGTTCATTTAAAGATAAAGGCTTGGAAAATAACTTTAAAACAAGTAAGCTCCTCGTATAATAAATCAAAATGCATTGCTCTACAATAGCGTGAAGAAGACTACAGAAATTTTAAACTAAGTTTAGTATCAAGAATCCCATTGCATAATATCGGCAACAGTTACCTTTTGAATGGCCAGCGTCCAGCTCTTTCGGGGGCGAAAAACGCGAACAACTGTGTGGAGGTTTAAATACACAACAAAAGAACTGCATACTTGTATATCTTGAATTCGAGTTATATATAAGGATATAGACTTTGAGTGGGCACGGGTATGATAATGGAACAAACAGTATTCGAGGTACATGGTACATGCTCTAACTACACGGTGGTTCCGAAGACATTGTTACGCCTCTTATGGCAAATTTATTACGTTATTTGCTTAAATAACAGAAATATAATGGTATAGTTTAACGTTTTCCGTAACAGGGATGTCACAAGTATATAATAAATACAGAATTGGTCCCACAACACTGCCCTGTGGAATTTCTGCTTTTATTAACTGTATTTTTGAATATTTGCCTTCTTATTTGGTTCTAAAGGTTCTATATTGCAAACATGAGTGTTAGGCCAGTAAAGGAAAAAAAGATGAAAAAGTCTTTTACACCTAATGAGTTGGTAGGTGTCTTTTTGATTTTTAGTAACACGCCTTTGTGCTAAGCTTTCTCAAATGGTTTAACTATTTCACAACGTGTAGTTATCAATAACCACAGTCTAGTAAATGTTGTTTGTGAAATAAATTGTAAGGACTCTAATCCGACATATATTTTACATATAAATCAATCTCTACACAGACGAATTTTTGTACACAACATAATACTATAGCCTTAGCCAAGCATTTTTTAGAAAATAACCAATTTTTCTATTTTGAAAAGGTACAAATTTTGGAAAGGGAAAAAATTTACATTGGAGATGGTTCAAACTTAAAAACTGACATCAATCGACTGCTCTTTATATCACTTGTGTTCAATATATACAAATAGAAGTTGTTGGATTCGTAGTTTGTATCAGTAAATTCAATAGAAATGTTTGTTTGGATCTGCACCAATTAAAGGTCTCTCAGTTCTATTTTCTTTACATATATTTAAAAAAAAATGATCCACCACGATGGATTAAAGAGCCTTGTTAGTTCCGTCGATGTTTTTCCACCCTGTAGCACCGTTGCCGAAGAAAAGAAAGGCGGGGCGTGCCCCCGGCACCACACCAGATAATAGATAATCCTTTTTTATTCTTCTGCCTACACACACTCTCCGAGAACATCGAAGCGGCTGAGGTTTTCTACCTGTAGTTCTCTTGTAATAATTTCGGTAGACGGCACGCTGCTCCACGACAATCTTTGATTTACAATAAAATAATCTTCAAATTACAAATGGATTATAAAAACAACGAAAACGAGCCTTGCTTACCATCGTAAAAAGGAAAAAAGAAATAAAGATGCGTGGAGGTATTATATAAAGATATAAAAAGCGGGTTTTATTGCGTTTAGCTCGTCCTCCAGGAGTTTTATTGCTCACATATTTTATGGTACAATGTTGTCGACGTAGTTTTAATAATCATTGGGTTTTAAATATACGCAACAAACGAAATAAAGGTTGCACAAGTTGTAATAAAAATTTAAACTATATTTTGATACGTGAAATAAAATCTTAACTGTCTTTTCCTTGTTATTTCGATATACTCTGTACGAGTACTAGAAACCAATTCGCTAAGAATTTTGCTTAGTTGAAAAGATATGTTGTGGAATGCAAGTTTTAGATTCCCCATGTCTCTCTTAACACCTTTATCAACGTCTGTTTTTGCCTTGCAATTCTTAGAAGGCACAGATTAAAGCGGAATTCTTGAATTTGGTTTCGAAAATTAGTCTACGATTTTATTATCAGATGTCGCTACATTGCGTCTATACGAAGCCATGTTATAGTTGCTTCCTAAGACAGAGAAGAATTATTTCACGTTCAGAGCGCTTGCGAAAGCCGTTCTGATGATGCCTATTGGGCTGAAATACGTATAAACGGATGCGCAAGCTCCCTATACGTGAAATAAAATCTTAACTGTCTTTTCCTTGTTATTTCGATATACTCTGTACGAGTACTAGAAACCAATTCGCTAAGAATTTTGCTTAGTTGAAAAGATATGTTGTGGAATGCAAGTTTTAGATTCCCCATGTCTCTCTTAACACCTTTATCAACGTCTGTTTTTGCCTTGCAATTCTTAGAAGGCACAGATTAAAGCGGAATTCTTGAATTTGGTTTCGAAAATTAGTCTACGATTTTATTATCAGATGTCGCTACATTGCGTCTATACGAAGCCATGTTATAGTTGCTTCCTAAGACAGAGAAGAATTATTTCACGTTCAGAGCGCTTGCGAAAGCCGTTCTGATGATGCCTATTGGGCTGAAATACGTATAAACGGATGCGCAAGCTCCCTATACGTGAAATAAAATCTTAACTGTCTTTTCCTTGTTATTTCGATATACTCTGTACGAGTACTAGAAACCAATTCGCTAAGAATTTTGCTTAGTTGAAAAGATATGTTGTGGAATGCAAGTTTTAGATTCCCCATGTCTCTCTTAACACCTTTATCAACGTCTGTTTTTGCCTTGCAATTCTTAGAAGGCACAGATTAAAGCGGAATTCTTGAATTTGGTTTCGAAAATTAGTCTACGATTTTATTATCAGATGTCGCTACATTGCGTCTATACGAAGCCATGTTATAGTTGCTTCCTAAGACAGAGAAGAATTATTTCACGTTCAGAGCGCTTGCGAAAGCCGTTCTGATGATGCCTATTGGGCTGAAATACGTATAAACGGATGCGCAAGCTCCCTATACGTGAAATAAAATCTTAACTGTCTTTTCCTTGTTATTTCGATATACTCTGTACGAGTACTAGAAACCAATTCGCTAAGAATTTTGCTTAGTTGAAAAGATATGTTGTGGAATGCAAGTTTTAGATTCCCCATGTCTCTCTTAACACCTTTATCAACGTCTGTTTTTGCCTTGCAATTCTTAGAAGGCACAGATTAAAGCGGAATTCTTGAATTTGGTTTCGAAAATTAGTCTACGATTTTATTATCAGATGTCGCTACATTGCGTCTATACGAAGCCATGTTATAGTTGCTTCCTAAGACAGAGAAGAATTATTTCACGTTCAGAGCGCTTGCGAAAGCCGTTCTGATGATGCCTATTGGGCTGAAATACGTATAAACGGATGCGCAAGCTCCCTATACGTGAAATAAAATCTTAACTGTCTTTTCCTTGTTATATTTTGATACTTTCTAAAAGCCTTTTCGCCTTTTTTCAGTGTCATGCATAGATTTAGGCGTTACCAAGTTCCATGACAATTTACCAATGTCTCTCGATCATGTGCGGTATATAACAATTCATCTGCTGCTTTCTCTATATCCTTTCGTTGATTATTAGCCCCTACACACTCTTTTCTCTTCAGCTTTAACTAGAAGTACGTTATATAATATATAGATACATTACATATTTAACCCTCCAGTACACGCGCGGATTAAATACGTAATCCACTGAATTTTATAATATTGCTATTAGGACTGTACTGTATATAAAGTTGCCTATCTCCTTATAGTACAGGTCAGGGCATAGTATAAGGAACTGTTTAGTATGCGACTTTCGCTTGATGTGTGTAGGTGTAAGAAATAGATTGTGTTCTGTTACCATTGTAATCCACGCGTGTATTTACGTAATCCTAAACTAAAAATTATATTGTGTATTCGGCGGTTAAGGTAAGTTTTCTGCGTGAAAAACAGTGACAAATATTCTGATTGAATGGAATAATGAAATAGAGAACGAACAGGAGCCGAATATAGATGGTAGTGAAGACGACAGCTGCTCAGATGACTATGATGAAGAGGTTCAAGGGGAAGAATGAAGAAAAAATAATTTAAAAATGCTACCTTGGCAAAGACAAAAAAACAAAGTGGAGTAAGATGTGTCCTGCACCTACTTCAAGAACTCGTGCAACAAATATTGTTTTTAAGTTACCAGGACCAATAAGAGAAGCTAGAAAAGCAAAAACACAGTTTGAATGCTTCAAATGTATGCTAGAATCAGGGGTCACCAATTATATTTCCTGAGAGTCCGTTTCGAAAACCAACTACTCTTCCGCGGTCCGGACACTCAGCACTTAACCAGGCAGTGGCGTAACCGGGGGAGGGGTTACCCAGAAACCATAATTCTGGTTACGAGTTGAAACCAGGCAACTAGGCCACCTCGTTTAGGGAGGGGTATGAAATAAACTCAAGGGTTTACCCTTGAGTTAACCAGTTGTGTGCACAATACGATGTTTCCCGAAACTCTCAGCATTGGCCCCTCACCGTGTGCTTTGATTTATTAATGATATCAGAATGCATTTTCCCTGTATAAGGCTAATAATGTCACTGCATCACTCCCAAGAAACACTTTTCTTCAGGACATTTCGTTTGAATTAATAAAACCACTGATGTTAAGGCGACTAGACAACACACACGTCAACAGAAATAAAAGAAATTAAATTTCTTTTAAAAATAAATAAGGAAACTTTCAAAGAGTTCCGGCTCGATCTTCGGTCCTTGGGCGTTGTCATATTTGTGGACGAGCAAGGAATAAGACCACAAGAAAATGGTGCAGCAGTTGTAATCAGTGGACTTGCCTAGAACATTTAAAGCAAATATGTGTACATTGTGCTGAGATAAAACAGAACATGCAGTCTGAATCAGATTAGGGTGTTATATTTAGGATATTATAGAACCTAGTTTGGTTTGTAATGTTTGCTTATAGGTAACTTTGATTTATAATATTTGTTTTTTAATTTTCATTGTACATTTCATTGTTCAAAATAAAGCCAATTAATTATATCGTCTGTGGCATGTTGTATAAAAAACAGAAATGGAGAGTAACATCATGAAATATTTTTAACTGTATTTGGAAATTGTTGAAATAAAACATAAAAAAATTTGCTTGAAATACTTACTTGCAAAAAGTATCTTCTTTCAGCGGCGATATGCATGCTCCACCATTTTTACATGGATTGGGCGAGCATGATTCGAATGCTGGAACAAAAAATGGCGTTAGTTTTGTTTATATGTGATAGGATTTTAAAAAATAGCCCCGGAATGCATAAAATTTGTTCAGTATGCGTTAGAACTAATTCGGTAGAAGTTAAGTCAATATTATTGAGTATTTTAATGTACAGTGAAAAATTTGTAACGCTGTAAGAAGCACGTACATGTTACTACACCCAGTACATGAATCCTCCCATCGAGTGATTTACCGTCCAAAGCGAATCAAGCCCTGAATAGTTCGCCTTCTTCTGCTTCTTTTTCTTCTCACAGTTTTTAGCTTTCTCCGATTAGCTAGCCAGCCGACGTGCAGTACCGAGAACAAACACGCACCACGGCCCACTGCGCATCAAGTGCAATCAATTTTTTACGTCCGAAGCGGCAAAATCACATGCACTTCAACTATTTGAAATTGTAATTGTTATTGGTAATTGTCTACGGGCTGAACAAAGCAAACGAGAAAACGGAATCGTTAGCAGTACCGGGTGAGTCTCTTTTGGTAAAATTGGGTGACAATCGATTCAAATAATCCTTAAAAATAGTTGTCTGAAAACAAAAATGAAAAAGATACAACAGGTTTTCTACGGTACCATCTTCATAATTGCAGCAACTCTTTGAAAAAGCTTCATTTTAAACAAGTCAAGTTTTTATTGCATCATGCTGTATAAAAACAGTTACAATGGCAAACGACCTGAGAAGAATTATGTACGAAACATGACATTGAATATAATTTGACATTAACATAACAGTGAAAAGCATGATAAGTGACGTATGACATTAAGAACGCGATATTGAAATAAGGGAGGTGATATCATAAGTTATAAGTAGATTTATGCAAATATGCAAAATTCATATATTGCATATTTAATGCAAATTATTGGGGACTTTGCATATTTATACAAAAAATTGCATAAAATACATAAACTTCAATTTATTTCAAATTGCGGATTTTAAGAAATATTTATCTAACCGTAGATAATGGAATGAACCTATGGAATTTACAATCGATTACCATAAAAGAATTATACTCTGCATGTTTTATAAGTTCCCATATTAATTAATATGGCTTTTTTATTAATATTTATTAAAAACATTACCCTTATGGTTTTTTATTTATTTTCAACAATAAAAAAAAATTCACTAAACCCTGGCTATGCATTCACTTATGTCCACATACGTGGATTTTTTCATAATTACGTTAAATCCAGAGGTAGCTATGGAGTTAAGCGTTTTATGAAGTGACGTTATTGGAAGACAGGTTTCTAGATCAACAAGTCACCGAGAGGCCAAATTAGGATTTGGTACTTACAAAGTAAGTTTTATAGTTGAAAAAATTAATACGAAAGAAAAGCCACTTTTAACATTACAACAACAAAATACAAAACAACAAAAAAATAGACTAAGATGCAAAAGAGCATAAAGATTGGACTCAGTCGCAATGGGATTTAATACAATGGAGTGGTGAGTCCAGATTTAAAGTGTCGGAGACAGTAGGAGTCGCGTCAGTCGCAGGAAAAATGAAGCTTTCCATCGCGATTGTCTGAAGAGAAAAGTCAAATTTCCTGGATCTTGGAGTCAAATCTTCCAACAGGAAGGCGCAGGTTGTTATACGTCAAAAAAGAGTTTAAAATTGATTGAAGATCATGGCATACCATTTCTGGAATGAGTTTCTAACAGTCCCGACTTCTCCCCGATAGAGACTTTGTGGCGCGAAATGAAAAAAGCTTTGAGAAAACATCCTGCCAGGTCTGTCAACGAATTGAAGGAAAAACTGCAAGAAATATGGGATTCGTTTACATTAGAATTTTGTCAGAACTTGGTAAAAACTATGCCTCGAAGAATTGTGGATGTCATTAAAAATAAAGGGGATGTAACTTAGTGGTAAACTTTCACATTTTTTTTGTTATTATTAGGTACATATTCTATGTGTTTTTTTTAAATTTATTATTATTCTGTTTAATCAATAGTTTTCATTAAGTTATAATATATTTTCTATAATTAGGAAATTCAAAAATGTTGTTCAATGCATCAATACACCTAAAATTTATGCTGCGCTTTTATTTTTGTTCTTTAAAATGTAATTTTCTTATCAATCTAACGTTGGGCCAACTGATATTGGAAGAGGCTCGTAAGTTACTGGAAATTCCAATGCTCATTTTATTGCAATATTTCAGTCTTCAACATTACCGATAGTACCTGTACAAAAAAGAATGTACATATGTGAAATTAATAATATAATTTCAGTGTACGAGGACTGTATTAAATAAGGCTGATTCAAAATAATTAGGTGAGGTGGTAAATATACAGATAATAGCCAAATCAAGTTTCTAAAAAGTCTTGCCAATACTCCTGTTACATAATTGATGGATTCGACCGTTACTTGATGGAAATTCATTTTATGTAACAATAAAACACTGAAAACTTTGTTTTCAAAACTTCCACAAAATTTATTTTAAATTCTTATCACTACAGTGTTTCGGCTAATTGCCTTTCTCAAGTGATCTGTTTTTGGCATGGGTTTACACTTTATAGTCTCTAATGAAATATATTGAGGAGGGAGGAACTGTTTGTCTCAAGTTGGTCATTCAGAATTATATCTGTGTTTTTTAATTTGTTGATTTCCATAGATTCTAACAAAGATAGCTTAAGGCCTTTATTCTGAATGTGGAGAATTTTAAATTCGTCATTAAAAGACTGATTATGATATAGAAGGTGAAGTGCGTATGTAGAATCTGTTTTTCTATTATTGAAAGCCCTTTTATGTTCTGCTATTCGTTTATTAAAATTTCTACCAGTTTGACCGATGTAAGTTTTTGGGCAGTCGCCACATTTAAGTTTGTACACACCATTGTGTAAGTGTTTTTTATTTTGGCTCTTGTTGTTTTTAATATATTTGCCTAGGTTGTTATTTGTTCTGAAAGCTGGTGTTATTCCTTTCTTTTTTATGTGTTTGGCTATTTTTGTTGATATTTTGCCTGTATATGTAATCGAGCAGAAGGTACTGGGTTTTTTCTTTGGTGGTGGAAATACTAATTTCAGGGCTTTCTTGTGTAGTTTTTGATTTAACATTTTATTAATTGTTTGTTCCATGTATCCATTGTTTACTGCTATTTGTTTAATGATATTTAATTCTGTCTCAAAATTGTATTTTGACATCGGAATTTCTGTTAATCTATGTAACATACTATGATAGGCTGCCAGTTTATGTTGTGTGGGATGGGATGATGAATTGTGAATAGTCGTGTCAGTATGGGTAGGTTTATGAAATATGGAGAAGTCATGTTTGTTTTTAAGTCTGATAATTTTTAAATCTAAAAAATTTATGGATTGATTTTGTTCTGTTATGTTATGTAACTCCTGTTACATAAACACTCGCGGTATTTATAGGTTGTTCCTCGTACGGGAAGAGTGTCTAAACACGTGCCTCGCGGTACTAACACTAAGATCAAGAGATAGAGCACATTTGCGTTTGTTGTCTCTACGATTCAAAAGAGGATTCGCGGTATTTTTCGCGTTACTATCAGAGATAGAGAGAGAGAGAATGTATAGAGCAGTCAACAGTCGACAAAGGAGTGGGGTTGAAGTAAGAGTAGGAAGCGTTGGAGTAGGGTAATGATTTTAAAATTGAGCTAGAGAATGATAGGATTAGGAATTAATACAGCGAAAAATATGACATGGTTTTTCGCATGTTAAAAATTGAACAGTGCCTATAGATACTACCTAATATTCTTGGCATTGTTATAGCAGGTAGCCGATTATAATCCAGTAATAAAAGGATGTTTCAAAAGTTTATTGCGTAGGGCATGAATAGAATTGTTCTTTTCTAAATAATTTTGATCTCAAAAGTGAAAGTGTTTAATTTGTTAACTATTTTGATTTTAAAACACCGAGAATAACTTGTGCCGCTATTTGGATTACACCTTACAAACTATGGATATGGATATGGACAATATGTCATTTCTTGTTTCCATAATAATTCTAAGGAATAGTATTTTACTTTTTTATTTACTACTTTCATTACAATTACCTACGTAGTTTTTTAAAATTGTTTTCTGATTATTAAAATAAACAATAAATAATATATCATTATTAAATAATGTTTCCATTAGCAGTATGCATATTTTCTAAACAAATGCATATTTTTGGGTAAATTAGTGCATATTTTTACCTTTTTTGCATATTTGCCTTAGTCCAGTTATAAGAATACAAAAGTATCCCACGTTTGTTGTCCCTATCTTCTGTAGTATCAGTATCTTTCAAAGGGACATATATAAGTAACAGTAACTGACAAAAGTTAAAAAAGCAATCAAAACGCTAAAGAATAATCAGAAGATTCCCGAAGAAAAGCCAACCGAATTTTATTTCAAAATTGTTATAGAATTTAAAGCTTTAGATTTAAAACATATTTTTAACTGAAAATACAAGTCCAGGACATATTTTTTTTAAACTAGAAACAATAATCAGTTTACTTAAGTGTCAGTAGCACTCGGCGCGTTGTCGAGCAGCGTGCCACACATTAAAAAATAAAAACACCCAACAACTGTTATCTAATGAAAGGCATCCGGGATATGACCATTTGCTATACTGTGCTTAAACTCGACATAATAAATTTTTGCAATAAAATGAAATTTATGGAAAGGCTATTTTAAGCCATGCAGGAATTGAAAATACGAAGAAACATTTACGAACGTTAGAAACGAATTCGGTTTGCGCGTGAGTCTTTTATATGGAAAATACATTGTAACTATATGAGGATTAGTTCGTATGTTTTTATAACGTGATAACAGCACGACTACACATGTCAATTATGACACAATTAACGTTATGTTGGACTTTAAATGTATGACAGATGTCGTCAATGGTCACATTCAGCGACCATTTGCATAAGGATAAAAGGAAAATGATTGATAACAATGTAGTTTTTTAAAATAGACTTTAAAAAGTGTAACCAGCAAAAAAATCGTTACAATATGTGTCAGAAGTGAGATTTGCAATCAAGACAAGAATTAGATAGCAATTGCTGAAGTGTGGAATATAATACTACTGATCTTGGACAAGGAAAGAGAGAGGACAAGTAACGCTCATTTAATAAACTTTCGAAAAGGGAAGCCATGTTTTGCTGCCTGTACATTATCCATTACTACCTCTCGCAGGGTTACCAGGTCTACTGATTTTTCAGTAGTTCTACTGATTTTAACTTCAATTTACTGAAACACTATATCGATCTACAAAAAAATATGTAATGATAAAATCAGGTTCAAAAAACTTATTTATTAATATATATATATATATATATATATATATATATATATATATATATATATATATATATATATATATATATCCATTATTCTCAATCTACTGAAGAAATAAAATAAGACTTGGCAACCTTTCTGGTGCCGGTTTCAGTCAATTTCATGCGATTAAGCGTCCCCTCTCTTTCCTTCTCTAAGACTAGAAATAATGTCCGAGGTGAATTTGATAGATGATTAATTATTTTCCGATATTCTAATGTTAAACAGAATTTTTAACCAAAAATAAAAACACAATAACTTGTATTACAGCAGTCCAGAATGACAAAGTAAATAACAAACAAGTTCTCCACTTTACAGGAATTTTATTGTGAACCAACTCGTTTTAAATTCACCGATAAATGTTAAACATTTCTGAATTCCTAGATCAACATTTTGTGCAACAGATGCGTAGACAAAAACAATAAAGTCTATTTTGATGCAAAAAAACAAGAACTTGTTCATCTAAATATAATTACTGTGTGTTGATAAACAAAATATCTAGTTCTACCTAATTCTAGTTGATTTTTAACAAAAAAAAACGGGTGTGGCAGTCTAGTGGGACTGCCGATGGAAGTTACACTTCTATACACGCATTCGCCGTTACAAATTTATTTGGGAGTCAATCTGCACAATCATTACATATGTAATTCTATAGGTAAGACATAGCAGAAAGAGAAACATAATTAATAACAACTTACTAACAATGAAGGATTGAATCAATATTTTGATGAAAATGTATATTTTTATTTTCATATATGTATGAAAGGAGTTGAATGCAAAATTTTTTTTACACATACTCTGCAGTAAAATTCATTGTTTATTTTGTTATTAATATAATAATACAATACAAATTAAACTGCAAGTATTTAAAAATGACAATAATATACATAAAAAAAATACACTACAATACAGTGCAACATAATTCCATATAATAATACAATACAAATTAAAATGCAATATCCATAAGTATTTAAAAATGACAATAATGTAATATTATTAACAAAAAAGTCCTCCCCGACTGGGGATCGAACCCCGGTCTCCCGGGTGACAGACGGGGATACTGACTACTATACTACCGAGGACATGACACAAATATATTTCAAAATTGACAGTTCTGGATCATACAGTGATTTATTGAGATTATTATTTTGAAATACAAAAGACTAATATAATTATGAACATTTAATAAATAATACAAAACATATCACATAAATAATAATATTAATAAATATTTTATTATATGTATAATATTATATGTATATATATCTTTATTATAATATATATAATATTAAATTATATATACAAAAGGAACATTTTTATATTCGAGAGAGGAAGAGAGAGAAAATATATCTTCTGTCTCTCTCTTACTCATTATCTTACATATGCAATGATTTCACAGATTCACTTCCATACAAATTTCCAACGTGGAGCGCGCGTATAGAAATATAACTTCAATAAAAACACAATAACTTGTATTACATCTACAACCGTCCAGAATGTCGAAGAAAATAAACAAACTCCACTTTACACGAATTTTATTGTTAACAAACTCGTTTTATATTCATCGATAAATATAAACATTTCTCAATTCCTAGATCAACATTTAGTGCAACAGGTGCCTAGACAAAAACAAATCTATTTATTGATATATATATATATATATATATATATATATATATATATATATATATATATATATATATATATATATATATGAGGCTATGAGAGCAAGAGTGGGCTAACCCCAAATATTGAATAATGGATTTACATGAACCAAGAATATATGCGTTTTTTTGAAATTTTATAAAATTAAAATATGATGCTAAAAGGTGGTCATTGTTTACAAATCATTAACTAATAACAAAAAACTCGAAGATCATGCAGTATATTTAACAAAAATATTAAAATTTCAGCTTTTTTTGTGGATTAGACCGCTTTTGCATCAGCGTGCCCTTAAAAATTTTAATATTAATGTGGATTAGACCTAGAGTACAATACAATTAAACAGTATCAATGTTGAAAATATGCTTTATTAAAAAACAAAGTAACAAAAATACTTAATTTTCATCGTTAATGAACTCTTCTTTCTGCCGTATAGTGGATCTTATTGTTCTGGCCCTTGTGTAAAATCCATGATGTATTGGAGGTATAAATGAAAGTAATTCCAAAATATCTCTTTTTTTGCTTCGGTTATTGGACGTCCTTAGGGATAAAGATAATCTAGTTAAAGTATTTCCCTGGATGTCCTCTTTTTGTCATCTAGTGAGTAAAAGAGAACATCTACATTATTGCTGTATTTGTAGTAAATTGTAAATGGATTTGTTTTCTTGTATTGCAACCACTGATTCTGTAACCATTGGACTTTTGATTTTTGTGTATCAAGTTTGCGATTTGTTATATTTCTCTCTAACTTCTTAGTAAAATAAAAATCGTTTTCTGTCATCTTTATTACTGTAAAATGTGCTTTCTTTCGTGCATGTCTATCACCTTTATCCAGTCGCCAGGTACGTAGATATCTTTAAAAATCTTTTTTGCTTACTTATTACTCCGAAATGTTGGTCACAGGCAAGGTAAGAATGTCCGCTGACTGAAAACTTATGATCAATATTTTCCACCACAATATCAGGATGTGACAAAATAAAATCGCAAAGGACAGCCATTTTAATGTTATGGTTCTGCCCTCCGCATTAATCGGAATATAGTATTACATTTTTTGTTGTAACAACATTTTTAAAATAATGCAGTAAACAGGATCCTATTTTTTGAGGTCCTCGTGATGCTTGTGTCTCGTTTCAAACATACATATGAGCATTATTAGTAGAGACATTCCAGTGCTGATAACTGATGTGGGCAACATTCGCATCAAGTCAACTGCAATCACTGTAATTTCTTCAGGAATTTGTTTTGCATACTCTGCATCTTGTTTCATACCACATCTAGCACGGTCTGCTTTTCGTTGGTGAACCTCTAGTGTTACTTCAAATTCACGTTTTTCTGCTTGCACTGTTGAGAACTTTATTTTATCGTTATACAAATCACATTTTTTGCACGAATCCATAATTGGGGCTTGGAATCCAGTATTAAATTGGGTATTAAATATTACTGATGGACGATGGTTAGCCCACTCTTGCATTCTTTTACGTATTTATGTATTGAACAATTTTGGTCTATTCCACAACTTCGTGGGTTAGCCCATTCGTGTTTTCAAATTTTTGTTATTTTCTATAATGCAAAATCACCTTACTGGCGAGATTTATGTTATAATATACGAAAATGTTGGTTAGACCGGTTTTGCTTTATAACTTTAGATCGTTAGAAGTGATTGCAATATATAACTCAATTATCAACAAAATGTTGGTTAGCCCACTCTTGCTCTCATAGCCTCATATATATATATCCATTATTCTCAATCTACTGAAGAAATAAAATAGGACCTGGCAACCTGTCAATGCTGGTGCCGACTTCAGCCAATTCCATACGATTATGCGTTCCCTCTCATTTCTTGTCTAAGCTACTGATGAAACTTAAAGTATTATCGGAAACTGAGATAATCAATCGAAGGTGATAAAGAAAAACGATTAATAGAAAATTTTTGTAAACGATTTAAGTAATAATCGATATTGATAAGAACACTATTAGACATCATTTCGCTACAAGCTAACCGTGTTTCACCATTTTATGTGATCGCTTAAATAGAAATAGAAACTGTTGCTTTGAGGTCGTAGTGGAAATGTTCGCTTTGCAAAAAAACCAGAAAAATCAGTAAAACGAACGTTTGCCAACCTTGGATGGATATAAATCTTAACAGTCACTTCTCGGAGAAGTAAAAGGCAATAAATTGCGAACGAAGAACTGGGTTAGGATTCTAGAGAATTTATATTTTATCAAGAGCGAGATACTTTCAAATATGTAAGTACTGTGCGGAATTTGAGGTACTACAAAGTGGAATTTACATTTTCTTGGGATATTTTAACAATCAAAAATCGTAAGACTGCTTTAATAATCCCAAATTTTAATGTTAGTTAAAATTGCTAGATCTATGAAGAATTGTATTTCATATATTAGTTGCCGCTTACAATAATACTACTAAAGATCACGATACACAAATACTTTTATTCATGGATTGTTCCATATCCATCTAAAGATGTGTTTGTGTGTGCTAAGTAGAAAATTACACTCAACACATTCGGTAAAATTTCCCATCTACTATATATTATATAAAAAATAAACTAACTCCTCTTTCCTTGGATCTTTCCCCTGCATAATCAGTTGGAGCAAGGTGTGTTTCTCTCCACGTGTAATATGTCCGAGATATTCCAATTTTCTTGTTTTAATTATATTTAAAATTTCTATTTCTTTATTCATCCTTCTCAGAATCTCTTTGTTTGTGACGTGTTCTGTCCACGATATTTTCAGAATTCTTCTATACACCCACAGTTCGAATGATTCCAGTTTTTTCATTGATGCCGCATCCAAGATTCCATTCTCTGAAGATCTTCAATATTTTCGGCTAAGATCACAGTGTCGTCCGCATATCTAATGTTGTTAATGGGAACTCCATTTACCTTTATTCCAGCTGTTTCAACCTCAAGAACGTTTTTCAAGATCCCTTCGGAGTTCGGAGTAGGCATTGAAAAATAATGGCGACAATACGCATCCCTGCCTCACTCCACGTCTAATTTTAATTTCTTCTGACAGCTGTTCGTTAACACATACTTTTGCTCGCTGTTTGTAGTATAAATTTGATATGATCCTGCAGTCGTTGTAGTCAATCTTCTTTGATTTAAGGACATTCATTAACTGTTTTATGTCGTACTTTATCAAATGCTTTATTATAGTCAATAAAACATGCGTATATATCTTGATTGACGTCCAGGCATCTTTGTATCAGTATATTAAGTGAAAAAAGAGCTTCACGCGTTCCTAGGCCTTTACGAAAACCAAATCTGACCAAACAACTATTAAAACTTATTCAAAAAATAATAGAACAAAACAGAATTCCTCAAGAATGGAGATCAAGCATCAAAATATTTCTCTTAAAAAGGAAGACAAATCGGACACGGAAAATTACAAGGGAATTGATTTATTAAACACAACACTAAAATTAACAACCAAAGTGATAACAAATAAACTGAATGAAATTATAACACTAGCAGAAGAATAACAAGGTTTTAGGTTGGAAAGATCATGCACCGACGCTATATTTATAATGGGACAAGTGCAAAAGAAATCATTAGAATACAACAAACAGGCATATCTGTGTCGTAGACCTTAAGAAGGCATTTGACCGTGTCAAAATAAAGGACATTATCCACTTATTATCCACACATTATCCACAAGAGAGAGATACCTCTAGGAATAATCAAAACGATCGAAAATATCTAAGAAAACAACACAATAAAAGTAAAGGTGGAAGACGAACTAACCGACCCTATGGAAGCTGGCAATGGGATAAGACAGGGAGATTCCCTGAGTCCTTTATTGTTCAACCTGATATAGATGAAATAATAACAAAAGTAAGAACTAAAAAAGGATACCAAATGGGAGAAAAACAACTTAAAATAATCTGCTATGCAGACGACGCAATATTACTCTCTCAAAATGAAGACGATTTACAACATATGCTACAAAAATTTAATATAACCGTCATAAAAATGTTAATTTTCGCAAAAAGACAAAATGCATAGTTACAACAGCAAATTTACTAAGATGTAAATTGGAGCTGGAAGGTCAGGTAATAGAACAAGTGATGGAGTTTAAATATCTGGGCCATCACATTATCTATAGTGTATTTTTATGTATGAGAGAGTAATAAAACAATAAATTATGTATGCAAATCCCTAAACTGTTGATACGGGTGACTCAATGAAAAACAGATATTTGTCAACAAGTTTACAGAAGTATATAGGAAAACAATTTTAAATTGACTATGACCACCAGGTATAAAGGTTGGAGCAGAATAGAACACAATAGTTGTGAGGGTTACTAATCCCTAAATAAGGTTGCCAGTGTCGGAGTGATGGAGGTTAACAGGTACTAATGAATTTGCAAGAAATGTAAGATGTTTATTTTATTGGTTATATATAACCAATAAAAGTTTAATAAGTACCTACCTATTTGCAAAATAAAGTTTAATTCTTTAGATAAAATAAAACGTTTTATTTTATCTGAAATGAGTGCATTCCACGAAGTAAGGGTTTCAACAATCAATTAATTTTTTAATTCCAGGAATCTACGACAGTAATTGACTAGATAATTACCTTCTAAACTTATTCCACAGAAAATGTGATAGTGGGTTTTTCCATTTTGTAGGAAGGTCCAAGTGGCGTATTCAAAATTCTTAACAGTTCACTAAAAGTAGGTACTTCAGTTACAGACAAACGTTTATGTGAAAGTGTTGATGAGACCGTTGAGTTAGTTAGCAGTACACTTGGTGTTGGGAAATCTACGATTTACAGAGTTATTAAAGAAGAGAAATGTGGTAGTTTTCAAATGCCACGTAATGCTCAAGGGAAACCAAAATTTCAAATAGAATATCATTTTAAAGAAGGACTTCGACGGAAAGTGCATGAATTCTTCTTTAGACAAGAATTTCCAACATTGGATAAAGTTCTTGTCTCAGTTCGAGATGATAAGGATTACCCAGAAATGAGTCGAAGTACGTTATGGAAACTTTTAAAAGAAATAGGCTTCCGCTGGAAAAAGAATCCCAGAAAGTCTATTTTATTAGAAAGAAGCGATATTGTCATATGGAGAAGACATTTTCTAAGAACCATAAAGGAAATGAGAAACAAAAAAAGAAAAATATTTTATCTTGATGAAACATGGATCAACGAGGGTCATACACCAAATAAATTTTGGCAGGATGAAACTGTTACAAGTCAAAGGCACGCTTTTGTAAATAACTTATCTACTGGTTTAAACCCACCATCAGGAAAGGGACGCAGGCTGATAATAGTACACATTGGCAGTTCAGACGGTTTTGTTGAAGGTGGTTTATTAACTTTTGAATCAACTCGTACCGGTGACTACCATGAAGACATGAACGCTGATGTCTTTCAAGAATGGTTCGAACAAATGATAGATCTTCTTCCTAAGAACTGTGTAATAGTAATGGATAATGCAAGTTATCACTCCAGACTTATAGAAGGACTGCCCACAACCAAGTGGTTAAAAAAAGACTTGCAGAATTGGCTGAGTTCAAAAAATATTACGTACCATCCCGGATCTATAAGAAAGGAACTTTATTCGTTGTGTGCCCTTCATAAAGAAAAATTTAAAAAATACGAAATTGATGAAATTGACAAAAATCGTGGAATGACAGTACTTAGATCCCCACCATATCATTGTGAATTAAACCCGATTGAACTGGTATGGGCACAGATAAAGAGTTAAGTTTCAAGAAAAAATACCACTTTTAAAATTCATGATGTTAAACAGTTGTTTTTGGAGGCCGTAAATAATGTAAAACCTGAAAACTGGGAAAAGGCAGTAAATCACACTATTAAAGAAGAGGAAAAAATGTGGAAGCTGGACAATATTACTTCGTCCTCGATTTTAACATAATGTTAAATTCAATAACCTCTGAGACTTTGAAGGTAATATTGTTTTTCCTGTCTAAATTGATATTGATTACACCATTATATAAACCTCACATCTCTTCATTTTCTACTTTAATTGGAGATTGTGTAGTGATTATATTGTTTATGTTATGTGTCTTGGTGAATTCTCCTCCGTGTCTTCAGTGAATTTATAACACAGTGGAAGAATTGTTTCAAAAATCATAAAAAATGTACATTCACGAAGGATTTAATATTATGTAAAAACATGTAAATATGTTTTTAAGACTTTTACACAAAAAAAATAAACCGTGTCTAGCGTAGGTGACTGTGGCATACCAAAAGCGTTATTTCCCATAAACCTCCAACTAAAACTTTAAATAAATGCCAAATTATGCACAAAATGTAAATCCAAATCCGTAAAAAACGTCAATTTGGTAAATAATTGTCGATGAAGGTCCCGCGTAGGCACCTAGAGATTCTAATTTACGACGATCTCAAGATGTAGTAAATTATACCTAGCATCTAGGAATAATTTTAATGATCAAGGATATAACCATTCCGTCGATGAATGAGTACCGCTATTCTGGACAACTTATTAGGTAGTTGTCTCTTTATTTATTTTCCTTTTCTGATCTCAAACGCGCTGATATCTTAAAAGAATGTTTGGTCGTAAAGCTGGGAAATTTCCCTCGGTGGTTAATAAACTATCAACTCGGAAATATGCGAAACAACTCTATTACTTTCCGAACTAAAATAATTAGATCTTGTAAAATAAATTACTTATTATTTGTAAAAACGATTATGAAATCAAATTAACTGTTTTTTGTTGTTATTTCTATCGAGGATTTATAGTAACAATAAATATGAGCAGAGATATCGAAGGACAAAAACAAACAATAGATAACCAACGAGATTCTAGATCTTAAAAAAATAATAATATGGTTAAATACAAGAAGTTCTTTAGGAAATTTCGTCTTCTTCAAATGCGCAAACTCTTATATCTCGCAGCCATAAAAATTATTCTTAATATCTCATACCATCCCTCATCTAGTCCAAAATAGTAAATTTTTCTTTGTTTTATAGTTTGTAATAGTCCACGTTCGGTTCCAGCTCTTTCTAACATTTCCTCGTTTGTCAGATGATCAAGCCATGAGATACGCGGCACTTTACGCAATATCAAGGATGCCACTACGTCTACGCGATACATTGATAGTAATTTCACAGACCATGGTTCAGCCCCGTTTAGTGATATATAACATTTTACCAAGCATGTTTATTTTTATTCTCTTTGCTTGGTTTTGTATCGCTATCTCCTCTACGTAGTGGGGACAAAATACAATCCTGGCGTATACTTATGTATGTGATGCTGCGAAAAGACATGGAGTTGGCAGCAGCTTGGTCAGGTGGATCCAGACCGTGCTTTCTCACAGGCAGATAGCTGCGTATCGAAACGGTTGTTGAGTTCGGGTGTCTGCATCTCGTGGTAGCCCTCAAGGAGGAGTCTTGTCCCCCTGCTGTGATGTCTGGTGTTTGATGACGGCCTTCATTAGCGACTGTCCGAACAAGGTATACATGATATTGGTTGAGAGACTCTTCTCGGAAACGGTGCATGAGGTCGCTCAGATGAGCCTCGGCTCATTAAGGAATGATGTCGGGAGCAGTCACTCGAGGTTAATCCTGAGAAGACTGCTGTGGTTCCGTTCACTCGGAGAAGAGCCATCGGACCTGCCAAAGAGCTTACTTTCTATGGTAAAGCTTTATCAGTTTCTAAGTCGGTGAAGCATTTGAGCCAAATGGGGTCTGCAGCCGAAAATTCTATATGGAGTATACCAATCCATGTTAAAGCCTATACTGACGTATGCGGCCATTGTGTGGTGGCCCCAGGCTAGACTGGCTTCAGCTAAGGCCCAGACTCACCTCTAGTGGTTGGCATCTTAGGAGCCATGAGGACCACTCCCACAGCGGCTCTTGAGGCTCTGCTGGATTTACCTCCTCTACTTCTTATTGTAGAGCACGAAGCCATAATGGCAGCCTATCGTCTTAACTGCTCTGGATACTGGTTGGGAATGAATGGATGAATGGGCCATTGTGATATTTAGAGACAGGCCCTCAATTGTTGTCCTGTGCTCCCTATGGTACAGGACAGTATGGCCCCTAAATTTGAGTTCTCATTCTCCTTCTTCTCCCCAGGTGTACAAGGGAACGAACCGGCTGGCGCCCTGGCAAGACAGGGCTTATTCACACAGGTCTCTGTCTGTGGAACCCGAACCTGTGATTGGAGTGCTCTTCGGTACTTGGGTGGTCTTAAAGTGTTTTTCTGCAGAGGTTTCAGGACAAGTTTGGAGGAAACCTCCTCACATGCCCTCTGGAAGTGTCTGGCACTGGCCTATCAGATGTGGCAGATCCTTGGTTCGACCTTTATGTAACCAAGCCAAATGAGGCAAAACCTTTAAGGCTTTCTGAGGTCTCAAGGTTACTAAAGCTTTAGACGTTCGAAACTGCAGGAAGAGCACAGATTTGGAGCCCCTATATGGGAGTTACGAGTTATGGGCCTAGTCCGTACGATAAGGGTGGTATAATGGACCCGTCTTAGGAGGTCTAAGTGTCCGAAGGGCTCACAAATGAGTCCTGTTCCGATCTGCCATAACCATAACATACCTATATACAGTCCAAATCAAATAGTTACACAAATTCAGATGTAGTTTGTAAAGAGAGGGTAGTACCTAGAACCTGATAAATTCGACCGGGAATTTACAATGGACGAACTGGACATCTCCATTGTAGAACATAAGATAGGTAAAGCAGCTGGCCTAAATGAGATCAGAAATGAAATCTTTAAAATAAGTTTTTCCAAAGCATGGCTACTTAAGTTCCTAAATCAATGTTAGGCACAAGTTAAGTAAGATCCCAAATCTATGGCGACAATCTAAAGTGGTAGCTGTATTAAAACTAGGAATGGATCAAGAAGAACCAAAAAGCTACCGCACTAGCTCTTTCTTGCATTCAACATTTAAGCTGTACCTACGAAAGATTGATACTTAAGATCAATCTTTAGAAGAGGAAGGTCAAATATTCATCCAATAAATTCATCGACAATCAATTTTTCCTCAGAAAAATATATTACAACGCAAACAAAACCAACATTTCTTCAGTTCCTTTAGATTTTGCTTTGCTGCCTTCTCTATGTTACAAAACTAGATAAAACAATGTTGATTTTGTAGCATGTATTTGTTTTATTAGCGATTTCTAAATCTACGTTCCCACATGTATAATTAAAATAATATTTATGATGGTTCAAACAGTTTATTAGATTAGAAAACTTTCTAATTAAAAATTATGTCACAACTTGTCTTGCGAGAATAATACCGAATCTTCTCATAGGATTTTTAAATTAGGTGTGATTGATCCATGCATATAATAGGGACCGCGGATCTTCACTAGTGCATTATTAATGAGATATAAAATATAACATCTTTGTTTTTGTGAAGATAAAGGCAAAAGAACTACCGTATGGTTTTAGTCAACAACACATCTTGTTTTGATTCACTTTGCAAACTATCTACACCAAAGACAGCAGAAGCTATTTAAAAGATAAACCTAACCGATTAGTACCGTTCGTAATATTACACTCTTGTTTAAGTTGCGAGTGCCAATTGGTTATTCTATTATTGAACCGTTTTTGCATTGAGAAGTCGTTTATCATCGTCCCAAAACGAGTACTAAGAGAAATAGGTATATATACCATCTGTTTAAACAAAGTAGGGTCTTTAAGAACAAAACTATCTATTAGTTAGATCTGCAAAAGTGCTAAGTTGTGTGTCAAGTTTAAAACTAAAGCAGAAGTTAACCTTGTTATCAATGAAATAAATTCCAAATACCTAAGTATATCAAACTAACAGCAATACAAGCCCGATTAAGCGAATAAAAAGATAGTGTTAAAACCGATTGTCCTAAAGCAAAACGTGAATTGTTCTAAAGCAGAAACTACAAGAAAAAAACACAAATATATGGAGAAGGAAAATTTTGAGGTTATTAAAGGAGGGATATATATCTCTTCTTAGTAGCCAGATTAGTAAAATTAATACGCTTGAGACATTCAGAAAGAATGAATGAGTAAAGGAAATCAAAGATATGGACAATAAAAAAAATATGCCGAAATTTCGAAAACAAATTCGTCAAAAATAATAATAAAATTCATGGTTCTTTCTCCCACATCATCTGTTTAAACTTCCAGACAATATCCTCACTTTCCCTCTCTTTCTCTATATTAACTTAAAACGAAAAAAGCATCTGACCTTTTTATATAATACAACCATAACAGCCAAGGCCTATACTTACGCGTATGTCTCTGAAAACCTAAAAACACCACCTGTCCGAACCGTTACCGTCTTTTCTCTCTTACGATGATGACGAACGACCACAACCCCGGCCACCCGATCTCTTCTTTAATTGTAAGTGTCATAGGGGTCTGTTTTGGACGGTTCGTACTCGCTCCCTGGACTGTTCTATCCGTCGGGGCTAGAAAACGTTCAGTTCGAGAAGTGCATTAGGGAGAGAGGTACGCGCAGTGGCGTAGAAAACAGAAACATTGAATGCGTGTATAACAGCCATAATAATTAGCTGATCAAAACGGTTTTTTGTGTTCAAAATATGCCAAAAATGGGATATAATACACATTTAAGACATTTATTAGTAAAATCTGAGAGTATTCAATTTTAAATCAGAAACAATATATTTATAGAATTGGTGGAAGTTCATGTTTAGTAATAAAACAAAACACTATTTTAATTTCCACAGGGTATAGTTAAGGAGCAATATGGTTTGTTTTTTCAACTAGAATATGAATACTATGCCAAATTACTAACATATTTTTTTCCAAAATGTTCTTTCTATTGTACAACAGAGTTTTTGTAGCAAATTAAAACTATTATTACAGCGTTCAGTAACTCCGTAATCAAAATTTCAATTATCTTGAAATAACGTCAATCCAGATGTTAAAAATTTGCACATAGGTGCTTTAGACATTTTAAAACAGTCATTTATATTGGATAAGTATATTTTTTGGCAAGAGTCGTCTACAAAACTGTTTGATTAAAAAACATGTCTCTCCACTGACTTACAACGGTATTGTAAAGTGTTTTCCACACGTTTTGTCCCGTCTTTCAGTCAGTAAGAAACCAATCAAGTCACTTGAGACCTTATTCAAGGGTTGTCTACACGTTTAAGTTGGTCTTAGAAGCAATCAAGTCATATTTCTCCGTTGGTTTGAGAAGTTTTGTCAAGTGTGATTTACATCAATTCTCTTAAAAGTCCAGTCTCTATCTAAGAAAAAGAATTTACTTGAATTACTTCAAGTAACCAACAAAACAAAAATATGGACACAGAAATGCCTCCCCAATGATTGGAATATTGGAATACTTTGCACCATACACAAAAAATTCATCAGATTACAACCCTGAAACAAATTTTGGAAAAACACTCGAATTGGCATTGATACTCATCACATATTTATAGACTACAAAGCAGCCTACGACTCTGTAAATAGAGGAGAAATGTTCAAAGCAATCAAAGAGCTAGGAATTCCAAATCAGTTGGTAAATTTAAGAAAACTAACTCTTGAAAAAGTTGAATTTAGAGTATGAATTCAGGGGGAACTGTCTGAACCTCTGAAAACAAATAACGGGCTGCGCCAGGGAGACCCTCTCTCCTGTATACTGTTCAATCTGGCTCTGGAAAAAGTAATACGTATGTCACAAATCACAACCAGGGGTTTAATATATAATAAATCAGTGCAAACCCTGTCTTACGCTGATGATATCAATATGGTTGGGAGAACGGAAAACGCTGAACGAGAGCGTATGAAAATAGCACGCAACCACAAATCCCACGACCACTTGGTATAGAAAACAACGTCATCGAAGCAGTTAATTAATTTGTATACCTGGAAGCGCTCTTTAACATGTTAGGATGTTTCGAAAGAAAAGTACTAAGGCGAATCTATGGAGCAGTGAACGACAATGGAGCGTGGAGAAGACGATACAACTTCGAACTTTATAGAATATACCAGGAACCTGATATCGTAAAACATATTAAGATAGGACGCCTGAGGTGGATAGGGCATGTAAGGTGAATAGAACAAAATAACCCAGCTAGAAAAACGCTTCTTGATAGAACCATTGGTAAGAGAAAAAGAGAAAGACCCAGAACAAGGTTCCTTGATAACATCGATGAAGACATGAGAAATATGGGAATACGTGCTTAGCGGAGAAAGGCAATAGATAGGGACGACTGGAGAGAAATTCTTGATTAGGCTAGGACCCAAGCATTTTGTAAAGCCAGAATGATGATGAACCGACAAAACTGTGACATGTATAAATCGGAGTATTTACAAAAGCAAACTGAACATATTTATTACAGGAGGAATAAAATAGTTCTAAAATTATTGTAGTGATACACAAATGTTATCTGGCCAAAAATGTACTTATGGTAGTAGTAATAAACATGATGAATCTGTGAAAGTATCGACGTCAAGTACATGAAAGTACATTAAAGTTCACATACTGACAACAGACAATTTGAAATAAAAATAATAGAGCAGTAATCCTCAAACAAGCACATATCTTTCTACCTTTTGAATTTGGATGTGGATACAAAGTGTGAAGGCATCAGAGTTAGACCCAAATTAGAGTATCATCATCTTAGTGTATATAACTTCATTCAAAGTAGCAAAACCGCATATTTACTGAATGGTCAAAAATCTAAGTACAGGCTTTGAGGGATTCAATAAATAACTATAATTCTACGCTTATGTTAATCTCTCAGAGCTCACCGATTAGAACCACACTAAATTCTAGGTAATAACTAATCCGGCTGTAACAAATATTTTGCAGGTAAATATAAAATAAAAATATGTTTCAGAAAAACTAAATCTTTTCATAACCTTTTTAATTAACATGGAACTGTCTTTAATGTTGAACAAAAAAGATAAAAATGCTATGCAAGCAAACATATATATATATATTTAGGGATTCTACAGTATTCACTGCCTTCCCTCGCTCAACCGTTTCCATCTCTCTCTGTTGTTCCATTCTCCATCGTTTAGTCCTCTCTTACTCATGGCGTCGTCTACTTTGTTTCTCCAGGATTTTCGGGGTCGTCCTCTTTTCCTCCTTCCTATGGGGCTCCATTCGGTTATTCTCTTTATCCATCTGCTGTCGTTAGTTCTTCTTACATGTCCATACCACTTTAGTCTTTTTTGTTCTATATATGTTAGTATGTCTGTTTCTATTGATGTTCTTTGCTTTATTTCGTCATTACTTCTCCTATCCATTCTTGTTACTCTGCAGCATCTTCGCAGGCATTCCATCTCTGTTGCTACTATCTTACTGCTGTTTTTCTTGTTTATGATCCAATTTTCAGCCCCGTATGTCATAATACTTCGCACTGTTTTATAAATCTGTGTTTTTGTCTTCATATTTAGGTGTCTATCCCACCATACTGAGTCAAGTTGTCGGATTGCTGTTCTTGTTTGTCCTAATCTTTGTGTAATTTCTTCCTCTGTTGTTGCCTTTTTCGTGATTATAAACCCCAGGTATTTGAATTTATTCTTTCCTTTGATTGTTACGTTGTCATCAATCTGTAGATCTTCTATGTCTTCTTCACTTGTAGATAGGTACTTTGTTTTCGCGAGGTTAATATCTAGGCCAGCCTTGGTATATTCTTTTTGTAGTTTCTTCATCATGTAGCTGAGGTCGTCTTGGTCTTGTGAAATCACTACTTGATCGTCTGCAAAACTTAACGTATATAGGTATTCGTTCCGTACCGGTACTCCCATGCCTTCGCATTTTCTTTTCCATGTAGTCAAGGCTTTCTCTAAGTATATTTTGAATAGGGTTGGAGATGTGGAACAACCCTGCAGGAGCCCTTTTGTTGTGGTGAAGTCTCCTATGATTCTTGTTCCCATTTTAATGGACACTTTATTTTCTTTATACAGAGCTTTTGTAGCTTCTATGAGTTCCGTCTGTATTTCTAATTTGTACATTGCCTCCCATAGTTCTGACCTTGGTACAGAGTCATACGCCTTTCTCAGGTCCACAAATGCTAAGTGTATATCTCTATTTTTAGCTTTTTTCTTTTCCAACAGTTGTTCCAGTGTGTATATGTGGTCTATGCATGATCTTCCTGCCGTTAAGCCTGCTTGATCCTCCCCGATTTTGCCTTTTATCGCTTGCTCTATCTTTTCTCGCAGTATCTTCCCATATAATCTTCCTATTGATGATATTACGCTTATTCCTCTGTAGTTTTCGCATCGTTTTCTATCTCCTTTCTTAAATATAGATGTCATATATGCCGCCGTCCATTCCTTTGGGAGCTGTTCTCCATTTATGGCTTTCTGAAATATCCATTGTATCATCCGGTGTAATTTTTTCAAGCAAACATTTCCGCGTAAAATATGCAGTGCACATGAATGATGAACAAAAAAATTTACTGTAAATAACTTCTTATTACTTAATACTGTATAAAGAAGATTATAGAAGGATTTGTTTTAATTCAGTTTAGAAATTACATGTTTCATATTTTCAGTACAGTTATCGATACTTATTAATTTTTAAAACTTTTACAGATTACACACATTGTTGTTTTACTCTTTGGTCATTGAAACTATTTTATGATTGTTTTGCTTCTCTGTCTATTATTTTTAATATAGTGTTCAGTTTATGTATATGTATTGACCATGTGATCAAGCTTTTTATTAGTTTTTTGTTTTTATTTTTCACTTTATTTAGTTTTTATTCAGCTTCATTAAAAAATAATGTCTGTAAATGAATTCATTTTTTAGCTTAAATTTTAATAATCTGAATCTTAATAATTTTTGAAAAAACAACATAAAAAAATGGTTTATTTTGTTATCAACATTAAAACAAGTATTAGTATATGGGAATGAGTCAATATTCAGAATCTTAAGTAGTTTTTATTATTTAATAACGGTAAATTTTGGGCTACCGGTACTGTGGTCTGATGATGGAGCATATATTGTAAGCCTTGAAGCCGGTAGCCCAAAATTTACCATCATTAAATAATAAAAACTACATAAGATTGTGAGTATTGACTCATTTCCCATATTAGTATTATGGACTCACATTGGCCACCTTTCCATCATTTAAAAGAAGTATATTTTCCATTTGACTCTATTGCTAACTTTCTTCATGTCCAAAAAACACATTGACGATGTGCTGTTGTATACTAAAAAATGTATTTTTGTATTCTTAAATATAAAGATTTGACATATACAAAGTAAACATAGTCAAATGAATTTAAATAATAAAATTTTCTCCATTTTCTATTTAACGTTTTTTCTCTCCATTGGTTTCTTCTTTTATAGCATCTGAGGGAAAGATATTATTTCACTATTGTTATTTAATTTTAAAAGACCAAAATAAGGAAAGGAACTTTGTTTGCATAAAAAAATTAACAAATATATTTAAATAAGAACAACCTTTGCTTTACAATTGAAGTTAAAAAAAGATTTCTAAAACCAAATAATCGATCCCCTTCGTCCGCCCTTCTTCCCGCTTGTGCCCGAACGACGAACTGTGACGTCAGAGACAGCTGCAAGCAATTTTCCTATGCCTAGTATCCACCAACACACACGTGAACACATGTGAGAGTCTGAAAAGTCTTTCACCGATAAAAAGAATTCATTATAATATAAAACATCATTTTTATGGTTAAGATTCAAAACAGATATATATTTGAATCTTATATCGGGTTGCTTTGAAAACGTAGATGATGTAAACGAAGTTTACATAATTATTTCATTCTAAAAGAATGATGGGACTAAAATAACGGAAATAATACCAAAAGAAAAAGACTTGGACGATACAAGTACGTTATGATATCTTCTGAGATTTCCATTCTTTATTCTTCCTCATTTGGTTTTTAAGATATAAAATTGACCGTTAAAATACAGTCCAATTTAATAAAAAAATCCACGACTATTAGTGAATGTAAAAATTCCCTAAATCATTTTTAATAACGGATATATATTCTGAAATACTTGTTTCTGATGTGTTTTGTATGTATTTTCTTTCTATAACGACCGACATATTCCAACGAATTATGCTCGACAAGTAGAGATTTATGCTCTACAAAGATTTCAAAAGTAAGAAAAGGTACAATATACAAATAGTAAAAAACTGTGTAAGGTAAATTAATTTTAGTGGATACTGACTGTAATACACTCAACGTATATTTGTGACTCATTCCCATTAAATTAATTACAGCATGAACTCTATAAAAGAATGACTTTTCAAGTTCAAGAAAGCTCTACATTAAAGCCGATAATGTCTGTTGAAACAGTTAATTGAACCATCTCCTTAAAAAAGAACATATGTACAAAATCAATCTCTCTCTTGCTTCAAAAAGATCATTTATGTTCGAGCAAACGAGTTATTTAAACACGAGCGCACATTGCAATAAGTCAACTCACTAAATAGGAATTAAAAAGAATTAAAAGAAATTAATATTAATTGCAGTTGTCTATTTAGATCACTGGGAATTTTGGTTGAAAAATAGCTATTTCTGATGGTTATTTACAGTTCAGGAGCACAAAAATGTACAATAGGAGCTGTAAGCATTTTTTTCGCCTTCTGATAAATTGACAAAAATTATTGTATGACTATCTGAACATCACAGGACTTTCGTTTTGACAGAACCTTTCTTTCGAAATTACTTACATTGATAATATTTTTTGACATCCACAAGGGAAGGGGCTTTCTATTCCTCGTTCAGTGCTAGAGGTTACAAAAATCTTTCCATTTTTCATTTTACTAAATATTTTCCAAAATGGCTTTCGGTGATTATCCTGCCGACTATAATCCTAAAGTTCATGGACCCTATGACCCTGCTCGTTTTTATAGAAAGCCTGATACTCTTTTTGGATAAGTAAAAGTTGGCGAAATTGGCTCCTGATTGGCTCGCCGTAACAAATCTCCATCAGCTCTCGCTGGTACTTTTAGCAGAGCTTATTAGAGATGGCAACATATAGTAGTTGGATCAATGATTTTCTTCTATACCAGATAGTGTCATTTCGAAAGGCTTTTGACACGGGTACAGGGTCATGATTTAATTAAAGATATTCTTGAGAGCAAAGGCATAGACGATAAAGATCTAAGGATTAGGATTCCTGTCTTTCTTTCAATCAGTTTTCGATGAAGTCCAAATATAAGCTGGAGCTTGTGTCAATGAATATCAGACTTTTAGGCCGAAAGAACATCCACTCATGCCTTCTGCTGCAAAACACACTTCCATCTATAGAAGAAATTACTTTTTAGAAAATAGAGGGATTTTCATATTATTTAGCGGTTCGTGCATTCTGTCATCAAGAAAATATGGGGCTGCATATTACCTTTATACCTTTTATTTATACAGTCAACAAAACTAACTCTCGAAAAAGTTGAACGTACGAATTCAGGGGGAACTGTCTGAACCTTTTAAAACAGATAACGGGCTGCGCCAGGGAGACCCTCTCTCCTGTATAATGTTTAATCACAAATCACAACCATTGATTTAATATATAATAAATCAGTGCAAATTCTTGCCTATGCTGATGATATCAATATTGTTGGGAGAACGGAAAACGCTGTACGAGAGACGTATCATTAAAAATCAGCTACAAAAATGGGTCTAATAATAAACATCAACAAATCGAAGTAAGTATATTAAAATAAGAACGAATTTGTATACCTCGGAGCGCTCCTTAACACTGAAAATAATGAAAAGTAACGAAAACATGTTAGGAGGTTTCGAAAGAAAAGTAGTAAAAAGAATATACCAGGAACCAGATATCTTAAAACATATTGGTAGGGCGTCAGAGGTGGATAGGGCATGTAATGCAGATTGAATAAAATGACCCAGTTAGAAAAACGCTCCTTGATAGACCCATTGGTCACAGAAGAAGAGGAAGACCCAGAATAAGGTTCCTTGATAACATCGAAGAAGACATGAGAAATATTGGATTGGCGGAGGAAGGCGGTGGATAGGGATGACTGGAGAGAAATTGTAATTGAACAGAGACATCGAAATATCTCAAACAAAACATGATACATTTTTTGTTGGCCCAGGAAATAACAGGAAAATTCAAGAAGAAATTAATAGGAAAAATCAAAAATGATCAAGGAGACATTATTCTAGATAACGAACGAATCAAATTAACATGGGAAAATTACATAAATGAGTTGCACTCAGACTTAAGACCAGAACAATAAATATCGAACACCATGACAGGCCAGGAAATCCTTTTAGAGGAAGTAGTAGCAACAGTAATATCCCTTAAAGAACGGTTGTGGTCCAGATGAAGTTCAGTCATAGCTCATCACACTTTTCGATGGGAACTTCAGGAAATAATTAACTATCAATTTCAACGAGATATGTCACACTGAAAAAATATCCAGAGAATGATTGAGATCAGAACTGAACAATCCAGTTGGTACATATCCTTTTAATGTCGTGAGTCCATGTGGTGGGTGGCCTTCCCGGGTTTCGTCTATCCGCTGTTGGTCTGCACTCAAAAGATTTTTAATTTCACTTTCAGAATTGATTGTACTGTCAAAAAAGCAAGGAGCTGAAAAGTGCAGTGATTACAGAACAGTAAGTTTCATGAGTCACTTTTTGAAACTTTTTTTTAAAATCATACATCCAAGATTATAACAAAACCTGCGAGGAACAAGTATCACCAACACAATTTGGTTTTATGAAAGATCTGGGAACAAGAGAGTACAAAACAAAAATTTCTCAGTACTAAAAATTTTCTCAGCGTAAAATTTTCTTTAAAACTTGTAAAAAGGAATTATGGAACAATTATGAAGTTTGTTTGTACTCTTTTACACTTTTGCGATCATTCAGCCGCATCTACTTATCATCCAGTCCTCGTAAATGATAATTTACTTTATATTTACAACATCGAATTGATGCTTCCATGCTTCTTGGTAACATCTATCTGGTTCTGGTGTTGCACTTGGCGGTGCACATCATCTTTATTATGTTTACTATTGTTAGTTTGCAGTCGATGTGTTAATTGTTGTTAATTGTAGTTTTTTCGACCATAACACGATTGGAAGGTTGAGTAACTTAGTGTTTATACATTAGATGCATTTGTTGCAAAATATGTTTTATTTATAATAGAATAGAGTGCTACATATGCAAAATTGTAGATTTTATTTAACAAACAAATATAATAGGTTCTTCCAAATGTATAAATAATTGTCTTAAAATTCTACATAAAAGCTGAAAAGAATTGTTCATAAGATTTTTATTTTTTTTTGTAAGGAAAAAGAAATGAGAATAATAGAAAATAGTCGCAATTTTGTGAAACATAAGAACAAATATTTTCTTAGCTACCTGCAAAGAACAATAATTTTTCAACAATACATTGATTGTTAATGTCAAATTTAAAAGTTTTATCCGGAAGATAATCCCTAAGTGTCTGATAAAAACCAACAACTTCCTGCTATGCCCTAGCTTAACAATATTAACTACAGGGTTATCTCCTAAATGCCCATTATTCAACCTCAAGACAAAACGTCGAAAAGACTAATAAAGCTCTGACCACAATCTTAAATCCTAGATAAGTTAACACTTTCATTTGCTTTTTGTTTAAACAATTTTCTCACGTTGTCCGACCGCAAGCCTACAGGAAACACGATAAGTGCACTATTGGATGGGTAACATCAGTACAAGAACCGCAAAATCGACGTTTTTCATTTGATTTAGAAGATATCTATAACGCAAACAAGTTTTATTTCATTGTTTTTAATTTATCGAGAATGGTAGACCATTATACACCAAATAGTATAGAAAAACAATAATAAAACGGTATATACAGGGTGAGTTTTTACCGCGACATCGATCAATGATTCCATTATGGTACAGAATATCTCCAAAAAGGTTAAGTATTTAGGAAAAAGATGTAGACAATACTTTTCCACCCTAGGATTTGCTGAATTTATAGGGTGGTACGAAAACTACTAAGCCTACAAAAGAAAATTTTGAAAAAGTGGCGATTTATTACTTAACATAGTCTACTTTTAGGTCGATACGCTTGATCCAGCGTATTCTATAACCTATGCTATAGAAAGAACAATTACAAAGAAAATCACTGAAAGCGATAACAGGTAAAACTTAGAAGAGATAGAAACAGAATCCCTAACACACAAATCAGAGACATGTGTAAAGTACATGATATCGTCAGATGGGGACTCCAAAGAAGATGAGAATGGAACACATTAACAGAATGGGAAAAGAGAGATAATACAGGTTTATGCACCAACAACAGACCATGATAAAGAAGAAGTGAATTTATTCTATGATGATATCGAAGCTGCTCTTAAAACCATCAAGGACATTTTACGGAAACACCACTGGGAAACTTTGGCTTGGATGGTAAAAATGAACGTGGCGAAATACTGTTAAGGTTCATGCTGCAACATGAACTATTCCAAATGAACGGTTTTTTCAAAAAGAAACCACAGAGAAGATGGACATGGCAAATTCAAGAAGGTTCATGGCAAAATAGAACTCAAAAAGAAGAGAAGATTAGCCAAAATACCAGCCAACTACTGCAGAAAAGAAGAGAAATGAGAAGCGAGACGAAAACTAAAGCCGACCGAACTACAAAAATTAAATAAAGAAATATCCAAAGCTGTTAGACAAGACACTCGAAAATAAAATCAAGAACAAATCGAATATACCATTGAGAACAATAATAGAAGTACGAAAGTATTGAGAAAAGGACTGAGAACGGGGACAAGGCAGATAATAAAGATTAAAGATAGAAATGGTCATAATATTGTTCTGAAGCTATTTTCTTGTGGCATTTTAAATTAATTACTATTTAAATGGGAATAAGCCACAATTAAAGGTTAAAATAGGTTAATTGACGTTTCAATTTCCACTTCGGAAATCGTTCTCAAAATACAAACATTAGTTTGTATTTTGAGAACGATTTCCGAAGTGGAAATTGAAACGTCAATAAACGTATTTTAACCTTTAATTGTGGCTTATTCCCATTTAAATAGTAATTAGAAATGGTCATCTTACAACCAACAGAGAGGAAACCGTTAAAATAGTTGAAGACTTCTAAAAATTGCTGTACACAAAAGACAAAACTGCTGTACAAAGTTGGACAAAAAAAATAGAGGAAGAACCCCTACTCGTTGGACTGACGATCTCAAGAAAATGTCAAGAAATTTAATGAAAAGTATTCAAGATAAAGAAAAATGGACAAAAATGAGGAAGGCCTATGTCCAGCAGTGGACGCAAAGGGCTGGGTGATGATGAAAAGAGAGACTTGCCCTAATAGTAAGAGATGGAAAACCAGAAGATAAAAGAGCACAAGGCAGACCCCTAAAAGATGTAGAGATAGCTGGCAATCAACACCGCAAATATTGCTAAATCAGACAGGAGACAACAGGCCTTAGGGCCTAACATATGAAGAAGAAGAGGAAGTTTTATTTATTCTGCATCGAAAACTTGCATATAAAATTCTGACAACTATTAAAATATTATGTGCAAAATCACTGAATTTCTACCTATTATTGTCTGTAGGTCGAACTATCTTTACATTAATTTTGATTAGGAGTAGTTGTTCCAATGAGAATACTACCTATTAATGGGTGTGATTATCAGTGCTGATAGACGAATCATAACTAAAACACGATGTGTTTTAGGGTGGATACAATTAGCACATAAGAAATTTTGTTGTTTTGATTTGTTAACGGGCTAGTCCCACTTCTGATTGGATTATACTAATGACCGGTGTATAAAACAAGTCAGTTTTTGTAGGTTTAGGAAAAACGAACCTGTTAATTGACTAGATATATTTATGTAGATAGGTTTTGATGAATTGCAGAATAAAATCCTTTATTATTATGGTGTTTTTTAGCTTTTTAAAGACTTATATTTTTTAACTAATTAATTTTTAACTGTGCACTATGAACAAGGTGTTTTATTTGATTATTGGGAAGTCATGAACATGGTTAAACTTTACTTATTTCACTGGAGTAATAATAAATGTCCCTCTTAGATAATTTTACATACTTAAATCTAATGGTTTTTATGGCCCTCTATTCAATCTGAAACTTTAAATCTACCTTTTTTCAACATTCTAAAACCATTTGTTGCGCAGTGTAATTAATCACAACGATCATTTTTGATCATACCGATAAGATCCGAAAAAAAACTTTCCTTATAAGCAAATCTTGCTAATCATCCATTTTGTGTGTCACTGATGTTCTTTTTCACACTAACAACGAGCATATTTCTATAGAAGCATCTAAATTACATTAAAACACATATTCTTCTTTTGATGCTATATCCCGCGGCCACGCTAATTGTTTGGGATGAAAAATTTCATCTCGTTAAGGCAACTTTCTTCCAGCATTCATGCATATTAATTTTACTAATTATTTAAATTATTTTGATATGTAAATTAAGACGGCGACCGAGCAACGATTGGTATAACCCACATACCGTTTTCTATGTTCAGATTTTTATAAAATGTGGAATCGTGTGTTTACAACACAATAATAAATTCTTGTTAACTTTTGCGGAAAAAAAATGTGGCGATTTAATACAAGGGGAATACTCAAAATAATCTAGGGGAAACCTATGTTACTTAATAGATTTAAATCAATGTAAGCTGCACATACAATAAATTTATGTTTTTAATCTTTTTTGTTGTTCTGTCGATTATTGTACAGAACTTGGACGGTAATGCTGATAAGAATGGCTATAAATGGCTGGATGAGATCCCGTATTCTATGTTAACACATGTATCTCATAACATATATAAACAATTAACATTTCTAGTAAACCTTTTATTTCAGGAAGGGATTTTTCCTCAAATTCTAAATACTGCTTTAGTTGTGCCTATACATAAAAAAAGGTAACAAATCAAAATTTGATAACTATCAAGGCCTATCACTTTTATCTGTGTTTTCAAAAATATATGAGAAATATATATTAACAAGCACAACATTATAGAAAAGTCTCAATTTGGTTTCCGTGAAGGTATAAGTGTACAAGATGCACTACTAGCGCTATGCAATCATATTTTATCGAACTTTGATAATGGTAATAAAGTTATGTTTGTTTTTTGACTTAGCACGAGCTTTTGAAACTGTAAATCATTTAATACTGCTGGAAAAACCTTATCATAGTAGAGGAATTGCGTTAAAGTTGATACATACCTTTTTATCGAAAAGGTTTCAAAAAATTAAGGTCAATGTGAATGGAATATAATATTTTCTTCAAAAGAAAGTGTCCTCTTCGGAGTTCCACAGGGAAGTATCATTGGCCCTCTTTTATTTTTGATTTTCGCCAATGATTTAAATCAACTGATAAACGATAGCTCAACATGTTTGGTTCGGAATCCATTAGATAAATTTTCTGATGCAAAACGTGTTCGAGTAGAAAACGTTGAACAACAATCAGGCTGTTATGTAACTCAATTTGCTGACGATACCACAGTTGCACTAAATTCGAATAATTTTTTTCATGTAGTACAAAAAGCAAACTGTCTTGTAAAAAGTATGACTCATTACTGTTTAAATAATGCCCTAATCTTAACTGGATCAAAGACCAATATGGTAACCTTTTCACCTTCTACTATGCAGATGAGTCCATTAGTAAAACTTGACAATGGGTCAGTGGTAAATAGCCACTCCACCTAAGTTGTTAGGTGTTTACCTGGATTCTAATTTATCTTGGAGCTCTCACGTTGATTATGTAGTGGGAAGATTGTCTGTGCACTGTTATGTTCTATGGCAACTTAGAAATTTTGCCTCCCTAGATATCTTAAAACTTTACTATTTTGCTCATGTACAGTCAATTTTGCAATATTGCTTAGTTTGTTGGGGAAATTGCTGGCGAATTAATGATGTGCTTGTTCTTTAGAAAAAAGTTATTCGTACCATGACGTTTAGAATGCGCTTGGATTCCTGTTGACCAGTTTTTAAACAATTAAATATTTTAACTGTAATTTCGCTGTATATTTTCAGTTGTTTTGTTTATGTAAAGTCACATAGATGCAATTTTATTTGCAGAAATGATGTTTCCTTAATGAGTGGCTACAATTTTCATGATAATGAGTCAAATATTTATGTATTTAAGAGAACAGTTAAGGACTTACTTCTGGTAAACACTTTCTATTCGTTAGAGAAATACTTGCAGGCATCTTTTTAACAATTTGTATGTTTTTGTGTATATTTTATATGTTTTTATGTACTTATAGTTTTTACTGATCATAATTGTATTTGACGCTTTTCAATAGTTGTAAAAGTCAGATGAAATAAAGAATATTGATTGATTGATGCGTTTTTTGTCTATATTTCTTTATTGGTACTTGATTTTCGATGTCTATTGGGATTTTTATTTAGTTTTGCAATTGCCAATAATGGAGAGACATCATTTAAACCACGGTGGCGTGATATCGGGATGCTTCCAGCTAGCAGAAGTCAAAGAGGCGTTGCTGAGGTCCTCCACACGAACAGAAGTGTCATTAATCGTTTGTGGTTAAGGTTAAGGTGTCAAGAAACTGGTGATGTTGCTGAACGCCATACAATCCGTACAAGGATAACCAAACAGATTGAAGACCGTTTTATTAGGATGCAGTCTTTGCGAGGTCGCATTGCAGAAAATTACAAATGAGGCTGCAAGAGACCATCAGTTGGCCAAACTATTTGAAATAGACTGTATGAAGTAGGGTTAAATGCTCGAAGACCTGTGAGCGTGCCTGTGTTATCCTGAGGAAATCGCGCTCATCGACTTCAATGGGCAAATTGGGTTAGAAGTGAAAGGGCCTCTAATTTGTTCACAAATTACTCCTGATTTTGATTTGGACCAGAATTTGGAGAGATTTCACCATATAGTGTTATAAAGGCATCCTCTCAGTCTATTTGCTTTTTGTACTTGATCCCTCACTTCTTTGTCCAGGTCTCCATAGCTGGACAGTGTAATTCCAAGGTATTTTATTTCCATTACTTATTCAATACTGATATTATTTGCTGATTACTACTGTTTTAGTTTTCTGGGATGAGATTGTCATATTAAATTCTTTTGCTTGTTAAATTTGCGGACCAGTCTTTGCAGACTATCTTCATCTTGGGCTAGGAATATTGCATCGTCTGCGTAACAGAGTATTTTATTTCTTTGTTTCCCATTCTGTATCCTGTTCCTCTGTTATCCTGGTGCCTGTCCCTTTTTTTGTTGCCAAAATAATTCGGATGAAAAATAAACACTTGTGAAAAGATTCGGTGCTCCTGGTGACAAAGAATTTGATATACTGATATCTTCTAAGTAAAACCCAACTATCGGTAAGAATTAGAAAATTTTCAAAGGATTTAATCATTCATAGAACATTCAACTACACCAACCAGTACTTATTTGATTTAACAGGGTTATGATAAATATTTAAATTCTTGTTTACAGACTTCTGATATTAAAAGAGGCATTCCACAGGTAACACCTAGATTATCTAAAAATATATTAGATACTGTAAAAAAGTCATTTGAAGTTAGAGCCATTCGTTACATTGTAAAGGATGGCTAAGATTGTAAGCGTCTGTTTCAGTAATTAATCATATTTTATATCATATTTGTGTTATTGCTCTATTATTTACTTAATAAAAAACTTAACTCAATGTGCACAAATATGCGAAGTGTAAACAATTATTAAAACTTACAATGAATTCATTCATAACAGGCTACGCTCAGGTGATATCAGTGATATTTTAAAAGTATATAAAGACTTGCTAATGTTTTAAAATCGATTTACTATTTATTATATATCAAAATTCAATACAATTCAATAAGGAAATAATAAACTGAGTTGTTATTGGAACACTCTGTATACTAAAACAAACCGCCACAGAGAGAATTTAAATACGGTAAACCATTTAGTATTGTCAGTATTTCCGCGAAGTTTAAAACTATAAACGATTGTATCAAAAGCGTTTTAACCAAAAATAAATACCTGCATATTAACATCTTTGAATTTCTACCTACGTTTTAAAGCATGCCTACCTGTGTGACCCCCGTATATACTACAAAATAATGATTTTAGTAAGACCTCAAAAATTTTGGCAGCTGCATTTAAAATCGCTTTTGAACGTTGTGTAGAATAACGAACATTTAAGATACTTAGTAGTTTTATTCCTTGTTATTTTATTGTAAACAACAGTTTCACTGCGAAAAAACGATTTTAGCGTTATTTAATAGTATTTTCTTAGTCAATATTTCATACTTAACATCAATAAAAGCACATTTTTCTTCTGTTACTAAAAATGTAAGACAATTGTTGAGTTAAAGTTTGGTTCTTTCTCATGTACGCAGTTTAAATAACAGAAAGAGGAATTAAATCTACAGGTATTAAGTATTTTAAGTCATATCCCACCTGTTGTGTCTCGTACTAAGGCCAAAACAATGGTTATCGTTATAATCCAAAGGCACTGGTGGTATTCCTTAGTACAGTTAATCCACATTTTATTGTAAAATCCCTCATGGGGCACAAACAATCACTCTCAGTGCACCAATCACAAAACTTTTGTTCACTTAGCACTACTTCAAACGCATATTTTCAATCGAAATTGTCTAAAAACAAGTGGTAAAAGTTTATAGAGTGTATTTCATAGTACCGCACGACGATGCGCACTCTACGGCAATCGACTCGAGTCTGAGGTCCGCGGGGAGCTTTGACAGAGACGCGACAAGATGGCCGACCAATCTTATATTCCTCCGCTGGAAACCTGACATTACCACTAGAGAATACATACTTATTTAACCCCCAAAACCAAAATCATCCAGCAAAAAAATTTATACTACATCAAAACTAATAAAATGTATCAATATTTAGTAGCAATACATAAGATTTAATTCATAATTTGTTAAAACAAGAAACCACTTCTTCGGATCTACTTTTGGGTGCAACTTGTAGGAATGTGGTCAAGCTCCAAACGACGTACTGTCAAATAAGCTTAGCCAAGTTGGCTCTTATTTACTCCTCGGTTAAGAGCGAATAACAATTTGTTATAATTTTATTTTCATGTTTTTCAATTATTATTTGTTGCTGGTTATTATTATTTTATTTTTGATGTATGGAAGTGAACTTTTGAGGTCAGGAGAGGAGTAAAGCGTTTTAGATGGGTTAATAACCGATTCGCGAGTTTTAGTAGTATGAGTAATGAGAAATCGGTGGGAATATCAACGACGGATGGAAGAGTAACCCGCAATTGTGTAGCAATTGTATTAATTTGTGATGATTTTGCATTCCTAGAAATATTTGATGATTTGCAAAGGCATTTCCTGTGCCAAAAATAAATTAGAGATTTGCATGACTTTGAAATAAATTACTTTATATAGAATTATAGTTATGAAACCATGTTGTGCAAGGTGGTAGGTATGAAATGAAAATATGTGAATTGTTAGGTATTTACGATTTAAGAAGTTTTTTGCGGATTTTATGTTTAAATTAATTTTGAGGTATAATAGTTGTGTATTTTTCAATATCCTCTATATACTTCCTCAATAGCTACTTATTTAACCAGTAGTTTTTCTTCTTTTATTTATTTCGTTGTCTTTGTTTCTGTTTTTTTGTGTTCTTCTGTTTTGTTCTGATCGATGCCATTGTGGCTGAATTTTTTGATGCTCTTGTCGTTTCTTTGTATCTTTTCATTTTTGACCTGTGATCAATTGGTGTGGCCCATGTTCTTTGCAAATTTGTTACCAATGAGTTATTGTTATGTTTTTTTCTAGTTTTTTAGATTTGTTGAATTGAATCCCTGCTTGTTTCTGCTCTTTCTAGCTCCACTGTCATAGTGCCCCATCTACCTTTAATTTTTTGTATGCTAACTTCACTCACTTGTCTTTGGATCTAAGATTTTTGCTTCTTTTCCAATTTTCATCTGGATTTCGCTGTCGCTCTTACTTAACACTTTGACTGCACATGGCTCTCATGTGAGTCGCATCGTTCCTTTGTCAGACGCGCTTCGCTCGCTGGTGAACCATAAGCCCGTTCAAAATAAACACGCTAGTATTTCAACATACTAAGGTCTGAAGTGGAAAAAGCCATTTCATCGCTAAAAAACGACAAAACACCAGGTCCCGACAACATACAGAGCGAGATCATAAAACTCCTATGCGAAACGGATGACCAGTTCCTCGATTTTCTGACAGGCCTTTTTAACACCTTTTACGACAAAGGGGAGATTCCGGAGGAATGGCTTCGATCGACCTTTGTAGCCATACCTAAAACACCAAGTGCAAAACACTGTGATCAACACCGCTTAATAAGCTTGATAAATCACATTACCAAAGTTTTCACCAAAATCATACACAATAGAATATATAACAAATGCGAGTCACAGTTCGGATTCCGAAGCGCATTGGGCACAAGAGAGGCGATCTTCAGTCTGCAAGTTTTAATTCAAAGATGCAGAGACATGCACA